>NC_137457.1:43491835-44121503 GCF_964235325.1 Thermobia domestica | reverse complement strand
CTGTGTCGGTGACTATAGGTCACTGACATAGGGCTACGTAGTTCATGTTCCATTATTCTATTCTTTAAAAAAATCATTTACAGGAAAGACATATTTGTTTTAGAAAAATCGAAATGCAACGAAGAAAGTTTTTCAGACTAGTTACATTACATAAAATTTGTAACGTGTTACCGTTACAGTTAGTTGGAAAAATATAATGTGTTACTAGGAAACATTACTTAAACGTAACACAAGATTGTATTACACCACAAGATTGTATTTCTACCTCTTTCGGTTTGAATACAGTATTAAGGATGGAGAAGAAAGGTATTCTTGAGATGCAAAATCGACTGCCGAAAACCGTTTCTTACTATCTATCAACCTTCTTGAACTACAGTAATCATCGTTGAAAGCAAAAATGGTTTATTTCTAACAGTCCTGGTTTTTTATCCACCTCTATTAACGAAGTCTTTGGAGATAATTACTCTAGCTGTCAACTGCAAAGAACAGAAGTTAAATTCGGATTTTACAAGAGTTTTCGTGCGGTGTAATGGACAATCGGACGAACGTTCTAACTGTACAATATTATTATAAATCTTACTGCGTAATCGTAATAATTAGATACATGTTTCAGCCTTTTTGATTGTGATCTAGAAAGGAAGAAAAGGGTTTGGAACAGAAAAGAGGCTGTGGTTACAGTAATTATTATACTAACATGTATATATATATATCCTGTGATACCGTAAATGTTGGAGACAGGTATTTGAAGTGAAATTGGTATGCTTGCGTATTTATAAAGTGCAAGGAGATAGGCCGAACAATCGTGGTGGCCTGGGAGGGAAGCACACAAATATTAGAAATGAAAGTCAGTATACTTGCAGGTATTTGAGGTGCAAGAGTGTAGGCAGAGCAAATATGATTGAAGGTTTGAGATGCAAAACCTCAGACCGAACAAATTTGCTGTCTGAGAGCAAAATCCCCAACTAGCAGTAGTTTATTATTGAATAAACTGTGGTGAAGACACTAAGGACGCTCACGCAATATTTTCTCAATTAATAATGAAATCGCAATTGATCGTAGATTTATGCCATTCCGGTGTTAGCAGAGAGATTGGATTGTTGACATAATTATATTCCTGCTATGATTAACTGATAATGTTAAAAAACATGAAATGTACAATCCTACCATTTCTTGTTTTAGTTATAGGTTATGAATAGAGATGATAGGCATTCTTAGACCGCCTAATCGATTGGCAAAACCGTTATTAGCTATCTGGGATTGGCTTAGCTCTATAGTGTTCAATCTTATACCGAACAAGGTAAATTTCTGGCACTTCCGGCTCAAGAGTCGCCTCTATTAACTTTAAAGTAAATTCCAACTAAATTTGATACATATTTATAACTTACAATCTGAAAAGAAATACTCGTGAAGCTAACGAATCCCTAGCACCTTATGGATTGGGGATGGGATGATATTTTAAAAATTATTTCCAAGATCGATATTCGTGTTGAATTCATAGTCAGTCGCTGAGATGTATGATGACAGTTTAAATGCCGTTCTATGGTCATCCCCGAGGAGTTGGGAAGTGTTCCATTTTAAAAGTGACGAATATAACATTAAAGTCGAATCAATAGTTTTCAGAAGTGATATTTTAGATATTGTGTAAGAAGAAATTGGAACGGAAATTTTGAATTTAATTAATATAAACTCATGTGTTAAGAAAAAACTACTCTATTCCCCACCAACATTGTAGGTGACAATATAGAGTTTTTTTAGTGTTTTAAAAGATCTTAGTGTTAGTGCTTTTAATAGCATCAAGACATAGGAGGGCGACAGAGAGATTTCTGTAATTTTTCATCATGTTCTTAAGCTTTTCTGAGGGATTTATGATTTTCTTATAATTTTTATTTGTGTTTATTTTTTACTTTGAAAGTACACATAAGTTTTAAGAAGTAAGTACAACTTATAACCTCGCTGTTGAAAGGGGCTCCTAAATTTAAGTAATTAACTAACTCGAAAACGATGAGAGCACAAAACTCTGGGTTTCCTCAGAAAACTAGCACAAAACTTGTGCATAGAATATATGTATCCGTGCCAGGTTTGAGGGCAGGGGAATGATGGGGACAATGACATAACATCATAAAACACATAATTGAAATGGCAGTCAGTGATTGCCCGTGATTGTGTTCCTTCCAGTGCATTTCCTCCAGGCTCTTCAGGATTTAGACAGTACTATATTCACCAATCGTTTCTTCAATCCTTTCTCCCGCCCGGGAAAATTATGTAATAAATATTACCTCCTAACTTTTCAATGTTAATTACCAGTAATATCGCAGTACTGCTTTTACACATCTATTGTAATTAAATTCCTCGCGCTAGGAAATCTGTAATCAACACTGTGAGTAGTTATGTCCTCGACTAATTTACATTTAATCTTACATGTAAAGTTTTATTTTCTCTTTTTTTCAATAGTTAAACTAATTTATTAACGAGGCAAAAGAGGCAAATGGCAAACGAGGAAAAAGAATAACAAAGATGATGAAGTAGAAGAAGAAGAAGAAGAAAGGAGACAAAAGCAGCACAGCATTGTCTTATCACAACCAGTGCTGGCAACATGGCCTCGTCCCTCACATCGATAGACCTACAAGAGCCTATACAGCTACAATATACGTTGTGCCAGAGTGGCGCTAAATACGGAATATGCACGAAATGCAAATGAATATATTTCTTACCAGTATCAGTCCAATTAGTACCAGTATGAGTATTATATATTTTAGAAATTCTATTTTCTACCACTTTTTGATCTTGATAAGCAGAAGAACCAGGCGCTGCCTGTTCACAACCATAAACTGTTTATGTACATAGTATGCTTTTAGGTCTTATAATGACTGAGTGCGAATAACAAGGGTTTTGATTGGACCACCGCATACGGCAGCCAGAAAATCCCGATGGCAACAATAAATATAATTTACAAATATAGGGCAGTTGGAACGCAACCAATATATATAGTGCAGTGAAATAATTTTCTCTGTCTACCTATCTACACACACACACACACACACATATATATATATATATATATATATATATATATATATATATATATATATGTGTGTGTGTGTGTGTGTGTGTGTGTGTGTAGATAGGTAGATAGAGAAAATTATTTCACTACATAAGTAATTATTTGGTTTAAAATATAACATCTGACGTCTTGGAACGTCGGTATGTTATGTGTAAATATTAAATAAAAATTAAGAATATCGTGTAATACCAATAAATAAGTTATGTGATGAATTTATTTGCAGCTATTTTCATTTGCAGGTAACTTTTCAATATTCACATTACACCATGTAATTTAGGCAGAGCATATCCAAAATTGGATCGTGGTTCAAGACAAACGACTAGCTAGCCCCAAACTATCACATAAGAAATTTACGAATCGAAAAGGTCACATGAAGAGATTGAGAGCGGTAATGCCTTAATCACTATCTCTCAAGTTTTTTTATTAGTGTAATAGAGTTAGGGATTGGTAGGTTGTACTTTGTTCATGGATTTGCAGTACAAAAGAATAAATGTTTTTGCAGTACGTCTCCTTAACCGTAGCCATTAAAGGGTTACGCCCTCTCTTTGGCACAGTATTTACGACATTTACGGATTAAATAATTGAGGATGGTCTAAGAGTAGTTTTATAAACAAACAGTGCTGAAAAAATACAACAAACAAAATATTAGATAACTGAATAAAGAGAAATGTTCATACAAGAAAGCAACAAACGTCTAAATGGTGCAGTTATAAACAGAAAAAAAAACTTTGGTATAGAAACAAAGTGTGGTGCTTTTAAGAAATAAAGAAGATGATGTAAAATAAAATGCAATGCATACACGCCACAGTCACAAACACAGTGTTAGGTATACGAATGCAGGTTAGTTCTTCTGTCTCGGGGCGACTCGAGACTGATGGAAACAAGGGGGAGAACAAAGTTAATATTGAAGTCAGACTTTGTGCTACAATGGAAACAAATGAGGAAGATGATCGGGTATATGATATATATTAAAGATGTCGTGTCCTTCAGCTGTAGGATGTGTGGTTTTTAGATAAAACGTGAGAAGAATGTTTAATGCTGAATGTAAATATTTATATGGTGCGTCAGTTTCTGCATCAGCCTGTAAAGTATCAAGAAGTAATTGATGGGAGGCTGGTATGCGGGATAGTATGTATTTCGCATGTATGCGGGATAGTATTCAATATGTTGAATAAGGTGAGGGAAGTTGATATGTTCATATGTCAGGAAGTTCGGATATGGCAACTTTATACGATATGCAAGTCGGATGGCATGGCGTTCCAATATCGATAAACGGTCGTAGAACTTTGTTGGAGCATTGCACCAAGCAATGTGACCAAACGTTAAGATAGGCCTAAGGAACATTTTATATGTAATTAGTAGCAATGGGGCGTTTAATCCCCAAGTAGTTCCAGTTAGCCGACGTAGAAGGTTGAGCCGGATATTAGGCTTTTGTGATATTTTTTCAAGATGAGCCTTCCAGTTGAGTTTTGTGCCGAATACAACCCCGAGATATTTTGCCGTAGATGTTGTTTGCAGAGAATGTTCATTAAGCGTGACTTTGAGGTTTCGCGGGTTGCGATGAACCTTGGAGCGGCGTTTCAGAGGTAAAAAGAATAACGCTTATGTTTTATCACCCTTTATAATAAGTTTCCAAGTTTTACACCATTGCATAAATTCACAGAGAGTGGATTGTAATCTCATGCTAATCTGATGCAAAGTTTTGCAAAGAGCTAGAAAAGCCGTGTCATCGGCATATTGAAATAAGTACACGTTTTGCATAGGTTTAGGTATATCAGAATCATACAGTATATATAATGGTGGGCTAAGGGCAGAGCCCTGTGGAACGCCACAATACGGAAAGATGGGATGTGAGATGGCAGATCCTATGTACACATATCATATTCAATTAGTCAGAAATGAATATATGAAACGTAAGTAGCAGACAGGGGAGTTTAGTTTCTATACTTTTTGTATAAGCCCATAGTGCCACACTTTATCGAAAGCCTTTTCAAGGTCCATTAATTCAAGGCAAGATAGAAAGCCCTTGTTACATTGGTTTGTTATTAGTGCAGACAGCCGAAGTAACTGGTCGTTAATGGAAAAACCTGTTAGAAAACCTGCATGGTGTATGGGCAGTAAGTTATGTTCTTGAATATGCAAATGGAGCCGATGGACAAGTATTTTCTCAAACAGTTTACTGAACACTGTTTTCACTTGTATTGGGCGATAAGAAGACACAGCATGCGCTGGTTTATGAGGCTTAAGAAACATGCAAATTTTCTATACCTTCCAATCCATTGGGTAGAAGTCGGTGCGCGGAATGAAGTTATAGGGAGAAACAGGTAGTGTAAGTAAAGTGAGTGTAGCTTCTTTTAGGAGCCGGTAGGAAACATGATCGATGCCTAGTGCAGTGTTTCGTTTCTGACGAAGTGCGCGTTGAAGTTCTTGAGTAGTGATTGGTGCTGTAAGAGGATGGTCGTTATCTATGACGTGTGAGAGTGATGGTTGAAGAGCTGGGAGAGTAGACAAATCTGCGCAGTTATGAGAAATATATGACATTGCAGGCGTAAAGACCATTTGTAATTGTGTTGCGAATGCGTTAGCCTTATTTTGGTCGGTAAAAAGAGGGACATCATTGTCCAACAGAGGGTACTATAGTTTAGTGCTTTTACCTGTGAGTCTATGAAAGGTTTTCCAATATCGGTTTGGTGAGGCTTCATCGGTTAGTTTCTTATATCCGCTGATCCAGTTGCGACGTTTATATGCTATGAGATAATTTGTAACAGTGCTTTGCCATTGTCTGTGTTGACGGAGACATTCTTGATTGCCGGTTCGTTTATATTCTCGAAATTGTTGGCGTGATTTCTGAATTAGAGGAAGATATTGTCGAGGCAATTTTGGCTTAGAAGGATAAATTTTCTCCCCAGGAATAGCTTGTTGAGCACCAGTATGTAAAGCATCTGTGATGTGGTTTACAACATTGTACATTTCGGTTTCTGAAGTTGGTGGTTGAGAAGTGGAAACAGGGTTATTTACAGTGTGCCGAAATTGAGGCCAATCAGCTTTATCATAACGGCGGACAAGTTGTGGTTGTAGCTTTTGTAAATTACTTTGTGTCTTCTTGATGGTTAGTTTGATTGGGCAGTGATCGCTTCCAATCGTACCAAGAACCTTCAACTCGCAATCATTTATAAGTGCGAGAGACGTAATCAGTACATCCGGGGTTGTTTGGCTGGCTGGTCGAGTAGGACCAGGAAGATTATGAATGATAAGTTGTAGTCTAGTTGAAACAAAGTCCATGAACCGTTGTTTCTCCCTTGCACTTCTGCTATGGATATTTATGTCAGCCATGATGATTATGTTTTTAAAGTTATGGGCTATATAATCGAAAATGGTGTAAGGTATTGGGTGAACAGGCCGTATATATATGGTAGCTACATTAACAGTAAAAGAAGGGTAGTATATAGAAAATAAGAGATATTCAGGCAGTTTTGCAAATGCAGTAGGATTGTATTGTCTATAAGGCCGTTTGGGAGAAAAGCCAATCAACACCTCTCCTTGAGCGCGTGCTCGTACATCGTGGTAGTCGCAGAGTTGAAGTTGGTAACCAGAAATTCGTGCAGAAGACGCTGGTTTTAAGGCTGTTCCGTTGAAATCTACGATATCAATTTTTTCTTCTAACAGAAGAGGTTCTAGAAGTACTTTGTGTTGTTGAAATGATCTGATGTTAACGAATAGTAAAGCAAGAGCCATAATATATACCGCCATATTGGTTATTGGTTTACCACCATTCTGTCTCTAAAGGTGCGATATGGAAGTAAACGAAAGATCCTGAATATGTAGCAGTAAAGTTAAGATTGAACAGAGATTTGGCTGTTGATATGGCTACACGAAGAATATGCTCCCGTTGGAAAGTAAAAACATTTTGTAGCACAATGGTGATATAACGAAGAAGATCTTCAACAGTGAGAGGTTGAGCAAGAGATTGTAAGGGTGGTGTGGCTTTGTCAAAACTTTGTACTAGCACTGTCAGTTCTGGACGTTGTGGTTGTGCCTGAGGTTTTCCCTTACAGCGGTAACTGCATGTTGGATGGTTTTCATTGCAAGTAGAGCAGTGTGCTTGTTGCTGCTGATCTTTGCATGCTTTGGTGTCGTGAGATTCACCACAATAGCCACATTTAGATGGATTTGGGCACTGGCGAGTAAAGTGTGAGTTATAAGTTTGGCATTTGTCACACCGAATTGGCAAAGGCCCCGGGGTCTTGGACGGCTTGACTCTATGGAGTTTCTTATAGATAGGAGCTCCATGAGCTACAAATAGTCAAGCGCTGTCTGATCTTGGGACAAAACACGCACCATGTAAGTAGGACCATTGTTTTTTTTAATTCGAATGCATTTGTTCACCTCAATGCCTTCTTGTTTGAGTTCTTCAAGAACTTCATCGCTGATTTCAGGTATTACTCCACGTATAACAACGGAAAAAATAGGTGGTTTTCGTGGAGGAGGCGGTTGTTTTGTCTTCCTATGAGCTTGTTTGATTAATTTAGCCGTTTTGCCAAAGATCTCGTATGATGCTTTGTTCCGAAGTGTGATACCAAAGTTCGGGTCTTTTGAGCGGATGATAAAGCCATTTCTAGTTTTAACAATATTCTCTATACTGGTTCTAGGTAGATACTTGTTTATTTGTAGGAATACCATTTTGGGATGAGTATATTTGTGTCAAAATCGGTGAGCAAAAAAGAAAAGATTGGTTCCTTTGCTGCATAAAAATTTGAGCCTGAGCCAGAAGCAGTGTCCATTGCCGAGTCCATGTTAGTTGCCACACGAGACCGAGATCTGTCACGAGGTCGTTTGCTTGAATGAGCGGTGTCACCAGAATCAGTTCGTTCTCTGGGTCTAGTTCCTCGCGAACTGGTTTGACTGCCCCATGAAATATGCCTGGTACGACTGGAACGAGACAAAGTTTCACGGTCTAGTGGAGAGAAACCAGGAGCCGGAGGCCCCACGTACGGCGGTAGGTTCTTGTGCATCGGTCTAATGACCAGCACAACCTATCCGTGTGATGACGCGGTGTTGAAGCGATGATAAAGCGATGAAAAAGATGATAACGATGATGATAAGATTCCAAAAATATGAACGATCCTCCGAAAGTGTCAACTTTCGTCAGTCCTCTAAATAGCATATGTCTGTGATGCTCACAAGTGCGTATGCTACACCTAGTCCTAGCTAACAGATTAACAGCTATGAGATAGGCTGGGTTCTGCTCAAGGTAAAGATATGCATCTCTAAAGTTTTTATTTACGGAAAGGAGAAAAGAAAATTTACTAATTATATAAATCATGTTTCTTGAAAATTTATGAACTTCCCCAGCCTCTCAGAGTGTTACGCCCTCTCTCTTTGGCAAGTGATTTTGTACAGAAATATATATTATTGAAAAGAATGCGATGGTCTAAGGGAAGCTTGATTATTAACAGTGGTATTTATTTCATGTTTCATCTTTATTATATGGACACAAAACCAAACAGTGCAATCAAGGTGCCAAGTGTAAATATGTAACAAAATACATAACTTAAATAAGGCAAGAAAAGATAAAAAGATATGTGAATATCGAAAATAAAGTGAAGAATACATAGGTGCAAATGTGCAAGAATATATATATATAAAAGAGTATATATATATATATATATATATATATATATATATATATATATATATATATATATATATATATATAGATATATAGATAGATAGATAGATATAGATATAATACGAGATAGCATTTTAACTGATTGAAAATGTAAGATAATGTAAATGAAAGATGAGATGAAGTGCCAGCACATCACAAGCAAAAAGAGATTAGTTAGACAGATGCAGGTTAAATCTTCTGATGACTCGGGACTAATGATCACAAGGGGATGCCCTTGTTAGTTGTGAGGATGTCGGTGCTAAGATGGAAAAACATGAGGAATATGATCATGAATGATATAAATAGCATAGATGTCACGTTCGTCCTCTGTGAGGTTTGCATGTTGGACATATAACGAAATGAGTAGATTTAAAGGAGAATGCTTGTAGCGATAGGCGGCATCAGTGACAGCATCAGATTGAAGTATGTTCAGGAATAGCGGATAGCCCGTTTCAATGCGAGAAGTGATGCAACATGTTCTGTGAGCTTAGGAAAGTTGATGTTCTCATACGTGATAGTTTAATTGAAGCAGTAATAGCAGTAAGACAGGAAGCAAGTTCAGTTTAAGTAGTTGGAGGTGTTATGGTAGAAACAGACTGCTCTAGGTCTTCCCGGAAATGAGGCCAATTCGCCTTATCAAACCGCGGAACTAGACGAGGTGCTAGTACAGGGCGTTGGGGTTGTCCCCGAGTGAAAGTTAATTTTATTGGATGGTGATCGCTGCCAATAGAGTCCAGTACTGTAAGCTGACAGTCATTAAGGACATTCACAGAGGTGATGTCGACATCCGGTGTAGTTTGACTGATAGGCCTGGTGTGTGCAGGAAGAACATGAAGATGGAGCTGAAGATTGTTACTTAAGTAATCCTCAAAGTCGGCTTTTTCGCGATCAGTACGACTGTGGATATTAATGTCCGCCATGATGATAATATTTCGAAATTTGGTGGCTATATATCGGAAATATGCGAATGGGATACGCTGACGTGGTCTAATATTGATTGTACTGAAGTTGATAATGATCGATGGAAAGTATATAGTGAATAATAGGTATTCTGGGAGATTACCTAAAGCTTGTGGAGTATAGGCTCGAACTGGGTACTTTGGGAAATATCCTATTGCTACTCCTCCTTGGACCCGTTAATCTTGATCTTGGAAGTCGCAGCGTTGCAGTTGGTATCCAGGAATACGAGCAAGCATACTCGGCTTTAAGGCGGTTTCATTTAAAGCGATAACACTAATATGTTCTTCCATTAATAAAGATTCAAGTAACACTCTATGTTGAGAAAAGGATCGAATATTGACAAAAAGAAAGTTAATCCCCATTATGAAGAAGACTGTAGATTGTTTTAAACAGCGCTTTCCAGGATTCCAGTGTGAAAATATACATAATTATTAGAATAAGTTGCATGAAGATTAATATTAAAAATAGATTTGGCGGCAGAAATTATATGTTGAACGATGTGAGCTCGTTGAAAAGGGAAAATGTTTTGTAACACCAGACTAACATAGCGTATGAGATCTTCGACTGTTAACGGAGGAAATAGCGATTGTTTAGGCGGTGTAGCTTTGTCTGCTGTTTTTAATGGAACAGTTAGTTCCGGATGCTTAGGAGCGGGTGCTGGTTTTGCCTTACAACGATAGTTATATGCAGGGTGAAGCCCACTACCACATGTATTGCATTTAGGTGGTCCTTTCAAGTTGGGGCATGTTTTGATGTCATTTAGTCCGGATCTGTAACCATATTTAGGTTGATTACAACAATTGGCCGTAGTGCGGTCGTGGTATAACTGGCACTTTTCGCAACGAATTGGAAGCGGACCCTGCGTTTTAGATGGTTCGACGCGATGAATTTTCTTATAGATGGGTGCCCCAAATCTAAGAAGATAGTCAATGGTATCTTGCCGTTATGATAGAATGCGTACCATATATGTAGGACCATAATTATTGAGAATGCGAATACTTTTCCACTGAAATGCATTCCTGCGTTAATTCCTCTTGGATTTCTGCGTCAGTTCGTTCGAGGGAAACACCCCTAATGACAACCGACAGAAATGGTAGTTTTCTAGGAGGTGGCTGTTGTTTCATTCGCATGTCCGTGAGTTTCGTGAGTTTAGAGTTCTTACCAAAAATTTCGTAAGAAGCTTTATTACGGACGGTGATACCAAATTTTGGATCGTTAGATTTTAAAATATAGCCATTTTTGGTTTTTATGATTTCAACTAGGGTGTCTCGCACCCGAGGAACATACTTCGCAATTTGAAGAAAAATCATTTTATGGTTCGTGTACTCCGCGTCAAAATCTGTTACTATGAAACGAAATAGAGGCGTATGATTTGATGAAATAGTTGGAGACACTGCAGAAGGTACACCAGTATTTAGTCGTTCAAACTCGATATCCATTGATGTTATAGGTGAGAGAGACCGGATGCGTTTCGCGGATTGTGTCGATTCCCTTGATGGGTGTCTATCTCGAGACACATTGATCTGTTCATGGTCCCAAGAAAAATCCCGAGTACGAGTGGATGGTTGTGCTTTCGAAGTGGTGGGTATTGAAGGAGAGACAGATGGTAAGCCCGAATGTCTGCCAAGATTCATTTGTCCAGAGGTTTTGCCAGAGTCAGTCATCGTAAGAGTGTAACCAAGGGCCGAAGCCCAAATGAGGATGAAGGTGAAAGAAAGTACGACAAGATGAGGTTCAAAAAGCAAGCTGCCCTCCGAAAGTGAGAACTTTCGTCAACCTTATAAGTGCAGTACGTGTGCTTTGCTCAGAAATGCGTTTTGCAACACTTGATCCTCGCTCGTATATTAACTCACACAAGAGAAGTTAGACCTCTTGATTCAGTATGATGTGATCTCTCAAGTCCGTTCGTTCGTTCATAGCTAGTCATAATGACTAGCACCCTTTTAGAGCGTTACGCCCTCTCTTAGGGAAGTGTATTACGTAAATGGAAGATTTAAGAGATTTTGTGACGGTCTCATAGAAGTTCTTTATTATAATAATTTTTAAGGTCTTAAGGATATTTCCGATCCTTAACATTTGGTAGGAAATTGACGAGGAATTGCACTTAATTTAATATTGTACAGAACTGGAATAGCAGAAATATGATAATAAGAATGGGTACCTAGTGGTAAGGCATATCATATTTACACAGAGTTTGAATGATGAGCATGAAGAATGAGGCGAGGTGTGCCATCACATCGCAACACTATAAGTGTTAGTGAGACAGACGAAGATATCTTCTCACCTAGGGGCTGATCGAGGTTTCAACGTAGATAATGGGAGCCCTTTTGGAAGCAGATGGTTTCAGCGTGCAAATGATAGTCTGTGAGGAGTTCCTGGTCTAATGCGTCAGGGGGGTAGAGTGTAGCAGTAGAGACTATAGAGTAACGATAGCGGTAGAGGGTAATATCGAGATGGAGAAGGATGGAGAGCTAAGTGGTGCATAGTATTCAGAAGTAAAGGGTGTTGGGTTTTGTAACGAGAGCACATGTATGTCAGACGTAAAGTTTAAAGATGAAACTGAAGTGTAGGAAACTGAACCCGGTCGTACAAATCTGCTGTAGGAATAGGCAGTTTGACTCTATATGCAATGCGGAAAGCATGTCGTTATAACACTAGTAACTTTTCGTAAATTTTGCTGGTGGCCGCAATCCATGCAACGTTTCCGTAAGTCAGTACAGGCCGTAGAAAGGCCTTGTATGTGTTCAGAATTGTGTTTCGTTTTAGTCCCCAGGAGGTTCCGGTGAGCCTTTTTAATAAGTTAAGTCTATTGTAGGCTTTAGTAGTGACTGTTGGAAGATGTTGTTTCCAAATGAGATGTTTATCGAATGTGAGGACCAAGTAAGTTACAGTTGAACGTGCCTGGATGGGAGTTTGGTCTACTTGTAGAGAAAGGTTTAGAATTTCTTCTGACTCTTGATGTTCGTTTCGTTGGAATGAAGACAATGGCGTGCGTTTTTGTGTCGTTGATCGATAGCTGCCATTTGCCGCACCAGCGAAGAAAATTGTTAATTGCTAACTGTATACCAGTATTGATGGATTGAATAGTAGATCCTAAGGCAAGAAAGGCAGTGTCGTCAGCATATCGAAAGAGGTGAAATTTATCAGGAAGTGGAGGCATATCTTAAACATAGAGAAAATGGAGGAGTGGTGACAGAGCCGATCCTTGAGATACTGCACAGCGAAGGAAGTTTTTTGTTATACTTTTTTTTGCTAGTCGAAGGCTAGCTCCCTTGCGAGGGTTACGCTCTCTATCCGGGGTCAGAAGTGCAGAGACTGGGGAAGGAAGTATATTGGAGATGGTCTATGTTAACTGAAGAGAAACGGATAAATCATTTATTTTATTTTTAGATAATAATTTTAGTTTATTGTTTTTTATTGCATTTTATTCCATTTTAATGGGCATTATGAACTTTGTTCATAATCATGAGGACAGGAAAAAAAGTAATGCCAATGAAGTGCATATGACAGGACAACAAAAGGATATGTTAGTTAGACGAATGCAGATTATCTTCTTGTCCAGGGGCTGCTCTGGACAGTAATGTGGACAAGTGGAGCCCTGTTAGCACAATAGGTTACGGTGCAGCATATGTAGGTGATATATGAAGTGGAAGGTGATCAGAAGAATAAGCTGAAGCGACAAAATGATCTGGATGGTCTGGTGGAATGGTTTTGAGATATAAAGAGAAGAGTAGGGAAAGAGGGCAAGTAAAAAATGTATATCCTAAATAATAGTGGCGGTCGGCATCCATAGTATCCAGAAGTAATGCATGACGTTGCTGAAACCGGTTTGTGGTGAACTTCACTCGTAACTGTTCAAGGTGACGGAGAATGGTAGGAAAAGTGATGGGGTCGTAAAGCTCCTGAGTCGGACTGGGAAGCTTGATCCTATAAGCCAGATCCTATAATGCGTATTCAAGAACTTGTAATTTCTGATAGAAAAAAGGTAGTGCAGCGATCCCAGCGGGATGACCATATGTTAGTACAGGGCGTAAGAATACCTTATACATATTAAGGATTGTAGGGGATTGAAATCCCCATGTGGTACCAACTAGAAGTTTAAGTAAATTTAGCCGAGCATACGCTTTGCGAATGATTGCTTGAAGATGGGGCCGCCAAGTTGAGTGATGATCGATGATGATACCAAGGTAGGTAACCTGTTTAGTAGGTGATATCCGTGTGCCGTGAACCTCGAGATTGAGTAGAATGTATTTTTCTGAACCCGAGAATGTTTTCGAGGTGGTATGAAAACGACAGCTTGAGTCTTAGTCGAGTTAATATGAAGGCGCCACGTAGTACTCCATCGGAGAAAAGAGTCTGTTGCTAAGAGAGCAGAATTGATTTGTTGAATAGTTCTGGCCGTGCAAAGGAAGGCAGCGTCATCTGCATATTGAAAAGTATGAACATTGGGAGGAAGGGTTGGCATATCAGCTAAAAAACAGAAGGTATGGGAGAGGCCAGAGAGCGGAGCCTTGAGGTACACCAGAATGGATAAAGATCGGATGTGATGAGTAACTATTGATGTAACATAAGATAGGCGGTTAGAAAGAAAATGGAATATGAAACGGAGGTAGGAGAGTGGAAGCCTAAAACGGTGAAGTTTGAACATGAGGGCTAAATGCCACACTTTATTAAAAGCCTTCTCTAGGTCAAAAAGAATGAGGTATGAAGGCCGAGCAGTGTTATAATGATTCATGATGAGGTTGAGAAGTCGGAGCAATTGATCATTGATGCTGAAATTAAGTCGGAAACCAGCTTGGTGTTCAGGCAAGAGATTATATTGAGAAAGATGGTGATGTAGTCTGATGACAATGATGCGCTCAAGAATTTTGCTAAATACGGAGGTTAATTGTATTGGACGGTAAGAAGTAACGGAATCTGGAGGTTTGTTGGGCTTAAGAAACATAAGAGTGGAAGAAGTCTTCCAGTCACAAGGGATGTAGCCGGTCCGGAGAATAAAATAGTATATATATGAAAGAAGCAGAAGAAGACAACATGGACATTCTTTGATATGACGATAAGTTATGTGGTCGATACCAGGAGCTGTGTTGCGCTTGCGGTTTACGACGGTGGCGATATCAGATGTAGAAACTGGAGCTGTAAGAGGATTGTCGTCTGGAAGAGTGTGTGCTGCACTGGGTTGTAGATAGGGAGATGATAAGTTCAAGCGATCAGTAGGATGTCTTCGAACAAAATCAGATGGGAACGGGGCGAAGGCGAGTAAGCTTCCCAGTTAACATATGAAATCGCTTCCAATACTCAGTAGAGTGTGAAGTTTCAGCTAAGTTGTTTCACGTCTTCAACCAGTTGCGAAGCTTATTTGCCTTGACGTAGTTACGCACAGTGCGCTAAAGTTGGGGATGATGAAAAAGAGCTTCTAGATTACCAGTGCGCTGATATTCGCGAAAGAACTCGCGAGAACGATGTATGAGAGGTAGGTAGTTTGGCGGTAAACGTGGTTGGTACCTGGATATTTCAGTTGTGGGTATATGAAGGTCAGAAGTGTGATGAATGGAGTGAGTGAAACCAGAGACCCGTGCGTAGAGATCATCTTCGGTAGTAGGAGGCTCGATGGTAACCAAATCTTCAGCAATAGTAGTGCGATAGTCATTCCACTTTGCTCGATCAAATCGTGGAACACGGCGAGGTTCAGGGAGCAAACGAAGAGTAGAAGTCTGCGGTTGATCGATATGAAGTTTGATGAGAAGGTGATCACCACCTATGGAATCGAGCACTGCAAGAGCGCAACGCTGGAAGAGATTGCCAGAAGAAATAACTACGTCAGGTGTGGTATTCGTGATGGATCTGTTTGCTTTAGGTATAGCAAAAACATGGCCGGTGGTATGAGTAGTAATGAAGTCAAGGAAGATGATATCTGGACGGCTTTGCTTCTGATTATCTGGACGGCTGTGAATATTGATGTCGGCCAATATGATATAATATTTAAAGTTGTTGGAGATTTAAAGAAAGAATGAGCGTGGGATGGGTTGTCCAGGGTGTACATATATGGTAGCTACGATAACGTAAAGGGAGTGGAAGTATACGTCGTAATGAGATACTCTGGAATATTAGTCAATGCAGGATGATATTGGCGGTGACTAATGGAAGGATGGAAGCCAATGGCCACTCCCCCATTTCCTCGGCGTGCTGCGATGGTAGGGTGTATCGAGGTATCCTGAACGTCATAGACGGAGTAAGAAGAGTTTCGTTCAGAAGGAAGGCCTGAATAATTTCTTCTAGAAGTAGCTGTTCGAAGACAGTGTACTGGGAAGCAAGTGATCGAATATTAAGAAACAGTAAAGAAATACCCAAGATTAAGGTGCAGCAGTAGTGTTGGAAGTTGCAGAAGAGACATGTAATTCCTCAAGAGGGGTGGCGTGAAAATAAATATGAAGTCAAGAGTAAGTAGCTTGAAAAGAATATTTGAATATAATGCGGGCTGCATGGTTAACCACCTGGAGAATATGCTGACGTAGAAACGGGTGAATGTTCTGCAAA
The DNA here is from genome assembly GCF_964235325.1 of Thermobia domestica. Classification (NCBI taxonomy): domain Eukaryota; kingdom Metazoa; phylum Arthropoda; class Insecta; order Zygentoma; family Lepismatidae; genus Thermobia; species Thermobia domestica. The sequence goes on along the minus strand of NC_137457.1, from coordinate 44,105,277 downwards.
GCGATGGTAAAGAACGAAAGGAGTTGCTGTACTGTAATTGCTTCATCAATAGGTTGTGATTCTACATGTTGTTGAACTTCTGGTAGGACGGGTCGCAACGGAACAGTGAGATCCGGATTTAAAGTTTCAGCCGTTGACCGTGCTTTGCAGCGATAGCTACATGTGGGGTGTTGTTCCGGGCACGTAGAGCATTGAGGTGGCTTCGTAAGGTTAGTGCAAGCTTTCGTTTCGTGGTTTACGCTGCAGTACCCACACTTGCTTGGCTGGGTGCACTTCGATGTTGGATGTGAATTGTATGCTTGGCAGCGCTCACACCTCAATGGTAAAGGTGGCGGCGATTTCGATGGCTCTACTCGATGTTTATTTTTATAGATGAGGGCACCGTGAGTGAGAAGGTTATCAATAGTAGTTTGAGAGTTGGTTAATATCCGTACCATGTAGGTAGCTCCTTGGTCGTTTGTAATACGAAGGCATTTTAGAATGGAGTGTCCCTGAAGAGTAAGTTCTTCCATGACCTCGTCGTCTGTTAGAGAAGGGTCAACCCCTCTAATGACAACTGAGAGAGCCGGGGTTTTACATTGTGGCGGTGCTTGTCGAAATGCCTTGGGTTCCAGGCGCTTCATACTGGCGTGCTTACCAAAGATTTCAAAGCTGCACTTTTTTCTCACAGCAGTTAAAAAAGTAGAATCGTAAGATTTGAAAACTATTCCGTTACGAGTGCTAACTTTCTGTGATACAGAAGCGCGTGGCAGGTATTTTACCAATTGTTGGAAGGCTAGTTTTGTATTATCAAACTTGGTGTCAAAATCGTTCAGTAAAAATGAATAAAGACACGGTTTGGAGATATCCTGAACAGATGGGAATTCTTTGTCGTCGTCTAGATTCATTGAACTAATAGACTGTTCGGAGTCACTAACAGTGTGATGGCGTTTAAAAGGCAGCTGATGAGAAGTGCTGTTAGTTTTGTCCGGAGTGCGAGAGCGGGATCTACCGGTATTCTAGCCTTGAGATGATGCTTTCTGCGATCGGCTCCCTTGCTCACCGAGGTACGTTCAAGAGACGGACCAGGAGGTTGCGGTGGTAGTCCCGGATGGCCACCTGATGCCATCCCTTGAGATGTTAGACGACTCTGACAATGAAGATGAGAGGAAATGCAATGAGATGAGGTGTTATGGGAAGCCTCCACAAAATTAGATGAAGAAAAGAATATGTGATGGTGACCACGGGCTCCAACTTGAGTCAGCAATACGGACTGCAAGGGGATGTCGATTGTCTGTACCAGAACAATCCTCCCTGAATGAACAAAAATATCAGTTGCTCGCAGAGCGTTAGTAATCGTTCTCAGATCGATTAATCGATGGTCAATTCTGACTTCTGAGTTCGTGTGAAGGAAGTTTTTTTTGTGAAAGGAGAAGAGAGAAATGGCTTTTTATAAGGATGATGGTTTTCAAAAACTTTATTACTTCTCCAGCCTCTCAGAGGGTTACGCCCTCACTTTGGCATGGAGTTCTCTAATCAAAAATACAATTTGGAAAATAATTTGTTGGACTAAGGGAAGTTTGGGTAATGTCATCAGTTGAGAAAGAAGGTTATATCATCATTTTATTTTCCATAATTTATGTTAATTAAACATATCTTTATTATAAAGTACCCAAGAACAGGCTGTGAAATGGAGGTGCGAAAAGCGAAATATAATGAATTTTAAATATATGATAAGAAAAGGATAAATACTGTATTATAAGATAAAGAGTGAAATAAAAATTGAAAATTAAGTGCAAATGAGCGATAAGACAAAACTGTGCGATAATTGTGGCCGTGAGCAAAACAAAAGATAATGATGATGTAATAAGAGATGAAGTGCCATCACATCACAAACACAAAGAAGCTAGTTAGACAGTTGTAGGTTAAATCTTCTGTCCCGAGGCGACTCGGGACAAATGATCACAAGGGGGAGTCCTAGTTAGTTGTGAGGGTGTCTGTGCTAAGATGGAAAAACATGAGGAATATGAGCAAGAATGATATAAATGGCATAGATGTCGCCATCTGCTACTGTGAGGTTTGCATGTTGGACATATAATGAAATGAGTATATTCAAAGGGGTATGCTTGTAACGATATGCGGCATCAGTGAGAGCATCCGTTCGAAGAATATCCAAGAAAAGTGGTTGACCCGTTTCTATGCGAGATGTAATGTACCGATTACGAAGTTGTGCAATATGCTCTGTGATATTCGGAAAGTTGATGTATTCATACGTGAGCCACGTAGGATACGGAAGTTTAAGTCGGTGGGCTAGACGAATAGCGTGACGCTCCAATATACAAAGTTTTTCGTAGAAGGAAACAGAGGCATTGCACCAGGCAGTATGTCCAAAGGAGAAACGGGGACGGAGAAACATCTTGTAAGTATGGAGTAGAACATCGGGTTTGAGGCCCCACGTAGTGCCCGTGAGACGACCTAGAAGATTTAATCAGTAGTCGCCTTAGTTTTGAGTTTTTGCAGGTGAGCACTCCAAGTTAGTTTGAAATCAAAAACAAAGCCGAAGTACGTAGCAGTGCTAGTAGTGCGTAATTAGTATCCATCAACTGTTTCGTAGCAGTTTCGGGTTACGTTAGACTCTGGAACGTCTATAAGGTGGTATGAAAACCAGTGTTTGCGTTTTGTCTTTGTTAATGGTTAAATGCCATTTCTTGCACCAAGTGATGAAATTATCCAGAATTGCCTGTAGTACAGTGCTGATTTGATGGCTAGTGTTACCAAGTGCAAGAAAAGCGGTGTCGTCTGCATATTGGAAAGTAAATACATTACGTGGTACTGTTGGAATGTCAGAAGCATAAAAAATATACAATAATGGACTTACAGCCGACCCCTGTGGAACTCCAGTAAGCGGAAATATTGGCCAGGAGAGAGCTTTACCACTGTGATATATGCAATGCGATTTGTAATGAACGAGTAAATAAGCCTCAGATAGCATGCGGGAAGTTTGAATGAGTGTAGTTTTGTAATAAGACCATGGTGCCATACCTTATCGAAAGCCTTTTTCAAATCCATAAGAATGAGGCATGATGGAAACCCTTTGTTAAACTGATCTGTAATTATGGTGCTGAGACGAAGAAGCCTGTCATTTATGGAGAAACGAGGCCGAAAATCTGCTTGGTGGATAGGCAGTAGAATAGTAGTTTCAAGATACCTATGAAGTCGAGAGACAGTATTTTTTTCTAGAATCTAGCTAAATACTGATGTGAGTTGGATTGGTCTGTAAGAGCAAACAGAAAGGCAGGCTTATTTGGTTTTGGAAACATACAAATTTTAGAGACTTTCCACTCAGAAGGATAGAATCCAGTTTGAAGTATGAAATTATATATTGTTGTCAGTATCAGGAGAAATGAGTATGGCGCTTCTTTGATGTGTATATAAGAGATGTTGTCAATCCCACGTGCTGTGTTCCTTTTTCGTTTTAGAGCCAATTGGATTTCGTTGGTAGTAACAGGTGCAGCGAGTGGGTGTTCCGGGTTAATCACATGTTCTGTGGAAGGTTCTAGTGCAGGAATACAAGACAGATCTTTCTGTTCAGAGCGCTGTTGGCGTAAAAACGGTCTGTAGTTGTGTAGCAAAGGCGTTGGCTTTTTCTTCGTCAGAAAACAGAGGAATGTCATCTGCAACTAACGGGTAGGTTATCGTGGTGGTCTTGCCAGTAAGTTGATGAAATCGCTTCCAGTAGCGAGGACGGTGTGCTTCCTCGGATAAAGTGTTACAGGTCTTGATCCAATTACGACGTTTATAAGCGACAAAATTGTTATGAACAGCTCTTTGCCATTGGCGATGTCGATGAAGACGTGCTTCATTCCCGGTTCGATAATACTCTCGAAGATGCTTTCGGGCTTTCTGGATGAGCGTAAGATATGTCGGTGGTAAAGCCGGTTTGTGGGAATGCACTTGTTGCATCGGGATATTCTGATGGGCAGTGGTTTGAATTGCCGTAGTAATAGCTGTAAGACAGGTAGTAAGTTCGGTTTCAGTATTTGGAGGCGTAATGCTAGAAAGTTAATGTTCCAGGTCTTCCCGAAAATGAACCAAGTTCGCCTTATCATACCTCGGAACCCGACGAGGTGTAAGTATACGACGTGGGGGTTTTCCTCGAGTTAATGTTAATTTAACTGGATGGTGATCACTTCCGATGCAAGCTGACAGTCATTAAGAAGATTGATAGAGGTGATAACAACATCTGGTGTAGTCTGGCTGATAGGTCTGGTATGTGCAGGAAGAACATGAAGATAAAGGTGAAGATTATTAGTTATGTTCTCGTGAAACTCTGTTTTTTCGCGATCAGTACGACTATGAATATTAATATCCGCCATCATTTGAATATTTCGACGGTTAGTGGCTATGTAACGGAAATATTCTAATGGTATAGGTTGTCGTGGTTGAATGTATATCGTACTGAAATTGATTATGATCGATGGAAAGTATAAAGTGACTAACAGGTATTCTGGGAGATGCCCTAAAGCTTGCGGAGTATATGTCCGAACTGGATATTTTGGAAATATCCGATTGCAATCGTAGAGTATATCGATTTTTCAAAAATCACGAAACACCTCGCAGAACTACGACTAAAGTATATCACTTCACGTATACAAACAGGTCATCTTCTATTCTTGGACATCCTGCAGACTGATGCTCTTACTGACGCTACAAACATTCACCGTTAAACATCTTAGTATCTGTGTTTGTTCAAAATACACATCTGACTGCTGACGAACGGGAAATATATGACATTTACTTTATTAATGATCATCTTCCTCATACTTTTCCATATCAGCACTGAAATCCTCACTATTAACAAGGGCTTCCCTTGTCCTCGTCAGTCCCGAGTCAACCCGGGACAAAAGATTTAACACTGCATCTGTCTTGCTAATTTAACTATGTCTGTGTTGTGCTTGCACTTCATCTCATACCTCATCATCATTGCTCTAAGTTCTATTACATTTGTGATACATTTTGTTTTTCTATCATATTTATACTTTAGCAATATACTATATATATTTGCACATATGTGTTCTACTTTTGATTTATTATTATTAATTATCAGTAACACCTAGTTTAGTATGCTCACTTTTTCATCATGTTTATAAAACTTCACTTTGACCATCTCACAGTGTTAACTATCAATGTAAATCTAAATGCATCTATGCCAAACAGATGGCGTAATCCTCTAATGGCTGGGAGTAAGAGTATCACCTAGCCCAAATCAGTTAATAATTGATGAATAAAGATCATCCAGTTCACATATAACCCTATTCCCTTACCCCTAAAAAAACTTGCTTCACATACTGAATCAAGAGGCCTAACGTCTCTTGTGTGAGTTAATGTGCGAGCGAGGATCAAGTGTTGCAATACGCATTTGTGAGAAAAGCACACGTACTGCATTTAGAGGGTTGACGACAATTTTCACTTTCGGAGGGCAGCTTGCTTTTTGAACCTCATCTTATCATTCTTTCTTACATCTTCATCTTCATTTGGGCTTCGGCCCTAGACTACGTACCTACGATGGCGGTCTCAGGAGACGAATCTTGGCAGACCATTGGACAGACGAATCTTGGCAGACATTCTGGCTTACCATCTTTATCTCCTTCAATTCCCACCACTTCAGTAGCACAACCATCCACTCGCACTCGGCATTTTTCTTGGGGCATGAACCAATGAGTGCATCTAGAGATAGACATCCATCAAGCGAATCTACGCAATCCGCGAAACGCATCCGGTCTCTCTCACCAATAACATCCATTGATATCGAGGGTGAACGACAAAATTCTGGTGTATCTTCTGCAGTTTCATCAAATCACGCTTATCTTTTCCATTTCATACTTACTGATTATGACACTATGTACACAACGCCTAAAATGATATTTCTACAAATTGCTAAGTATGATCCTCGGGTGCGAGACACCCTAGTAAAAATCGTTAAGACCAAAAATGGCTACATCTTAAAATCTTATGATCTAAATTTTGGAATTACAATCCGTAATAAAACTTCTTACGAAATTTGTGGTAAGAACGCGAAACTCACTAAACTCACGGACAAGCGACCGAAACAACAGCCACCTACTATAAAACCTCCGTTTCTGTTGGTAGTCATAAGGGGTGTCTCTCCTGATCTAAATGACGCCGAAATTCAAGAGGAATTAGCGCAAGAACTCATTTCAGTGGACAAATGTATTCGCATTCGCAATAATACTGGCTCTACATATATGGTAAGAGTTCTTTCGCAGCGACAAGATACTATCGACTATCTTCTCAGATTTGGGGCACCTATCTATAAGAAAATTCATCGCGTCGAACCATCTAAAACTCAGGGTCCGCTACCAATCCGGTGCGAAAAGTGTCAGCTGTACAACGACCACAGTACGGGCAATTGTCGTCATCAACTTAAATGTAACTGTGCAGTCTGATATCAAACTACCAATTTCAGGCCCAAGAAGTCAAAAAATATGTAGAACTCTTGGTATTACGTATAGGGAAATATAATATCTGCATATACATTCTCAAACACGTATTAAAACAATCCATTTATCATGTAGACCGTAACCGTTCAATTAAAATTGACAAATATGGTTCACCCCAGAAAGTGGGCATTAAAGATATAACGATCATGTCAATAGTGTAAAATACCCACGTTTGGAAAAATTTCTAATTATGTTTTTTTAAAGTAATTTCATGATGCTGAGTCCAATTATGTTATTTAAAAAAAATAAATGTAAAAAATACCTCGAGTCCCCTATAGACCTTATGGTATTTGAATGTCTTTGAAAAGAGGTCTAAACGGGCCTATAACGTCCCGTCTATACCTCATGTGGGTATTTATCTACATCTATTTACGAAGGAGACTTAAAATTTGACATTTTTCGGTTACCCATAAAACTTTAGTTGATGGCAGGGATACATCCACGGGGACAAATTGGGGCTCGACCTCCCACATGACTTCCTATTCCCCAAATAAAGTTCGACTGTTAGGTCTTTACTTCAACATGTTTATTAAAGCAAATGAATGCTTATAATAGAACAAATAGAAGTGTCCATTCTTTGCATGGGAAAAATAAGGTTTAAACGAACATAAAGCTGGAAATTTGAATGTTATAGACACTGCCCCACTTATAGAAACTACCGAAGTTTTGGAAAGGCTGAAATACGTTTTTGATTAATTTCAATTAAAAGTTTATGTACCAGACTTTTTACTTCTAACTTTAACAAATACTCACATAAAGTTTTATTAATAAAAAATTGGAAATTTTAATATTATAGAAATTATTCCCTTTCCCCAATGTAACCGGAAAACTCAAAACATGTATTCTCCTATTTTTGAATAAAAGTTTAAATATCAAATCCCTCTCCTCTATCTCACATTTGGCACTTTCACAATAAAGAGTTGAAGTTCGTAAGATAGAATTTAACCTACCTTCCCTATTTCAGAGCGAAATTTTCTGAAAGCACGGAAATTCAACTTCAGTTAATTTTAATGGAGAGCTCAAATGCCAGGTTTTGTTTTCCTAATGTCAGATACTTCATTCTTTCAAAAAGATTTGAACCCCTTATATACATATTTTTAAAAATGCCTTCTTATGATTTGCTTTCGTGAGGGAGTCACCTGTCCAAATTTTGTTTCTACCTATAAGTATTCCTTTATGTTTATGAGTGAATTACTTATACTACCGTATTTAATAATATTGATCTGAAGGAAAAAAATCTAAACAACGTCAACTCATAACAATTATGAATTTGCCAAATTCAATAATTAGTATAATACTGATCAGAGGCATAGCCATAAATATACTATACCAAAGAAAGTACTAATTATTGCGTAACGAAAAAAAAACGCTTACACACACACGTGCGTACACGTACACATAAAGCAAACATTATGTGACGTTATCGGTTGAAATGTGGGACATATGGTCAGCCAGAGTGCTTCATGGGCTTTTGTGACACGAATTTTAGTATTGTATTTCATCATATAGAGGTGAGGCGAATTTCAGGTGGGACAGATAAGAAAAAAGTTAAATTGTTTCCAGTTTTCTGTAGTTACGAAGTATTGAAATACTGATTAACTTTGGTAAATAATAAATTAAACTTCCTGACGCTACAGCCATGAAAGACTACGACTAGCCACATGGCTCAACTTCAACTGGGTGAGGGGTGACAGTGCATCGGCTCCCAGGCGCCATTATTTGTGGCTTTCTAGATCACAGTTCGTCACCTCTTAATTCACTAACAATGAGGTTAAACTAGATCTAAATAATAATATTATTTTTAAAGAAAAATAAAAACCCACCTTCTTTTTAAGTGGTATCTACTCGTGTCGGCAGATGGAAAATTTTGATGGCTATTGTAACGAAACATTGTTTTAAAAAATTAAGACTGTTATTTATAACACTGAAATCTTATGTAGGATTAAAAATATAGCTTATGGGAAGTAAATTTTTCTTTAAACATTTCATGTATTGGAACTCTGGATAGATAAACAGATCCTATTTACAGCATCAGCACTATTGGTATACGCAACGGCCACTGGAGACTTAAGTTGAACAAAATAGCCTTAATAAACACAATGCATTATGAAACAAAAGTGTACACAACAAAAGATAAAGAGAGCACAGCATTAAAATAAATTCTAAGCAAAAAATGTTCACATAAGGCATTCCACCCATTTACCCCCGCACCATGCGCCCAATTACCCCGTGGATGTATTTGGAAGAAACAAATTTTAACAGAATTTTAACTGCCTCACAGTGAGGATTCAAGATTGCTGCTCTTCACGGTACAATCCTTAGGACGTTTTTAAGCAGCAGGAAAAATTCTGGCTCAAAACATTAATAGATGAGCGATTAATTGTAACTCAAACCAAAACACATACTCTTCTGAAACTCGGTTTCAAATATGTCATATCTCAATCAAATCAGTTTTTGGTTTTTTCTCATTATTAGACCCTCTCAAAATTCACCTAAGCTTTTTTTTCCTAATCAACATCTACCTACCCAAAATTTGTGTGCCATTAAATTCTATAGAAATATACTGATATGCAAAATATTTATATAAATTTTTAAGAAGTTTTACGCCCAATTACCCCCTTCAATTCTCTCTCTCTTTGTCGATCTCTCTCTCCCTCTCTCCAAAATATATACCAAAATGATTATTAATATTTAAAAATATGTTTTAGTATACCATTGTACAAAAATAAGATATACCTAATTAGTTATTTGTATGGATCAACATAATGCATTGGGCTGAACAAAACCACATGTCTTATGCGTAGTATCGAGAAAATCGAGCAAAATGCTTTCGTGGAGACGAAAACTATGCGGTTCTTTAACCAATAATAACTGACAATGTTTAATTTTACTGAAAGAGATAGTGATTGGCTTGCGTAATGTATGAGTAGCTTAATGCACTGTTAACTAGCAAATTGTAGATCTTTCTCTTTTTCGAAGTGACACACACACTCTTCTACGCACACAGGATTACTACTTATAACTTAACCTTACAATTCAACTATGACATATGCTTTTATTTTCTATTATACTTGCTCATTCTTTAGGTCATAATCCAGTTCCCGAAAACGATACTGGGATACTAGTTTCTGATATTCTTTCTAATGTGTTGATTTTAGCCACTCTTAATCAAAGACGTGCATCTTCTAAATTCCAGACAAGACGAAACAGTTGTTTCCCAAGCAGAGAAAATAAATTAATGGCATCTCCGGTGGGGGCTGCGATGGATCAGTGGTAGGGCGTTCACCTCTGGTGCATGGGGTCCCGGGTTCAAATTCTGCTCCCGCTAAGTGAACTTTGTGGTGGACAAACACTGTGTGCATGGGTTTTCTCGGGGTTCGCCCGTTTCCTCTCACTTTCTTCATTCCACCATTTCATTCATTTCTCACAATCACCGTCCCCTTTAGCCTAATCGTGGGACGTAAAACTCAAAGATTTCATTTTTTTTCGATCTCCGGTGGAAGTTCATATGGTTTGGATTCCACAATAAGTTCACGTTTTATGTAGCCTCGATACTCAAAGAGACGCTAAACTCAAATCAAATCAAAGCAAATCAATAATAGCAGTATCGCGTTTCCTCTAAAATAAGATCGAACCTATTTTTAGTTAACCAAAGGACGCATTATGGTTTTTACCTATTTATACAAATATCGAGGCTTTTATATACCCAAAAGATAAATTCGGGTTTTTATCTATTTATACAAATATAAATATAGCATCTTTCTACATGTATTATGAGTAAATCAACCATTTTGAATTCTGCAACTACTGGGCCAGAGTATGGCTTAGCATGTTTGCACACGATACCGATAAAATCGGAGGAAGCCCCGATAATATCGGTGCAGAGTTGGCGTGGGTCAAAGAAAATTTGACCCACGACCCACTGACCCACTCTGATCCACCACCCACCATGACCCACTGTGACTCACCATGACCCACTGTGACCCACCACCCACGTTGACCCACTCTGACCCACCACCCACCGTGACCCACACCCACCATGTACCACTCTCATCCACTGTGACCTATTCTGATTCGCCAAACTCCATCGTCAACTCTGAACAAGATCCACGGCCTTTTCTGTACTGACTAAAGAGTTTATACTTGTAATAAAAGAAGACTGTGAAATTGTCACCAATCGGAGTTTGAATTTCTAGTCAATCGCTCAAGCACCATTCTGTTACAATAACGGTGGATCTGACTTTTATGATATAAAATGGTAAAGTGTTTGTCAGTGAGGAAATTGAAACAGTTCGATTGGTGGCATTAGTGTGTGCTTAAAATATACTTGTACTAAGAGAGTATTCTTGCAAGTGTTAATTTCTGAACGCTTTCCAAAAGAAACTTCTATTCGCAGGAACATATCCCTGTACAATATGGAAAAGGTTATGGTTTCTCAGTTCACACTATTTTTCTCACAAAAAAACTTGAAAAATCAATTTTTCATAGTTTATAAAGGTGCTCGGGTACCCTATGTGACGGCATCTCCATAAAGTATGCTCATAATTGTGATTTGTGTAATCACTCAAACACCACGTTAAATTTAAGTTACAAATATGCATAATTCCAATTAATATGAATATTTATTCAAAGTATATTTATTCAAAGTTTACCTAAAGCATAGAAGAGACTTACTAAAAATATGTACGAAGTTGAGTTGTGTTGATTTTGAGTTTAACGTCCCGTTCAGCAGCGAGGCTATATGAGATGTGGACCTACTGATTAACGTGGAATCGAACTCCGGTCTCCCACGCCAAAGGCGCGTAAGCTAACCGCTTAGCCACGAAGGAGCTCATGTACAAAGTTGAATAACACAAATAAGCCGTTACTAATGCAACTATACATTTTCTATAACTCGTAATTTTCCACCTTAAAACAAACCTGAAATCGGGTTTATTTCCTGTTGGTAACTTTTTCGTGGTAAATCATCCGCAGCGGAACGATGTCCATCCTTCAGCCAAGAAATAACTACCTCGTGTACTTTGAGCTTGTCTAGCGGTGGGCCATTAACATTGATGAACAACAAGTTAGACAATGTTTGAGCACTTACGTTAGTCTATTTCTAATATCAGTCATCTGTAAATTCATAAGGGGAAATCCCTGTTCGCACTCTGTCGTGGAAATTGATAATACTTCTACCCGATTTCTGCAAGTCCTCATAGATAATCTGCTTGCTAGACTTAAGTCTGATAACGATTTTTCTTAGTCGGTTTTGAAATACTCAGCAAGAAGTATAATCTCTCTATCACCATAAAACATCTTTTCCATATCGACCATGCCAGTTGGCAATGTCAACTCATGGAGAACAGAATTTCATCTACCACGCCTTCGATAGGGAATCTTGTGAATAAATTATCAATTAAAGCCTGATAAATTGATGATGTCTTATTTGTTTATAAATTTAATTTTTGCAATTACAAATGAATGTTTGATGCCATTACCAAGTTCCCTCCCCGTCTAGAAACCGAAAGGGAACGAGGTTCCTGGAGTCTTCAGAGATGAATGGGAATGTCCGTCCTTTCTTCCCTTCCCTTTGGCACACTGTTGTTCGCGATGTGCCAAATTACGATGAATTTAAAATAAATTATCATAGTATAATTATTTCCTTGTTGAATTATCAATACTTTTCATTGGAGAAAAGGATGAAATTTGAAAGTTCCAAATCAAGGTAAATAGACCAACGTAAAGGGAAAAAAGTGTAAAATTTTCCATATAATTATGCGTACAATCCAAACTTAAAATTTCCGTGCAATTAAGCTTATAGTACAAATTTTATGCCTATTTTAGTCACAAGTTTTTGGGTAGATTGCCCTGTGCTGTAAGCGCTCCATATAATAAACATAAGCTTCAGCAATTATTATAGTAGAAAACAATGGATATATGAAGCCAGACACTCTATTTTTTGTTTCTGATTTTTTTCTTAAATAACATCGATCGTTTTCGATCATTTTTTACAAACTAACTCACTACCAATTTTCCATATATAGGAAATACCCCCCCCACACACACAAAGGAGAATTTTAAAAAATGCTATGACACATTCTGTTTATTTTCAATAAAGAATTAATACACTGAATTTCAGCTCCGTAAGTTTAACGGTTTGCGAGATACTCATATTTTTCGCAAAAATTCGGATCCTCTCTATCTCTTTAGGATATTCTGCATTTTAATAAAAACAATATAACATCTGACTTTGGATTAAAGCCTAACTATATACCAAAAGTAATTTCATTTGACTTTGCAATTTGACCGTGATGATCAGGCACACATAGTTACATTCAATTTTAGTGATTCAAAAATGTATTTTTTCCAGTAATTAGCTCCTCTAAAAACTCACAGATCTCGAAAGCCAAGTAGAAGTGTAGGTCCAATTGCTATTATTACAATTAAAAATATTAATATCCAAAAGTCCTGAAGTTTTTTTTTTCACTTGTTTAGATATACTCACCTCAGATAAGTATACAGAAACAAGTGGAAAACGAAGGGAAATGAAGGTCTTTAAAGTAAAACCAAGACAAATTTACCATTATTCAGAAGATACTGTCTACAATGCAGTGAGCAGAGAGGGTCGGTAGCTCAGACTGAGTCGGTGGGTCACAGTGGGTCATGGTGGCTGGTGGGTCACAGTGGGTCATGGTAGGTGGTGGGTCGCAGGGGGTCACGTTGGGTCACACGCTGTTGACCCGCGACCCACTGATCCACTCAGAAAACTTGACCCACTTGACCCACTGACCCACCGACCCACTGACCCACTCCATCTCTGCATCGATGTCGGTGTCGGCGTACTTTGCACACGTCGCCGACAATATCGGTGGAAGCCCCGACAATGTCGTTACCGGTGGTGGGTGACGTAAGTGACACACAATATATTCTGCACTATTTCTATAAATCTTCTCCATATATGAAAACAAATAAAAGTAATAAAAACCGGGAAAATTATTTTTTAAAACAAGGATTACAAAAACTGTTCTGAAGAGGTGTGGAGAACGGTGCAAAACAGAAAAAATAGGCCTATGCCTAAACATGTTTAGATTTAACATTGCCGTTTTAAATATATGTCGTAAGCATACTCTTTTTGTTTCGACAAGAATTGATGCTGCGGTACATTGCAAACTATATTAGTTTTTAATTTTTGTTGAAACACTGTTACATATTGTATGTACGTATATTATTTTCTTTTCCATGCAATTAACACTAACGTCGTAGTAGATTAAATTATAAGATTCGAATTAGTGATTTTGTTTTACATTGCTCCATACATACACTGGCGCAAATCCCAGGGGGATGAAGGGAACGTGTCCCCTCCAATCTTAGAACTGGGGAGATTGCCCCCCCCCCCAATAATCCGATTTGAAATGTGTTTTTGGAGGGAGGAATTTGATTATTTTTGTCCGGTCGCCAGAAAGGAAAGTGAGATGAAATTAATGTCCACCCAGAATAAGCCTCAAAAGTGTCCGAATCCCGATGTTGAAGAAAATTAAGCTCCCCTGATCTTCCACACCATTGTTTCTCGACTTATCTTACCCGTCCCCCTCCCAAATGTTGAAGACAGATTTGCGCTGTTGCATACATACCTGTCGTTGCTAGTTTCTTTTTGTCCATGAACTCAAAATACTGGGCAAGGCTTGCATAAACTTCTCACCATGCTTTTTGTTTTTCAATTCTTTCCTTGAAAGAGTCTGTTATCTTATCCCATATGCAAAGTCTACATTAAACAAGTTCAATGTGGGTTAAAATATGGAATGGAAAAATTATTGCCATCTCTAAAAATTTAAGCAAATCTAGAAAGGTAAGAATGCAATAATACACAACCTTCTAATCCAGTCACTGTAGCTAAACTGCAGAACTCTATGAGGGGGTTGATCCCGGTACAAAGGGGATTGAATACATAGTTTTAGTCTTTGTTTTCAATTACCATTCCACAAATTCTTTTTTTTTAAAAATGGGGAATTTGAGATAGTTTTGGGAGTGAGAGAAAAAAATCTGCAACAAGTGAAGCATGATGTCACATCCCTATTGTTGAGATCGAAATCAAGAAAATGCCAAATGAGTCACTTATTATCCTTGAAGCTTTGCAAAGAGTGTTTGATTGTGCTGGTTTCGTTACAAAATAATAATAAATCTACTTTGACTTGTGAACAAATATTGTAATCAATCATTGCTTATTGAGTGGGACCGGGAAAAGTGATCTTGCACACAATTCTGATGAAAATAAAAGGAATTAATAATAATCAGGATTTTTCCATATGCTTATGTTCACACAGTCACGTAGCCAGGATTTCATGAAGGGGGGGGGGGGTTCGCGACATGAAATAACGTGGTCATTACACCAGGGTTTGATCATTCTGAACTATTTTCTGGAACATATATTCGTTATTTTAGCAGTATTTCGTAACGGGGGGTAGGGGGATATGAAATTCTGAAGGCCCAGGAGATCGATCATTATAAGCTACTTCACTATCAACACGTATTCGTTTGTTAGGACAATAAAATGATGATATGTTAGTAAGTATTTTAATAACAAACTATGAAGAAATCTTGAGTAAAATAATAATAATAAAACGTATTGAAAACGATTTTACAATATATACGTCCTTCCACTGTTTATTCAAATATAACAATCATTATGACCTCAACTATTATAAAAAGTACATACTCAACAATATCTCATAAACTATTTTACAATATCTGCATTCCTTTCTCTGTCGAATTAAATTCTAACAGAAATTTTTTTCCGCATATTTTTTTGTTTTTATTATTCCCTCAACTACTGTCGGTTCCAAATGACAGGTTATTAAAGGAGCAGTAGAAAATTGTTCTTGAAATAACATGTTTGATACTACAAAGATGCGATGACAAAACATTATGATAAAAAATGGCCACACTGTTACACAACGGCACTATGCTTTTTGAAGCTTAAAATCTCCCTGACTAGTAGCAGAATCTGGTAATTCCGTAACTTTTCTTGAAATTTCAAATTCCTGACTCTTCCAGGATATCTCGCTTACCTCGCCACCATGTATTGCAAGTAATACAAATCTCCTTATAAGAAAGAGTAACCAAAAGCTTCCTGTATTTTTTTAATGCTGATTCTTCTTTTTCTCATTTCATTTCGTTTCATCCTTCCTTAACTTTTTCATTTCTGGTCTCGAAGGGAGGGGTCCGGACCCCTGGGACTCCCGCTAGGCTACGTGCCTGGTTCACAGTGTATCAAACTTTGAAAATTACGCTTAAGTTAAATTCCAAAATGTATTAAAATTTAAATGCATTAATAGATTTAAAAATATACCATCAAAGAGTGTGTGTGCGTGTGAGAGAGAGAGAGAAAGTGAGAGAAAAGAGTGGAAAATAATCAAGAAATTGGTTATCTAAATTTTCTATATTATATTTGGTAATTGCTATTTAGAGGGAAACCAGTAATCTTCAGACTTCCCACATTTTATACTTATTTAATAAATGGAATTAGCGGACAAAACTCAATTCAAGGGTACACATCTGTTATCATCATTTTCATCAGAACATTTGCTTCTTCCCTGGAGATCGTTCCACGTGAATGCCCACATCACCCTCTGGTGAGTTCGTCACACTTAAAGCGACCACTTCCACATGATTGTCATAGTTGTTATCAGTACTTGTCCCAGGGCGGTAAGACTTATATGATCCCAATTCAAGGGGACACATTATTAGAAATACAATTCTGAATTTTGGTAAAGTTCCTATTTAATCTCCTTAAAGTTGAAGAAGTAATAACGAAAAACTTGAGCGATGTGTTTTAGAATTAGTTTCACTCTAATATAGGTGCCATGTTATTGAACCTGTTATTGTTGGCCATGAATGATATTTTTTATTATCGTAAAAATTCGCTTTTGTACATTTTCTTTTATAAAAACTACAAATGAAGGGATTTACCCTGACGTCATTTTGTTCTTAGAGGCCGCAGTGGCTCAGTGGTACAGCGTTCACCTCTGGTACATGGGGTTCTTGGTTCAATTCCAGCTCGCGCCAACTGAGCTTTTTGGTGGACAAACACCGTGTGCGTAGATTTTCTTGGGGTTTTCTCGTTTCCTCGTACTTTTTTATTCCACCATTTTATTCATTTCTCATCATTAGCGGCTCCTTTAGCCTAGCTGGTATAATCGTGAGATGTAAAACTTAAATATTTAATTTCATTTTATTCTGCTTAATGAGTTCTATCGATTTTACCATCTCTTTTGGATAATTAAGATATTAATCTTTTAAAGAATTTAAAGAGGTAACATAATTGTTTTAGAAATAGGTATATTAGTGCGTACATTAAAAAAAATCGTAAGTGTGATTCGAAAGTATTATTGTAAAATTTGTTAATTAGATGCTTCTGTATTGTTCACGTATCACTTCTACTGGAACTTTTTCAGAATATACGAACTAAATATCAGTAATGAAAGCCAACTCATAGAAAAAAATACTTATATTCTGAGTAATTTTATTGGAACAGTACTACTGTATCCGTGTAAAAGAAAAAAATCAAACGATATATTTGTTCATGCTTCATACAAACTATATTTCCTTTTACAAGTTGACCTTTCCTTTAATACCAGATATTTGAAAAAACTAGGAAATTATAAGCTACTTCTGAAAAACATTAATCTTTCAAAAAAATAACAAAACAGGTAAGAACGTCATACAAATCAATCAACTGGAAATAAACTACCAAGCAGCAGTAGCTATAAAACTTGCTGCTTTCGTCTTATCATGATTAAAATCATTACGGGAGAATGTGACACATCTTTCTAGACTTATTTAATGAAATAACTGCAACTATTTTTCACAACTGATACAAAATTTTGATTTTGATACACCTTATAAAATAAATATTATTTACAAAATTCTGCCTTTTGTGAAGATGTTGATATATATATATATATATATATATATATATATATATATATATATATATATATATATTTGCAGTAACATTATATTACAATGAATTACAATGTGCCGTTTAGTGCAATCAAATTAATAAAAAGTAAGGAACAAATTAGGAACAAGCTAAAAGTTGATATAGATGTTGGACATGATGCTCTAAGCAACATACTGAAGTCCCCTGAATCCCACCCAATCTTCGCCCACCATTTTGGAAAATGGCCGCTGGAAGTGTCAAATAAACAATACCCAGATAAAAAAGCAATATCTTCGTTATCCTTGGATTGTGGTGGATTATATATAATTATTGTTATCCTTCAAGTAGAAATACTATATGCAGAATGGGGAGATGTATACGCATAGGAAATACAAATTGAGAACCCAATTTTCTTCTTATTGTAACTTCCCTTCACACTTTACTCAAGCTTAGGACTGATTATGAATCAATTGTTTCTACCAAACTAGAAACAGCTTTTTCCTTTGGCGTGTTTAAGAGTTGTGAAAATATCTTATATCTTCTCGTTTGTATGTGGTAATTGTACAACAATTCAGATCCTTGTTATCATCTTCTGCTTTTATGGGAAGGAGTTGTTAAATTCCTTGTCATTATTTTGTTTCATTTAGTTCAACTTTGTGGATAGAAGTACTGCATGGCACGTAAGGAATCTGAAAAAGTTCTTCAGTGGTGTGAAGTCTACTGCGGCATACATATTCCGTTAAATATGACTCAGTTCTTCTGATACTCATCCTCATTATCAATCGTTGAATTTCTCGTTTTACTCTCGCCCAATAAAATTCAATCATTGATGTATATGTTGTATTGTCATTCGATTCAACAAAATTAACCCTAGATGGGTAGACTACGTAAAGTTTACGCATTCACCTTGTGTTTATGTATGGCACTGCGCACCCAGCTCGCGCAGGAGGCTTTACCGCCTGGAATGCCTCCATTGTAGCAATCTCTATCTACAGCCGAGAGAACTTTCCAGTTTTGCTTCAGCTGCTGCCTCGCTTTGTCTCTTCTAAAAAAGAGTGAGTAAATTTTACGCATATCTACCTATACACGAATACATTTATCTACGTATTTTTTTCGCATGTCTACCTTAACTCGAGAGAAACGGGAAGGAACGTGTGCCTGACGAGAATGTGTTTGCGATATTATTTGGCAAAGATGTTTCTGAAGAAGAAGATAACGTTATTAATGTTCTAAGCGACGATGATGTGGATGATCCAGATTACGAAGCACCTGATAGTCGAGCGCAGGACGCTGTTGAACTCAATGAAGAACAAATAGAAGAAAGGTTGTTACAGACTGTCTTCAATGTAGAAACAAAGGGAATACAGAGGAATAGATCAAATACTAATCTTATTGCCACAGTAGACGAAGAAAAAATGAAATCTTTAAGTTTTACGTCCCACGGTTATGCCGGTTAGGCTAAAGGAGACGGTGATGATGAGTAATGAATGAAATGGTGGAATGAAGAAAGTGGGAGGAAACGGGAGAACCACGAGAAAACCCACGCACACGGTGTTTGTCCACCACAAAGTTCACTTGACGGGGGCTGGGATCGAACCCGGGACCCCAAGCACCAGAGGTGAACGCTCTACCACTGAGCCACCGCGGCCCCGAGTAGACGAGGAGTACATATTAAAATTTCCGGATTCTTAACTTGTAGGAAGAAATGGATATGTATGAAAAACGGAAACAACTCGATTTGTTGGCAAGGTTCCTCAAAAGAACATAGTTCACATCCGACCAGGCCCCACGCAGGATGCACAAGATAAATCACCTAGTGATTGTTTTAAGTTATTTTTATCAACTGACATCTTAGAGAATATTGTGCGCTGTACATATCTTGAAGCCGAAAGAAGACGTCAGTCATACTCAAAGAAAGATGACCCTTCCTTTGACGATATCACTTTGGATGAACTGCTTGCCTTACTGGGTTTCCTTATATTATCAGGAGAACTAGAAAGCAATTACCTGTCAAGTGAACTGTTGTTCAATTGTTCATATTGCGGCTCACGATATAGATCAACCGTGTCTGAAAGAAGATTCAATTTTTTGATCAACACACTGCGATTTGATGCTAAAAGTACCCGAAAGGAGCGGAGAAAACTCACAACATTCGCTCCTATATCAGAAATTTTCCAAATATTCATTGAAAACTACAAGAAAATGAACTGACCCAGTTCTTTCTTTAATATTGACGAAAAACTCATTGGATTCCGTGGCCGGTGCCCCTTCAAAATGTATTTGCCATTTAAGCCAGACAAATTCGGACTTAAAATAGTGGTAATGTGTGACGTGCTACAAACTACCTGGTGAACGCCATCCCATATCTGGGCAAAGGGACGGTGCCTGCTAACGAACCTGCAGGAGAATATTTTGTCAAGAACTTGGTATCACCAGTGAACGGAACTCATAGAAATATTACAACCGACAATTGGTACACCACTGTACCATTGGCACAGTCTCTCCTTCGTGACCATATGTTGACTACAGTGGGTACAATCAAGAAAAACAAAAAAGAATTTCCCGTAGAGTTCAATGATGTGAAGTATTTGGGAAGAAAAGTGAATTCATCTGCTTTCCTCTTCAGTGAGAATGTCACTGCTGTTTCTTACCAGACAAAGCTCAACAAACTCGTCAATTTGATTTCAACAATGCATGACAATAAACTCAACGTCTAAAAAGCTGGAAATTTTCATGACCTATAACGCCACCAAAGGCTCGGTGGACACTATGGATCAAATGTGCAAAAGCATGTGTTGTAATAGGAAGATTCAAAGGTGGCGTACGTATGCTCTAAGCGCGGTATTAAACTGAATATGTAAAGAAAAAAAGATTGGACTGGAAACCCTTCTGTGAACAATTATCTAATTTCTGCTATTGTTAAATTATGTATACGTTTTTTCGTGCAAGAATGATATACTTGCAATTTTAGAGAAAGCATGCTGTAAGTGAGGTATTAAAGTGAAGATGTAAAACAGACTGGACTGGAAGCCCCTTAGTTCACGATTATCTAGTTTCTGCTATTCTAAAATTGTATATTTTATTGTTGTGTGTTTTTATTGTGTATTTTACGTATTGTACGATAAATGAAATTTACTTTGCAATTGTTCACTTCTATAATACATTCAGCATATTTGAAAGTATTGTATTATTACAGTAAGTTTGACTTGCGTAAGCTCAAAACAAAACAAAAAACAAGAAATACGTAAATTTTACGTATATCTACCCCTTACTTGATATTTATGAAGTCTACCCATCTGGGGTTAATGCTGTAATTTACTAATTCATGCTGGTATCCTAAAGCAGATATATATATCATCATCTGCTATATCATCTCCAGCAATCTGTTTTTATAATTGTGACGGGTAAGACATTATTTGATATAACGTTTTCTAAAGTTGCGGCATTTCTTGCTTACATCAACACCATAGAAGTTCTTCTAGTTTGTAGGTCGAGTCCTCCAACAACTCATTTGGTACACATTATACGGCCTCTGTCGTATTTGCGTTTGCCAAACACCTTCCTGTCCACTTCAACTTTGTGACCCTTACCTCCAATTTTGGCACTGGTTTTTAACAGCCACATTGCAAGGAGCTCTCTAACTTCTTTTAACAGTTTTGAAATTGTATTTTGACTGAGACCCGTTTCACTTGTAATTACCGAGGCTGAGTATCGCAGAAACCACCCAAGTAGGACGTCGAAAAACAAGTTAAGTTTCACTTTTGTTATCGAAAACAAAGTGTCATGTCGAATAGAAGATTTCTTCCTATCTGTAGCAGAGTTCTTTACCTATTTTTTTAAAGTACTGTAGATTGGTTGCTATTATAATTCTAAATTTGAGTTTCCTATCGAAAAATTAAATAAATATAGTGGGATATATATATTAAATATATTGACAAATATGTTATATTCAAAAAGAAAACACAACAGATTTCTAAAAGTAGTGCCGTTTTACATTTATCTTTTGTCACTTTTTATAGTCACACATTTTTAAAGAACATGGTGGAAAATGAAATTAGTACGTAATTAGAATATATATATATATATATATATATATATATATATATATATATATATAAAGACCAGTATATATTGTGTACATAAATTTTGCAATTTTCCAAACATCATGTTTAGATGTCATAAAAAAAATAATGTATGTATATTCTGTTCATAATTAAAAAGTAAATGCCTGCTATGAACGTGTCATCCATAGCAAATGCTAATGCACAATATGAGTCTCAAAAATTTTCGATATTAAAGAGAATACCATTTAACAATACAAGATAATTTGTAATATTCTACATGAAAATCGAACTCTTCGTTATTTATGACGTTAAGGAAAATATCCTGTATAATTCATATTTCATCGTATTGGCAAACTTCCGTAAATACTCAAAGGGCTGCGGTGGCTCAGAGATAGAGTGTTCACCTCTGGTGCTAGAGGTCCTGGGTTTGATCCCAACCCCCGCCAAGTGAACTTTGTGGTGTGCATGGGGTTCTCCAGTTTCCTCCTACTTTCTTGATTCCAACATTTCATTCATTTGTCATCATCAGCGTTTCCTTTAGCCTAGCAGGCATAACCGTGGAACGTAAAACTCAAAGATTTCATTTCATTTCATTATTTCCATAAATACTCACATATGTTAAGAGACCTAAAATAACTTATCATTCCCATTTTTACAAATATTACTATTGCATCCGCATGTACCACAGAACTTCAAAGCTTGAACTAGATGCCATTGCAAAATAAATTGTTTCATTCAATAAGTGGCGATAGTTCTACGTAGCCCTGTAATGCTTTTAAATGTGTCCATGTTGACTGGCCTCTAAACTAGTTGACAACTCATTAAAATGTGTGCCCTTGAAATGATATCGTGTAAGTTTTACCGCCTAGGCGTTGGAGCTGATCACAACTATGACAACTGAGGGGGGAGAGTCACATAGCATCTCGCGTGGGAAAGTCAAGTATGACCAATTGGTCAGGTGGAACGATCTCCAGGAAAGAAGCAAATCTTCTGATGAAAATCACGATAACAAATGTGTACCCTTGAATTGAGATTTATCCGAATTAGCTACTCCAAAATAGAGACTGTAAAAAATAATAAGCTGATCCGAAGTTGTTTCGGACAAGATAATAATAATATTATTATACATTTGTAATAGAAAAACTGGAGACAACAAAATTCCAAAGATAAGAAACGAAGCAAGAATACACAGCGCCTTGTCACCCACTCTCTTCATCTAACCCACTGCCCGGCCGACATTATCGGCCGCATGTGCATCCAATCATAAGAAAACATTGCCCCCGACAAAATCGGTGTCGGCGATACCGCCGACAATATCGGGGCTTGGCCGACAGCATCTGCGTGTCGGAGGATCGGCTGATAATGTCGGTGGCGTGCGCAAGCTACGATTTGAGTACGTTTGAAGTCGATTTCACCGCCGATATTATAGGCGCTTCCACCGATATTATCGTTGCTGTGTGCCGTATTCTTCGAGAAGGGCGTATATTACTAGGAATTTGACAAGTTTTGCCAGGGCTTATTTTCTGGTTAGTCCTTATTTTATAGAAACACAATAACAGGAAGAAAAATGATGCTTATAAGACTTTTTTAATAAAGCCGAAAAGACGTTACCATGTAGGAGCCATGTAGGAGCACTTTGTTTTCGGAAGTTTGGTTTCAACAGTTTATACGACTATGTAAATAAGTTACACATAATCAACATATTTTTAAAGATTTATTACTCAATAACCTAGATTTCCCTTTATTTACTATGTAAAAAATTATAATATTCAAATATTCATCACTATGCACCTCGTAAACTTACATGTTATTACGAAGTATTTTTTAAATGTGTTTGTGTTAATTTGAATAATTGGCAACTCTAAGAAAGGGTACTATGATGAGACCACTTAAAAATGAATCATCTATATATTGTGCGTAGGGTACGAGACGCAACGATTAAAAAAAAAACTACTAACTAACTCTATAGCCTATGGAACACGGAGGTTGAATGCCGATAAGCTGTTGAAATTTGATTAGACATAGTGAAAGGTTAGAAGGTAGTACTAAAACATAGATGATTAAAAAAAACGAATAGTCTACACTTAAAAGATGCCTAAATTAAACAAAAGTCAAATGTTTCAATCTATGCCTTACCTAGAAAGAAGAGGAGATGTAATATTTTCTTGCTTGTAGAACATGTACTAGTGAGACTTATTACAGTATTCAATATAACTTGGAGTAGACACGTTCACCTACCATTTCGATTCTTGATACAGCCCTAAATTCTCTTCGTTTCCGTCCTATCTAATCGGTATTGAAAGTCATTGCTAGAGTTTTTTTTTTTCATGAAGGATGACGCGAGAATTCAGGAGGGCATGGTGGGCCTAACAGAGAGACAGGTGCCCCTGCTGCTATAAGCGTTTTGAATCCCAGATCTTGCGGATACAGTTCACCATGGCAAGAAAATATTACAGCTTAATTATAATTATTCTATTTTTCTCACTAATAAGTAAGTTGGGCTTAATTTTACATAAGTGTACTGTAACTACAAAAAATACAGTATCTACACTAATTCAATTTGTTTAGCTTTACATAGTTTTCAGATTTTTATGTACACAATAGTAATAAAAATAATCAACACCTTAAAACCAGTCATTTTTATACCGGTAGATTCAATACATATATTTAAAAATAGAATAAAGTGAAATTTCCAGTTTAAATTCGATAATTTGAAAGTGAATTTTCATGAAAGCTGGAAGGAAACGGGGAAAGCCCTGAGAAACTCACGGGAAAACGATGTTCCCCACCAGAAATTCATACGATTTGGGATCGAAGGGCCTCTCGGACCAGATGTGAGCGTTTTACCACTGAGCTAGAGCGTTCTCTCTTCCTCCTTCTTAGGTTTGAGCTTCTGATGCACTTTGGCGGTACCTACAAGACCATCGATTTTCTTATGACCGATAGGTTGCTTCTGATGAAATACGTGCACCCGCTTACATGCATCCTATTCTAATAGTTTTCAGAGCTTTACTCATCAGCGGTACCTCTTTTTGTGTCTCACTTTTTTATCTGGAAGGAAGACTTCGATTCTTTCTTCATTCATTGAAATTTTTTCTTGTTTTCTTTTTTTCAACTTGTGAATTTGTCAAATGATAAAGATTGGTCAAATGATATTCTGCTTTAATGATGATTTGCAATTAAATTTAATTTTTTTGTAGACAATATTTTTCTAAAAAGGTCACGAAAAGTTGAAACGAAACTCAAATAAACAATTTATATCTATCCCAATATAATGATATCATCGTCCGAATTTTTTTAGAGATGATCACAGAAATGTAAACTGAACTTCATTATTATTGTTATTTTATAAACTAAACTATTCCGATAAATATAGCGAAATAATAACAAATAAGATTGTTTCTGAATCTATCATATATTATTACTATTAATGTACAAATTGTTAACAGTGAGCTTGATTACCAACAGTTATTAAGATTCTACATGTCGCCTTTCGTGAAAGTTCTACCCAAAACCCAAATGCAGGCTCCAATCTATTTACCTAATGTAAGTAGATCTAATATAGCAAAAGCGGGATAGACTTTTTTTCCTGACTTTTCAATGTTTTATGGAAAATAGAAATTACTCTAGCGTATTGTTAGCAAATTTTGGAATATATTTTCCTTATTAGAAGATATCAAGTTTTTAGAGCAAATGTGGATACAACTTTTCTTTTTCAATGTCACAATTTTATGCACCGAATCTAAGGGAGACGGTGATGATGAGATAGATAATAATAGTGGAGTTGTCCCTCGTAGCATAGTTGCTAATGTTCTCGACTTTGTCGCCAGCGGTCCCGAGTTCGATGCCTTGCGGGTGCACTCGATCGAAAAGGTGTAAGAGCTTTTTCAGACCAGTCCTCAGTGAAGTATTTCCTCGTGTTTCCTCATTCACACCAAACCGGGATAGTACCTAACTTCCGAGTCCCAGGCCGCTTCCTTCCTACCTCCCTTATTTCTTCGGATAATGTGCTCGCCGAGAGACGTTATCCTCATATGTGATGGGTTTCAGGCTTTAGATACCGGTGATGTGGGGAATATGTATAAATAAATAAATAATAAACAATTAATTCAACTGAAAGAACTGTAATTTATGTTGACGGCAATTATCATGTATATGCAACCATTATAAAAACAATGCTTTGAGTAGAAAGATAATCTTTCCCAAGTGTTAACGAATGCGCACGAGATAAGACATGTCTCGAGAAAGAGACGAGACGCAGTTTGTGACATCCAAAAGAAGACGTAACAAATGTTTTGGACACGAGATAGCTTTTAAAATGTCTCGTTTTGTCTGGAATGTCTCGAAAACAAACGTCTAAGATTTAAAATTATTTTTAAAGATCTATTCTCTCAAAAGTAGCTCTCTGCCTTAAAATTAATAACGGCATTTGTGATTTTTTTAAAAAATAAACATTGTCTAAAGTTAATAGTTAACTTTTCGAAAAGAAGCTTCATTAAGGGTGAACCTGAAAGATGTCCACAAACTTCGGGAGATGATTCGTGACATCAAAAGGAGACAAATAGCCCTCTTGCAGTTTTCGAGTTCAGCTTCGTTGTCGAGATACAGGGTTGCCAACTGGTCGTGTTTGAGATACTCACTGGAAATAAATTCAACTCCAAGAATAAGCTACTACAGGTCAATTGACTTATACCATGCTGCAAGGTTAAATATTTGTTTATGAAGTGTGCACAAAATTTGCTAATGTCCTTTCTGAGAACATCGTCGAGAAAAAGTCACCTCCAAGAATAAACTACCCCTCGTAAATTTTTCTAAGAGAAATATCTGATTCTACAATATAGGGTTGTTAATTAAATATTGATTAATGAAAAATGAACAAAATTGTTAAAACCACTTTGGAGAAAATAGCTTTTTTCGATTTTCGGCTGTTAGTAAACCACACTTATTTTAGGCGGTAGGAAAAAATGGGAAAATCTCTTGTAGGAATACTATGTAAACCCTAAGTTTAAAATTTGATGTAGATATGTTGAACGGTATGGCCTCTAGGCGAGTGCACAGAAAAGTGTACCGAACGGACGGACCGGAAGGACGGGTATCGAAAAATCACATTTCCGGTATGTAGACGCCACGAAGTAGGTAAATCCGTTGAAATCTGAATTTGATATACTATTTTCACAATCACTATATTTTCTTCTCTCTTGTGTCACTGGAAAAAGAAAAGCCTAAGTTTACCACAAAAAGCTGGGGTGTTTACCAAAAAATATTCAATTACTGAGCCACCGCACTAAACTTTTTCAATTCAATTTCTTAACTGTGTTAGGCCGCAGTTGTTACTGAAGTGTGTATTTGGATAATACGAAAAAAAATATCGTATGATTCAAATACATCGAATGTCAGATTATCGAATAAAAAACTTCGATTGAAGAAAATCCACACTACAAAA
The DNA here is from genome assembly GCF_964235325.1 of Thermobia domestica. Lineage (NCBI taxonomy): Eukaryota > Metazoa > Arthropoda > Insecta > Zygentoma > Lepismatidae > Thermobia > Thermobia domestica. The sequence goes on along the minus strand of NC_137457.1, from coordinate 44,078,349 downwards.
CTAACTCACACTTTGAGCACATTTTCATTAGACATATAATAGAGTACTTAATGCAATAATTGTTTATGAAATATGAAAAAATCAAATGAGTCATTTTCGAGAAAGTCGTTCAAAAAGAACACGTCAGAAGTAATCTACCTCTTGTGAAATATTTCGAACAATGAGTTAAGATATACTTTTCCTTATTAATGAAATATTTATTTGCGAAATTTGAACAAAATCGCCTGTCGTTCGAGAAAATTTTTGGGAAAAACATTGACCCCCAAAATAATTTATCTGTCGTAATTGTTTTTCATAGAAATGACTTATACTAAAATATAGGGTTATTTATGAAATATTTATTTATGAATTATTAATAAAATTGTCCACGTAAGTTTTGAGGAAATCGTGAGGGAAAAATAACTCTCCGAGTAAACTATCTCTTGAGGATTCTTTCAGGGCAAGCGAGTTATTCCATATTATTAGGTTTTTAATGAAATATTTATTTCTGAGTACGAACAAAATTGCTTGATTCATTTTAGAGAAAACCGCGCAGGGAAAACACCCCCAAGAGTAAACTACCCCTCGTATATTTTTTTCAGGACAAACGAGTTTTGCCATATTGTTCGGTTATTAACGAAATATGTGTTTTTGAAATACGAATAAACTCTTTTGAGTCATTTTTGAGAAAATCGCCCAGACAACACACTCCACCAAGAATAAACTACCCCTCGCATTTTATAGGACAAACGAGTTATTTATGCCATATTGTTAAGTTATTAATGAAGTATTTATTTATGAAATATGAACGAAAACATTTGCGTCCATTTTGAGAAAATCACTGAGAAAAAACTCACCTTTAAGTATAAACTACCCCTTGTAGATTTTTCTCAGATAAATGCCTTATACCACAAAATAGGGTTGCTAATTAAATATTGATTTATAAAAAAAGAAAGAAAACAAGATCGTTAGAGCCAGTTATCAGAAAATATATTTTTTCTATTTTCATAGTACAGGAAACTACCCTTGTTTTGGGAGTAGGAGTAAAATAAAAGAAACTATAGGAAATACTATGACAATCTTAAACTAAAATTTGGTGCAGATACGTTTAAAGGTTGGCCTCTAGGCGAGTGCACAGAAAAGTGTAGCGAACGGACGGAAGAACAGATTTACTTGTATCAAAAAATAACTTTTTCGGTATTAGGCGCTATAATACGTGTAAATTCGTTGAAATCTCAAATTTGATTTTTTTTTCGATCACCATACTTTCTTCTCTCATTTGTCACTTCAAAGTAAAAGGAACTCAGAACTACAGATAAGAGACACCTACACATAGACATTTATTGATTTGAAACTGTTTTAGTTTGTCATTTCACTTCCAATTGAAAGGTTTTACCATGACTAACGACATACCAATGACTAGACGGAAGTTTTGAGGAAGTAAATGCATTCAGAAGTCTAGACTACATTACGCCTATCAGCCTGTTTTTACTTCTGCAATTGTTGACAGTTGTAATTTCGTCCAAACGCTACATGAAATAATTCTTCGTTGACGTCATTGTGTTACTATTTTAGTATTGTTCTCTTCAGACTTGGTTGAAGTTTTGTCTTAACGGTTATACATTTTTATTTCTTATTTCATCGTTACACATAAGAATAAAATGTTCTGGTGAGTAGATAAATTCGAACCTATGAACATTGAGTTTTCATTCTTCCAACAAATTACCAATGGACCAAGCTTTGTCTTCACGTTAACGCACGGTTACAGGGTTTATTACGATTTAAATAAAATGGTTGGCTGTTAGAGTTTCGTGCCCAAATATTTCGATAAAAATTTTTCATTGCTTCGTAGATACGTAAAGCAATGTTTAGATACACATTTTAGGATAGTGCATTTTAGTGCATATCATAATTTCATGCCAGATAAAAGCTAGATAAGTTTCGATAAAATGTTTCATATGTTGTTCTCAATAATAGGCTTGCTGTTCGGGGTGAAGTTTCAAGGTTCAGCATTGACTAGCAGTTTTTGCTATTAATATCGCTTCTAACAATATTGGCAGTGGACAAAAGTTAGCCCGTGTTGAAGCTTTTTGCTCCTAATTTAATTATTTTACTTTATTATTTAACGAATATATTGAAAATTGTCAGCAGGCACGTATACAGTAATTTATTTCGGAAGGGGTCCGACTTCAATATTAGGATAAATTATAATAAAATTTTAAAAGATAATCCCAAAAATTAGGCTAAATTTACAGAAAAGTTGGGATTTCAGACGGGGTCCGGACCCCTTGTACCAACCCCTAAATGAGTCCTTGTTTGTCAGTAACGTTTCCCCATTTTGAAACCCTCAAAAACTTCGGATATATAAAGGGAAAAGAGTTATTTTCGATAAAATATCACTTCAAGGAGACGCGACAATTTTATTGCACATGATGGTATCCAACGTTCACAAGGGCAAGAATTAATTCCCTTTTATTCTTTTGCTATTGTGCTGTATCGAAAGGTTAGGTTTGTAAAACATTACTCTTACAAACAAGCGTGATTGGCAGATAGGAATACTGAACAGAACTCTACAGAAATGCATGCTGAACTTACGTTTATAGCTACTCTTTGGTGATTTGCCTCAAGGTCAATCGAGTGGTAATTCAGTTCCGTCTCTGTTCTTGAGCTATTTTCGTATTACTTAGAACAGTTTTGCTAATGAAAAGCATGCCTCGTAATATAACAGACTTCTTTCGCGGAAGAAATCGAAACTCAGTTGGTCACAGCAACTTTTGTTACCTAACCATAACGGCCTAGGGTCGTCTTCAGTAGAATAAAAAATGTTACGTGATATTCCATTCACGAAGGAGGAAAGGTTACTTTAAATATATTTCTTATTCATTTTGTCTACTCTGCTTGTCAGAAATTATATACTTTCTGTTGGGACGGTGCTGAAAAGAGAGAGGGGGGAATAAAACTTCGTGCCCCTCATACGTTTTAAATTTTGTTACATGGTTGCTCAAATTATTACTAAAGAAAGCACTTTAAACCAAGATATCTAAAGTTACATTATGTAAGGGTGGCATATTCAGGAATAATAATAATAATAATAATAATAATAAATGTCTTTGGAGAGCCGAAATTATGTGACACGAATTATTATATGTAGAACTTTAAGGTGAGTGGTCATAGGAGAGGAAAAAACAGGGTTTTTCTCTGTCTGACCAACGTAAAGATTATGTGCTGAAGTTAAGAAGCATAATAATTCTACAATAGGTTGCGTTTACGTAGAATATCAGTTACTTCAGTTCTCCTCCTTCGGGCTACTTGCCTCATGTGGTAAATTCAAAACAATTTCAATTTAAGACAAATACATGTAAAACTTTTCTGTTATTAAATATATATAGGGGATATTAAACATTTAATAGAAAAATCTGTTATCAAAGTGTCCAAAAAAGTAGAAAGAAGACTATCAAGCGAGAAACATTGTGAAACTTTATAAAATTCTCCAAATTAGAATTAACATTTACTGGAAAACATTCGTTATGCACCAGTGAGCATGTAGTGAGTAGTGAGCACAGGGGAAATTATTACGAAACTGTTTGCAAACAAAAATTAGAGACACTAATGCAAGTGCGAGAACGGCATTTTTTTGGTATCGTCATGAGTTTTACACATATGTTACAATTTGATTTTTTCCCACATAAAAATAAATAAAATAACCACAGTAATAAAAATTACAACGGCACTTCTATGGGGTCCGAACGCAATACCTTCGGCATACAAACTAGTTGCTTTAACTAACTGAGCTACTTGTTTTTTACGTGAACTGACCCTGTTCTACGGTAAAGACTATTTTTCATTACGATTGTTCTAAGAATTCGTCTTTTTCCATAGGTAATTTCCACCATTTGCTGTATCTATACGTTAATACTTAGCATAGATTCATATATTTGGAGTTCGCTGATAATGCATGTAATAAGACACATTAGAAATGTTTCGTTAAAAGTTTCGTTTGTAGATCTAATCCACGTCTCCCTCAATGGCATAGATGTCGCTGCTTCGTGTTGAACTGCAGAATTCCCTCGCGTTCTTGAAAATTTCCCACTTTAGCAGAGTTGGTAATTCTCGAGATTTCTGTCGATTTAATGTTTTTTGCTTCTAATTTATTTATTTTAAGCTAATATCTAACACAAATATTAAAAACGGGTTTGTTATTAACCTGTCCTGCTGGGGAAACCTTCCGAAATTTCGAACATATAAAGAAAATGGAGATATTTTCAAAAAACTTCAGAATAAAGAGACGCGTCATTTATTTTGCTCATGGTAGTACATTGTGCATATACATACAAGAATGAATTATTATTAGTGACTCAAACAGCAGTACAGCTCCTTCGTGGCTAAGCGGTTAGCGTACGCGCCCTTGGCGTGGAAGACCGGGTTCGATTCTCTTCGGTAGCCCATGTGGTTCGGATTCCACGTTAATCAGTAGGTCCCGTCTCATATAGCTTTGCTGCTTAAAGGAACGTTTAACTCAAAGTCAACTCCAATCAACTCAAATAGCAGTATATTTGATTCCACAACTAACCCTTTATTTCGGTAACATAGCTATTATGGCTTTCTTTTGCAATAATGAGATTGAGAATGCTAGATATCATAATTATACAGGCATTAGTATTATAGACCTGGCACTACTCGCCAGTTACCATGTTATTTAAAGCGCATACATTTATTATTTTTCATTGTTGCTTCTGCGCAATTGATGAATCGTCATATAGAAGCTACTTTTTGGATGATACTTGATTTATTTTCCCTTCAACTTTTGGAATCGGTTACACTGTCTCTTCAGTAAAGACGTTGTTCATATTATTTACTTTCCAATATCGTAGATAATCTGTTATTTTTTAACAGGCTGTATTCTCATTCAAATTAAGACCAAACAAGAAAGAAACAGAAATGAATTATCCAAAGTTGAAATTCAAAGTTGAATACATACTACCGAGCAGTTGGTGAACACAATATTTTCTAATGAAAAGACTCTATAAAATTAGAACAGACTGTTCTATTAAGAAATTTGGTTTTCCAAAACTCCTTCATACGTATATTAACCTGTTCATTTGTGCGTTCATCCGTACTGAAGACGAAAAGAATGAATAAAAATAAGAATAAAAAATAAAAACTCATTAGGTACTTGATGGATCACCACGAACTTTGGTCGGGATGTAGAGGTTCGAAAATTAGCAATCGAGTTCGTTGAGGTGATGTTTGAACCGAAAATGATAGAAATTAGTCAGTTTCGATTTTAACATTGATCACTATAGTGCTAAAAGAGGGAGTACATGGCTAGAAACAGTTCCCTGCAACCGATAAAGCGTCTCAAGAATTCATTTTATCTCCCTCCTTAAGTCTCTATTAAAACCGAAAGTGATATAAATACATATACGACAATGTCCGTTTCAATAATGATAAACATTGAGCAACGGATAAGATATAGCGAGAAGTGGTTTCTGAAATAGATTTAGTGTTCTAATAATAGGTACTGTTTTCTCTCTTAACCCTCTTTTCTAACAAGAAGTGCCAGAAGTCAACCACGTCCGGTTATAACGCTGACCGCTATGGAGTAAAAACGTAAAAGAGAGCGAGAAGCAGTTCCCAGTAGTTTCCTTAATTAAGCGTCCTAATAATAAGTGTCAATTCAACCCTTAATTTCTCTGTTTCAGCCGAATGTGGTACATATCTACTACCACTTCGGGTTTCAATATTAATTGAAAAAAATCACGCTATAAAATCCAAATTCCTTCACGTGGTGTACACGTGACAGTGCTACTTGTTTTAATGTACTGTAAGTTAAGGTAAGGTATTGAATATGGAAGATCATACAATCTTTAATAACTGTATGTGAGAAAATTCCGATGTGTGGAATACAGTGTCGCCCTTCGCATCTTACTTTCTCCATGCAACGCAGTCGTATGCAAATCTTATCGTATGGTTCATTTTAAAAAGAAAATACTACTGGTTTCTGATTTCTATAAATATAAAATTAAAAGAAAGGAACAAATAACACAGAACTGGATAATACTAAAAAAAAAAGATTGGTTAGATATATCCGTGATAAATGTATTTCGATTTTCACAAGAAGTCCTTTCAAGTATTCCTAAAAATATAACAAATATTCAAATTTTACATGATGAGGTTTACTATATATGAGAAGTTATTTTTTTCTTTTTTTTCTTAACACGATTACTCGGAGAAAGATGTGACATACGTAGCTTGGGATTCCCAGTACTATACTCTAAAGCAAGCAATTATTGATTGACGTTACCTTTTAAATTTGATTTAGAAAATAGTCCTATCGATTTTCATTAAATCTGGTGAAAACATGTCTTTGAGTAAACGAAGAAAAATGGGTTAAAAGGTTCAAGAGCCTCATACGAAAAATAAATAAATAAATAAATAAATAAATAAATAAAATAAGGAGCAAGAGCGTCATAATTGAAGTGACCTCGTAGAATTATGGATTTTCGAAATACTGTTTACTTAGTATTTGAAAATACAACATAATTTGATTTTAATACTTATGCAATCTGCGAAATATCTTACACTAAACATTAAATAAAAAAGTTTTCCATGGATTCGGATTGTAAAAAATTTAAGACGCAATTCTATTATTAGTAGCAAATGTTTTTTTTTTAATTATTATTTGCTGTGGATCAAGTAAGTAAGTGTTTTAATAATGTAAACTTCAATATAGATTACATGAATATTATAAAAGTGGCTTCAAAACATGCTTTCATTAGTAAATGGCTTTATTTATAGGAGTTATAGGCAAATTCTACAAATTCAGTTTTCAGTGACTGATAGATCTTTTTCAATGAGAGAATTAAAACTACATATTACGTGAGACAAAATTAAGTTCTTTTTTAAAATTTTATTTTGGTGTAGGTAGCTGTGAAAATAGCTAGAACTTATGCAGTTTGTTTCAAGGTTCATATGTTTGAAATGCTGGATTCATTGCTTTTTGTTTAACTCGAGAAATACTCTTCTATAATTGTCTATTTTCCTTCTTAAAAGAAAAATCTACCTTTGTATGTAGTATCGTTACAAAGTAAACAGTCTTCTAAAGACATTAAATGAGAGATAGATCTCCAAATAAAATTTATGATCATCATATCTCCTTAGTTACCTGTCTTACGAGATAATTCAGAGATACAAGAGAGAGAGAGAGACGTTCTACGTATCTTTCGAACATATTGTACAAATGCGTAAAAGTGTAGCGCAAGTGGACATAGACTTTTCATTTATTACGTATAAGGAATTTCTACTTTATGTTGACAATGACAGAGAATTAACGTCGAAGAAAACTGAAAATTAGCTTACAAACGTATATCCCCTTCTCTATAGGATTGCTAGACGTCTGGATTTTTAGAACGATCATCCATTTTGAACGAATTATATATATCAGCTGTGTAATTTCCAACCAAATGTATTATCAGTGTCGTCTTCAAACTCATTTACAATGAATCTTTACATTTCGTTTCCCGTCAAATTTTGACTTCGAATCATTGCATCTCCTTCCTTACGTTTAACATATTTACTGTATGATTCATCGTAAAGTGGTTACGCTTTGTCATGGTCTACTAAATCCCGAAAATATCTTTACAGTACGTTTTCTAGGGTTTCCAAATCCACAGTTATATATTCACAATTTGTAATAACATGTAGGATTACGAAATGTACAGTGCATATTTGAATATTATAATTTTATATATAGTAAATAAATGGGAACTTATTTTAAACCATTGAATACAGGGATGTACGCATAAACTTATTTTAGAAAGGATACAAATTAAATATGACTATAAATTACATTAAAATTTATCAAGTCACTTCTAAATTTAGACTAAATTTTCGAAAAGTGGGGATTTCGGAGGAATCAGAACTCCAGGAACTAGTCGCTGCGAGTGCCCCTATTTGGGTAGTAAATCTTCTCAATGTACTGATTATTCGAACCTTATTTACATAACATTGTAAATTATTTATTTCATTTGAGTTAAGCTACCCTTTCAGCAGGAAGGCTATGTGAGACGTGGACCTACCGCTTAACGTGAGATCCGAACTACATGAATTACCATCAGGAATCAAACTAAGATCAACCGCGCCTATTGACTGAGGATGGTATTCAGCTATCTCTTGGCATTAGAAGACAGTTCTTTGGCCTTCTCAGAAATTAAAAAAATGGCTGCCATTGGCTCAGATTGGCTTAAATCAACAAACGCGAAAGAATATGAGAAACTATGGAAAGACAATATTCTTGTCAGGAACTGGATACTGAAGAATGAACAATTATAATAAAAAATAAGAACATGTGACACAGTTCTAAGGTTGAGTTGCAAGTAATATATGCCTAAAGGAGTGTCTGCGTCACTGTTTGTAAAAGACAAACATTAATAAATAGATCTATAATTTCCTAATTAAGAGTTCATTTTACTACGCATGTAATACGTAATTCAATAACATTTTATGTCAGAAAATAAAAATGAGTTTTATTGGAAATAAACGACACAATTTCTAGAGTCGCAAATCCTCTTTTCCTTTACCTTGAAAACTACGAATGAGAACTTATCATTGAATGTGATTTTATTTAGGTCGACGTCGATATAGTCTATTGACTCATATATTTTATATGAAATACACAATATTACAAAGAAACATATGTTAAAGTTCATGTTAATAATAACTTTGGGATATAAATCTCGTTAATCATACTATGTACTGTCATGTTGCTAAGGTCGTAAAGAGGAGTTTAATAAATGTATATCTCGGTATCACATTCATCTCAATAAGTATCATGTTTCTCCTATATCAATTTTTAAGTTTACAAAGTTTCAAAAAAAAAAAAAAACTAGATATGAGCTTTTTATCTCAGGCACACTATTTTGCCCAGTTCCATTAGATTTTTCGATTGATACTTTACCTTTGGAAACTTATTTTATTTTAAGAGTAATAATAATGATAATAATAATAATAATAATAATAATAATAATATTAATAATAATAATAATAATAATAATAATAATAATAATAATAATAATAATAATAATAATAATAATAATAATAATAATAATAATAGTAATACTTCATTAGAGTTTTGCACTTGTAATGCGATATAATCCTTGGTTAATCCGACTGCCCGGTTGATAATACGGTCACATCTCTTGGTTTGAGCTTGCTCATAGTTGCCGTACTTTTAAATATTCCCGCCTAACGTCTATTTTCGCTACTCAAGCCACATAAGACGTTGACATAACGCAGTTTAAACTAGAATCCAACCTCAGGGCTACCAAATGTCCCGATTTTGTAAGGACAGTCTTCTATTTTTGTCCTACTTCTGCTTTTTTAATCTGAAACCGGGACGAATATATCCAACAGTTATACCTTAATACGATGACTACTCTGTGCTGCTGGTGAAGAAAATCAAAGGAAACTAAAAGCAAACCATATTATATTATCCTGTATGCAAAGTATACCTACCACAACAACAAGTTACTTTTGAGAGTTGAGTATGCGAGTTTGGCATTGGAGACCCAGTTTCGATTCCCGATGCTTTCGGAAAATTAGTGTAAGTTCCAACCGAATTTTCGAACTTCACATGGCACTTCAAGATAACTATCTCTCTTCTCAAACGTGTCAGTGTGAAGTCCGATTTCGGACCGAAACGAGATACTACGAATAATTTATGTGACAGGGGAATTTTTCCTTAGATATAGCATTTTCGCTCTAACCAGCTCAGAAGTAGCTGCTGTAATGAATTAATATCTGTGAGAGTTTTCTTTTTTCCTGAAAATTTCTTTCGTAAGTTTCTCTTTTCTTTTTGTCTTCTTCGTTTATCTTTCTTTTTAATCTTTCTTGCATTTATATTATAGGAAATTTTTCATTAGTTATTTTTTTTTTGTTACAGCACAGATTTATTTTTTTTACATAAAGTTAAATAATTGTTTTCTGCTGTTAAGTGCTTTATTATTATTATTATTATTATTATCATTATTATTATTATTATTATTAGTAGTAGTAGTAGTAGTAGCAGTAGTAGCAGTAGTAGTAGTAGTATTAGTAGTAGTAGTAGTAGTAGTAGTATTTCTTTTTAGCGCGTTGTTGAAGTAGGTTAATATTGTTTTTTTACAGTTTTTATCAATAATTTTTCTTCTCCTCCCTCTAGCATAAAATTCCAATGAGCCACATGGGGGGGGGTAGGACACGGTGGCTCAGTGGTAGAACGCTTACCTCTCGTGAGCGAGATTCACTGTGGACAATATCGTGTCCGTAGTATTTCTGCAGGTACTCCCGTTTCCTTCCACAATTTGATTCTACCAGATCTTACATCGTCTTTCACTTGCCTTAATCGACGCCTCCCTTAGCCTAAAGAACAAAATTGTGTTACGTTAAACGGAAAGATTTCATTTCATTTCTATGACTCACCTGCATCATAACCCACTTGTAGATATGTATCTCTGGTTTGTAGAATCTGTGTGCATAGATCTGAAGTCACTTAGTTGTCTTTTATAATATTGTTACAAATTTTATTTTACTTATTTTTGAAAAGTAATTTATATAAAATTCAGCCTGCACTAAGTAAGCTGCTTCTTTCTGTCAATATTTAGAAGTAGTCAGAGAAATATAAATTAACAAATACCTTTTCTTTTTAAGGGGAAACAAGATCGGAAAGAACCCATACTAATTTTAAGTCAATTATGGTAAACATAGTTCACATTTAGCTCGATCTCCTAAAGGAGTTTCAAATGCCATTCCAGAACAATTTAAATTAAATTTTCTGAAATGTGAATATACATACTGTAATTCATTACGAAAAAACAAGTCATGGAGTCATGTTCAAAAACTTTACTTCCCATAACCTCTATCTTAACATAAACCTCCCGTGGAAGAACACCCTCAATACTGTTTATTTAACATAAATTTTGCAGTAGAAACAATCTTAATGACTCGTATAATATGGTGTAGTAACTATAGTGTGCTATGAGTGTAAGACAATAAATCTACACTTTGCTTTATTTCAAATTCTACTATATTATCGTATACCAACTCATATTCAGTAAGTTTTTTCTCATGGCTTATGTCTCTCATTTTATTCATTTTATGACCATTAAGTAGAAAACTATAGCATAACAAAACTTTTTCTTATATATGACAATCAACAAAAAGGTAAATTCTATTTGATATGGCAACTAAATTTGCATGTACAATACTTTATCATGGAAAGCCATTTAAAAAGTAATGGCCTATTATTTACAAAATAGCTCCGATAAAATAATATAATATAAATAATTCAATTTTTGTAGCGTTTGGCAGCTAATACAACTGAAACTAAGGCCTATAATGCCTCTTATTTGAAATAAACAATTTAGGTTTCAATATGGAAAAATGATTGGCCAATTACTTTCAAGAATTTGTTGATATCTAGTTTCGGCCAATCAGAAGCAAGTATGTGTTGCTGTTTAGAGCTACTTCAACAACTAAACTGAATGTTAACGAATTCTTGCATGTAATAGGCCAGATATTCCTCCACATTTTGAATTAGAACTGATCTATAGATTACGTAGAACTCTTCCACTATGACATGTAAACCATTTACTCTGAATTTCAAACATAATTTACTGTCCTTGAAGTTAGTAACGTAAGGAAATATGTATAGACCATTATAGGTATTGCATCGTAGTGTACGACTCCCTCGGATTGCTTTTACTTGAATGCTAACGTTACAACTAATAGTTTAAAGAGTGGTTTTCTTCGAAACAACGCATTTCTTCAAGTTCGATATTTTCATACTCCATGAAAAATAACCTTCCACAAAATTACCATCCCTATTACAACAAAGTACATTCAACTTGTGTAATTCAGGATTAATCGAAGGGAATCGAATTGAGCCTAACAGTTCCACACGGCCGCAAATAACGTGTCTATCTAAAGAACTTTTGGACACAACCATCAATAGCCGCATCTGAAGCCCTTGAACAGTTCTTTTTTTCCATGGGCGCAAATCACACTCAACCATACACTAAGGCTGATTATCAAGATAAACAGTGAATAGATTTCTAATACTGGAATAGACTCTGAAGAAGAAGAAAATGCCATCCCTCACGTAATCATGTCAATCATACTCAATATTTTGGAGTGAGACACGGTTGTTTCAGTGTAGGACGTTTCGATGTAAGACATTTCGGTATAAGGACGTGAAACTGGTGTGAAGCTGGTTTGGTGTAAAGTTTCGGTGTATTATATACCTCTAAAGCCGGAAACACACTTAATTGTTTGCATACTTCCACAAAACATACAAACACCAAATTTTGCATACTTGTTCGTCATGGGATATGAGTAATGGGAAAATTCCGATATCACGAAAAAGGCGACATTTTCCATGTAAATGAAGTGTCGAAATTTTTCGTCGTTTCGAAATGCTGGTTTTTAGAGTTGTTCCGCACACCATAGAAACGTCATATTTTGTCAGGCAGTGAAGCTAGGAACATAGTTTATGATAGAAAAAAGAGCATTAAAATTCGTTTTCGTTTCGCGGCGCAAATCGAAAAAATGTGAAATTTGTAATGGCTGTATCTAGGATGTTGAAACTTCGAGGTGATGTTTATTCTGATGCGTAGTTTGCGAATCCGCCCTTAAGTTTTGAAAAAATAGTCATGTTCGTTGTCAGAAAGTTCTAGGAATGTTATAAGGGGGCGTCTAATTCTACACAACATGTAGATATGGTGGAATCACGAAATTGCGTTCAAGTGTGTAGAGTACAGCTCATGTGAGGGAAAAAATCCGACATGTTGGAAAAGCCGTCATGTTCGATTCAAAATAGCGTCTCAAAAATTTGTAACCATGAAAATTGTAAGTTGTGCTCTTGGTAGGTAAGCCAGGTTTCGCTATGTTATTAAGGACGTAGTTCAGTTTAAGTGAAGAAACAAATCATTGGAGAAGTCGCCATCTTGAATTCAAAATTGCCATATTTTTGAATTGCCTTCATTTGGCCTCTTATGTGGTATATTGAGTAGAATACAACAAACAGAATTCAACGTAGTAAGTTAGCTCCGCGGAAAAGTGGCTGCTTTTTGAGTAGCAGGTCTGGGTTCGAAGCCCCGCAGACCATGTTTTATCTTCCATTTTTTTCTTATCACGTTGCTTCCTTTTACCAAGTAGTTTCTGTTGGCATTGCGTGAACAAAATGTTTTCGTTATTACAGACAGACGGAAAGGATATATTTATACGCTAACTGTTGAGATGGTCTCGAAACTAGGCAGTATGTTCGTGTAAAGTTTCGAGACGATACTGAAGTATTTAAGAACAAACATATGTAGCTTTGGAAATGGAGCATCACCAGTGTCTCTATCGGAAGCAATGTTCGGGGGGGGGGAAGTATTACCCCGGGGGCACTGCTGATAACATTCTATTTGTTATTGTATTATAAACGTATTATTTTGATCTCGTCAGGGATGCTCTGAGGAGGCAGTGTCCCCCAAAAAAGTCTGAAAGAAACATTGGGCATCATTTTCACGATATAGTGTCCATACAAGACAACAATACATTTTGTCTCGAGACACCGGTGTCTGCTTCAAACCGGAAACGATTGCAAAATATCTCTCTCCCCTTTTATGTTCCTCGTTAAGATACATGCGTATACCAAATTTGAAGTGAATACCACAAATGGAAAGTATAAAATATTAGTTTTAAGGAAATACACACACACACAGGGACGAATGCAGGGGGTGGGTCCTGGGGGTCCGGACCACCACCGAAATTCCAACCTTTGAGCAAATTTAGCCTATTTTTGGGACAAGTTTAGGAATTTCAATATAAAATACATTGATATTGAGTTTGGCCCCTCCCGAAATAAATTCCTGCGTACGCAACTGCGCACACACGCTCATACACGCACACACACACACACACAAATGGGCACCTTTTGAAAATTGTCTCGTCGGCAGCGTACACAATTTTAATATATAAGATACGTGGGAAAGTGCCCGTTTCGATTTAATAGTTTTAGTTGCGGGTGCGGTTGGAATGAAATGCCGTATATAATAAAGTCAAGCTTATTTTCAATCACCTATGCTATAAAAATAAACATTCAAAGAAAGAAAAAGTGAGAGAAAAACTGGTTTGGTATCGAACCCAGGTCTTCTGCACAGTAGGCTCACGTCGTTCCCCTACACTACTCAATTCCTTAGATTTAGGATTTCCTACTTATTGCTCACATAGTACTGATACGTAGCGGGCCCGCGTCCGTGGAATTATATACCTCTAAAGTCGGAAACACACTTAATTTTTTGCATACTTCCACAAAACATACAAACACCAAATTTTGCATACTTGTTCGTCATGGGATGTGAGTAATGGGAAAATTCCGATATCACGAAAAAGGCGACATTTTCCATGTAAATGAAGTGTCGAAATTTTTCGTCGTTTCGAAATGCTGGTTTTTAGAGTAGTTCCGCACACCATAGAAACGTCATATTTTGTCAGGCAGTGAAGCAAGGAACATAGTTTATGATAGAAAAAAGATCATTAAAATTCGTTTTCGTTTCGCGGCGCAAATCGAAAAAATGTGAAATTTGTAATGGCTGTATCTAGGATGTTGAAATTTCGAGGTGATGTTTATTCTGATGCGTAGTTTGCGAATCTTCCCTTAAATTTGAAAAAAATAGTCATGTTCAGTGTCAGAAAGTGCTAGGAATGTTATAAGGGTGCGTCTAATTCTACACAACATGTAGATATGGTGGAATCACGAAATTGCGTTCAAGTGTGTAGGGTACAGCTCATGTGAGGGGAAAAATCCGACATGTTGGAAAAGTCGTCATCTTCGATTCAAAATGGCGTCTCAAAAATTTGTAACCATGAAAATTGTAAGTTGTGCTCTTGGTAGGTAAGCCAGGTTTCGCTATGTTATTAAGGACGTAGTTCAGTTTAAGTGAAGAAACAAATCATTGGAGAAGTCGCCATCTTGAATTCAAAATTGCCATATTTTTGAATTGCCTTCATTTGGCCTCTTATGTGGTATATTGAGTAGAATACAACAAACAGAATTCAACGTAGTAAGTTAGCTCCGCGGAAAAGTGGCTGCTTTTTGAGTAGCAGGTCTGGGTTCGAATCCCCGCAGACCATGTTTTATCTTCCATTTTTTTCTTATCACGTTGCTTCCTTTTACCAAGTAGTTTCTGTTGGCATTGCGTGAACAAAATATTTTCGTTATTACAGACAGACGGAAAGGATATATTTATACGCTAACTGTTGAGATGGTCTCGAAACTAGGCAGTATGTTCGTGTAAAGTTTCGAGACGATACTGAAGTATTTAAAAACAAACATATGTAGCTTTGGAAATGGAGCATCACCAGTGTCTCTATCGGAAGCAATGTTCGGGGGGGGGGGAAGTATTACCCCGGGGGCACTGCTGATAACATTCTATTTGTTATTGTATTATAAACGTATTATTTTGATCTCGTCAGGGATGCTCTGAGGAGGCAGTGTCCCCCAAAAAAGTCTGAAAGAAACATTGGGCATCATTTTCACGATATAGTGTCCATACAAGACAACAATACATTTTGTCTCGAGACACCGGTGTCTGCTACAAACCGGAAACGATTGCAAAATATCTCTCTCCCCTTTTATGTTTCTCGTTAAGATACATGCGTATACCAAATTTGAAGTGAATACCACAAATGGAAAGTATAAAATATTAGTTTTAAGGAAATACACACACACACAGGGACGAATGCAGGGGGTGGGTCCTGGGGGTCCGGACCACCACCGAAATTCCAACCTTTGAGCAAATTTAGCCTATTTTTTGGGACAAGTTTAGGAATTTCAATATAAAATACATTGATATTGAGTTTGGCCCCTCCCGAAATAAATTCCTGCGTACGCAACTGCGCACACACGCTCATACACGCACACACACACACACACAAATGGGCACCTTTTGAAAATTGTCTCGTCGGCAGCGTACACAATTTTAATATATAAGATACGTGGGAAAGTGCCCGTTTCGATTTAATAGTTTTAGTTGCGGGTGCGGTTGGAATGAAATGCCGTATATAATAAAGTCAAGCTTATTTTCAATCACCTATGCTATAAAAATAAACATTCAAAGAAAGAAAAAGTGAGAGAAAAACTGGTTTGGTATCGAACCCAGGTCTTCTGCACAGTAGGCTCACGTCGTTCCCCTACACTACTCAATTCCTTAGATTTAGGATTTCCTACTTATTGCTCACATAGTATTGATACGTAGCGGGCCCGCGTCCGTGGAATTATATACCTCTAAAGTCGGAAACACACTTAATTTTTTGCATACTTCCACAAAACATACAAACACCAAATTTTGCATACTTGTTCGTCATGGGATGTGAGTAATGGGAAAATTTCGATATCACGAAAAAGGCGACATTTTCCATGTAAATGAAGTGTCGAAATTTTTCGTCGTTTCGAAATGCTGGTTTTTAGAGTAGTTCCGCACACCATAGAAACGTCATATTTTGTCAGGCAGTGAAGCAAGGAACATAGTTTATGATAGAAAAAAGATCATTAAAATTCGTTTTCGTTTCGCGGCGCAAATCGAAAAAATGTGAAATTTGTAATGGCTGTATCTAGGATGTTGAAATTTCGAGGTGATGTTTATTCTGATGTGTAGTTTGCGAATCTTCCCTTAAATTTGAAAAAAATAGTCATGTTCAGTGTCAGAAAGTGCTAGGAATGTTATAAGGGTGCGTCTAATTCTACACAACATGTAGATATGGTGGAATCACGAAATTGCGTTCAAGTGTGTAGGGTACAGCTCATGTGAGGGGAAAAATCCGACATGTTGGAAAAGTCGTCATCTTCGATTCAAAATGGCGTCTCAAAAATTTGTAACCATGAAAATTGTAAGTTGTGCTCTTGGTAGGTAAGCCAGGTTTCGCTATGTTATTAAGGACGTAGTTCAGTTTAAGTGAAGAAACAAATCATTAGAGAAGTCGACATCTTGAATTCAAAATTGCCATATTTTTGAATTGCCTTCATTTGGCCTCTTATGTGGTATATTGAGTAGAATACAACAAACAGAATTCAACGTAGTAAGTTAGCTCCGCGGAAAAGTGGCTGCTTTTTGAGTAGCAGGTCTGGGTTCGAATCCCCGCAGACCATGTTTTATCTTGCATCTTTTTCTTATCACGTTGCTTCATTTTACCAAATAGTTTCTGTTGGCATTGCGTGAACAAAATATTTTCGTTATTAGAGACAAACGGAAAGTATATATTTATACGCTAACTGTTGAGATGGTCTCGAAACTAGACAGTATGTTCGTGAAAAGTTTCGAGACGATACTGAAGTATTTAAAATCAAACATATGTAGCTTTGGAAATGGAGCATCACAGTGTCTCTATCGGAAGCGATGTTCGGGGGGGGGGAGAAGTATTACCCCGGGCCTCTGCTGATAACATTTTATTTGTCATTGTATTATAAACGTATTATTTTGATCTCGCCAGGGGCGCTGTGAGGAGGCAGTGCCCCCCAAAAAGAGTCTGAAAGAAACATTGGGCATTACAAAACAACAATACATTTTGTCTCGCGACAACAGTGTCTGCTCCAAACCGGAAACGATTGCAAAATATCTCTCTCCCCTTTTATGTTCGTCGTTAAGATACATGCGTATACCAAACTTGAAGTGAATACCACGAATGGAAAGTATAAAATATTAATTTTAAGGAAATACACACACACACACACAGGGACGTACGCAGGGGGTGGGTCCTGGGGGTCCGGACCACCACCGAAATTCCAACTTTTGAGTAAATTTAGCCTAATTTTTTGGGACAAGTTTAGGAATTTCAATATAAAATACACTGATATTGAGTTTGGCCCTTCCCGAAATAAATTCCTGCGTACGCAACTGCGCACACACGCTCATACACCCACACACACACACACAAAAATGGGCACCTTTGAAAATTGTCTCGTCGGCAGCGAACATAATTTTAATATATAAGATACGTGGAAAAGTGCCCCTTTCGATTTAATAGTTTTAGTTGCGGGTCCGGTTTTAATGAAATGCCGTATATAATAAAGTCAAGCTTATTTTCAGTCACCTATGCTATAAAAATAAACTTTCAAAGAAAGAAAAAGTGAGAGAAAAACTTGTTGGGGATCGAACCCAGGTCTTTTGCACAGTAGGCTCACGTCGTTCCCCTACACCACTCAATTCCTTAGATTTTGGATTTCCTACTTACTGCTCACATAATACTGGTACGTAGCGGGCCCGCGTCCGTGGAATTATATACCTCTAAAGTCGTGTTCGTGTACCTCTACAGTATGTTCGTGTAAAGTTTCGAGAAGATACTGAAGTATTTAAAATCAAACATATGTAGCTTTGGAAATGGAGCATCACAGTGTCTCTATCGGAAGCAATGTTCTGTGGGGGGGAGAAGTATTACCCGGGAGGCACTGCTGATAACATTCTATTTGTTATTGTATTATAAACGTATTATTTTGATGTCGCCAGGGGCGCTCTGAGGAGGCAGTGTCCCCCAAAAAGTGTCTGAAAGAAACATTGGGCATCATTTTCACGATATAGTGTCCCAAATTTCACAATATAAAATCCCCACGTTAAGCGGGTTTGCATATCCACGCTCCTAATTATGAAAACATTTACGCTCAGTCCAACTTCAATCATTTCGCGAATTCAACATGTTTTACGTATGTTATTAGGACATAATATCGATTGTGATTTATTCTAAAGCACTTTTATACATTGCAAGAGCTGTAACGTCCAAATATTTACTGAGAACTCATAGTCGTATCGGAATAAACAAAAGCGAGTATGGAACAGCAAACTGCTTTCGCAAAAGGCAAAAGAAGATGTGCAAATGCATACAAAATGGTCGAGTGGGTTGGGTCGATATACTATCAACCACATATTTGTGAGTTCAAACCCGGTAGTAAGTTGTTTCTTTTTTAAGTGTCTTCCTATTTTCATCCGGAGGCTGAAAATATTTATTTGAGTAACTCATTGAAAACTTCTTTTGTTTCAAATTCGATTAGAACGGAACATTATATGAATTGCGAATCTTAAATCCATAGCTAAAAAAAAATGAAGTATACTCACTACTCTATTATCCTCCGATTGGTAACGAAAAACTATTTATAAACAGTGGTGACTTCAGAAAATTATCCTCGGGGGGAATTTCGATATGCGGGTGGAGGGCAAACGTTGGTAGTCCACATTGAGCACGATCGAATATATGGTCCTGAAGGCGGAAATTTCTTAGCTCGA
The DNA here is from genome assembly GCF_964235325.1 of Thermobia domestica. Taxonomy (NCBI): domain Eukaryota; kingdom Metazoa; phylum Arthropoda; class Insecta; order Zygentoma; family Lepismatidae; genus Thermobia; species Thermobia domestica. The sequence goes on along the minus strand of NC_137457.1, from coordinate 44,059,078 downwards.
GAGGGGTCTCAAATTCTCCCTCAGATCACGTCCTGAAAGCATCATTGCTTAAAAACTTTTCGTAACAAATATAATATTACACTTGTTTCTCGTTCTACATTTAGAATTGGTAAAATCATAACTTATAGAGGATTATAATAAAAGCATAAACATTACAATACCAATCATGTATAAATTATCCTGTAAGTTATCAACTTTGGGTCAGATTAAAACTCAAATATTTGTTTTCGGATTGCACTTAGAAGTAAGTCCTCTCTATATAATCCTGATTGGAAAGCCATGTTTAACACTAATTAATTAATCAATATTTATACGAATATTTTTTTATTTTACTATTTTTACTATTCAATAGTATATACACTTCATTTCCAAAATCAAAATCTCGAAAATGTATATTGTACGAGTGCAGACTCGCAAATTAATGATTACTTATCATATATATTGGTTTATATTCGAAATTCTATTTAATCGAATCCGACAAGAACGCAGACAGAAACAACGAGAACAGGTGAAAAAAAGAGAGAAAAAGGCGTTGCACCGGGCAGGGACTCGAAGTAAGTTCGAATGGTACTTTACAAGCCGAACGCCTTAGATCACTCGACTATGGTAACTAGTGATTGCAGCAAAGGCTTCGAGTAGTAGTTCTTATTACAGAATAACATATTCTATTGCCTAAAATTTAAACCTAATTTACTTTGATATAATATATCTATTAATTTGTTACATGAACACGTTTTCGTTACTTTGATGAATAATGTATGTTGTTGATATAGATTCTATTACACGTTCTTTCGTAAATATTATAGAAAGTATCAGGGTTATTTATGATCTTTCATGGAAGTTGACTGGCGCATGCGCAGTACACAGACAGTTCAATTGAAAGGCGAGGAAGGAAACGCTAACACACTGTTAGAATGTTTCATCGCTGTGAAGTATAAAGAACAGCTAAAATGTATTTTACACTTGTCATTGCGTAAAGAATCACCAGGTTAATGTTTGTCCAAGTTCTCACTAATCAACTGGACTCATGAAAAATAATTAATATTGTCATTACTGCACAATATGAACAATAAAGAACGTATATTACACCACATTGTTCTCGAATTCGAACTTAGCTAAGGAAGGGACAATAAACAAAATGTGATTTATTCATTCCAATTGAGATAATTCAATGAAACTAGAAATTACACAATCAAAAGGAAAAATATCGTTAAAAAGACAATAATACTTTTATCCGAGATGTGAAATAAAGTTATTAATTAACTGAAATGAAAGTAATATTGGGCATGATATAGAGTAAGAAAAAAAAGTAAATGTATTCTTAGAAACGTTCAAAGTAAATTCAGAAATACTCTTTGAAGATATACTACTCTTCCTTTACGTTTTTACGAACTAATAAGTAAACAAGCAAAGGAAAAGAATGAAGAACGAAAGTATTGCTCTTGAAAAAATAAATAAATGAAACTTAAATAAATGTTTACGTAAAAAACAACACACTAGTACTTCGTGTAGTCACCTCCAGAGTTAGTAACTTCTTGAAGTCTGGAGGGGATACTAGATACAAGTCTCGAGCAATACGACGGTGTGTCACGAAAATGTTGCCACAGTTCCATAACATGATTTTGAAGAAACGTTTGGTCTCTGTCTTCACGTCTCTCTTCCCATTCCTGCACCATGTAGGCCCATAGATGTTCAATTGGGTTCAAATCTGGGGATAGAGGGGGCCACTCAATACAAATTAACTCTGGATGTTCACTTAGCCACTCTCGTGTTTGCCGGGAAGTGTGAACAGCACTGTTGTCATGCATAAATATATATTCTTCCTGTTCGGGGAAGTTTCTTTCTAAGGACGGTAACAACGTATTTTCGAGGATATTAATGTAAACACTGCTGTCCATTCTCTCAGGCACCGCAACCAAATCTCCAGGACCAGCAGCCGTCATGTATCCCCAAAAGTGTGCTGATATTCGTCCTGAGCAAGTTCTGATAATATTTTGTTCAGCATACCTGGTTCCGCGCGGTCTATACAATATAACTCTGCCTTGTTGGTTAGACTTGAAAACATTCTTGTCGGTCCAGATGACTAAGTCCCAATATGACTGAGGTTCGGTTATGTTATTCTGTGCCCATTCCAATCGTCTGGCCTTGTGAGTTTCAGTCAGGAGAGTCTTCTAGCGTGTCTTGAACAGTGTAGACCAGCCCCCAATAATCTTCTTCTTATTGTTTCGTAAGAACAATTATATTCTCTGGCTTTGTCCAAGAGGATTGACGTGTGGCGTAGAGGTCTGTTGATTACTTCTGTAACTAAAGCTTGATCTTGAGCTGCAGTTGTCACTTTTGGCCTTCCACTTCTTGACCGAGACCTGAACCATTCACGACCTTCTTCATGTCGCTGAACCCATTTATTGACCGTTTTCTTGTCACATCCCAGATCTCTAGCAATCTGAGGGACAGTTTGTCTCATTTTTGCTCGGCCTATGATTTCTCCTTTCAGAGCAACAGACAGTTATCCACAACCTTTAGAACGAGGCATTTTGAGAACCTGTTAGAAATTTGCGTTCTGGCGTGTATGACAAATGTCAGTAAAGTGCATCTTTCAGCTTCTACTGCGCATGCACCAGTCAATTTTCATGAAAGATCATAAATAATCCTGACAATTGCTGCAATATTTATGAACGAATACGTAATAGAACCTATATTAACAACATCATTCCTCAAAGTAAAGAATACCGTAAACATATAACAATTTCAACAGACTATTACATCAGGCCAAAATAGGCTTAAACTTCAGAGCATACAAAATAAATTTCATACTGTAACAAAAGATTGAATATGAAACACGCTTACTGTATTTTCAACTTGTCACCTTAGCCGAGTGGGCTAAGGCATTCGGCTAGAGATTCTGAGGCACCATTCAAGAGTAGTTCGAATCCCACCACAGTACAATTTGGTTTTACCACTTCGTGACGTTTCTGTTTGTGATCCTGCCGGATTCTATTAAATATAATTCCGTAATACGCTAAAATATACGTAATATTTGAAGTTCTTAACCTCCCATTTTTACATTTTTCAAGCTCAATTGAGAAGAAAGAGGGAAAATGAAAGTACAAAGATTTACAATAAATACTTAGCATTTACTGTCTTGTAATTGTGAATATTTTATTTATGAAAATGTATAATGAACTAAAAATATATTTAGTAGGTCACATGTCTCTATTTTTCGATTCTAACTTGAAAGTTGCAGTTTAGGCAGGACATATCGAAGACCCAGGGGCTTGAGGGGCTTGTAACCCCTCCCATTGAAAGTTTTATATTCTATTGAAATAAAAAGGGTTTCAGTTTATAATCTTGGAAAAGCAACAATCACTGTGTGTGGAGGACGGTTTATTTATACTACGTTTTATCACTTCCAAATGTGTAGAAGATGTGACTGGATATTGTGTATAATCATTCAAGAAATATAAGACAACGAAGGGACTTCGTAAACCCTTCACACCACCCCAAGAGGACGAAGTGCGTCCCGCCGTCCCTCGGTTGGGAACTACTGCTTGCGAGGGAAACATTCTAACAGTGTGTTAGCGTTTCCTTCCTCGCCTCTCAATTGAACTGTCTGTGTACTGCGCATGCGCCAGTCAATTTCCATGAAAGATCATAAATAACACTGATACTTTCTATAATATTTACGAAAGAACGTGTAATAGAATCTATATCAACAACATACATCATTCATCAAAGTAACGAAAACGTGTTCATGTAACAAATTAATAGATATATTATATCAAAGTAAATTAGGTTTAAATTTTAGGCAATAGAAAATGTTATTCTGTAATAAGAACTACTACTCGAAGCCTTTGCTGTAATCACTAGTTGTTACCATAGCCGAGTGGTCTAAGGCGTTCGGCTTGTAAAGTACCATTCGAACTTACTTCGAGACCCCGCCGGATACAGTGCCTCTTTCTCTATTTTTTTTCACCTGTTCTCGATATTTCTGTCTGCGTTCTTGTCGGATTCGATTAAATAGAATTTCGAATAGAGACCAATATATATGATAAGTAATCATTAATTTGCGAGTCTGCACTCGTACAATATACATTTTCGAGATTTTGATTTTGGAAATGAAGTGTATATACTATTGAATAGTAAAAATAGTAAAATAAAAAATATTCTTATAAATATTGATTAATTAATTAGTGTTAAACATGGCTTTCCAGTCAGGATTATATAGAGAGGACTTACTTCCAAGTGCAATCCGAAAACAAATATTTGAGTTTTAATCTGACCCAAAGTTGGTAACTTACAGGATAATTTATACATGATTGGTATTGTAATGTTTATGCTTTTATTATAATCCTCTATAAGTTATGATTTTACCAATTCTAAATGTAGAACGAGAAACAAGTGTAATATTATATTTGTTACGAAAAGTTTTTAAGCAATGATGCTTTCAGGACGTGATCTGAGGGAGAATTTGAGACCCCTCTCGAGCTAAGAAATTTCCGCCTTCAGGACCATATATTCGATCGTGCTCAATGTGGACTACCAATGTTTGCCCTCCACCCGCATATCGAAATTCCCCTCGAGGATAATTTTCTGAAGTCACCACTGTTTATAAATATTTTTTCGTTACCAATCGGAGGATAATAGAGTACTGAGTATACTTCATTTTTTTTAGCTATGGATTTAAGATTCGCAATTCATATAATGTTCCGTTCTAATCGAATTTGAAACAAAAGAAGTTTTCAATGAGTTACTCAAATAAATATTTTCAGCCTCCGGATGAAAATAGGAAGACACTTAAAAAAGAAACAACTTACTACCGGGTTTGAACTCACAAACATGTGGTTGATAGTATATCGACCCAACCCACTCGACCATTTTGTATGCCTTTGCACATCTTATTTTGCCTTTTGTGAAAGCAGTTTACTGTTCCATACTCGCTTTTGTTTATTCCGATACGACTATGAGTTCTCAGTAAATATTTGGACGTTACAGCTCTTGCAATGTATAAAAGTGTTTTAGAATAAATCACAATCGATATTATGTCCTAATAACATACGTAAAACAGATTGAATTCGTGAAATGATTGAGGTTGGACTGAGCGTAAATGTTTTCATAGTTAGGAGCGTGGATATGCAAACCCGCTTAACGTGGGGATTTAATATTGTGAAATTTGGTCCATACAAGACAACAATACATATTGTCTCGCGACAACAGTGTCTGCTTCAAACCGGAAACGATTGCAAAATATCTCTCTCCCCTTTTATGTTCCTCGTTAAGATACATGCGTATACCAAATTTGAAGTGAATACCACAAATGGAAAGTATAAAATATTAATTTTAAGGAAATACACACACATGAAGGGACGTACGCAGGGGGTGGGTCCTGGGGGTCCGGACCACCCCCGAAATTGCAACTTTTGAGAAAATTTAGCCTATTTTTTGGGACAAGTTTAGGAATTTCAATATAAAATACATTGATATTGAGTTCGGCCCCTCCCGAAATAAATTCCTGCGTACGCTACTGCCCTCACACGCTCATACACGCACACACACACACACACAAATGGGCACCTTTTGAAAATTGTCTCGTCGGCAGCGTACACAATTTTAATATATAAGATACGTGGGAAAGTGCCCCTTTCGATTTAATAGTTTCAGTTGCGGGTGCGGTTGGAATGAAATGCCGTATATAATAAAGTCAAGCTTATTTTCAATCACCTATGCTATAAAAATAAACATTCAAAGAAAGAAAAATGAGAGAAAAACTTGTTGGGAATCGAACCCAGGTCTTTTGCACAGTAGGCTCACGTCGTTCCCCTACACTACTCAATTCCTTAGATTTTGTATTTCCTACTTACTGCTCACATAGTACTGGTACGTAACGGGCCCGCTTCCGTGGAATTATATACCTCTAAAGTCGGAAACGCACTTAATTGTTTGCATACTTCCACAAAACATACAAACACCAAATTTTGCATACTTGTTCGTCATGGGATGTGAGTAATGGGAAAATTCCGATATCACAAAAAAGGCGACATTTTCCATGTAAATGAAGTGTCGAAATTTTTCGTCGTTTCGAAATGCTGGTTTTTAGAGTAGTTCCGCACACCATAGAAACGTCATATTTTGTCAGGCAGTGAAGCAAGGAACATAGTTTATGATAGAAGAAAGAGCATTAAAATTCGTTTTCGTTTCGCGGCGCAAATCGAAAAAATGTGAAATTTGTAATGGCTGTATCTAGGATGTTGAAATTTCGAGGTGATGTTTATTCTGATGCGTAGTTTGCGAATCCGCCCTTAAATTTGAAAAAAAAATAGTCATGTTCGGTGTCAGAAAGTGCTAGGAATGTTATAAGGGGGCGTCTAATTCTACACAACTTGTAGATATGGTGGAATCACGAAATTGCGTTCTAGTGTGTAGAGTACAGCCCATGTGAGGGGAAAAATCCGACATGTTGGAAAAGTCGTCATCTTCGATTCAAAATGGCGTCTCAAAAATTTGTAACCATGAAAATTGTAAGTTGTGCTCTTGGTAGGTAAGCCAGGTTTCGCTATGTTATTAAGGACGTAGTTGAGTTTAAGTGAAGAAACAAATCATTGGAGAAGTCGCCATCTTGAGTTCAAAATTACCATATTTTTGAATTGCCTTCATTTGGCCTCTTATGTGGTATATTGAGTAGAATACAACAAACGAAATTCAACGTAGTAAGTTAGCTCCGCGGTAAAGTGTCTGCTTTCTGAGTAGCAGGTCTGGGTTCGAATCCACGCAGGCTATGTTTTATCATGCATTTTTTCGTATCACGTTACTTCATTTTACCAAATAGTTTCTGTTGGCATTGCGAGCATTGGCATTCTGCGGACTTACACATAACAAAATATTTTCGTTATTACAGACAAACGGAAAGGATATATTTTTACGCTAACTGTTGAGATGGTCTCGAAACTAGACAGTATGTTCGTGTAAAGTTTCGAGACGATACTGAAGTATTTAAAATCAAACATATGTAGCTTTGGAAATGGAGCATCACCAGTGTCTCTATTGGAAGCAATGTTCAAGGAGGGGGGAAGTATTACCCCGGGGGCACTGCTGATAACATTCTATTTGTTATTGTATTATAAACGTATTATTTTGATCTCGCCAGATATGCTCTGAGGAGGCAGTGTCCCCAAAAAAGAGTCTGAAAGAAACATTGGGAATCATTTTCACGATATTGTGTCCATACAAGACAACAATACATTTTGTCTCGAGACACCAGTGTCTGCTTCAAACCGGAAACGATTGCAAAATATCTCTCTCCCCTTTTATGTTCCTCGTTAAGATATATGCGTATACCAAATTTGAAGCGAATACCACAAATGGAAAGTATAAAATATTAATTTTAAGGAAATACACACACACACACACAGGGACGTACTCAGGGGGTGGGTCTTGGGGGTCCGGACCACCACAGAAATTCCAACTTTTGAGTAAATTTAGCCTAATTTTTGGGACAAGTTTAGGAATTTCAATAAAAAATACACTGATATTGAGTTTGGCCCTTCCCAAAATAAATTCCTGCGTACGCAAATGCGCACACACGCTCATAAACGCACACACACACACACACAAATGGGCACCTTTGAAAATTGTCTCGTCGGCAGCGAACATAATTTTAATATATAAGATACGTGGAAAAGTGCCCCTTTCGATTTAATAGTTTTTGTTGCGGGTCCGGTTGGAATGAAATGCCGTATATAATAAAGTCAAGATTATTTTCAGTCACCTATGCTATAAAAATAAACTTTCAAAGAAACAAAAAGTGAGAGAAAAACTTGTTGGGGATCGAACCCAGGTCTTTTGCACACTAGGCTCACGTCGTTCCCCTACACCACTCAATTCCTTAGATTTTGGATTTCCTACTTACTGCTCACATAATACTGGTACGTAGCGGGCCCGCGTCCGTGGAATTAAATACCTCTAAAGTCGGAAACGCACTTAATTGTTTGCATACTTCCACAAAACATACAAACACCAAATTTTGCATACTTGTTCGTCATGGGATGTGAGTAATGGGAAAATTCCGATATCACGAAAAAGGCGACATTTTCCATGTAAATGTAGTGTCGAAATTTTTCGTTGTTTCGAAATGCTGGTTTTTAGAGTAGTTCCGCACACCATAGAAACGTCATATTTTGTCAGGCAGTGAAGCTAGGAACATAGTTTATGATAGAAAAAAGAGCATTAAAATTCGTTTTCGTTTCGCGGCGCAAATCGAAAAAATGTGAAATTTGTAATGGCTGTATCTAGAATGTTGAAATTTCGAGGTGATGTTTATTCTGATGCGTAGTTTGCGAATCCGCCCTTAAACTTGAAAAAATAGTCATGTTTGGTGTCAGAAAGTGCTAGGAATGTTATAAGGGGGCGTCTTATTCTACACAACTTGTAGATATGGTGGAGTCTCGAAATTGCGTTCAAGTGTGTAGAGTACAGCTCATGTGAGGGGAAAATCCGACATGTTGGAAAAGTCGTCATCTTCGATTCAAAATGGCGTCTCAAAAATTTGTAACCATGAAAATTGTAAGTTGTGCTCTTGGTAGGTAAGCCAGGTTTCGCTATGTTATTAAGGACGTAGTTCAGTTTAAGTGAAGAAACAAATCTTGGGAGAAGTCGCCATCTTGAATTCAAATTTGCCATATTTTTGAATTGCCTTCATTTGGCCTCTTATGTGGTATATTGAGTAGAAAAGAACAAACATAATTCAACGTAGTAAGTTAGCTCCGCGGTAAAATGTCTGCTTTGTGAGTAGCAGGTCTGGGTTCGAATCCCCGCAGACCAAGTTTTTTCTTTCATTTTTTTCTTATCATTTTGCTTCATTTTACCAAATAGTTTCTGTTGGCATGGCGTGAACAAAATATTTTCGTTATTACAGACAGACGGAAAGGATATATTTATACTCTAACTGTTGAGATGGTCTCGAAACTAGGCAGTATGTTCGTGTAAAGTTTCGAGACGATACTGAAGTATTTAAAATCAAACATATGTAGCTTTGCAAATGGAGCATCACCAGTGTCTCTATTGGAAGCAATGTTCAAGGGGGGGGAAGTATTACCCCGGGGGCACTGCTGATAACATTCTATTTGTTATTGTATTATAAACGTATTATTTTGATCTTGCCAGGGGCGCTCTGAGGAGGCAGTGTCCCCCAAAAAGAGTCTGAAAGAAACATTGGGCATCATTTTCACGATATTGTGTCCATACAAGACAACAATACATTTTGTCTCGAGACACCAGTGTCTGCTTCAAACCGGAAACGATTGCAAAATATCTCTCTCCCCTTTTATTTTCCTCGTTAAGATACATGCGTATACCAAATTTGAAGTGAATACCTCAAATGGAAAGTATAAAATATTAATTTTAAGGAAATACACACACATACACAGGGACGAATGCAGGGGGTGGGTCCTGGGGGTCCGGACCGCCCCCGAAATTCCAACTTTTGAGCAAATTTAGCCTATTTTTTGGGACAAGTTTAGGAATTTCAATATAAAATACACTGATATTGAGTTTGGCCCCTCCCGAAATAAATTCCTGCGTACGCTACTGAGCTCACACGCTCATACACGCACACACACACACACAAAAGAGCACCTTTTGAAAATTGTCTCGTCGGCAGCGTACACAATTTTAATATATAAGATACGTGGGAAAGTGTCCCTTTCGATTTAATAGTTTTAGTTGCGGGTCCGGTTGGAATGAAATGCCGTATATAATAAAGTCAAGCTTATTTTCAATCACCTATGCTATAAAAATAAACATTCAAAGAAACAAAAAGTGAGAAAAAAACTGGTTTGGAATCGAACCCAGGTCTTCTGCACAATAGTCTCACGTCGTTCCCCTACACTACTCAATTCCTTAGATTTAGGATTTCCTACTTACTACTCACATAGTACTGATACGTAGCGGGCCCGCGTCCGTGGAATTATATACCTCTAAAGTCGGAAACACACTTAATTCTTTGCATACTTCCACAAAACATACAAACACCAAATTTTGCATACTTGTTCGTCATGGGATGTGAGTAATGGGGAAATTCCGATGTCACGAAAAAGGCGACATTTTCCATGTAAATGAAGTGTCGAAATTTTTCGTCGTTTCGAAATGCTGGTTTTTAGAGTAGTTCCGCACACCATAGAAACGTCATATTTTGTCAGGCAGTGAAGCTAGGAACATAGTTTATGATAGAAAAAAGATCATTAAAATTCGTTTTCGTTTCGCGGCGCAAATCGAAAAAATGTGAAATTTGTAATGGCTGTATCTAGAATGTTGAAATTTCGAGGTGATGTTTATTCTGATGCGTAGTTTGCGAATCCGCCCTTAAACTTGAAAAAAAATAGTCATGTTCGGTGTCAGAAAGTGCTAGGAATGTTATAAGGGGGCGTCTAATTCTACACAACTTGTAGATATGGTGGAATCACGAAATTGCGTTCAAGTGTGTAGAGTACAGCTCATGTGAGGGGAAAATCCGACATGTTGGAAAAGTCGTCATCTTCGATTCAAAATGGCGTCTCAAAAATTTGTAACCATGAAAATTGTAAGTTGTGCTCTTGGTAGGTAAGCCAGGTTTCGCTATGTTATTAATGACGTAGTTGAGTTTAAGTGAAGAAACAAATCATTGGAGAAGTCGCCATCTTGAGTTCAAAATTGCCATATTTTTGAATTGCCTTCATTTGGCCTCTTATATGGTATATTGAGTAGAAAAGAACAAACATAATTCAACGTAGTAAGTTAGCTCCGCGGTAAAATGTCTGCTTTGTGAGTAGCAGGTCTGGGTTCGAATCCCCGCAGACCAAGTTTTTTCTTTCATTTTTTTCTTATCATGTTGCTTCATTTTACCAAATAGTTTCTGTTGGCATGGCGTGAACAAAATATTTTCGTTATTACAGACAGACGGAAAGGATATATTTATACGCTAACTGTTGAGATGGTCTCGAAACTAGGCAGTATGTTCGTGTAAAGTTTCGAGACGATACTGAAGTATTTAAAATCAAACATATGTAGCTTTGGAAATGGAGCATCACCAGTGTCTCTATCGGAAGCAATGTTCAAGGAGGGGGGAAGTATTACCCCGGGGGCACTGCTGATAACATTCTATTTGTTATTGTATTATAAACGTATTATTTTGATCTCGCCAGATATGCTCTGAGGAGGCAGTGTCCCCAAAAAAGAGTCTGAAAGAAACATTGGGAATCATTTTCACGATATTGTGTCCATACAAGACAACAATACATTTTGTCTCGAGACACCAGTGTCTGCTTCAAACCGGAAACGATTGCAAAATATCTCTCTCCCCTTTTATGTTCCTCGTTAAGATACATGCGTATACCAAATTTGAAGTGAATACCACAAATGGAAAGTATAAAATATTAATTTTAAGGAAATACACACACACACACACAGGGACGTACGCAGGGGGTGGGTCCTGGGGGTCCGGACCACCACCGAAATTCCAACTTTTGAGTAAATTTAGCCTAATTTTTGGGACAAGTTTAGGAATTTCAATATAAAATACACTGATATTGAGTTTGGCCCTTTCCGAAATAAATTCCTGCGTAAGCAACTGCGCACACACGCTCATACACGCACACACACACACACAAATGGGCACCTTTGAAAATTGTCTCGTTGGCAGCGTACATAATTTTAATATATAAGATACGTGGAAAAGTGCCCCTTTCGATTTAATAGTTTTAGTTGCGGGTCCGGTTGGAATGAAATGCCGTATATAATAAAGTCAAGCTTATTTTCAATCACCTATGCTATAAAAATAAACTTTCAAAGAAACAAAAAGTGAGAGAAAAACTTGTTGGGGATCGAACCCAGGTCTTTTGCACAGTAGGCTCACGTTGTTCCCCTACACCACTCAATTCCTTAGATTTTGGATTTCCTACTTACTGCTCACATAATACTGGTACGTAGCGGGCCCGCGTCCGTGGAATTACACCTATAAAATCGAAATAGTAATCGTGTTATATATTTGTTTTTTAGGATGATCTCTTGTTATTTGATTGTAGTAAGAAATTTGAAAGACACTATTCTAGTACAATGTTTTACTACAGTGTAGAAAATGGTGTTGTTTAAGTTGCTATGATTAATTTTTTTTAAAAGCCTCCAATAATATTCATATTTTAAATTACCTAGTAAATAAATGTCTTCATTGAAAATATAAGACAAAGATACAGGAAGACTGTATGTAATTGTCCAGTATAAATAATCATTTCAACAAGTCCTGCTGCCCAATAATTACTTTTGTACCAAATGACAGCATTGTAATACAGTGTACTACGTTACTTTGCAAAAACTGGTGTTCAATCAAATGTTATGAACTAATGTTTAAAAAGCCTTTAAAAAAATCATATTTGTAAATTACGAACAGATTTAGTCTTCATAAAAATACAAGACGAGAGATACAGGTAGACTGCAAGAAATTGTCCAGTAAATTTGAAATATTTCAAAAAGTCTTGCTGCAGGTAATATGTACTACTATGCCGAAGGGTTCTTTTATAAGGGACTTTTCTATATTACAGTGCAAAATAGTGTTTTCTCAAATGATACCAACAAATGTTTAAAAAGCCTCCAACAATAATCATATTTGTAAATCACCTACAAATTGTAGTCTTCATTGAAAATACATGAATAAATATACAGGGAGACTGCAAGAATTTGTCCAGTATATATGAAACTTTTCAAGAAATCTTGCTGAGGTTATATGTACAACTATGCCGAAGGTTTCCATTAAAATCCACTGTACTACATTATAGTTCAAAAGTAGTGTTCACTCAAATGCTATGAAAAAAATTTAAACAATCTCCAACAATATTCATATTTGTAAATTATCTAGTAAATTGTAGTCTTCATTGTAAATACAAGAATAAATGTGCAGGAAGACTGAAATATTTTCCCACCCTTATATCAGAGATATGAATTACTTTTCCTGCAGCTAATATGTACAATTAACTACAAGGACACTATTATATTACATTGTACTAAATTACACTGCAAAACATAATATTAAAAAATGCTGCGAATAAATATTTGAAAGGTTGCAAAAATCACATTTGTAAACAGTGAGTGTTTTTGCAAAATGCAAGGTTTCATAGGTAGGCTATTGGGAGACAGTGTCTGCTGTTTATGTTTGAGAAAATAAATTCTGTTATTGTCTCTAACATGTATAGGTGTGCGCAAAGTGTACATAATAAGCCATGCACATGATTGCCAGAGTAAAAGTAGTAATAGAGTTCTTTCTAATAAATTTTGTGTTTGCTTTTCAAAGTTACATGGAAGGAATAATACCGGTTGAATTGAAGTATGTGTTGGTAACAGGTGTCTGCTGTAAAGGGAAGTGAATTCCTGAAGGAATAGTTTTCTAGAACATGACACCTCATGGCAAAGGCCTGACCGGGGGCCTGGGGGCGGAGCCCCCAGCGAGCTTTAGCGAGTTCAAGTATAAAATCACAAATTTTAAAATCCTTTTTTTTAAAAAAAAACAAGTGTTATTTTATACTTTCTATGTGAACTAATTCTCCCTTTTTCTCATTACGAGTATATAATTAATGCTCTCAAATATCTTTTATAACGAAACATTTCTTACAACCAAACAATCTCACACCAAAACATTCTAGATTCCATTTGGAGTATATTGTAATAGAATCAATATGCATAAGAAAAGAAGAAGAAATTCAACATACATTGCTAGACTACTAATATAAAACAACTCATGACGTATGCAAAGACCAACACATATTCATTCAGGGATGTAGACAGCAAGTTGTTCTATAGGGGGACATGACTCAATATGTTACTAAGGAAGAAAAATGAAATGAAATGAGTTTTACGTCCCACGATGCTGGGTAGGCTAAAGGAGACTGTGATGATGAGATATGAAAGAAATGGTGGAATGAAGAAAGTGGGAGGAAACGAAAAAAACCGAGGAAACCCACGCACACGGCGTTTGACCATCGTAAAGTTCACTTGGCGTGGGCTGGGATCGAACACGAAGACAAAGGAATGTTATATTTCAATTCTGACTAACTTCATTAGTTATTGGAAAACTGTTAAGAAAACAAAATTGCATCAAAGAAAACAAAAGATACAAATATGTCTACAAGTTTCATTTCAATGTCGTGAATATACATTCCACCAATCAGAGATAAGGATTTGTTTACATTTTCCAATTTCGTACAATCACAAACAAGCTTATATTTAGATCTTTCAAATGGAGATTCCTTTACTGTTGGAAAGTATGTTTTTTTTCTCGATGGTTAAATATTACATATTATGACACATAAATTCCACACAACTGAAGAGTTTTTGTATACAACACCTTACATGTGCTTATAGTAATAATTGTTGTTTAGACTACGGACAGAGATCTGTAAATTAACCATACAATAAAACAATGGTTGTCCATAATTGCTTATATAATATGCAACCTAATCTGTTAGGTTCTATTGTTCCAATTTATATATTTATGTTACTATTATTCCTAATATTTCAACTTCTGTACGAGGAAATGTTGATTGAATTACTTTATTATTAAAAGTATATATATATATATATATATATATATATATATATATATATATATATATATATATATATATATCAATCCACGTTCAGTAAGGGTAGTTATAATAGAACCTTTAACTATGTTACTGTTCAATTAGTTGCAATTTGGTTACGCGGATCTTGCGTCGTTTGGCCTAATCCACGTTTCGCCTAACCAATTATCTGGCATTTTTATGGCAGATGAATGATAAGATTTGTGTCCGCCATTTTAGGCGAAATAAGTATCCTAGTTTGGCCTAATCCTCGTTTTGCCTAAAATGGCGGACTATAAAAAAATTCGCGGAAGTAAGACTGGAGGTAAATTTTGGAAGATTATTCCCTACTATATGAAGAACTGAGAAATATTTTATTTCCCCAAAACTAATTTGTAGTACGAGCATTTGCTTTAGGGAAAATGCTTCGACATTTGTGTTATGGTTATTTTTCCTTTCCATTTTGAGAACATTAACATTCGATATACAATTCATTTAAACTTAACGCCTTCACACCGTCTATAGTGGCTATATTTCAGATGAGAAAAAAAACAAGTTATGCATTCTTTAATCCCCATTATTAATTCCGTTTAAAGGTGAGTGTTTTAGTTTGCAGTTTGTTTCCAAATATCTGATGTTGTCAAATGGTACTGCTAATAAGCGTCTTAAAGGAAATATAGTTTGCATGTATTTTATATATATGTTTCGCACTAATATGGATGCAGAAGTTATCTTATTGTATGTTTTGCTGGCTTTTCAAAGGCCTTCATTCCAATTTCAATGCTTTTTTATAACTGTGAATACATTATAAGAGATACTAATTTGATTCTATATTATTTTAATTAATATAAAATTTGAAAATGTTTCAACCTAGATCTGACAAGAGATATCTAAATTAGCTCATAAAAATGGACAACTGTGATTGAAATGAGTGATTTGGACAAATCGCTCTACTGGTAAGTTGATCTTTGCATAATTCCAAAATCCAAATATCTCAATGTGTTACTAGGGGGTGCGGCGGCTAAGTGGTAGAGCGTTCATTTCCGGTGCTTGGGGTCCCTGGTTCGATCCCGTGGACTTTGTGGTGGACAAACACCGTGCTCGTGGGTTTTCTCGGGGTTCTCCCACTTCCTCCCACTTTCTTCATTCCACCACTTCACTCATCTCTCATCATCACCGTCTCCTTTAGCCTAACCGGCATATGCGTGGGACGTAAAACTTAAAGATTTCAATGTGTTACTAACAAAGAAAAAATAAAAATACATTTGAATTCTAAGTAACCATTAGCAAATAGCTATTGAAAATCTGTTAAGGAAATAAAATTGTATAAACAAACAAATATATATAAGGATTCCTAGACATTCCCTTCAAATATCGTGGACAGGCATTCGCACAATCACAGATAAGGATTTGTTTTCAAATTCCAGTTTTGGCCAATCAGAAGCAAGTATTTGTTTACATCTTTCAGGCGTGTCTATCATGTATTCAAGTAACTGGTCTTTTATTTTCAATAAATAATCCTTATATTTACGTTTAAATCTTAATTACTGTTCTTATGATCTATGAAAAAGATTTGTTATATATTGTTATTGTAAAAATTGTTATTTAAAATAATATTAAGTTTTAAAAGCAATAGTATCAATTACTGATGATACTATTATTTATTTTCTTATTTGGATGCATGTTTAAATAAATCCCAAGGTGAAGTCCGGGTAGGAAAATTTTTGTCCACGAGCATTCAGGTCGAAAATAACCTGAAACAAGAAGATGCTTTTTCGAAATTATCATTGAACTTTGTCCTGGAATACGCTATAAGGAAAATCAGATAGCAACCAGGACGTAGAATTGAACGGCATTCACCAGGTTATGGCATATGCTGAAGATGTAAATTTAATAGGAGATGACAGGAGAACAATATAAAGAAATGCAGAGATCTTATTAAACGCTAGCAGGGACATGGGTTTAGAAGTTAATGTAGAGAAAACTAAATACATGGAAGTGCGTAAATACATGGTATTTCATTCAATTCAATCATATCTGCTATTTGTGTAATTATTTAGTCATATGATGTTCCGTTATAGTTTTTTTTGTAGCAAATGAATTTCACATGATGCTGGAATGTTTCTCAGTAGAGTATTTACTCAAATTTTAGAAATTCGAATGCAGGAAATGACTACAAACGTCTTCCACTATTTTCAACATTTGTATTTCTTATTGCAAAATGTTCTGAAGTACATTAAGGTCAGATGGGCAAGAACACATCTGAAAGAAGCTCAAGATAAACAAGCATTCTTATACTCTAGCAGTTTTTTATACGTCTGAGCTTCATTTATAGTTTTGTCGTCCCAATACATTATAACTTGAATTTTCTCAAAGCACTTTTCTCAAAGCATCAACTAGTTTTTTTTTTATTTGCATTGGTGAAATTATAACTTTTGGATTCAAATTTCACTCGTTTGGCTTACTACTGGAACGTCCATAGCATAAGTCTCTGATTAAGATGGCTACGTCTCGGAGATGATGTAAAAATTGAACACATTCTAATCATACTAGTTAAGAATAATCCGGAGTTGAAGACACGCATGATACAGTCAAATTCAACTTTTGTGCATAATAGTGAATCTAACATCTTTATTGCATAGCAGTGATCTTTTTGTCTCCCGGGCGGACTCTCTCTCTCTCTCTCATACAGATACACACACACACATTATATATACGGACATGGTAAATACATAAAGGAGTTTTGCTAATTCTAACTGCTTAAAAATATTGACTGCGGGTTAATATAATACCAATATTAATAAAAAATCTGAAATTAAAAAATTCACGTTCATATATATATATATATATATATATATATATATATATATATATATTGTGAATCTAACGATAAATGTGTATACCAGCCAGTCCAAAATCATTTTGTACTATATTGACCGAAAAATAGTCAGTGAATGGGATAGTAAGTAAATGACAGATTAAGTAACCGTCACCCTGATGTCAGTGACAAAACCTTCTCTCTAGATCCCAGAAATGGGAGAAATGTATTCGATATGTTCTTCGACGAAGAAAATATGTGTCAGTTACGATTAGTAACGTAATCTTATATGTGTGTATAAGAAATGAAATGAAGTGAAATGCATGGACACCAGAAAGGATGATTCGGAAAAAGGTATAATATTATAGCTCGTATGAGAGTACAAGACAGAACTCGTATTTTTACTTTAAATATTTTTATATATGAGATAAAAACTCATTTCTAACCATTTCAATTTTTATCTTTCACACATCATATTGTATACTATACTTCCTCAAGGACTTGTATTTAAGAAAACTTTATTAAATTTAATTTCTCTTCTTTTTAATCTGGCTGTTAATACATATATAAATATATGTACTTACCTATCCTTGGATTGCTATTGTTCAACCTCGTGTATTTGTTGATATAATTATATGTATGTTTATTGCATGCCTATAAAATTCTGTTTGAAACTTTAATAGATGTAATAAATGTACTTAGATGATTTCTTTAAACTTTTTTCATCCATGCCGATACGCTGTTTTGTATATATGTCAGTGTGTGTGAATGAATGATCAATTTAGTTTTAAGTGGTACTATTTAATATTGGTTTACTATGGTATTGTTCATAATAAGTGTAGAATAGCATGTTGTATGTATTAGTATCTGAGGGAGGTCATGAAACATAACTAATTTTAAAATATTTTAAAACCTCTCTCGGAGAGAGGCCAAAATAACATAATGAGCCTAAATAGCTACACTCTTTTCAGAAATCTCAAAATTTTTATTTGTGGGAAATATATGCATTACTTTATATTTTTCCGTGGCTGATATGTATTCGATCTCCATTATAAATATTTAGATATTGGATACAGGTCCTTTAACATTTCAAAATAATATACAAACCATTTAATTAAAACTTGTTGTCTCCTGGGCTGGGTTAGAACAACTCTCACTAGTGCAGTTGGCTGGACCCAGGTTGGAGTAGTATGAGGGAACAATTGTCTCTTCGGGATTTTTTCAGAATTTATCCTCAAGTAATAACCTTCGAACATTAATCACCTCTTAACAACTATTCAAGTTCACTTACCATATTTCTATAATTATCCAGTAATCCTTTACATGTGGTATCCTTTTCCTTTCTCCTTTTTTTCCTTTCCTCTGCTTCTTTTTCCTCACTCTCCTTTTCCTCTTTCTAAGGAAATTAAACTTACGTGTCAGAGTGGTAGACGGTGAGATAAAGTGAATTATCCAAGCTGGAAAAAAATTCGAATGTGGTTGGGTGCAGAATCATGCGCATATAATAGGCCGAAAGGAAAAATGTACGAAGAAGTACTGAAGGAAACTAACGAACGATGAGAGATAATGAAGGTTGTAGAAAAAGAATGAACAGCTTGTCCATGAATTTCACTTCATTTCATTTCTTATACACACATGTAAGATTACGTTACTAATCGTAACTGACACATATTCGGTTCGTCGAAGTACTTATCGAATACATTTCTCCCATTTCCCCTGTCAACAGAGAAAGGAAGAAGACAACCTAGAATAATAAAACCAAGAATAGAAAATCTAAATGCAGTTACGAACAAAGTTCTTATCAAAGAAAAAAACAACTCTCCCACGAGAGAGAAAATTTTTAACATTTCAATTTGAGCACCAACATATGACTGAAGCGAGAACATATATGTTACTGTACTGTCGTAAAAGATGAGATATTTGACTTTCTCCAAATATTGCTTTACCTTGACAAGACCTGCAAATTTTTTGGCAAGACAAGGGACATCTAAAATTGAAAGTACTTAATTTCGAGATACTATTTGCATTACTGAAAGAACCAAATAGACGAGAACTGAAGTATAACTTAAAATGTATTTTATCCATTATTTTAGTTAAAAATTGAATCATATTGAAGTTGTTTTTGCTAGGTAGACGAATAAATGTTTTACCTCTCAATGTATTCCATCAATATATTTACCTCGCAAGCCACCATCAAAGGTATCCCGTAATTAATTATACACCTAACTTTGAGAGCAAAACGACCTATATAGATAGGCTACAAATTATATACGATGTGAAATATCATGATTTACACAATTTCCCCCACGAAGTTCATTATGTAAAATAATCGGAATCACAAGATATGAGAAAATTTAAAATATGATTTTCATATACCAAAATAGGCTTCAAGGGGTGAACCATGAATTTTAACCTAAAATGCAAAATGATATTCTAATTTGAGAGTACGAAGAAGTTTTTTGTTTCGTTCGTCAGTTATCTTTAATAGCTGCACGTTCACGGTTATCAATAGAACACAATCGCAAACCCTAGTGGCGTAGCTAAGATAGATTTATCAAAAAGAATAAGTGTACTTAAACAATTCTTACCTGACAAATCTTTTCGTCCTTGCCCTGAAATTATGAGAATTGTACGTTTAGTAAAAAATGGTCTTAAATGAAAATTTTCAAATAGATAATTTCTCTATATATTGATTACAACATAAGTACTGTAACAAGATGAGGTACGGGGTTCTTTCTAAAAAAGGATGATTGTATGCATATAATTGTATTATTAAGTATCGTGAAGGGAGTACCTATATTTTGGGCATATAATGATATTAAAGCACAATCTGATAAATCACCATCATATATGCAACACAGAACGTGGTAGCAGAATTTTCCAAACAATAAAATGTTATCATTATGAATTAAACATACTAGAATCCTGTAATAAATGTCACTGTTGAGACTATAAATGCCAAACTATGATACTATCACAATCACCCTTAACTGTATATTTCTTCAAGTGAGTCAAATAAATCAAAATGAAGAAGCATTGTCAAAGATTTTGGGCATACGCTGCTTTTACTACAGTAAGTTTTGCCAATGATATTAATGTATTGCAATCGATATATCAACTACAAAATGACTTTATGAATATTTCCTTCCTGTAAATTACAAATTTAGTTATAACATTAATGGCACTATGTCCGTACGCCGTACGTTGTTCGTATTTTAGACCGCAGGAGGGGCCTTATGTTTTATGTTATGGCTGTGGAGGTTTTTCTGGTGTTTTAGCCCCATATGCTATCTTAGTTATCTCGACCCATGAAAATATCTTTAACTAGTCTTTGAAAGGATGGACCTTTACCTTCTCGAAACTATAAAAAGGTTTACAAAAATGGTATTTTATGACTGAAACCATACAAGTATCATCTTATTGCCAAAAAAATGCAAATGTACTGTTAGTAATTATATCATAATATTTGGCGCATATAATACATATCATCCTCTTCTCACTACTATAAAAATTTCCTAATTAGAATTAGTTTTTTGACTGTAACCTACTTGTGCCATACAGAACATGGTTTAAATTTTCCTTGACGATCCAGCAATTCCATTTCATAAGCAGCAAAAAGATTAGTTTCCAATTCCACCTGTTTGAACATATCTGCTCCAAACAAAGTAGAAAAACAATCTAACGGAGTACATGAAGGATCAAGAACAACGATAAACACTACAGTTACTTTGCAAACTGGAAAATACGGTTGGACATCACGATTGGACCACCTCCTGTTACTTTCTTTTACATTGCTATTAGATGAATCTGCACATGGTTCATCCAGCAACAAGGATTAACATCACCCAACCCAGAACTAGTGTTGCTTTCTCCGCCACTCCATCCTAACAGAAAGTCTTGATCTTCATCTCCTTCTAAATCAATGTGACTTACGTCAACTGCTGATAGTTCACCAAGCACACCTACAATATTCTAAGCATCCACATAATCATGGATGTATGTGGAAGCCATTTTATCAAAGTACAAATGTCGAGCTCAATTAGAAAGAAGGAACACTGGATAGTACTAGTGGTGACATATGTTGTCTGTATGGATAATGAAGACTTCTCTTCAAAGTAGTAGTGACGAATGTCGAGTACGTCCGTTATAATGCATTTAAAATGTAAAACATACGTTGTAGGGACAAAGATACTAAGTGTTAAATGTATACTGAACACATGTTATACCATGAGATAAAATCCACCTTCCAACGCAAATGTAAAGATCGTGTTTCTTTATCTTAAAACATATTTAGAATCCATATTTTTCACGTAATGCTTGTATGCATAATAAGAGCAAGATATGATAACATACTTTTCGTATCACCGTATGTCACATGAACGTTTTCAATTATCTTTCCAGGATTGAATATGAATATGGTAGTATGATATTATACTAAGCATTTTGAAAAGTCTTGCATTATTTTATATTTGGTAAATGCAAAATATATTAGAAATTATGAGTATGTCTAAGAATATGCAAGTTGGATAAAGAAGATAATTGTTATATTTAAATTTAATAATGAAATGTTTCACCAACTTATTGCTGATATAAATCAGAGAAATGCATGAGGCTGACAAAGCCTCTCACTTCAGTAGTATAAAATTGAATTGAGAGGTGAAATATTGGTTCGTCTACCTAGAAGAATTCAATTTTTAACAAATATAATGGATAAAATACATTTTGTTATACTTCACTTCTTGTCTATTTAATTCTTTCAGTAACGCAAATAGCATCTTGAAGTTAAGTATTTTCAATTTTAGCTGTTCCATTCTTGCGAACAAATTTGTACCTCTTGTCCAAATTCAGAAATATTTGGAGAAAGTCAAATATCTCATTTTTTACGACAGTACAGTTGAACTGCACCCCTTCTGCTGTGTGGAGCTGAAAGAGAGCAGACAATGGTGGTTCATTATAAATTTCAGTGTGGTTTCCAGAAGTATCGAAAGTCTGCAGCCCATCGAACCACTGAAATTCCATAGAAAATGAAGTTGGAATACACACAAAAAAAATATTAGGATGACATCTCGTAGTATTCATGAAGAAAATAGCTATCACCACGAGATGACACCAGCCCATAATCTGGTCGCCAGCAAGAGATCTTGCAAAGTATTGTATAACGCATCTGAGTCTTCTGTATCAGAATCCAAGTCCGTTGGAACAAAAGCTTCCACCCACGAATCAGATGAAACTATATAACCAATAAAAACAGAAAACAAAGAAGGTTGAATTTTTGAGGCCTACATGTTGTATAGCACTACGTACCCATGTATCCAATATACATTTGAAAAGAACAATCATCGCAGACGGGTATTTTAATTCTTCTGTGCTTTAGGTTAAGTTGATAGGTTAGATTAGGTTAGGATCTCCAGGTAAGTATATTAGTTAACTAGGTAGCTTAGGTTAAGTAACATTATGAGGTAACTTGATTCTATGACTAACGACCATGTGTGACAATTCAGTTTTGAACGAATCTCTAGTAATAATATAAAGGCCATTTCATTAATATTTTTTAATTACTTATTTGCTTGCCTCTTTGAATTATATAAACATCTTTAATAACGCAATAACCACAATCCATTCAAATAGTATAATTATATTTATCGTAATCATCAACAAGCTTTTTTTCATACGTATTCACATAATTAATATACACCCTCACCTTTCACTTACAGGTCTTAAATGAGCTACTCAGAACGACATTGAAGATAAAATCCAGAAAACCATACATTAATCATTCCTATCAAACTTGATTACAGAAACTAAAATTTGGAGGGTTCATTAATGCGAAGCTATACAATAGACATCAGGAACATCGGGTTGGAAGGAAACATTATGAGGACCCTATGGGTCCAAGAACTTCTAAAATTGCATTCCGATTAATTTCATACGCAGAGTTTGAGGATTTTCCTTAATCTCTTGTTTTTATATCACGCATAGTTCGAGTTGTCGCATATTTCGAGGATCTTGAGATAAAATTTTATTAATTTTGTTTAAGTCCTTTGAGTATCAGTATTTTGATATAATTACTTTTTCTCTCCGAATATGGAAATGCTTTAAATTACAATAGTATTGAGCTGCATAAAATTTTGAGATATCTGTAATGCAACATATTTTTTCCAGACTTTGGTTATAATATAGGGACCAGTGTATTAATGTATAAATTTTATGGTGAGAAGTTCAACAAACAAAGCCTCGGTAATGACGTAATAAACAACAAGAACAAAAATTAATTATCCGTTGGTTGATGTTGATCCTTAATGAAATAATAAATTGCAAAACACAATGAAACGCCATCCATTTGTCGATGTTGTCTTTTTCCGTCTCTTTCTTCTCCAGCTTCTTCTGTCCCACATCTTTTCATAATATGTCTGTTCCTTTGTCTTTCTTTCTTTTCCGCTTTCTTCCATGTATTTCTTTTTTCACTTTATTGTCTTTCCTCCTATGGTGTTTCCATCTCTCCTTCAGTCTAACTTTCTTTCTTTTCTTCCTCTTTTTCTTCAGGTTGCATAGTTGTTTTTTGGTTTTTCCCTTCTTTTACTTCCAAAAATTCTCTATGAGTTGTCTTCTAGTTTGCTTTCTCTTTGAACACCTTATCGACTGTGGCTTCTTATTCTGCCTGTTCATCAAATATCTTTTCATTTTGGATTTCTTTCTCTTCTTTTTCTTCATTGCAATTTTTCTCAAGTGAACATTTTCACGTGATTGCAAATTGTAAGGATTCTCACCTTTTAGATTAGCATTGATGTCGGTGTCTTTCTCGTTTTCTATTATCGCGTATATGTCTGCTTCCGTATACTCCAGGTCACTTTCCTTTCTTTTGATTTCATCCAAACAATCTAAATTCTGAGATATCTCATTAGCAGTCTCCCTTCCTGTACCATCTCCGCTTTCACAATCTTGACTGTTTGGTTCTTCCTTTATTTCATTTACTTTCTCCACTTCTAATTCGTATTTATTCTCTATTTGATTTTCGTCAGCACTTTGCAGATTTGATTCATCAGCACTTTTTACTTGTGGCTTACCAAACGGATTCTTCTTTGATTCACTATCAACGTCTTTATTTTTATTTAAGTGAAGTTCTTCGTCATCATCCATAACATCACTTTCCTTCAAAGCATCAACAATTGCGTTCTTTTCGGACTTATCCACAGCATTGTTTGCTTTTTGACTATTAGCATTTGTTTCTTCCTTGTCAGTTACTTCATTTGATCTACCATCAACAATTTTCTCATTTGTATGTTTTACGCTTTTGTATCTTTTACTATTCGTTTCCGTGCTAGTTTCCTGAGTGGCAGATTTAAATGTAGTAACTACCTACTTTATTTCACTTTTCAATTCCACTTTCACATCTTCCATACATTTACATAGATTGGAAAAACAGACTAAATTCCTCAATACTGCATCGTATCATATTCAACAAATCCTGCTTTGTAACTTTACTGGTATCATTTATACTCACCTTATTTTCTTTATCACCTTTTATATTACATAATTCATTAGTTTCTTCCGAATTTCTCATTATGATTACCTTCGGTATCTGCACACCTGCTTTACTTATACATGGTATCGCTTGACTATGACTTAGTTCAGTTATTTTCATTTTCACATCACTACAACATATATCTTTTTGACTGTCTTTATTCATGTTTTGGTTTTGCGTTATCTTTGCACAATGCATAAAATTGAACCCTCCGGGCTCCCATAACATTCTTCTTTTCCCGACGTCCGTTAAATGTGCAAAATTTTCCTTAGTTTCTGATTCGTAGACCTAAAAATTTTGGTCCATGACCACTATATTCTATTTGATTTCCAAGTAGGTGGATTCAGCTCCAATATGATCCTGCGATGGTGTCACCATTCTGAACTGCACCCCTTCTGCTGCGTGGAGCTGAAAGACAGCAGATTATTAATTTCAATATGGTTTCCAGAAGTATCGAAAGTCTGCAGCCCATCGAACCACTGAAATTCCATAGAAAATGAAGTAGGAATAGACACACAAAAAATATTAAGATGACATCTCGTAGTCTTCATGAAGAAAATAGCTATCACCACGAGATGACACCAGCCCATAATCTGGTTGCCAGCAAGAGATCTTGCAAAGTATTGTATAACGCATCTGAGTCTTCTGTATCAGAATCCAAGTCCGTTGGAACAAAAGCTTCCACCCACGAATCAGATGAAACTATATAACCAATAAAAACAGAAAACAAAGAAGGTTGAATTTTTGAGGCCTACATGTTGTATAGCACTACGTACCCATGTATTCAATATACATTTGAAAAGAACAATCATCACAGACGGGTATTTTAATTCTTCTGTGCTTTAGGTTAAGTATATAGGTTAGATTAGGTTAGGATTTCCAGGTAAGTATATTAGTTAACTAGGTAGCTTAGGTTAAGTAACATTATGAGGTAACTTGATTCTATGACTAACGACCATGTGTGAAAATTCAGTTTCGAACGAATCTCTAGTAATAATATATAGGCCATTTCATTAAAATTTTTTAATTACTTATTTTCTTGCCTCTTTGGATTATACAAACATCTTTAATAACGCAATAACCACAATCCATTCAAATAGTATAATTATATTTATCGTAATCATCAACAAGCTTTTTTTCATACGTATTCACATAATTAATATACATCCTCACCTATCACTTACAGGTCTTATATGAGCTACTCAGAACGACATTGAAGATGAAATCCAGAAAACCATACATGAACATTCCTATCAAACTTCATTACAGAAACTAAAATTTGGAGGGTACATTAATGCGAAGCTATACAATAGACATCAGGAACATCGGGTTGGAAGGAAACATTATGAGGACCCTATGGGTCCAAGAACTTCTAAAATTGCAATCCGAATAATTTCATACGCATAGTTCGAGGATTTTCTTTAATCTCTTGTTTTTATATCACGTAAAATTTTTCTTTTCTTTATAATATCGTAAATATATGGTACAGACTAAAATCCAAGTTGTCTACTGCCTGTATAAAATTTGTATGATACATACATTGTAACAATATAGAATAACTTATTAAATGAATAAACAATTGGACATCGTAGCTAAGAATTTTCGGAACAGCAAAACTATAAAAACAGTAAATGAAATAACTATAAAGAAAATTTCGTAATCGATCACGAAGTGGAGCATTACACAGTAAAATATTTTTCCTCACCTCAGTCATATGTTGGTGCGGAAATGGAAATTTTAAAACTTTTCTGCCTCGTGGGAGAGTTGTTTTATACTTTGATAAGATCATTGTTCGTAGCTGCTTTTAGATATTAAATTTTTGTTTTCATTATTCCAGGTTGTCTTCTGCCCTTCCCTCTCTCAACACAGTTGTCCAAACGGATTACCAAATAAGCTTCCTAAACATGCTGTTCCTTTTCTACCACCTTCATGATCTCTCATCCTTCGTTAGTTTCCTTTAGTACTTCTTCGTACATATTTCCTTTCGGCCTATTATATGCGTATGGTTCTGCACCCCAACTACATTTAATTCTTTTCCAGCTTGGATAATTCAACTTATCTCAGTGTTTATCAGTCTGACAAGTAAGTCCCTTCGTCCACACCATTGCCTTGATAAATCATTTCCGATAATACAGCAACACATTTCGTGATGTCAGCGGCTCTTTCTTCCAATTGCATGCTTATTAAGCTCGTACTATTCTTTATCCTGTGTATTATTGAATACTTCCTTCCGAAAATACTTAACTTATTAAATAGGAGAACGTCTTAAAGTCTAAGATTCACTCTTTTTATAGCCCCTCTCTGTATTGTTCCCGTGCACATTGTCATTTAGGTTTTCTTCTTACTTATCTTCCTTTCCAGTGCCTTCCACTTCATTGTTCTAGTTTGCAAGTGTTTCCTGCAAGAAACGTTTCTGTTGTCAGATATCAGTGCTATGTCAACAATAAACCTAACTGTGCTGAAAACATGGCCATTTACCTTTACGCCTTTCTCGATCCTATCCATTTTATTCATAAATTATTCAATGGAAACGTTGGAAACAAGAGGCGAACATGCTCATCCTAGCTTTACTCCTTTATGTATTCCCGCTTACATTTGATTTCTTCCTATAAGAGCTGCCTGTTTATTTTAAAGCTGTTATATAATTCTTCTGTCTCTGTAATCCAACTCGAGTTTCTTAAATGCTTCGAACATGATACTTCAATCTACGTTGTCAAAAGATTTCTCTATATTTACAAATGTACTGTTCAATGATGAACCGTAGGCTCGGTTTGGCTTCCCCTAATTCCGTTTTCCTCCTTAATCCAAACTGGTCGTCTGATAGCCGTTCTTCGACTTTCCTTCCACTCGTTTTGTGATAATTTTGCACAATTTCTCCGATGCACGGGAAAGGAAATTTATATGAAAAGTCAAAATATATATGTTCATATTGACATTATTATCAAACATCCACACAATTGTATTGCATATTACATTAATATGCCAATAGTTCCATACTAAAGAGTGAAGACGAAAATTCACGGCGGAGTGTTATGTTGTGCTGTGGAAATCAAGAGACTAACCAGTTTCGTTCATGTACTCATTTACTTTTAGTTGACTGTTATCTTCTGACAAGCATCAGCTATAACGAATTATTTGTGACTGCTTTATATACGAATCTCTTTGTGTTAAAAGGATGTATGTGTGACAAGCAAAATTTGTGGGAAATAATATAAAACTGGTTTCGTAGCAATTTATTTACTTTATGAAAAAAATGGTAATTGATCATATATTAGCTTCATAGGATATAAGGGCAACATGTATATACTATTGAGAACGAAGTTAAACTATAAAATAGATTACACATAATTAATCTACCAGATCTTAAGTAACAAATAACATCTTGCCTACACATTTGAAATTGACTTCTACTTGAAATACAAAATATGTTTGCTTTTATCAATAATTATGACATGAACTAGAAAATTTAAACACTTAAGAAATTGAGTTAATATATATTTCTATCAAACTGTAATAATGCGATGTAGTGGCACAGTGGGTGTGAATTTAACATGTAAAGATGCAAAGTAAGTAATATGTCTAACGAGACAGGTACAGTTATTGAGCTTGCCATAACATGCCATTAAAAAGATTTCATCCCGCACCATTAGGACATTGTCAAACGAATAAATTGAAATACTATTATCTCCAACTAACTTTGTCATATGAATCTTGAAATAAATAGAATTACAAACACATCTACGTATATATACACGAAATATAATAGAGATATGAATGTAAAAATATTTTAAAATTCAATGAAAATTACAAATTTAAATTCTAGAAATCAATATTATCTTTTCTTTTAATCCAATATTCATTGATGTTATGCATGAAAAAGCAGTATGAAATTTGTAGTATATCAACTTGTAATATCATCTTGATTTTTCAACACACATTGACACATATCAATAATTTACTTGCTACTAAGGGTAGACCTATTTCGCTTATGGATAAACATTTTATGTCTAAACGAAAAAACTCATTGAAAATAATTATGTTAAATGAGGCTCATAACAAGAATCAGTTACTACATTAGCAAATATTAAACAATCTAAATTGTGGTCAATTTGTTTCCATCACCTAATAGGTGTTGTGTATTAAGCCTTCAAATATTTTTCCTGGGTCATATACAATACGCAGTGCACACAAAGCGTCATCAGGACTGTTAATTTTTATCGTATTGAATGTTCAATATTTTCTGAGAAAATTGAAGTAATACTCAGTCAAATGATAGATTCTGTATAAATATGGACTGTACATTGACTAATAGCATGTACACAAAAGACAAACAAGTAGTTACATGCTTATTCTTTCACTCTAATGCAAACAATGTAAGTGTTGAACATAACCATTTTAGGGGTTTAGAAGGAACACTGAAACATTGAATACAAGAACGGATAGATATAATTGGCCTAATATATGGTTCGTTATTTTATATAATTTTGTTAGTACACGTCTTCGTAGTTCAGTGATAAGACATAGAACTGAATTTTAGCACGGTTCGTTTGCAAAAACACTAAATTATCCTTGGAATTTATCATTTTACTACTTCCCTTCTCTACCTTTGTTGTCTGCTAATTAAGGAAAGTTATTTGCTTTTAGTATGATCGAGTATTTCGTGAACACGGAACACGCTAATATTAGGTGGAATTCCGCCTACCAGACCATATATTGGCGGAATTACCTAAGTATTATTTTAAATAATTTCTTATAATTAGCTGTTGTTAAAACTGTTAAATAAAAAATATTTAAATAACTAGATATAATACTTTGTTAATTGATTTTGTCCAATTGTGGTTGCACATTCTTACCTTTCGGCCTCCAAGCTCATCTCCTTTCCATATTCAACTCGGATATTGTTACGAGCTTTGAAATAATAGCGGGAAAGAAATTGGACTAATATACATAAATTATCATAACACCATAGCACTTGGGTTCCATGAAAGGTGTTTGTAGGGAATAATCATATTTCCTTTGCGTATTATTATAAATTCTTTATTCTCCGAAATTAAAATTTGAAAGTATGGCGTGGTTCGTAAGTACATTTATTTTAATGAAAATATCGTGGATGTACACCTTTATTATTTATTTATTTATTTATTTAATTATATCTTTTCAACTTACTTTTTCTAAAGAATCTCCTATGATTGCGAAGTATTATTATTGCCTATCGCTCCACGTTTGTATTATCGGGTAATATATATACACAATACATTAAAATTATTGTTTACTTTTCTTATTATTGTTTTTGTTGTTAGTGGTATTAATATCGCGTCAAACAATATGCTTAGCTCAAAAAAGGTATATTTTCTTGAAGTAGTAAGTTTAAAGTAAACTTTTATCAGTATAAACACTTTTAACTTTCATTAAAATTTCAAATTAGATAATTTAATCATTGTAGTTCATTGAAGTACAGTTCAGAAATTTAAACATTTTTATATCTGTCATTTTCGGAAGTGAACCGAATACTCACTTTGTGTGATTGGATCTGGATTAATGTATATTTAAATGTTTAGTTTGTAAGACGATGGCGATAATTTGTGAAAACCCTGTGATGCCTTGCGAGATTAGAGGAATCACCGCGCAAGCGCTGTTATGTGAAAATATGTCCTAGATTTAATTTTTATTCCTTTTACAAATTTTGAAGACACTATTTGTTTTTATTAGGCCTTTGGTGCAGACAGTAACAGCAGTTAGTATTCATTAAATAGTGTTAACTTTCTTTCCGATTTCAGGAAGGCACAGGGTTATAGCTAGCAACTCTCGCTGATCAAGTAGCGTCCTGTGGTAATTAATAGTTGGTTTAACTGGCACTATTTGCTACTCACTCTCCCTTATTTTGTTACGCTTATGCCAGTGAGCATGAGGTTTATACATCCAAGCAAGGAGCCCGATGTTAGAACAGCAAACCTCATATATATGCCGGGTATTTCAAAACAACACTGAAGACGTTTCGAAGATTATTTCTGACATCAAGCAAGGCAAAAGTATAGACAAGCTTGGGTGCACATATGCATCCTTTCGGAGTTATAGGATGCCGAAAACAAAAGAAAAAGAGCTTCAAAACTCCTTAGCTCCAATGCTATGGGATCCATCCTGTATATTCATTGTGCCAAGTGTCAAATATGATTTGATTCTGAGATTTGTAACACACAGTCTTTTGCAACAAAAGAAAAATATTCCTAGAATCGTTTACAATAATTAGATTACCTCGTGTCAATATGTTACTCTATATCCATGGCAGAGTTTTCAAAGTTCAATTCAACATAAGCAATATTTCTAGCAATTCGTTCAGTTAAAATGTGTTTAAATGCCCTTATAATACCTACATGGAATGTCCGAATGATAGTTAAAATGCGCAAACACAAATCATGCGCTCTCTCCTGCCTGTTTACAAATTTTCTACTTTTTTTTTTTTGAAAAATTGCACATTTGATGAGTTTTCTCCATAAAAGTTGGACGATCTACCCATTCCACAAAATCGAGCGACTGCTTGAATTCAAACGTTGTCTAATTCCCTTGCCTTACATTGTCAAACTTTTATTAAAATACTTCTACTAATTAAACTTCAGTTTATAGTGCGATTGAGTTTTATTCAATCAGAGTTAAATAATCTTTTTTATAGCTAGGAAAACATTAATTTATAATGCTAGATATACGAGTCAATTATATAAAAGCTGTATATGTAATCCATAAGTAAATATTCCAAAGTGAAATCCAATAGGCTGTGTTATAGCGGTAGATCATAACACCTAACATGAAACACGTAAAACAATGAAGACCTAGAAGTTTTATAGATATCTAATATGGTTCATTATTCCAAAATAGAATAAGATTTAAATTTATAAAAGATAATAAAAATGTTACATATTATATCCTTCAAAAGTTTAAGAGATGTTCCGAGGGAAAGACAATGTATAAATTAAATACTATTGAAATAGTATTACTAGTTAAATACTATTGAAAATTTGCATTTTCACGATCATTTCCACTATGGATTTTAATGTATACCATGAAAATAATATTTCGATGATTACTGGCGATGTATTATATATATTCTAGCGGGATAGGTTGATAATGTGGTAATATGGTGATATTGTGGTGAAGGAAATTCGTTCGCCAAAAAGGAAAACTTCTTTTGAAGCAGCAAACTGATGTGACGAAGAGGATCTTCGACATTTATGTAGTTCTCGTAAGGGGAACATGTTTTGGTTTCATTTAGACCCGAGCAATATCGGCACTTAAATGGATTGGAACAAGTTGACGTGGTATGGTCGTTGTAAATCTGACACTTATCACAGAGAATAGGTAATGGTCCATGTGTTTTGAATAGTTCAACGGGATGTATTTTCTTGTAAATGGGTGCACATAAACGTAACAAGTAATCAATCGTGTCCTGTTGCTTAAAAAGTACTAAACCCATGTAGGTCGGACAATTATTATTCATATTTCAAATGCATTCATCCATTGATGTACCTTCTTGCTTTAATTCGTTTTGGATTTCTAGAGAGATATCTCTAATAACGACAGATAGAAATTGTGGTTTTCAAGGTGGAGGAGGTTGTTTCTGAAGCTTATCCGTCAATTATGTTAATTTACCTTTTTACCTAAGATTTCGTAAGAGGCTTTGTTGGAAATAGTTATTCCGAAAGTCGGATCTTTTTAGATTTTAGTATGTAGCTGTTTAAGTGGGAACAATTTCGACAAGAGTATCCCTGAACTTTGGAGCATCTTTCGTTAGTTGCAGAAAAATCAGTTAGAGATTGGTATACTTCCTGTGAGTATGAAATGATAAAGATTGACATTCGACTGTATTGAGTATGTACCTTGAAAACCAGTAGAATATTGATATAATGTTGAATGAGTTCTTCATCCATTGAGACCGTTGGGCACCGTGACCGTGTTCCTTTCGCTAACTGTGTAAAATCATTAGATTAATGTTTTTCTATACATACAAATAGTATTAGATGACTTCCCTGAGAAAAGTTCCGATAGCTGTTAGACGGTGAAATGGGTGCCGCTTGTACAGACTGTGTGCTAGGTTTGAAAGAACTATAGCGGGTAATCAGAAATTACTGCCAAGATTTGATTATCCTTTATTGTTGCTAGAGTTCGCCATCGTCATGAAGCTGCCGAGGACCGAAGCCTAGACGAAGGTGAAAATTATCAACAAGATAATGAGACGTAGTTCTGAAAGCAAGTTTTATCTTCGAAAGAGAAAACTTTCCTCAACGGTCTAAGTGTGCTATGCTCCCAAATACGTATTGCAATACTTGATCATCGCTGGCACTAATTAGCAAGATACGGGTTATGCCCTTTTATTCAGAATGACAATTTTTTACTGCTTTCCCCAGACGATAGCGTCGTCTCTTCGGTCCGGACTTAAGTTATATTTCACTGATAAGTGGATTACATGTAGGGGATATGAGGTTTTCCCAGAGAAACACTAGGTATACTAAAACTAAAACACTAGTATGACGCATCACCTACTAGAAACGTAACAAAGAAAATTATAATTCATTATTTATCTACAGAATATCTATTATGTTACATCGAGACGAAGTAAACTCTAAAAATTAAGTAATAATTATACTAATTTATCAGAATAGTACTGCTAAAATTGTAGAATTTCCACAAGGATCATAAAATAAGAAGTAATGCCATATTATATGCTAATACAGAACTTGTTTGAGAACCATTTTTAGCTTCAAGAGAAACTAATTTCAATAGGAGCTTCCGCGACCCTAAAAATACAAATATGAGAAAAATTAAATTTATAAGTATATTTTGAAATTGTAAGTAGGAAAATTTTATAATAACATTAAATATGAAAGGTATTCCGGGGACCTTTGAGACATCCATTCTTATTACGGGGGTTAAAAATGTTGTTTTTAAAATATAACAACTTTGGAAGCAAAACGAGATAGGTGTGAAAGAGAGCGAAAGATTTACGGTATTTTTCGTGTCACGGCCTTAATTATTTATAAGGATTTTGTTATGACTTTCATTTAAATTTAATTATTTCCGTTAATTTTTTCTTATGTTTATCTTTTATATTAAAGTACAAGTTTTATAAGTACACATGGACTTTAAAACTAGTCCTTTTAATTACCGACTCGATCTCTGTGCGTAACATGTGAGCACTATTGTGAGCAAGAAAACGTCTTTGAGATTATGACAAGGTTCTCCCGTTACCTCCCACTTTCTTCACTTCACAAATCCTTCCATCATCATCAATAGGGTTGCCGAAAGGACTTAAACTAAATTCAAATTTAAAACTGCATTCAATATTTCTGAATAATATAAATTGAACATAATATAGAAGTTTAAACGGAAAATTCAGACTGTCCCAAAGTAGCATAAAAGCAGTTGCAAGGAAGTTTACTTTCACGATACCCTGTTATCACATTGTTTGTCCAGTGGAGGACAATTCAGCTGTAACAGTCTACTTCTATCACCATCTCAAGAAGAACAAATTAACGAGTAAATTCAAAGTTCGTGTTAGATACAGGAAAAATATATTCGTCATAAAAAACGTATAAAGCAAAATAAGATAATTTGAAGGTCCACGATATTAAGAGTAACTTATAAGAAAACCTATAAGAAATGCGTACATGAAAATGAAAGTTAACAAAAGCGTTATATATCAAAGAGTACATTATTACTGATAGTGTTTCACTTAAAAAATATATATTGTTTTGTCTTCTTACAAGAAATTCTCTATGAAACGTGTATTTGAAGGTTCTTCACAGGAAGACAATGTGGTTATAACAATCTTCGTCTATCGCCAGCTCAATAACAACAAACTAAGGATTAAACTTAATGTTTTCGTTAGATTCAGGAAAACATCTTCGTTATTAAAAAAAACGTTATGAAACCAGAACAATTTGAAAGGACGTGGTAATTACTGTAGTTTGTATGACAATATATATGAAATTCGTACAAGATGTTTCATTAAGAATTATCGCACCCTGTAGCGAAATTTATTGATTCCCCAAAAAGAAAAAAGGACAGAAAAATCTTCTAGCATACTTTATTCTCCGTCGGCTCTGGTCACTGAGGCTATGAGAGTTGTTTGTTACGAACCACCAGCTGTTACGTTGGCAGTTGTATCTGGATTCGTAGGAAGCCACGCCCCTTAAGGGACTCGTGCGTGTTCGCGCGATGACGTAAGCTGCCACCTAGCTGCCCGGCTGCTACGAATGTCTCGTTGCAGTGTAAAACAGGTTATACTAAGGGAAAGTACGGAATCAAAGTTTTGAGTCAAAATGAACGTTAGTAACTTATTAGTAACTTAGAATTATTGTTGAAACATGTTTAAAAAACGAAAAGTAGTATTGAAGTCACTAATACAGTTATCATTATAGATGCTATTTGCGTTTATTTAAGACTCAAACCTACTGGTTTAGTGGCTGTTAAAGGAAAAAATAACACAAAAGTGTAGAAATAAGAAAGGATATCTTTGAGTAATCGCCAACATTTGTTCGTTAATGTTTGCTTTATTTAAAAGCGATTAGCACTGAGTGTGAGAGGTACTTTCTACTCGTCTTTATTAGTTGTTTTAATACACTAAACGGTTTGTTTAAAACGGCTACAATTTGTAACTGAGTGAATGATTTGATGGTTATACCTTGTGGGCGAGAGGTGACTGGCTATGTCTTGTATTTGAATGATAAGAGCCCTGGGTTCAAAACCAGTAATTACTATTGAATTTTGGTCCCACAATAAACGATAGTACATAATAGAAAGCGTTTTTTATTATTGGAAAGAATAATTTAGGGCTATTTTTAGTGTGAATGGAGACTGGTAACGTACTTGGTTTGATGTGTAAAGTACTGGATGCGATTATATATAGTCAGTTATGGAATCTCATAAATAATACGTATGTGTATGCGTATATATAATTTTTCTAAAAATACTAGGTACTAATAATATATATTGAATTTCATTTTAGTAATCAACTAATTCGCAGAAAATATAATAAATTTAAAGAATTCGTAAGCAGAAACACATCGCGTGCAGAAACACATCGCGTGCTAGGATATGTATACAGACCATAGATAGTTCACTCATTTCCACGGCTAACCAAATTGAAAACAAAAATCAACGAAAACAACACAATAATAAATGTTGCAAAATTATACGAACGCAATACAAAAGAAAGTCCTAATAACCAATAAAAGAGTCCTATCGTAACACCAACTTAAACACTCGATCAAACATGTTGTCTACCAGCGCTTGTAGCCGAGTCACATCAATTTAATTCCAAAAAGCGATGATGGCATTCTGCAACTCACGAACATTCTTGTACAAGGTACCGTTGGCGTACATTGAGCGACGCAATATTCCCCATAGATTTTCGATTGGGTGTATGTCTGGGGAATTGGAAGGACGATCAAGGACAATCACATTTTTGTTCCGAAAACAATCCCTGGTAGTTCCAGCAACATGGATAGTGGCATTGTCCTGTTGGAAAGTCCATTCGGGACCAGCAATTTGCGTGGCAAATGGCAAGAAATTGTCTGCAAGTGTTGTTTGGTACGAGCTTTATGTCATACGAGATGCAGGAAATGCGAGGTTTGTTGTACGATAATAACCAAAGCCCCCCACACACCATTACCGGCTGTCCTCCTTCCTGTCGCTTAGAGAACATCTGTTCCTCCTTCCACAGATCGTGCCAATAGTATCGTCAACCACCGGGACCATCCAAATTAAATTTATTTTCGTCACTGAGTTGACACGACGCCAGTTGTGCTTCCAGGTCACATGTGTCTTGGCCCAATTCACACGTCGCTCCATGTGCTGCGCGGTGAGTCGTGGCTGTCACTTGCACTTCTTATATCGGAAATAAGTGCAGCGTTTCACAGCTTCTGATAAGGTAGATTTATGTACACGAATATTAGGGTCTCGTGCCAACTGTGTAAGGGATATTCCACCACAACTTAGCTTTCGAACAACCTGTTGTGGCGTTAGTTTACGCGGCTTTTTTGATGATTTCTTTACGCCATACTACATCCCAAATTTAAGAAAATTGTTCACGACACAAGCATTTCGCCCTGTCGTTTATACGTGTGTATTTCTACAATACCTGTTATCGCGACACTGTGTCATTCGCCCACAGTTTCATTTTTCGTTTCCTTTCCGATCACATGATATGATAATATCTTGTATCGTTCCTATCATTTTGCAACGCACCATACTAACACAAACCGTAATTTTATCGATCGTTTTCGGTTGGGCTCGACTGTTCAGATATTGCCTTTGCTGGCCATGTATTTTTCCTTCTCAGTTACTGACAAAAAAATCAGGCCGACATTGACGTTAATTGTAATAAATTATTGTTATTGTTTTTTTTTTTTAAATTGTATGATTTCTCTGGTATTCCGGAATATATACACATATTTCCCGGTATTACTTCTAATTCTTTTTGAACTTAATGACTTTATGACACTACCTGTAGTAATACATATTAAAGTTATGTGTTTTACATTACCATCGCAGTGTTGCTTGCTTAGCTTGAGCATAAAAGGTCAGATTTGCAATGCACGCATCCCAGAAAATTTGATTAGTAAAATCAAACAAGGTCAGATGGTTGTTAGTAGAAACTAGATTTGAGTGTTGCTATAAAATTAAAAGTCAACATATTGTGCCCTGTTATATATATATATATATATATTAATCAATAGTGGAGTGTAATGAAGATCGTAATATGCCCATTAATTTAAGTTTAAATTTTTCGGTGAACTTGATCCTTTAAACAATTAGTAATGCAACCATATTAACCGCGTAAGGTGCGTAATACTAGTTCTCAGATAGGAGATTTAGTAAATTTAACTGACTGTAATCAAGCTGAATCTCCAATCGTAACTATGGATAGGCCAGCTATAAGATTTGAATTTAATAAGGATTTATTGAGGGCATTCAATTACAAATAAATCAATTGCCACTCGTTGATGGCATGAATAGTGACATGCTATTTGAATTCCTAGTGGGGATTGATGATATGACAGAAAGACAAGCTATTACGTCAGAGGCGGTCTTAGTGGCTAGTCTAAGCCGTACTAAGAGTCAACTATATCGTGAATTGTTATGTCTTTTAGGAATCACCATTGGGTGGAAAGATAATTGTTCTCGATTATTTGTCAAATTTATTTCTACGATTGCACGTTGTACGTTTATACAACAAAACCTATATCGCGTTATGAATTTAATGAATTCGTTCATGCAATTTGTACATGAAAAACAGTCTATTGCGAATGCCTTGGAATGACTCTTGACGAAGCTTCTCTTGACAGTCAAATTTATAATTTAGTTGTCCCCCAAATACATACGCTATACCTAAGTAATGGGATACCAAACACATTGGCAGAGTTACGTCAATTGGCAGATCTTTATGATTAACAAAAGAGGTATACTATGGATTTCGTGAAAATAAATCAACAGTTGCGCCCTCCTAGTAATTTGCTTTACTCTAGTATTCAATTTAACGATCCGAAGATGTTTTCTTCGGTATTAGGTAAAGAAGCTTTGCCAAAGAATCAAAATAGAGCTTTCCTAATTAGTTCTGCAAATGAAGGAGAGAATGCGCGTAGATGTTTTAAATGTAATTCTGAATTTCATGTAGCACGCTACTGCGGTCAGTTAACAAAAAATAAAACCTTCCATTGTAATGTAACTAGTGATGAATATTAACATATGTTTCTTTTGTATGTAAAATTATGTGGTTTGATGAAACGTGCAATAATAGACAGAGCTTCGTCCGTGAGCTTTATAAGTGAGAGACGTTTTGATAACCTTATTAAAAAGTGTTCACCAAATGTTTCGGAGGTTCAATTACAATTTAACGTCCTAGGGAAAAATAATGTTAACATTACAAAAGCTGCGGAACTATACTTCTTGATCCAAAATAAACGGTTTTCGGATTGCTTTAATGTTGTCCCAACTGATGATTTTGAATTGTTGCTGAAAAATCAATTTTTTCCTGAGACATCCTCTTATCATTGACTGTAATGCCAAGGAGCTTACTATGCCGAGTGAGAATTTAACTGCAAAATTGTTAGGTACGCCATTACCGAATAATCGTTTTCTGCCGAGTAATGTTTCTACTTGTAGGGTTTCCTTATCGGATCCCGGTCCACCACGCCACCTTGGACTTCGGGAAAGAAGGGATATAGGCTGTATGCATTGTCAGCTTATGGATGGTCACGAGAACGGTCAACTTCGTGCTGTGTCTGATGGTTCGCAGTCATATATGCAGTCGAAGGATGCAATTCCAAAGAAGTAAAGGCAACTTGCACGGAGCAGAACTATGGGAGCCAAACAGCAGCAGGACGGGTCCTATGGCAGTTCTTCCAAGGATATTTCGGTGCAGCGGCGTCCAGTGGCGGATTCATCGGAGGGGCTTTCGAGTAACTTCAAGGTATCTGGTTCAAACATCCCAATTGGCGCACAGAATTATACTACAATGCATCATTTATCGGATAGGCCACAGCATAATTCAACGAGGCATTCCGAAAATCAGCGTTGGTCAACAGGGTGTCAGGAGTAGCGTTAGATTTTGAAAGTAAATCACCCTGGGAGTTACCAGATCATCAGCTGGACCAACCGGAGGGGCATGAAGCAAAGGGTCAATAATGCTTTGATGCCAACCAACATGATTCGGAAAAAGGTAATATAATTATTTCCCCTGAATAACATGAACAGTTTCCTAGTTTAAATGAATATGTTGTAAACCTTTTGAATAATTATGATGATGTAATAACAGATAGAATGGGAGAAGTGAAAAATTTTAGATATCAAATTCAGATAACGGATAAATCAACTTGTGTCAAACAGCCGTATCAGTTGCCAAAATATAAACTTGCCTAACTCGAAAAGTATGTCGATGAATTAATTGATAAAGGTGTGGTTGAAGATGTTGATACTTCTCCTTTTGTCTCGCCTTGTTTCCTTGTAGTTAATAAAGATAAATCTAAACGGTTTGTTATTATAATTACGGCGACTTTAATTCTAGGGTTATTATAAATGCCTTTCCGAGTCCTCAGGTTGATACTTGTAATGCAAATCTAGGGGTATCACAGTATCTCCAAAGAAGACTAGCTTTCTCCAAACTAATATCAAGTATTTGGGTTTTGAATTTGGTGGGGGCAATATGTTTATCGATAAGAATCGATTGCAAGCTATTAATGACATCCCACGGCCTAAAAATGGACGAGCTTTGTCACATATATTAGGTACTTGTAATTATTACAAAAGGTTTATACCCAACTATGGAGTTATTGGATCCTTTGAATAAATTAAGACCTGAAAAACACCATTTAGGTGGGGGGAACAGGAAGAGAGAATTTTGGAGAAAATAAAGGAGCTTTCGCTAATCATATTTTATTAAAAGTGCCTGATTTTAATAGTAGCTTTGTCCTGCATATCGATTCTTCAATGGAAGCCTATAGCTGTATACTCAGTCAATATACTGAAGATGGATTATTGCGTCATGTGTATTTCCATTCAAAAATGATTCCTGAAGCTCATTGGAGTAAGAATATATACGAACTTGAAATGAATGCATTGATTATGGCTCTTGATAAATTTGAATGTTTTTACATTTTCTTTTTACAGTATACTGTGACAATAGGTCCTTGAATTGGTTACTACATAATCACAAAAGACAAAAAAAGTATGGGACGCTAATTTGGACCGTAAGTAAATTTAAGTTTAAAATAATCTATTTGCGCAATAAGGCTAACCAAGTCGCTGATTTTTTTCAGTAGGATGTAAAACTATTTAGATTTGAGCCCGTTGATGATTCTATGCTAGAACTTCAATCACATGATGTTAAACGGGTTTTTGTAAATTATGCCAACTTTTGGCAATTACCTTTGTTAAATGAACCATTGGCTCAACAGCAGCGAGATGATAATAAGTTAAGAGAGATAATAGAGAAGTTTAAAAAAGGAAACATGTTGATGGTTACCTATTAAAGGATAAGGTTTTATTAAAGAAAACAGAATGAAAGGTTAATGGTGGACTTAGAGCTGTTGCTCCTGTTAATTTTTGAGGTACTATTATTGAATATTTTCACGATCAAATTATATGTGGCTATATATAAGGATTTTATAAAACAATTAATAAAATAGCTACCAGATTTAATTGGCCGGGAATGATAGAACTGTTTAAGAATAATGTGAAGCGGTGTGATGTATGTCAGCGATGCAGAGATAGGAATACGAAATTAGTCGGAAAATATTATGCTCCTTTTATAACTCAGCCCAATAACATTTGGTATTTGGACCTAGCGGGTAGAAGACATACTAGTTATGGTTATAATTATATATTAGTTATTATGGATGCAGCCAGCCGGTTTATATTTTTAGAACCTCTAAGAATTATAACTTCTAATTTAATCTGTGAAAACTTCAATTGAATTCCATTCATACGGATTTTGTACCAGGTGGTGGACGACGGAGCTAGCTAATTCTCTAGCGAATACTTCAAGTACCTTCTATATAGTGTAAATAATATTAAAACCTCACTTTATAATCCTTCCAGTAATATCACGGAAAGGGGAATTCGTACTGTAAAGGCTATTTTGAAATCGTGCGTTAATAGATGTCAAAAGAAATGGGCCCAATTATTAGATCAGTTACAATTTACCATTAAAGCGAGTCAAAGTAATTTGACTGGTAAAGCCCATTTATTTATTTAGCGAGGAAATTTATTTAGCAAGGAAATTGTTTACGCCTGTAGATGTAAAGTGGATTTGTGACCTTGGAATCTTAGATAATAAAGCTACGAAAGAGCAAGTTGACGAATTGCCGCTGCCAATATTGACAAGGCTTGGAAGAGGCGAGAAGCGCTATACAATAGTAGCAGTGTTCCAAATATGTTGGAGGTTGGGGAACTCGTACTTGTTAAAAAGGTTATGAAAGCCTCTTTAAAAAGAAACTTTATCCCAAAATTCGCAACCCCATTCGCAGATCCTTATAAAATATTAAGGTATTCCACCAAAAACACTGTCTGGCGAGCTGGTAGAAGATCCGACTATTCCTATAAAAAGACATGTTATGTTTGTAAAGAAATATATTCCACCACGGACAGTTATACCTAATGTAAGCTAATGTAATTTGTGTAGCTTAGACTAAGGAAATGTTGTTATACCAATTATGCAATGTTTAAACTTTTATATTTACAAGAGCCTTTAGAATGCTTTCCTGGTCGTAAGAGTTGTACGGTTGTTCGCATTAGCTACGTTTTCCGACATAAAGCAAAGAAACTACGGAGTTCTTACATCACCTGTAATTCTTTTGTTGGATAGAAAATAGTCTGCGTCTCTGTAAGGTACATTAACTAGTTCCTTTATCAGAAATAATTTAAATGTCTATAAAGATATTACCATCTTCAAAAGGAATAATGGGTGTAAAAGTTTTCACCTATTATAAATTATTTTGTTATCGTTGATCTGAGTTAAATTGTTATTTATATTTGTATATATATATATATATATATATATATATATATATATATATATATATATATATATATATATATATATATATATATCTGAAACAAAAATTCTTCCACGTAATAAATTTCTTTTTATGTAGGTAAATTTCTGGAGCGGCTGGCTAAATTTGTATGTAGCGAAATTTATTGATTCACCCCCCCAAAAAAGGAGAAAAAATCTTCTTGCATACTCTATTCTCCGTTCGATCTGGTCACTGAGGCTATGAGAGTTGTTTGTTACGAACCACCAGCTGTTACGTTGGCAGTTGTATCTGTGTTCGTAGGAAGCGACGCACCTTAAAGGACTCGTGCGTGTTCGCGCGATGACGTAAGCTGCCACCTAGCTGCCCGGCTGCTACAAATGTCTCGTTGCAGTGTAAAACAGGTTATACTTAGGGAAAGTACGGAATCAGGGTTTTGAGTCAAAATGAACGTTCGTAACTTAGAATTATTGGAAGTCACTAATATAGTTATCACTATAAATGCTATTTGCGTTCATTTAAGACTCAAACCTACTAATTTTGTGGCAGTTAAAAGAAAAAATAACACAAAAGTGTTAAAATAAAAAAAGATATCTGGGAGTAATCACCAACATTTGCTCGCTAATGTTTGTTCGATTTAAAAGCGATTATTACTGAGTGCGAGAGGTACTTTCTACTCGTCTTTATTAGTTGTTTTAATACACTAAAAGGCTTGTTTAAAACGGCTACAATTTACAACTGAGTGAATGATATGATGGATATACCTTGTGGGCGAGAGGTGACTGGCTACGTCTTGCATTTGAATGATAAGAGCCTTGGGTTCAATACCATTAATTACTATTGAATATTAGTCCCAGAATAAACGATAGTACATAATAGAATTTTTTTTATAATTGGAAAGAATAATTTGGGGCTATTTGTTGCTGTGAATGGAGACTGGTAACGTACTTGGTTTGATGTGTAAGGTACTGAATGCGATTATATATAGTCAGTTATGGAATCTCATAAATAATACGTATGCGTACGCATATATATAATTTTTCTAAAAATACTAGGTACTAATAATATATATTGAATTTCATTTTAGTAATTAACTAATTAGCAGAAAATATATTAAATTTAAAGAATTGGTGAGCAGAAACACATCGCGTACTAATTCTTGAAGAAAATTGAGTAACTTATTTATATACTAAAATAGAAATACTAATATAAAAAGTATTATTATCGAGCGTTTTCGGTTG
Organism: Thermobia domestica; assembly: GCF_964235325.1. Classification (NCBI taxonomy): domain Eukaryota; kingdom Metazoa; phylum Arthropoda; class Insecta; order Zygentoma; family Lepismatidae; genus Thermobia; species Thermobia domestica. The sequence goes on along the minus strand of NC_137457.1, from coordinate 44,015,399 downwards.
GGCTCGACTGTTCTCATATTGTCCTTGCTGGCCATGTATTTTTCTTTATCAGTTACTAACAAAAAATCAGGCAGTCACGGACGTTAATTGTAAAAAAATATTGTTATTTTTTTTCAAATTGTTTGATTTCTCTGGAATTGCTGCACATATATAAACATATTTCCTGGTATTACTTCTAGTTCTTTTTGAACTTAATGTCTTTATGACACTACTTAGAGTAATACAACCCTCTATTGCTGTTATGAGGTAAAATTTCAAACTTTGGGTATCTTCGGATAAAAAGTTTACAAGATTCGAACTCCCAAGCCAACTTTTACAATCGGAGAAATTCAGATGCGTTTTTCTTTTTTCAAAACATAAATGACTAGTTACCAACTATAGAAAACAAAAAGCAATATTTTCATGTGTACAAGGACATTTAGATATGTGAAGGAACATTTCTATCTGCAAAATAAGATTTAGATGTGTAAAGGAATATTTCCATATGTAAAAGAATATTTGGAAATATAAAGGAACATTTCCATATATAAAAGAAGATTTAGATATGGAAAGGAACATTTCCATCTGTAAAGTAAGATTTTGATATGTAAAAACACATTTACATATGTAAAATAAGCTTTAGATATGTAAAGGAACATTTCGTTATGTAAAAGAACATTTAGATATATAAAGGAGCATTTCCATACGTAACAGAACCTTTAGATATGTAGATAGATAGATAGATAGATAAATAAATAAATAAATAAATAAATAAATAAATAAATAGATAGATAGATAGATAGATAGATAGATAGATAGATAGATAGATAGATAGATAGATAGATAGATAGATAGATAGATAGATATCTTGAACAGGTTTCTTGGTCCCCATTTTGGGACGTATCGACCTCTTGCAATTTTCTCCAGAAAGCACAAGCGGTCACTTTGTCCCCGTAAGGTCTCTTCGTCCCCGAAAAAAGGTCTCTTCCTCCCCAAATGGATATCCAAGCAGGTCGTTTTGAATCTTCGAGGTCTCTTCATCCCAATCAGGCTTACCAACTAACTTTTGGATGGAAATTGTTGACTTAAGATCTTTAAGCACAGAATTCACTGTTCAATACTTTATAGATGTGTATACTGTTCTACACATCAGCAATAACATATTGATAAAGTTTTCAAATTACACCCTGTTTTCGAGATCAGGATTTTATTTTGGGTATATCAATAACAAAGAAAGGAGAAAGAGAAAATAAAATATATGAGAATATTCATTTCAACTGTAAATATTTCAAATTTGAAACATGTGCAATGATCTCGCACTATTACAGCAGTTATTTAAACTAATTCTATCTTTAAAGTAAAAATTAAAGAAAAAACAAAATCTTTCAGTTTAACGTCCCATGACTATGGCCGTAGACTAAGGCAGTCGATGATTAAGACAAGTTAATGATAATGGAGGAATTAATTGAATGAGAATGTTAAATGAAACGAGAGTACCCCGAGAAAATCCACGAAAATATTGTCCACCACAAACTTAAGTGGCCGGGGATCGAGCCAGGGACTAGATGCTTCAGAGTTAAGCACCTTACTACTGAGACACGGTGCCCCCTTTCTTTAAAATTTTTGTTGTACGAGTATTACATGAACAATACTCTAATGGTTTTCAATAATATGCTAGTAACACAAGTAATTGAGTGACTGACATGGTAACAAAAATGTTTACGTACATATCGTTTAAATACATATAAAATTCGACTATACGTAGGAGTTACAATACCACTATCTCTGGTGTAGTCGGAAATATTATACGAGGGATATGCCATAAATCTAATAACACTAATAATCTATTTTATAAGATATAGTTAAATTCTTTTTGACACATTATCCCTCTCCTCATTCATGTTTAGACTCCAAGTACAATATCATGGTATTCCGAATTCCTATCATTCGTTTATTTATAGCTCATTCGATTCTAGTTTATATTCTTTGTGTAACAACAATAAAATATCTTCCCGAGCTCCTCCGTGGCTAAGCGGTTAGCGTACGCGCCTTTGGCGTGGGAGGCCTGGGTTCGATTCCCGGCGGGAGCTCATGTGTTTCGGATTCCACATTAATCAGTAGGTCCACGTCTCATATAGCCTCGCTGCTGAACGGGACGTTAAACTCAAAATCAAATCAACTCAAAATATTTTCCCCGCAACCACACACACACTAAATAGGTCTTTAAAGGAGTTTAAGACAAAAGAACCTCCCTCTGGGCAATCCGCGAAATGTATGTATTAAATCCGACGTCTCACCCGTGTCTTCCGAATATGTAAATCAATTATAGTGCAGTACATCAAGAATCATTTATATATTTTTTCAAGATGAACATGGAAACGACATACAAAGGACATATGACTATCTTCAATATTAAGTACAAAATCGTTTAGTCTCCTTGCCTTCCGTAAATAGGCATATACTCAAGACCAGCGTGTTGCAAACTGAGTCCGCGTATCAAAAGTGATACTCGAGATCTACCCTTCTGGTGCTCTTAGAAATGAACATTGGTCCAAAAAAGAGAGAGAAGATAAAATTGAAACAAATCAGATATGAAAATCAGACACTACAGCTAAGAATCTCAAACATAATTTGAAAATTACATACGCAACCATAATTTACTTTCTCCTTCAGGACTGACATTTTATAAACTTTATGACTCTAATGTATAAGATATCCTTCTTTGTTTTCAATTACAAAACTGACAAACCCGCACGCAGGACAGCATTGTTGTTTGAATGATTGAATATAATAGAAAATTTAAAATATTTATGGCTAGCAAAGTAGCTTTAATAACACGTTAATAACATCTTTAATTAAGAATTTCTCGATAATTACTCGAATTTAAGACGTCCTCGAATCCAAGACGCACCCCAATTTCGCTGGGTTAAATTAAGAAAAATAGTATTATGTTCCATTTTTACTATTAATAAAGAATTCTTTGATATTGGTCATTTTCGGTGATTTTTATATAACCCTCTGCCCTTCCCATGATAATAAAGTTGTGGTTATCTTTTACCTTTACAGGGGTTAACTTCCATATTACGTCCCCGTTCATCTTTAATAGTAATGAAGTAAAAGCTTTTGTGTATCAACTACGTGTCACACCATATTGAACTTCTTTATTTTATTTATTTATTTATTTATTTATTTTACATAGGGTCTACTGACAAATTATATTTAATATAAATAATTCGTAAGTATATTTGTAAAGTTTTGTACACATTCCAATTCCAAGCAGGGCCGGATCCAGGATTTTCTGATCGGGGTGCATTAATAACTACCAGTACATTTGAATTAAATTTGATTTTTTAAAATGTCTTTAGGCACCTGTGGCGTGAATTAAGAATTGCCCTGGAAGTGCTAAGTGTCTGCTCCCGGTGAATCCTTTTCATTCAACCTTCAAAAAATTGACTTAAACTATTGATTTTTGCAAAACTTCACTTTCTTTTAAACCCAAATGGAAACATGACAGCAGAAGTTTTCAGAAAGTGTTGCTACTTTCACTGGTACATTGTAAAAAATCGTTGTGTTATTTCAACAACATGCCTATGTGTTAACACGATTGTGTTAAAATATAACACAAACAAGTGGTTAGAATAACTCACTTTCCATTTGGAGTTGTGTGTCAAATGCCGGTAGTTGAAATGACACACAGCCTGTGTGTTAAATCAACACAAGTGTAGAATCTTCGGTGTTGTTTTCTGCGTGATTGCCAAATATGGTGGGCATCTAATTATAAAGGCTTATGAATTGAAGCTAAAGACAAACACAGTAGAAAGAAATACTTAAACAAATCCAGGTATACGCAAAATTTCATCTCCCACATTTGATGCATTTATTGCTTCTTTTTCTAAGCGATTGCGTACTAGAAACAACAAAGGCATCAACTTTATTAGATGGAACTGGCGCCGATTATTTGAAAGTGTATATGGAAGAACTATAAAATAAAGTAAAAAGACAGTGGTCATTTTTTATAAAATTAGGTCTACATGGCGAGCAGATTTTATCTTATCCCGAATGGTTATCGTCGAATATACGCGGCTTAAAAGAGCACTCTGATTAGCCAAATTCAAAAGACCTCAACAATTTATCCCTCTACAAGCGACGTTTTCTTCATCGCCTCCATGGCCAAGTCGGCACGCGGCTAGTAATTGAAAGGTTGGTGATTCGTACCCTCCCCAACACTGGAGTACATTTTTTTTACTTGTTTAAAGTATTTTTTTAGACTCAGCATAATGTGAACACATTACGCATATAGGCGAATTAACATATTTTGGGGGAGTAATTTTGTGGTTCATTAATGCTTACGGCACGGCTCAACACCGGTTGTGTGTTAAAGATGTAACCCCCCCCCCTTTGTTAAACGCCAACACCGCGGGGTAGTCACGCTGGAACCACTGCCCTGTGTTGAAATTGAGTTGAATTAATACAACCATTTTTTACTGTGTAGCTTCTCACTTTAGGTACTGTATATTTACAATGAAGGAGGGTGTACGTGCACCTTTGCATCCCCCTAAACGGCCCTGATTCCAAGTATAAACAGATTTTTATCAAGGGACAATTTCTACTGATCCAAAAGAATTACATTTTTAAACGTATAAGATCTACTTCTTCTTTATATACATTTAGGCAAATATTTCTATTATCACCTAAGCACTTCGGAAGTCACTGCCTGGCGTGCCCTGTTGGGATTTTTATTTTTATTTTTATTTTAACGTATCAATATGTCTTTCTTAACTTTCCAATGATGATAGTAATATCTTGTCATTGTGCAAAGAACAGATTTCAACAGATTCAGGCGCGTACCCAGAAATTTTTAATGGGAGGGGAGGGGCTGAAAAGTTTTGGGCAAAACTATATACAACACATTCCTATTTTGTGTTGAACATGAATCCAAGTATGCAAGAATGGCTATTACGCACACTCACAAACACACACACACACACACACACACACACAGACATATATATATATATATATATATATATATATATATATATATATATATATATATATATATATAACTGCACAGGAGAAAAGTGCCAAGAACAGAGAGAGCCGAATTGGAATGGGGCATTAAAGCGTTCCACTACTATTACATTTTCACTTGTTAAAAGTGTTCGTTGGTGTGTGTGTTTGGAGATGGAGGTGAAGAGGGATGGGTCATTCTGTTGCAGATATGCTGCATTTTGTTCTTCATTTCGACAAGAGACGTTAGGTGACAATTTCGTGAGTTTTTCTCTTTTCGTTGTAAGTACATTAAAAAAAAAACTTTGCACTCAATGAGGGAGCTCGAGCCGGGTGCACCTCCCTCTAAATACGCCACTGAACAGATTTACATATTTTAGTTCTCTTATATGTTGAAAAGGCTATGTCAGTTCATGTTTTTCATGTCAGTTCGTCACGATGTACGTGTGCACACTTAGAAACTATACGGTCAACGTATCGGACCAAAGTTTAGTCATAAGGTTGTATATAAGTTTCTCTAGAGTAAGGGGCATCGAATTTAATCCTTACTCCCGTATAAAAGTAATTTTCTTATAGCTGAAAACTTGAAATCGCTGTTTCTTCGAAAATGGCTCTAACATTTACGATTGTCTCATAAACAAGTATTTCCTCAACAACTTCATGTAATGTTTCTCTGAGGAAATTCCCGTAGATTTACTGAGTTTCTCTTGAAGTAAATTTGTTCGGATAATTTTCTGAAAAATGGCTCAAGCAATTATTTTTCCACATTTTGTAAGAAAACTCAGTTTAGTTTAACGTCCCATGAATATGAATCCAAGGTTAACGGTAATGATGTGAAAATAGTGATGATGAGGTGAATGATAATGGTGGAATGAAGAAAATGGGAGGAAACGGGAGAACCATGAGACTATCCACGCAGTGTTTGTCCGCCACAAAGTCCACTTGCCACGAATGAGATCGATCCGGTGACCTCATACACTAGAGGAGCGTCCTACCATTGATGCGTAGAGTTCCTGCCTCGATCTCAGCTCGCGCTAAGTGGACTTTGTGGCAGACAAAAATCGTGTGCGTGTGTTTCCTCGGGAGTTCTCCTATATAACCCTACAATATAGAAAATAGAATATCTTTTTTCTTAGGAAAGCCTGAAAAGATCACGTCACGATGTATGTGAAGAGATAGTTTACAGGTAAAATGTGCTTTTGACTTTGGAAGAACAGTACTAGTAAAGAGTCTTGTAGTTATAATTCAAAACAAAAGCTTCGTCGGATTTATCAGTTTCATGTCGTATACATGACTTAAAACTGGCTTTCTGATTCGGTCCGTCTGTCCTCCCCTTTACAGACCTAGAGGTCACACTGCCCAATGTATCAAGACAAAATTCTGGAAAACTGTTTTAATAAAAATCTCTCTAGGAAGGATTTCGAATGTCCCTCGCGCAGCAAAAATGCAAAATAGCAAACATTCTTTTCAATCATTAGAAATTGGAAAATCTCGTCAAAATACTTAATGTTTCGTAAAATAGTGTGTGCAACAATGCGTTTTGGCAGGGAGAAATTTACTATTAGTACTCGTAATTTACACATTTACTCGTAATATGTAAATTGATTGCAGTGGAATACAGAAAGGCGGGATTTCCTGGTTTTAGCTCCCCATTTAACAAGATACTATGAAAAAATAAACAATTACTATATTAAGACATGTGTTCAAAAATGTGTTTGAAACAATAAGATTTTGGGTGATTCAACTTATTCCCTCATGAAATTTTGTGTACGTCACTAGTTGGTTGATTGATTTGATGGAAGTTTAGAGTGGAAGCCGAATCACTGTAGTCCATTTAAATTTCTGAATCGCAGGTGCTCGCTCTAGGTACTAATTAGCGTGGAAGGCATAGTAGTATTTAGTTCCATGAGCTAGCTTTCATTTTTGAGAGATTTAGACTATATAGAGAGGGTAGAAGTGACACGAGAAAACGTAGAAGGATCTTACTAAGGGACATTTTCAGCAATACTTTAGGATAATGATGTAGTTCTACCTTAAACTGAAAAAAAAAAATGTTCTTATCAATATCTTATCAATATTCGTATAAAAAACCTCCTACTATTGATAGTCTATATAGCCTCTTTGGATTCAACAATAAAATCATATTATAATAGTAATACTTTGTGATCAACGCTAATTTCTATTAGTTAACAATTGCCGCTCCATGGAAAAACGTCCAAAATAAGACATTCATCAATCAATAGGTGTCATTGAACTGAATGACTTGTGTGAATCTTAATACTTATAAGCGATCCTCATGCGATAAAAATCGATAAAACTAATTTTTTATGGTACAAAACATGTCATTCGTACATAACATTAACAGGGTAAATAATTAAAATGAAACTTTTTCCAAAATATACACTATTCAGCCTTTCATTACTACACTAGCATGAGGACAGTCCACCCTATCCTTAATAAGATACAACAACCTAAATGTCCTAATATTATTATTACCTTTTAAATTTTAAACACTTTCAATTAATCTTTTCAGAGTTACACGCATTTCTATATGGACACTATAAAGTTGCAACACTTTGCACGTTTTAGATCAAAATACCATTTTATTATTATTATTATTATTATTATTATTATTATTATTATTATTATTAATAATAATAATAATAATAATAATAATAATAATAATAATAATAATAATATTATTATTATTAAAAATGTCAAACCTTAAGTGAAATATTCAAATAAATATTTAGTCAAATTTCAACATTGTAGTTGTAATAAGGTATCCTCGAGATCGTTTGAAACTTACCGCCTCGGGGAATACTCTATGAACTATGATATATTTATCAGGGTGGTCCCGTGGGAAAATTTCACCTGTGAATAATCCGTGCCAAACTGATGTGGCCATTCGTCTGAAAAGATTTCTAGCGAACAAGAAAACTTTTTAAATAATGACAATAAGAAACAAAATGTTTGTTAATAAAATATCAAATAAAAGCAGCAGCTGTATTGTCTAAACTTCAAGGTTCTTAGTGGTTTCGACTGGTTGCTGATGAATAATCACTTTGCTTGGTCGTTTAGTTTAAATTATGTCGTCTCTTTTCAGCACCGAGACTATATGGGAGATGCACTTTCATTTTAACTTGGGACCCGAACGAAATGAGCTCCCAATGAGAATCGAACAAGACTATCGTACGAAGAAACTGCGTAAGCTAACCCCTAACTATTCTGTTTAATTATAATAGTATCATCGGAAATGGAAATATTAACTTGTTTGTTTGTTTATAAAATTTAGCGTCATTTTCAAAACTGAAAATGAAAAAATGAAATTTTTGAGTTTTACGTCCCACGGTTATGCCGGTTAGGCTAAAGGAGACGGTGATGATGAGAGATGAGTGAAATGGTGGAATGAAGAAAGTGGGAGGAAACGGGAGAACCCCGAGAAAACCCACGAGCACGATGTTTGTCCACCACAAAGTCCACTTGGCGGGGGCTGGGATCGAACCCGGGACCCCAAACACCAGAGGTGAACGCTCTACCACTGAGCCACCGCGCCCCCATATTTTCAAAACTGAGTTTATATGAGACGTTGACCTACAGTTTAAAATGTGGAATCCAAATCATCGTAATGCATTTAATGATCTCCAGCAAAGAATGGAACCCGCGACCACGTACTACAAAGGCGCGATTACTAGCCGCGATTACTAAACCAGCGGGGAGGGCAATAAACATTAAGTAGTGTGATGGAAATGATTCAGTATTATCTCGTACTTTCTCATTTCGTCTGTCATTGACAGCTAATCGCTGCATCTCGTACCTTAAAGGTCTTCACTACAGCGAAATTAACCTACCGCTCTTTTTAGAGTTTTTCTGTAATATCTTCAAACCAAATAAAAATATTCGAAAAGCAGAAACGTAGTGAACGAGACAATACGATTTTGCATGTGATACAGTTATCACAACTCATCTATCTGCCTTCTATTTGCAACTGTAGATAGATTTAGCTTTTTATTGTGGGTGCTGTAAATAGCGGCATACTAAAAGCAGATAGGTTAATTGTGGTAAAGGTATTACATGCAAAATCATATTGTCTAGTTCACTACGTTCCTGCTTTTCCATTTTTATTTTTTTTAGATATTACAGAAAAACTTTAAAACTATAGGTAGTTTAATTTCGCTGTAGTGAAGACCCTTAACACCCGTATCATCCTGTATCCTACGCGCAACATGTCTATGATTCGGCATAAAGTGGTTACGCATTCTCATGTTCAACTAAATGCCGACATTTTTTTCGTAGTAAACTTACTTATAGTTGCCAAATGCTCTAATACAATCATTAAAAAAACATAGTTTGTAAATAACCTGTAAAGTTACAAAATTTACAGTGCATACTTGAATATCATAACTTCATACATTCCAAATAAATGACTATAAATGATATTGTAGGCTATTGAGTAGTAAATCTTTAAATAAATGTCGATTATGCTTACTTTATTTAAATTATCGTATAAATTGTTGATTTTATTTAAATATCCCTTTCAGCTGTAAGGCTATATGAAACGTGAACCTACAGCTTAACGTGAAATCCGAACCGCATGAGCGCCATCGGGAGTCAAACTTGGGTCTCCCGTGCCTATTGATTGATTAAGGATGCTATTCAGTTATTCCTTGTGATTGGGAGACAGTTCTTTGACCTTGTCTGGAATCTAAAAAATGGGTAAAATTGATTCAGATTAACTTAAATCAACAAATGAGGAAGAACATTAGAAACTGAGAAGCGAATATTCTTTCTGGAATTGGAATAAAAGAATAAACAATTATAATATAAAATAAAAGCATATGACATAGTTGAATTGTATGGTCGGCTTAGAAGTTATATGTGCGTAAGAGTGAGTGTCACCATCCAAAAAGATAAACAACAAATGGGCCTACAGTCTGCTAGTTAACAGTGCATTTTACTACACATACATTTTTAAATTCAAAAACAACTAATTTCAGTAAAATTAAGAATGGCAGTTATTTTTATTGACAACGAACAGTTTATAGGACCATTCTGCTCAGTGCATTGTAGACAGCTAGGGATGCGCACGAGTCGAGATTTAAGCCTGTCTCGAGTCGACTCGAGAAAATGTTGTCTCGACTCGAAAATATGTTTTTGTTTCGAATCGTGTCTCGACTCAACAGTTTCTGTCTCGACTCAACTCGAATTCGAGTCGAGACAAAATATACGAATTAAAATATACGCACACATCAGCCAGAACATTATGACTACCTACCTAATTGTCAGTATGTCTATGTTTGGCACGGATAACAATGGCGAATGCCCTTGGCATGGACGCAATGATCCCTTGTAGGTCGCTGGAGAGAGTTGGCACCAGATGTGCACACACAGGTCACCTAATTCCCGTAAATTCCGGGGAGGAGGGCGATGCGCTCTGACGTCACGTTCAATCACATCTCAGATGTGTTCGATTGGGTTCAAATCCGGCAAGTTGGGGGGCTAACACCACTTGGAACTCGCCCCTATGTTCCTCGAACCACTCTATCACACTCCTGGCCTTGTGACATGTTGCATTATCTTGTCGAAAAATGCCACTACTGTTGGGAAACATGGTCGTCACGAAGGCGTGTACGTAGTTTGCAAGCAGTGTGCGATACGCCTCGGCCGTCATGGTGCTTTACTCGAGCTCCACTAGACACATGGATACATAAGCATAACCTTGGCCCATATGGTTGGGGGGAGCAAAACATTCGTGCACAAACACACACACACACACACACACACATATATATATATATATATATATATATATATATATATATATATATATATATATATATATATATACAGTGGCGGATCCAGGATATGTTCAAGGGAGGGGCTAAACCATAGTTTGCCGTTTTATCTAGTTAAAAGCAGGATTGAAGCCCATTTTATCCAGTGTAAACTTGAGCGTCAAGGTTGGGCTATAGCCCCTATAGCCCTCACCTTGTATCCGCCACTGTATATATATATAATTCTCAACCTTCGCCGACCCACTTCTGGATGAAGGTTTCTCCAATATTTTTTCACACGTATCTATTTTCGGCAGTTCGTTTCCACGTTACTCCACACTGTTTCCTAATTTCGTCACACCATATTGTATTACAACGTTTTCTGGATCGTTTTCGTTCCCTTAGGATCCCTCAAGAATTGCTTTTGTCCACCTATCGTCAGTTGCAATATGACCAGCTCACTGACACTTGAGTCCTTTTATTTTCGCGATGATATCGGTCACTCCTATCATCTTCCTTATCCATGTATTTCTTTTTCTATCTCCCCGGGTTATTCCAAGCATACATCTATCCATGCTTCTTTGAGTTGTATATGCTCTCTCCCTTTGGAAGTTTAAAAAAGAGCATTATACATTTACAACTGATCACAGAAAGTTGTGAATTCAACCAAGCGTAGATTTTAATTCCTATTTTAGATTGGAAGCAGCAACATATTTCAAATTATTGCCTTTGGTATAAAAAACAATTATAAAGTTTGAATTTGCGGTGGCAGCTACATGGCATGAGTGTGAACTGCGATTCTTCTTTTCTTTCATTATTAAGAGAGTTTTATTTATTGTCTTTAAGATTCACAAGCTGCAATTAGACGTATATAATATACATTACTCACTTGTGCACGTTAAACTTTTCTTTGTTTCGACAAAAATATATTCACAAATTTCCACTTGGGCAGGTAGTCTTCGACCTTAAATTGTCACGTTTTGAAACCAACCATACGTTTACTTCTAATGTTTTAACCAAATATTTAGTACCGTAGTTTCGAGAAAACCTCCTGATTTTGGATCACAATTGTGTAGTCGGAGTGTGTGAATGATATAAATACTACTCAGGCAGATATCCAGCCTAACTTTACGTCAGTTTATGAGGATGAGACCTAAAATTAAGCCTTTGCCTCTGTGCTTAAAATTGTTTTAGTCAATAGCCGGAACGCCTTTCCCTAGAATAATTTCGCGGAACACAATGACGCAGAACAAAAAGTTCTACATTAGTTCTTTATCGTGCTTTAATAGGGTATTAATCTGCTTAAAATATGACAATAATAAACTGAAAAGTTACAAATTTGGAGCGAGACAAGTACAGCACAGGATCTGAATTCGGACACCACACTGACTTACTGGAGCGCAGAACTGATGCGTTCTGGCCCATTTTAAGCCCCGCTTAGTCAATCTTTCCATGATCTTTGCCCAATACCTCATATTGACCTGAGCCTTAAATGTTGTTAAGGAATTACCTTTAACAAGCTATCAGCACAACATCCACATATTCATTTAGGCCTACCGCAGCTCGTTAATAGTGTTTCTTTCAGAAAAAATCTCCAAAGAGGGTATTTTAAAAGGAAAGAGGGGAATTATAGCTAAACATGTTTCTTGATATCCTGATTTTCTCTGAAAATTTGCCTGAAGGGTATTTTGCACTTGACTGTGTGTGTGTATAAAGGGAGCGTGGAGTATACTTAGCGCCCGTAGATTTAGCGCCCACATATAATATCGTATACTTAGCGTCCAGAAAATATTTGATGCTTATCAGTGTGCTAGCGTTGACCAAAGAGAGAACTAGTTTATATGTATAAATGTAATTTCGTACTCATATCATCTATCCCCATTCCCTCTCTTTTGACGACTAAAGAACAAAGATTTTTCACTTGAAAGATCCTGCTATTCTTGCTGCACAATTGTCATGTTACTTTTAAAACTCCTTAGGCAAGTTGAAAGAAATGTGTTCTTTTCTTCCTCTTCTGTTCACCACCGTCAGCTCTAACATGACTTTTCATGTACATCTGTAATTACGTACAATTTAATTACGATTTAAGAGCATTACCATATCACCTATGAGATGGATGTGAATTCATGTGCAAGTGTTATTTTAAAATTTATATAGTTTTAAATAATAATAATTACACGCACCTTAATGCAAATACTACTGCATGGAAAACAGCAATTATTTATGCACATTGCATAACTTCATTTCCTATCGTAAATACATGGTGTCAAAAAATTCAACTGCCAAAATTTGCTGGGTAATTCTTTATATCAAATGAAAATAAAACGTTCTAATAAACATGTGTCATAAAACGACTCCTTTCAGTGTTATAAGCCTGCTCTAAACGCAACCAATCACATTTTAAACCCTAGTTTGAAAATAATGGAACACATTGCAAGTAGTCAAAGAAATTCGGCAAGAACTAATATTTCCTGTATCTAAATATCCATACAAGGATACACTTTTAACCCTAGGGCTACCAGGTGGGTCCATTGCACTCGTACGCATACTTTCTTTAATAATTACTAAGACTTAGTAAGTATTGAGATTCTATGACATTTCCCTGGTTGTGTTCTTGTATTATGTTATTTAAGTTTTTTTTTCTCGTGAGTCAAGTGATAGTTTTTAAAATGTATAGCATTGGGTACCGAGTGGGTCCATTAAACTCGAGCCTTATTGAAGAAATATGATAATAGATTCAGTATAGATTGAGATTGTGGCTCGTAGCGGAGTTAACGTTCTGATAATCTAACTGTCCCAATTAAGTCAGATATAACATATTGCAACTTTATGTGTTATTATGTACTTTGATTGATTTAATTATTTGCAATTTTGCTTATTTTAGTAGCAGCTTTTCTTTATTTATTCACTTATATAAGCCCCTTGTCAGAAGCATAATAGTTGCTTTTGTCTATCAAACTGTATTAATTTTTCCATTGTATGCAGTTACGTATCCAGGCGGAGTTTCCGGGGATCTGGACTCCCAAGCCCCAAAATTTTAAAAAGTTGCTAGAATAAAATCTAAATTTGCGCTTTCAGTCTCCACATTGACAAAAAAGAGTTTTCCAGAGTAGAACACTGACCCCCCGAATAGAAACCCTGGCTTTGCCACTGATTGTATGTAAAGTTTTGTTTATTGTTAGTATGTTTTGATATTGCACGTGGTAGACTAACAGATCACTAACAATACACGTCACTATTGATGGTAGAGGAGGTAAATCAATAAGCAATGAAGAAACTACTTCCCGACAGACGATAAGATATTAGCAGACTTATATACAAATGCAATTGAAGTTTCTTGTTCAGGTATCGATATTGAAATGAGACGTTGGGTGTTTTCTTATCCAGTGGATGGGTTAGAAGTTTGAAGCGTAGCACCTATAGCTAATGCAAAAAGCACGCGCTAATGCAGAAAGCAAACTCCGGAGAAAAGCGATCCTACAAGGGCTGCCTTAAGTTTTGATGACAACATCGGCGCTATTAGAATACCTGATGACGAACTATTCCTAATTCGTGAAGATGCAGATTCTTCACACACTCTGCAATATAATTTTATTCTTACATATAATATGACTGTAGATGAACAACTTCTCATTTTTGGGGGTGCGCTGTCTCTATTGACAATATATAACCAGTAAGATCAGCAATTTTACAATTGCAAAACACAATGCACAACTATCCTGAAGTGGTCACTTCTAGAGCGGAGGAAAAAACTCAAAGTTATCATATATTACAACACAACAAAATCAGACGTTCACACTAACAATCATATGGCTCTCTGTTACATCGCAAAACAATGAACAAAATGGCCTATGACAGTATTTTACATAACTGATGTAAGTGGACTCAACACTTACGGTATTGTGTCATCAAAGCGTAATTTCAAACGAGAAACAAACATTAAAAAGTTCGAAATGCCGTAAATTCTTTCTGGTTAGCAGTTCGCCAACGTTGAGAAGAAATCACGGAGAATAGAAGCTTCCCAGCATACTGAAGAGGAACAGCCTAAGAAAGTCTCTCCAGCAAAGAGGGAACACAAAACAAGAACTTTCTGCCGCAAATGCAAGCTATATGAATGTACTGACATGTAACATTTTCCAAGTGTAACACTCCGATTTTGATAAAATTTGGCAGGTAGATATTACACATGAAATAAAGGAATACGTGTTTTTTTTCTTTTCTGGGGAAACTGTTTTAAGGGGTAAAAGCACCCACAAAAAATTTGGAGAAATTTGAGGAACGAAAGACAAGAAGAAGTTAGCCGAAGTGAACGGAATTTTGCAAGATATTATAACCTGTGCCTTTCGGGACTCAAATTTCAAAATTTTGCGTCAGGGCTTTTGCCCCCTAAAACTGTTTTTCCGCTGAAAAGAAAAAAAACATGTATTTGTTTACCTGTTAAGTTTTATCAAAATCGGAGTGTTATACTTGAAAAGTGTTACATGTGAGAACAGCAGAATTGTATGAGAAGAGTCTTTGAGAAATTATACTGTAACTCGTTACAATCCAATAAAACAATTACCTTGACTAATTAATTTTTAAATTTTGTTACGCAGAAATAAGTTTCCTTCTTGCAAATTTCAATATTATATTTCTGAATAGTTTTTACATCGTAATAAAACCTTCCTTTTGCGAAAAAAAGGAAAGGTTTGTATATAGATTTACGTCCCAAGGTTTTGCCGGGTAGGCTAAAGAAGACTTGAATTTACTGATTATAGTGGAATCCGAACCACTTTGTTCATTCAATGCTCTCCCACCAGGAATCGAACCTTGAACCTCATACGCCAAAGGCTTGCGTGCTTGCCACTAAACCAGCGGGGAGGGATAAAACAAACAAATATTGGAATATGTAAATTAAATTCACAACCAAACGTGGCTAGTGAGGGAAGTCGTAAGCCAAAGCGTTCCAGACAACTCACACGAACACGAAGTACATACTGCAGCAGTTGGAATTGGCGAATTTTTACAGGGAGAATGAGAAAGCCCGATTTCTATGGAATGGTGGACGGATTTGTTTTCCTTCTCTCTGACAAGGGTCAGAAAGGATGGATTACTTACAGCAAATCGTACCAGAAGAAACTGAAGAATTCTTAATTTATTTTGATCAACATTACGTATCAGGTAGTCTCTGGAATATGCGACTTTCATCTTATGGTGATCTTACAATTCGATTTCTTTGCTAGCCTCTTTTGTTTCCTCGCAGCATACCCGTTCATATAGCAACATTACAGAAAGAGACACGAACGAGTAAATTGACAGAAGCTTCGAATTTGAAATTCCAAAAGGTTGAACCTGTCCATCCTTCCTTGTGGATGGACATTGCAAAAGGAAGAGGCCATGGTTTGAACTGCATCGAACAAGAGTAGCGAGATGAATTACCGAAGAAGACGGTAAAATGGAAGACGACTAGCCTTCAAAGGCGCTTGTTCAACTTAGTGATGGATTATTCTCAATGAAACACCATACTCGTTCAATTTCTGATTGGAATTGATTACTACATAAAGCTGTAACTTTAGAGTATAATGTGTACAATAAGGTTTGTAGAGCGATTAACTTTTGTTCGTAAAGTAACATTCTTTTTATTATAGAACGTTACGTTGTTTTTCAGTGTTTGTAGTCTATGATATCAATTGCTTAACTATGTAGATTTATATTATGCATAAAGTTGTGAAATATGTATGAGACTTAATGCGGCCAGCTTGTTAAATGTTTTTTTTTTTTTTCTGAAACTGTGTAATACCATATGATAATTTGACTTTTTTTCTTTTTTACAAGGGAAGTATGAATGAGCTCATGTCGAAACCTACCGTAAAATTTCACTCAGAGGAAGGAAGTCCCACAGAAAGACCACACACAAAAAAGCAGCACACACAATAAATATGCCTGTACCTTTTTACCAAATGCACGTATCTTAAAACTATTGCTACCATTGTTTTTTTTTTTTTTTTTTTTTTTTTGCTTAAATACTAGCCCAAAATCATGAATCATATTACCCTATTTACAAAACTTGACCTGAATTCAAGATGGCGGATTTCAAGATGGCTGCTGTCAAGGTACACCTTACCGTACAATTCCCCTTAGGTATAGTATGTACCCACACCGTTGTTATGGCCTTTTTACTATTAACAGGCCGTTTACAAGGGGTGGTACTGAACGTATTGTGTAATTGTCGACATGGATACGCGACATTTCAATCTGCCATTTTGGTTAATTCTACTTCAAAAACGCAGCTGCTTTTTTGTGTGTGGTCTTTCTGTGGGACTTCCTTCCTCTGAGTGAAATTTTACGGTAGGTTTCGATATGAGCTCATTCATACTTCCCTTGTTAGTATCGAACCCGATGTTGTTATATAGTCAAAGTTACCATATGTCAGGTTTCTACCGGGACAGTCCCGGTTTGGAAGCTCTTGAAATGAAATGAAATCTTTGTATTTTACATGCCACGATTAAGGAGATAGGAGTAGGATAGAGGAGACGGTGATTGTGAGAATGAATGAAATGGTGGGATGAAGATAGTGACAGGAAACGAGAGAACTCCGAGTTTATCCATACACGCAGCGTCTGACTACCACAAAGCCCATTTGACGCAAGATGGGATCAAACCAGGGACCCCATGAACCAGATGTGAGTGTTTCTACCACTGAACCACCGTGGCCTCCATGAAGACTCTTATCCCGGTGTCTCGCCAGTTTACATTTTGTCCCGGTTTTCAGTGGTGAGAATATGTTCACCGTTTTTTGTATGCCTTATCCTCATTGCGGTATTTTAGATTACGTCTGTTTTACATAGTTTTCACATTAAAAGCTACATATGTAATCTTAGTTTATAGTACATTTAAATATTGGTAGAGCATTGCATACCACTGCGTACAGTTAAGCAATCTTTGGATCTAATATGCTTGTTACTTTCCTAATCATCATCATTGATACATCCAATAGTAATTAAATAAAAATGTCTCTTAAACTGCTTCTGTTGATGAAAAGTGGAGGCAAATAATGCGCTTTGTCGAATATTAGTAACAAATTGTCTCTCAGCCCCCGTTCTTCCAGACATCTTGTATCATAATTTATGTAAAGTTATAATAACTTATAGTTTTGGGTATATAAAAAAAACTACTGCCCTCTTAAAATTTTCTCCGCCTCCCCCCAAGACGTTAAAGCTGGCGTCGCTATTGGTCGGTCATAGCGCCAGGGAATTATAGTTTGGTTACTAGTTATTGATAATTATGTCCATAAACTTCCTTTGAGGTCCCGCTGGCTCAGTGGTAGAGCGTTCACATTTGGTGCCTTGGGTTCCTAATCGATCCCAGCTCGCTCTAAATTGGCCTTTGTGGTGGACAAACACCACGTGCTTGGTTTTCTAGGGTTTTTTCCGTTTCCTCTCACATTCTGTATTCAACTATTTCATTCATTCGCATCTTACCATTATCGTCGGATGTAAAACTCAAAGATTTAATTTCATTAACGGGTAAACGTCCCCTGAACGGGACGTGTTATCATCTGCATGATCTTCAAATACACTCTCAATAATTAGTCAGGTTTCTAGTCTCAGCAAGCCATTATCGTACTTCACATCTCTCAACAACTGGTGTTTCATGCTTGAATGAATTTTCTCTTTTTCCTGAATTCAGCATTGCAACCTTCTGTCTTAAGATAAAAAAGTTTAACAGAATAAGGAGATATCACTAATAAATTTGATTTCGAGAGTATACTAAGTAATACGAAGTACATCGCACATAATCTTATTATTAACTTCCTAGTAATGATAAGAGACAAGACTTGAAACTTAAGGCTTTTATAAGATTTAGGAGTAGTAGTTAACTCTTGCGAGTGACATCTTTCTAGACTATCTTCTCGAATGTGAATCAGTTTTATCAAAAACGACTCAGGTGATTCTGCTTATATTTCATAAATAAATATTTAAATCCAATAACCCAAGAATAATGTGTAAAATAAATTCTTATATAAAAATATGCAGGAAAGGTAATTTCCTGTTAGGGCTGTTTTTTTTTTTTTTTTTTTTTGTGTGTGTGTGTGTGTGTGTCTAATACGGCATGCGATTTTATTGATACTTCCTTCAACTTGCAGAAATATAACTGTTTGGGATTGCAATACATCAAGTTTACGTGAGGTAAAAGGAGTAAATTCTACCCGATGTTGCACCTTTGAACATGCTCATGCAAAATAATTTTCCAGTGAAACCTACCGAATAAATTATTCGATTTTATTAAAATATGTGTACAGTTATCTTCTTTATCGCATTCAAACAATCCTCACTTTTTGCGATTGAAAATAGTAGGGTAAACGGGAACAAATACCCCAGACTTTGGGATTTCCATATTTTAAATAATATAATAAGAAAATAATTTTCTGTAAAGACGTTCGCCAAAATTGCTAGATTTTGTCATAATAAAGAGTATAGTTTGTTTATAGCTTAACAAACATCCCAATGCATGTAGTTAAAATAGATCAAGGCCCCCTTATTCTCCCGATATTCTGAAAGTTATTTCCGCGATAACTTTCGTGAAAAGTATTCGCTTTTGAACAACGTAGTATATATATTGCTTGCGATTTAAATTAGTGAAGAATGGGGATAATCCTAGGAAGGTCATTCCGCTGGTACTTGGAAGTCTCTTCAATGGTAACTTTAGTAAAGAAAAAAAAAATAAAATAAATAAAAATAAAATGAAATAAAAAATGGAATATGTGCATTGTAGTATATTATTTCGGATGCCTCAAATTTGCCACAATTTCCTTGAGTTTAAAATTTTCAAGCCATCTTTCAAGTCTTTTTTTCCTTTTTCCGCAGCGCGGCTATATGAGACTTGGACGTACAGTTTAATGTCGAATCCGAACCACTATCATTCAATAATCTACCGGGAATCGGACCCGGGGCCTCGTCCACCTAAAGGGCGCGTGCTAGTCATAGACCAGCTGGGAGGGCTTTCCATCTATAGATGTAGCCAAAACTTTTCGTATGGGTATGCACAAAGGTAATTAATTCATATTCACCATCTTACTATAACGTTCTTACGTGCTCATTTGATGTACCTTTAAGTGGATTTCGAAAACATAAAATGTTATTTTAAGGAATCACTCCGTCTCCTTTGGCCTAGGCGGCATAATGTGGGACGTTAAACTGAATGAATGATGACAAAGGGACCTATATTTCCCCTGCAATTTTTAACTTTTAAGTACGCCAATGTAGTGCTAATAATTTATACACTACCATTACACTGCCAGTCCTAAGCCTGGATAAAGTGTGAAGGGCAGTTGACATTGCGCCTCGAGGTTGTAGCCTACTTAGTACAACCTACTAGTAGACAGCATATAATTTATCGTGACATTTTATAAATGTCAATATCGCATGTTATAAATTCATGTGGATATTCTAACCAGCCGTATTTTGCCTAGGATGTGCTAACACACTGAATAATCTCTTGAAGAAACATCCAAATTTAAGGCGCCAACACCTGGAAATCTCCCCCCCCCTAAAAAAAAGACTGTTTTAAAATGTTAAATTACACTCGAATATTAATCTAGCAAACAGTAGGAAATATTTTTCATACTATTATTATTATTATTATTATTATTATTATTATTATTATTATTATTATTATTATTATTATTATTATTATTATTATTATTATTATTACTATTATTATTAGCATCGCCGATTTCCTTCTGAATCGGTCTTATTGTTTTTAGTTTAATGTTCCATGATTATGCTTTGAGGCAGTGGTATAGAGAGGGAGGCTCACCCAGCTCGATCCCCCCCCCTCCCCGTTAGTGCCGTAATATCGAATATGATTTTGTATTATTATTTGTGATTCCGATGTTTTGACTTTTTAAAAAATATAATTTATCATCACAAAATGTATTTTAAAGTCATGTTCAAAAGAATAACTTCTTCATTATTGATTGATTTTAAACTCAAGGAAATTGTGGCAAATTTGAGGCATCCGAAATAATATACTACAATGCACATATTCCATTTTTTATTTTATTTTATTTTTATTTATTTTATTTTATTTTTATTTATTTTATTTTTTTTTTCTTTACGAAAGTTACCATTGAAGAGACTTTCAAGTACCAGCGGAATGACCTTCCTAGGATTATCCCCATTCTTCACTAATTTAAATCGCAAGCAATATATATACTACGTTGTTCAAAAGCGAATACTTTTCACGAAAGTTATCGCGGAAATAACTTTCAGAATATCGGGAGAATAAGGGGGCCTTGATCTATTTTAACTACATGCATTGGGATGTTTGTTAAGCTATAAACAAACTATACTCTTTATTATGACAAAATCTAGCCATTTTGGCGAACGTCTTTACAGAAAATTATTTTCTTATTATATTATTTAAAATATGGAAATCCCAAAGTCTGGGGTATTTGTTCCCGTTTACCCTACTATTTTCAATCGCAAAAAGTGAGGATTGTTTGAATGCGATAAAGAAGATAACTGTACACATATTTTAATAAAATCGAATAATTTATTCGGTAGGTTTCACTGGAAAATTATTTTGCATGAGCATGTTCAAAGGTGCAACATCGGGTAGAATTTACTCCTTTTACCTCACGTAAACTTGATGTATTGCAATCCCAAACAGTTATATTTCTGCAAGTTGAAGGAAGTATCAATAAAATCGCATGCCGTATTAGACACACACACACACACACAAAAAAAAAAAAAAAAAAACAGCCCTAACAGGAAATTACCTTTCCTGCATATTTTTATATAAGAATTTATTTTACACATTATTCTTGGGTTATTGGATTTAAATATTTATTTATGAAATATAAGCAGAATCACCTGAGTCGTTTTTGATAAAACTGATTCACATTCGAGAAGATAGTCTAGAAAGATGTCACTCGCAAGAGTTAACTACTACTCCTGAATCTTATAAAAGCCTTAAGTTTCAAGTCTTGTCTCTTATCATTACTAGGAAGTTAATAATAAGATTATGTGTGATGTACTTCGTATTACTTAGTATACTCTCGAAATCAAATTTATTAGTGATATCTCCTTATTCTGTTAAACTTTTTTATCTTAAGACAGAAGGTTGCAATGCTGAATTCAGGAAAAAGAGAAAATTCATTCAAGCATGAAACACCAGTTGTTGAGAGATGTGAAGTGCGATAATGGCTTGCTGAGACTAGAAACCTGACTAATTATTGAGAGTGTATTTGAAGATCATGCAGATGATAACACGTCCCGTTCAGGGGACGTTTACCCTCATTAACTTCCCATCACATTTTCTCCAGGCTTAGGACTGGTTACATTCCTTACAGGAATATAGGCGTGTTTAGAATTTTTTTTTGTTTTTTTTAGCGAACCTTGCCATGCTATTTTGATTGTTGTTTTAACCAATCAAAAACGTTTTCTTTATATTTATGTATTAATTTTCTTAAAATAATTTGCAGGTATTACCCTTGTCAGTGATGATATGCACAGGAAACGTGCTTTCATTTCTTACCCTATTCGCATACTGTCTCTGACTACCTTTCTGCGTGTCACCCTCTCCCCCGGAGCTTATGATTCGTTGAAGCGTCATAATCAGTGCCATCGGCTGGTGTCTCTGTCTCTGTCTCGCTCTCTCTCCCTCTTCATAACAGGTTTACTTAGTGGACGCTAAGTACACGGAATATGGATGTAAGAAAATAACAGGAATTAACGACCTGTGGAAAGAGTGGTAAAATAAACTGGACATCCCTGATTGTGAGATAAAATCAATATAAAATTCCTTCGGTGAGCCAGAAATACTGGGCGCTACATATACGGAACCAAAGGGAGAAACCCCGACTCACCCTCTGAAAGAAATACTGCTGATCAATAATACAAGGAAATCACAATATTAGGAAATCCAAATATTAGCCAGTAAATATCACATTTATAATTTTGATTTAATAAGTTAATATTTCACTTACCACTAAATGTAATGATATGGAAACTGGACTTGAACTGTTAATGGGGCTGCAGCCGCCTTCCTCGAAATGTTGCTTCTGAATCTAATTTGTCGATAATCTGAGAAACGTTAATGTCGTAAGACCTTTCTATGCACAACACAACTAAACTACGAAATTTTTCTTGGCCAATAGTGCTACGAACGTATGTTTTTAGCCGTCTCAGGCACGAAAAGGAACGTTCACTGGTTGCGGAACTGACAGGCACGGTTAGAAAAGTCTTATAAACTTGGTTCAAGTTTGAGAAGCATTCGTAAAGGTTCAATTTTTAAAACAAATTTAGAAGCGATGAAAAATAATTTTCAAGCTATCTCTGCACACAAGTTGGAGAAAACTGTTAACTCTGATGTCAGCTCAACTTTGGGGATTTTGTAGGTGTTGCTGACAATTGTGATACTTACTGCTGATGGCTTGTGTTGATTCAACACGTCGTGGAGGGAATGAAGAACTTGTATATCATTTTCTTTGAACTTTTATTGCTAATATCTGCCACAATGATGTCAATAACGGAATAATACACTTCGCGTCTGTAATATTCAGCTGCTGTCTCACACTCGAAGAAATATCACCACCATCCAATGCTCGTGGGATTTGTCTTCGCGGAACGTTCGGTGCACTGCATCCTATGGTTTCTGCAATTTCTTCTGTTTCTGCCCACAGCGTTTTGAAAATTTTCTCATTCCTTAAGGACTGAAGGCTGCAGATATTGGCTTGCGACAAATTTTTTACAGTAGAAAAATTGGTACGTGTATTCTGTAAGTGCATGGACAGTTGATTCGTGTATTCAAGAACATGTCTCATCAGTTTAAGACGAAACAAAAATAAAAAATCATGAACATTTCTTAACAGGGAATGCGCATCTGGACCGTAAATTTGATAGTGATCTGCTATTTCCTCTAAAGTTTCAACTACAGGTTCAAAATTTTCTAAAACTGCACGAATAGCTTCCGATTTACAGTTCCATCTAGTGTCGCTCAAAGATTGTAATGTTACCAAATGCTTTTTCTCCTTGAGGTTGAACATTTTCAAAAATAGCGTGCTTTTTTGAGGGCTCTTCTATGAAGGAATGCAACTGCTCAGAACACCAAACATGTTTCGAATCGTAGACAGTTTTCCGCACACATCAATAATACATAAGTTCAAAATGTGAGCGTAACAATTAATATAAATGGCTAAATAGTTCACGTTCCTGATCCTCTTTGCAACGCCAGAGTACTGACCACGCATAGCGGCTGCACCATCGTAACATTGTCCTCGGATGTAATCTACATTCAGACCCAATGATATTAACACATTTGTTAACAGTTTGGACAAACTTTCGCCGTGATTTTTCTCTATTGTAAAACCCGATAAAACTTTCGTGAACATTTAATGTTTCATCACAGTATCGCAAAACAAAAGATACTTGTTCGCTTCAAACCTTGAGTTTCATCCATGATGACACCATATATACCTGCAGTCTTCACACGATGGATTATTTTTCTCAGCACATACTCGCACATTAAATCTAGAAATTGATTTTGCTATTCGGGAATAACGTATCTAAATGTTTTCTCTTTGTTAACATAATACCGAAAAATCACGTCATTGTCTTTGCATCTTAGCGATAAGAGTTCTAGTAAATTACCCTTATTTTCACTTTCGTTATTTTCCTTATGGTCTCTAAGAGGAACACATTGGCGAGCACAATACAAAATACTATTTAGAAGTGCTTCCAAATATACTCTATTGCCATTAACTATTTGGTTCGTCTGCAAATCTAATTTACGCGCAACTGATCCGTGCAATAGTGCGTTTCAGAATTCCGCACCCTTAGAAATGCAAGTCGTATGAGCGTTACTTGCCTCATCAACACCGAATTTATCTACGACCTTCTTCCAGTTACGGAAACCCTCTTTAGTAAAACTGTCTTCAGATTTCGGAATATCTTCGGAGAATGCGCGACAATAAAAGCAAAAAGCACTATCTCGAGAAATGTTATATTCTAACGAACTAAATTTCCTATACCAGTGGTCGAAATGAGACGGTATGCGGTGGTATGCCATACTGCCTCTGGTTTTTCAGTAATGAGGACATACCGTCTGTGGTTTTTCAGTGATCAAGACAATATTTAAATAGCCGGTATGTTGAGTCAAAATCATAATAAAACATACCGCCTCTGCTTTGTTTTCCACTTCGAACACTGGCCTATACCACTCTGATCGGAACTGGCGGCCATTTTTATTGGGGTACGTTTTCAATTGCGGTTGGAAGGACCTAGACCTACTGCCAGAAATGTCTTTGCCTTTTCACAACCTTTGACTGGATTACGATCTTCTGAAACTTCATCTTGTGACACTGTTTCTACAGTAATACCGACATTTTAATTCTTATCTTCTGAGACTTCATCTTCTGACACTGTTTTCACACTAGCGCTTCAATTCTTATCTTCTGAAACGCAAGAAGTAGATTGTTTAGTCACTATTTCGTTATTTCCACTGGCACTGTCAATATTGCTAAGTTTCGGCTTCTTAAAATATTCCAACATTCTTTTTTTTTTTTTTTTTTTTAGCACTGCATATTAGTCACAACAACTTCCTGTGAAACTTGAGAAATCTTCAAATACCCCAGACAAAATATAAGAAATGAAACCACTATACACCGATACAAGTGAAAGCTATATATACAGAAAAAAAAAACTTCAAACGAACTGCTCACTGCCAAGGATGCTGATTTCTCTGTAACTCTGGGGGGGGGGAGAGACATTCAGACGTGGGTTTGTATATTCATAAAAAAATACATATAATAATACAAAATGCATATAAATATACATATTAAAAAAATACATGGGGGCCCATATGAGCTTTGGGGGGCCCGGCCCCCCAGAATCGGCGCCCTTGCTCACTGCAAACACAAACTCCAGAATAAATCAAGTGTATTATTTTTGGTTTGGTGCCAGGGTGACTATTAGTAAAAATAACTCACCTAATTCCAATTGTAAGGTACACTGGCGAATATTTGCTGTTTTTCTAGAGGCGTGGCCGATATTACCCCAAATTAATTTAAACCAGTAAACACAATTCCATAAATCTCCCATCCTTCCTTGATCATTTGCCAAAAACCGCATGAAAATCGGACTTCAGTCAGAAATTCTAGACCCAAATGAAATTGGTGAGTTTAAAAAAAAAAAAAACACCCCGTGTATGGTCTATGATATACTATATGAAAGGTGTCCTTAGTTGTTTCTATAACTATTTTCTGAACTTATAGCTGTAATTGTTTTAATTGTGACAAAAAGTGTCAGCTTCATTGTGTGATGAAAAGTAATTTATAGTAACACCCCGCAAAAGACATGCAAGAGGTATTGGACTCAAGGGAAAATAAGTAAATAAATAAATTTGCTGTTCTTGAAATAGGTAACATTTCATTCGTTACATTTTATGGTTTTCGTTTTCACAATATGAAGTGTCATACGCTATCGTAAGTGGTAATATTCAATATGTTTTACACCGAATCTACCATACACCTAAATTTCCCCACACCGAGTTTTCCGTACACCGAATTTTTCTACACCGAGTTTTCTTACACCGAATTTTCTTGCACCGAAATTTCCTACACCGAAGTTTCCTAGACCCATTCGTCTTATCACCACCGTCTCCCTTAGCCTCGATGCATAATAGCGGGTCGTTAAACTAGAAAGAAACAAAAGTTTTTTTTTTTTTCCTTTACCCCATTTTGAATCGGAACGTATATATTTGTTTGCATCATATGTTAAATGTGGCTTTCGTGTTGCGTAAAGCTTAAGATTTAAGAGGGGAAAAAAACCTCTAACTAATCAACTCAGCTTTGCATTTTTTCCTAACTCTACCTTACTCGCATAATATAAATAGAGGGTGTCCAATATACAATGCAACCTGGAGTTTGAGATAGTAGAACTTTTGAATTTGAAGCGATACACAAATAATGATTATACCATAAAGAAGCCTTGTTCATGCATATATTTTTAAACTAAGAAGCAACGATTGAAGTACACTAGGAACCACGCAGTGTCGGTAGATGCAACCAAAGTTTTTTTTTTTTTTTTTTTTTTTTTTTTTTGCAAAACATGTAAATTGACAAATAATTTATACGTATGGATGTTCTGTCATTAATTTTCAGTTTGTTTAGTTGGAGTAGCTTGGAAACCATGGAGCAGAAAAAAGAATTTATTATTTACACCGATAACTAATCGGTTTAGGTCTCTGTAAGGGGTTACTAAGGAAAACGTGGTTCTCATAAATTAACATTTTGAATTATCAACTCTGCTGATGTTTCAGTGCATTAAAAGGTGTGTTTAAGGGTCTGTCTACATTATGCACTTCCTGAAAAGAACGGAAAAGAAACTAGTATTTTTTTTCAAAGGGGAAGTGTCAATTATTAAATGAAAATGACAAAATGGAAAAACGCAGGATATGGAAAATCATTGTATTTTATTTTACTTTAGTATAAAATCTATTACGTATTGTGTGGAGAAGAACATTCGTATTTCATTATTCACTGGGATGATGAACATTTGGTGTGTTATCAGTAGAAAATTTGAATTATATTTTCAGAAATAAGACAAAGTATCATGCCGTCAATATAGACGATAGCTATTGTGACTGGATTCTCAGTTTCGGCCTCGATGGTAACCCGTAACTATTGACTACAATAATCTTCTGAACAATCTTCTACGACAAATTCAGTTTTTATTTAAATAAATTAATTTTAAATTTTATTCCTCTGTTAGGTAGAAATTCCTAAGTTTAGACTTATTTAAATCATTTATGCACATAGAACACAGTCAATGCATTTGTTTAAACAAAATACCAGAAACGCCTATTGTGATTAGTACTTATATAGGCCTGTAATAAATCAAATATACAGGAAGCTACTTACAATTCAATAAATAGCTATTATTATGAACAATTCCCTTAGTGTTCTGAATTATACATCATATATAAGTTATATAGTAATTAAGAAGTTATAAATTCGTATAATAATAATAATATTGTTCTTTGGTGAGTGTGACCATGGTTAGAAATGAATCACGTAGCCTCCGGCGGAAAATGGACAAAAATACACTACTCCAGGCCTTCAAACTTCCTCAGAGGGACGGAATGAGAATATATGAAAGTCAACTTTACCAAGAAAAAAATACCTTCACGTACCACATTTTTTCTTTTTTAAACTTAAGAATGCTTAGTTCAATTTCAGTACAATTTCCTGAAGCAAGGTATCTACTTGATGAATTATTTTATACTAACTGAAATACCCGTTCTTTGCATGGAGAAGATAAGATTTATACAATATATCATATTTAAAGGTAAAGAAATCAATGAAATAAATAAATAAAGCAATATATAAGCATAATATAAGTGCAATATAGAAATGCCGAAGAGCAACGCCGACCAGCTGCCATGTTCGTTCTTGCCTAAACTTGGATTTGAGTGGCATTAGGACTGTTACCGGTGGCATGGAAGACACGGCTTCGACTGCCGGCGGGAACTCATGTGGTTCGGATTCCACATTAAGTTGTAGAACCACGTTTCATATAGCCTAGCTGCTGAAAGGGGCGCTAAACTAAGAATCCAATTCAATTTTAATCCTAATTCTCAACCAGTTTCTCTACTCCAGCATATAAATGCCAGTTTGTAATTTCCCATTTGGAACCACAGGAGAATGAAATTGACCACCCTACAACTACCTAACTAGTTTAGAATAATAAGTGGCCTAAACTCTGCCTTCGACACCAGCAAATTTTGCTAAATAGGGGCAAGATTATTCACTCACATAAAAAATTATTTTTTAATTAGTATATTATTATACAATTGATTAATATGTATTTCTCAAACTCAGAGGAACAATTGCTCTCCTGTCTTCCTCAAACGATGACCCTGCTTCAGATAGATAACTCAGACGTACTGACTAACAACTATACTCGTATTACGTACTGGAATCTAGGAAAAAATAGTAGTAGCAAAAAAAAAAAGCCCAATAGGCCTATCAAAGTCAGTGTATAATGTTGCTTCCAGAAGATTTTGGGAGGACGATTCCCATCATGCATCCAATCTGCTGACTTCGGCTGAAATTTAATTGATCTTTAAATCCGTATGTACCACACAAAATAAATGCACAAGATTGAGCCTTATACCTTATCCATAACTTTTTGTTTAACCACTACATCCTGAAGAAAATTTTTTAAACCAAACTAAAAATCATGTGTAACAACTTTTCTTTTTTTATCGTTGTGTTTCCAAATTTCATTTTAATTATTGCAAAAAGTCGATTTATTCCGCCTATACCCATCACAGTCACGACGTCAGAGGGGTCGAATACTTTCCTGATGGCCACACGTCTCCCCCCCTTCCCCTCAGACATTTAACCACCATTTCACTACAATATAATATAAAACTATATTTTAAAGCATGCAAAAAGAATCCAGTGCTACCAAACAAAATTTCCTGCTCTTTGCTTGGGCCCCTTACAAGAAGTTACATTCATATATATAAACAGAAATCCTGTTAAAACTGGACTATGACATTTGGCTCAAAAATCCGAAGTGGTAATTATAATAAATAAATAAGCTATTTCAAATATTTTTAAGATACCATTACAATGTTAGAGTTGTACCACACAGGAAAAGGATGAATTGGGACTCAGTTCAGATGTTCAAGCCTGCTCATAGTAGCTCTATATTCCTTCTTTCATGTTCATTTGTTTCCAACTGTTAAAAAAAAAAAAGTCATTACCATATCAATTAATGCTTCACGTACCTTTCTGCGTGGTGGCACTGTATTTCCTCCTATTCACATATAGTTTGACAACACTCGCGTATGGTATGAACATAAGGGGCACTATGAAGAGTCGTTTTGAAGTATGATTAGCGTCATACTAAAGGCCTGAATACTGCAGGAAACATATTAGTCGAACTCCTTAGTATGGCAACTAATCACGCGTCATAACGACTCTGCATAAGGACCAAGATCTTTTACCAAGCTACTGACTGGACGCATTTTTAAAAATGAGCAACTATGAGCAAACAGTTTCTATAGTTTTGAACTCTATACTCTCGTGTAACTGATCAATCAAAATCGATTCTATCACTAATTTGTTTAAAATGATATATGCCATTGTTAAAATCGGTTTGGAAATATTAATTATTACAAATATTACTTTCTTTTATTCTAGTCGTATGCTATGTTCTTACTCTTATAAAACCTCACTGTGCTTCGTGTTTATGTTCTTCAGTTTCCTCCAATAACTTTTCTTTGCTTTTTCTTTTTAACTTAGATTCACAGGGTTGTTACCTCTAACAAGAGAGTATGATGATATTTTCGATATATATACAAATTATACTATATATAAGGATTGGAATAGGATATAATGGCTAGAACGAAAAAGTGCATAATCTACGGAATGAAGGAAGAGGAAGGAAACGGGAAAAAAACGAGAAAATCCACGCACACGGTGTTCGCCCACCAGAAGATTCACTTGGCGGGAATTGGGATTGAACCCGGGTCCCCGTGCACCAGAGGTGAGCGCTCTGCCACTGAGCCAACGCGGTCTTCCCAAGCTGCTTGGACAGATCATTGCAACAGCCAAAAGCGATCACTATGTATTCTTTCATAACTAAGAGTTGTTCTTAAATTTGACAAAACTTCTTTAAATCCATTTGGAGAACAGTAATAGAAATTTACAAATTGTAATTTTATTCTGTATGTGACCACACAAATAGCTTTTTAAATTTAAATTATTTTATGACTATATATATATATATATATATTTGGTCTAGGAATTAATTCGTGCGGGTGGACAAGAGATGGCGCAACGAACGGAGCGTCCCACAGTTCCGTGTATCCACACATGTGTTGCAAACCCCTGTCATCGCGTATCGTTCGTAGTATAGGGCAGTGGATTAAAGCGTCAACAACACCAGTTTGTAGTTAAGTGAACATGGCGCAATTTGTGCCTGATAAAGTGTTTTTGCGGGGTGTCCTGCTGCATTATTTTAACATGCAGAAAAGTGCGACTGAAAGTCATCGTATTTTGGTGGAAGTGTATGGTGACCATGCTCTAGCTGAGCGAACGTGTCAGAAGTGGTTTGCACGGTTTAGAAGTGGTGATTTCGGCTTGGCAGACCAAGAGCGAGCTGGACAGCCAAAAAAATTTCAAGACGAAGAATTGACAGCATTGCTCGAGCAGGATTCGTGTCAAACGCAGGAACAACTTGCAGCAGCATTAGGCGTTGATCAAACAACAGTCTCCAAACGCTTGAAAGCCATGGGAATGATTCAAAAGATGTCACATTGGGTTCCACATGAATTGAAAGACAGAGACGTTGAAAGACGAAAAACCATTTGCGAATTGCTGCTTCAACGACAGAGCAGAAAGGGGTTTCTGCATCGAATTATTACGGGTGATGAGAAGTGGATCCATTACGAGAACCCTAAACGAAAAAAGGCCTGGGTGAAACCAGGTGAACCAGGTCCATCACAACCAAAACGAAATATTCACTGTGCAAAGGTTATGCTGTGCATATGGTGGGATATGAAAGGTGTGGTGTACTATGAGCTGCTGCAACCGGGTGAAACTATGAATGGAGAACGTTATCGACGACAATTAATGCGTTTTGAAGCAAGCTCTGGCCAGAACACGACCAGAATGGGAGAACAGACATGATAAACTTATTGTTCAACATGATAACGCTCGCCCACATGTCGCAAAACCGGTCAAAACCTATTTAGAAAATGTCGGATGGGAAGTTTTACCCCACCCGCCGTATTCACCAGACGTTGCTCCTTCGGACTACTACTTGTTCGATTGCATGAACAACGATTTGATTGGACAGCGGTTTACTTCTTCAGAAGATATCGAAACATGGGTCTCTGACTGGATCGCTTCCAAGGATGAGGACTTCTTTCGCCACGGAATCCGTACATTGCCTGACAGATGGGCGAAAGTGGTGGCTAGCGATGGACAATATTTTTCTTAAGGTATTTATGTATTTTGTGTTTGTACTACAGCTTCAATGTGTGCGTACCAACCGCACGAATTAATTCCTAGACCAAATATATATATATATATATATATATATATATATATATATATATATATATATATATATATATATATATATTGAAACGTAACAGAAATTCAGGAGTCTTCTTTGTGAATTTCTCAAAATTGATAAATGGAGCTGAATAATATATTTAATGTTTGTATTTAAAATCCAAAATATAGTTTGGCTACTGCATATGTTTGAAATTGCAGTAATTACTTAATTTCTTAATAAGTGTGAAAGTCCTGGATTTAAGGTTACTTATTATTAATTAACATATTAAAAATACACTAACACAATATATATATAGGAGTATGACAAAAAAAATCTAAAACGTTTGCAAAAGTGTGAAAATCATATCTAGTATCGTGTGGGACCTCCTTTTGCGTCCAAGACAGCTTGGATCCGACGTGGAATGGACGTATACAGCTCCTGAAATGTGATGTGTAGAATTTTGTACCATTGTTCCTCCAAAACACGCTCCAGTTCTTTAAGGGATGCTGGTGGAGGGTAATGAGACCGAACACGCCTTTGTAACTCAGACCACAATGGCTCAATGATGTCAGATCTGGTGGTTGCGGGACCCAGGAGAGGTGTGATAGCTCCTGGTCATGCTCCTCAAAACCATGATTTCACCGTTTTTGCAGTGTGACAGGGTGCCAAATCATCTTGGTAGATGCTATCGCCATCAGGAAACAATATTTGAGCCATGGGAGAACCTGGTTCTCCAAAATGGCCTCATACACCTTAGCATTCATCATTCCATGCAAGGCTATGATGGGACCTGCAGAAAACCACGATATCACTGCCCATACTGTAACAGAACCACCCCCATGCTTTACAGTTGTGAGCAGACAGTCTGTATCATAGGCTTGCGACGGTGTTCTCCATACGTAAACATGACCGGTTGTTGGAAACAAGGTGAAGGTCGATTCATAGGGCCATATTACGTGTTTCCACTGATCACGAGTCCACGCCTTGTGGTCCCTGCTCCACAGGATACGCCTCTTCGCATTTACTGCTGTGACCAGGGGCCCTGCCATGAATTTTCATTTTATGAAGTTCCCGTCGCACTGTTTTCGATGAAACCGGGTTCTGTAGGCCGGAATTGAGTTCAGACGTAATTTTCATTGCAGTGGTCTTCTTTTTAGCTGCTACAATCCGTTTTAATACCCTCTGGTCCCTATCTGACAGGATTGTCTTTCGACCACTGTTGTGCTTTGCAGACGTCGTTTGCCCATGAATTGTGTATGCCCTCATGACATTGGACGCAGTGCCTTTCGATAACCCCACAATGTTCGCCACTGTTGCGACTAAAGCTCCAACCAGACGGGCACCAAGGATCATGCCTCTTTGAAAGTCTGTCAGGTCATCCACTTTACCGCCCCACTTTCACACCACGACACTCACAGGTGAACTGGTTACTGCTGATGGAAGAGGAAGGTCCACATGACACATTGAAAACAAAAAACGATCAATACGTGCCCCCCCCCCCTTGACGCTCAGGTTTACACTGGATAAAATAGGCTTCAATCCTGCTTTACACTGGATAAAACGGCAAACTATGGTTTAGCCCCTCCCTTAATCATATCCTGGACCCGCCACTGTATATATATATATATATATATATATATATATATATATATATATATATATATATATATTACCTGGCGATACACATAGTTGATGGAAAAATGATCCCAATAAAGTCCTTCAAATTGGAAGCATTTCATATGTTAATGGACCAAAAGCAATCACTGGTAGTGATCAGTCTTTGAAAAAGACGAAATTCGTTGGGTTAAGTTCTGATCCCTTGAGCCCCTATTCTACAACTGCTTCAGGTTAAAAAAAAAATGTTATTATTTGCCTTCTTTACCTTCATTTTTAACATTCCCTCGTAAATAGCAGGTTGTGTGTGTTTCTTCACCCGCCTTATTTTTCATACTTTCATTCTGACTGCCATGATTAATCCGATTGGGTAGAAAAGTGTGATTAACGAACCAAACTCATCATCATTAAAACGCCTAACACATTTGAGACTTTCACCGTTTCCAATTTTGAAAACGCTCCTGCATACACTATAAATCATTACTGGGCAGCTTCTATATCACATAATCATTAAGGAATCATTCTTAGGTACAGGGCCGTGCCGTGGAAAATCAGCGCCCGGGGCGAGAGTATACGACGGCGCTCCCATACATATATTCCAAACAATTTTTCGTATCTTTTTTCCTTTTTTCCCCCGAATTTTTCGCCCCCTTACTTCGGCGCCCGGGGCCATCGCCCCGCTCGCTTCCCCTACGGTACGGCCCTGCTTAGGTATATAATGACTTTCTTAACTATTACTGACAAGTAATAAGTGAAAACCTGTTCTGACTCCTATTAAGAAGTTTGGATTGCGAGCGGAGCTTAGATGAAAACTTTTAACAAATCTATTTCTTTGCAAACTGACAACAGTATGGCTTTAACTGAGCGCTAATACTGTTTTGGGAATGTTTACTCATTTCCAACACTTTTTTCCTTCTTGCTCGTTAGACGCCTCTTGCAATCAGCGCCCGAGGCGACGTTTCCACTAGCCCCTTTCCTTTCTGCAAATAACCATTGGGGTCTCAATTGTGCTTAACAATGTGACTAAGTGTTAAGCAGAATCAATTTCGAAAATGTAACATTTAACATAGTTCTTATTCATGTTTTGTGAGTGTCATAACAGAAAAGCTCCTTTCACAACCAGCTGAGATCACAGGCAGTCCAATAGCAATTTTTATCCTCTTCTATACTTTAGAGTTTCATGATTTACTTCAAGACTATGACGGCGGTGACAATGATAATGAACGAAGTGGAATGAAGAACGTAGAAGAAAACGGGAGAACCCACGCACAAAGCGTTCACCCACCACAAATTCTATTTGGTAGAACTTAGGTCGAACCATAGACCATTCGCACCAGAGGTGAGCGCTTTGCAGCTGAGCCACCGCGGACTGCCTTATATACAGCATAGGGGCAATGTTGCACTTACGATTAGATAAGTCTGTTGAGCTTCTTCTAAATGTTCTTCCGACTTCTTTTTTTCTTTTTTCTTTTTTCTTTTTCTTTCTTTTTTTTTTAATAAAGAGTGTTGCTACTTTCCGTGTTGGAGTGTTGCTCCATGTTTGAAGCCGTACAAAGCTTTCTTCTCTTAGCTTCTTGTTGAAGGTGGAAATTATCGAAAAAAGAAGGAAGAAAGGTAAAAAGAAGGTTGATTATTTTATGTTGGTTTCCAAAAGGGTAGTTGCTAATCTGTATAAAATTTAGTTTCAAGAATATTTTTCTTCTTTTTTTCGGTTATGACTAGCAGAATACCCGTTCTTCGCATGAAAGGCGGAAATTTTGGCACCGGAAATTTTGGCACAAGTAGTTTTGACACGGTAATTTTGGCACCGGTAATTTTGGCACCAAGAAACGAAGCAAACGGAAATTTTGGCACCATTTATAATAGAAGTACAGAAAATGTGAGAAAATACTCTGAATGTAATAGATATTTAAATTCACATGTTATTAACTAGGATTGTTCCAGCGCGACGAATCAAACCAGTGACGAATGTACAGTCAGCGACAAAATTTCTTTCTCTTCTGTAAAATTTATTTTGCTTATAACTTTGGAATTGATGGACTGATTTGAGTAGTTTTCTGAAATTTACCGAAAACTATATCTGCTTTAAGTTGCTGAATATTTCACTCAAATCTGTCCGTCCATTCGAGAGATATTCGCGGAAGAACTTTTAACATAGGAAAAGAATTTTGTTACTGACAGTACAGACACCGGTAAAGATACTATTGGCAGTTTCATTATATATTCAAAGCAAGTTAAAATTCCCCTCTAATGGGTTTGTATTTTACTTTCAAGTGCAAACAGTAAAAGCTAATTGGAACCATGGAAATTGAAGTACAGAGAAAAAAGAAAATTAGAAAATACTCTGGATATAATAGATGTTAATGTACCAATTTATTTTGCAGAAGAGATTACACCGAGATTCTTTCCATCGAAACTTCCGGCTCTCCTCTCACGCATATCCCAAAGCCTCATGAAAAGGTGCAATGTTTTACAATTCGGATTATTGTGAACCATATATCATTGCAAATCATGTTATTGAAATTCATTTATTGATTTGTTAATTCTTCTTGCGTAAGTGTGTATTTAAGTTTTCTTAGTTAAGAGTTCAATAATTTTGACTTGCTTTGAATACCTAATGAAGCTACCAATATTACCTTTTACTGGTGTTTGTACATTTGTCGCTGGTTTCATTATTCGTGCTGATACAGTTCTAGTCATTAACATGTGAACGTAAATATCTATTATATCCAGAGTATTTTCTATTTTTTTTCTCTGTACTTCAATTTCCGTGGTTCGAATCAGCTGTTACTGTTTGCACTTGAAAGTAAAATACAAACTCAGTGCAGTGAACATAGTGCAGTCTTCAGCAACTCAAAGAAGATACAGTTTTCCATAAATTACAGAAAACTTCTCAAATCAGTCCATCAATTCCAAAGTTAAACGCAAATACATTTTACAGAAGAGAAAGAAATTTTGTCGCTGACTGTACATTCGTCACTGGTTTGATTCGTCGCGCTGGAACAATCCTAGTTAATAACATGTGAATTTAAATATCTATTACATTCAGAGTATTTTCTCACATTTTCGGCATTATAAATGGTGCCAAAATTTCCGTTTGCTTCGTTTCTTGGTGCCAAAATTACCGGTGCCAAAATTACCGTGTCAAAACTACTGGTGCCAAATTTCCGGTGCTAAAATTACCGCGCACCTCTTCGCATAGGGAGAATGCGTTTCAATTCGGATCTCCTTCGTGGCTAAGCGTATGCGCCCTTGGCGTGGGAGACCCGGGTTCGATTCCCGGTGGGAGCTCATGAGGTTCGGATTCCACATCAATCAGTAGGTCCACGCCTCATATAGCCTCGCTGCTGAACGGGACGTAAAACTCAAAATCAACTCAACGTTTCAATTCGGTAGGGATGAGTACGAGTCGAGTTGAGACAGAATTTTCCTGAGAAAATTCGAGTCGAGACACAGCTCTTCCAATAGAAAACTGTACGTTTTTCGAGTCGAGACATCACTTTTACAGTACATTTTCGAGACGAGACAGCCTCAAATCTTGTATCGTGCGCATCCATACAATTCGGATACAAAGGGCAATAAAACTGTCACCAATCAACTTAGGGATCCCAAAAGCTAGGAATTCGACACTAATATCTGTCAATTTCAACTATTTTTACATGTTACCGTCTCCCCTTAGGAGTACTAATGGGGGATGCTTTTGGATTTAAACGGCATCGGAAGTGTTACTGTTCGTCCCGAAAACTATGGATTGGACATTAATGTGGTAATTTACGATCATTTATATATATATATATATATATATATATATATATATATATATATATATACAGTGGTGCTATTCAGCCGGTTCGCCAGAACCGGTTGTTAAAATATTTCGAGTTCGCAGAACCGTTTGTTAGAACCAAACATGAAGTAATTTTCACCCAGTTATATCCAGGAACAGAAAATTTTAGTTTAAGCATCTTTGTTTCTAGAAATTCTTACATCTACAGGGTTAAACATATGATCTCTCAAAACAAGGTATAACCGTTTATTTCTTAATCTCAAAAGCTCAGGTATCAAGAAGGAGAACTGGGATCACATGAGTGTAGTGGTGAGGGTAATTTATATATGAAACGCATACGTATCATTATCAATAATAAATTGTTGGTCCATTGCTCGATTAAGATCTTCTCAACATTTTTTGAGAACCATCTATCTTGGCTAATCCATCTCCAAGATATTCGCAGTGCTACCTAGCCTAATTTCGTCACACTACATTGTATTAGGATGCTGTGTAGGTCTGTACATGGCGCTTGCGGTTTTGTCTATATTTTGTTTGTCCATAAATATTTTGGTTTTGTCTATCTTGTATAGTTTGTTTCATAAGAGAGTTATATGTATCCTTACTATACTATATACAGTATATATGAGAGAGAGAGAGAGAAAACCGGTTGTTAAGAAATAAGAATAGCACCACTATATATATATATATATATATATATATATATATATATACCCATCCCCTGCTCCAAGTTGCACCTTCAAAGTGAAAAGATCCCAGGCTCAACATCATTTATGTTGAAAATTGATTGAGATTGTTGGGGTGGTTCAAAAGTTATTAAGTTACGAAAATTGTTACTTTCAATTTTATATTCGTATGTATAGACAAAACAGTGTTTAAGAAGTAACTATTTGGTTTGAATAGTCGGTATTAAATAGGTATCTCAGTAAAGAAAAAGTGAAATGTGCTAATGTAGATACTTTAATTGGTAAAAGTGCAATTTTTGATATTATAATTTCATTGGTATTTACATTTGTTCGAAATAAATACAGATTTGAAGTTAATATGTGTTTTATGCGTTTGTAAAATTTTAGTTACAAGACTTGTAATAATAAAATTTAAATTTTTACCGATGTGACTTCCCTCGGGAGCCGCTACTGCTCCCACTTTGTTACTCTTATTTGACTAACTGAATGACTAGCGAATTTATTACTGAATTTTCCTCTAATATTTCCTCGTTCTTAATATCTATGTTAATGCAAGTCAAATAAGTGGACTTCGATGAACAATTTTTATTTCCTTATAAACTTGCATATCTACAGTCTATTTTTTTTTACATAGTCTCAGGACCCATATTTTAATAAAGTAGAGAATAAATAATAAATATGAAACAAACTTGCTTCGCTTTTAGTGTAAAATGTTCACCCCTTCTAAAAGAAGTCCTGCTCCCATAGGAAAAAAAATGCTGGCTATTCTGGTGCGTATGTTACAGAGCAAAAGATAAACAGAAATATACCTTCAGTAACAAATGCTTATATTATCTTTTAAAAATGCGCTTTTAATGAAAAATAATCAACACATTGAAACAAATTCCAAGAAAGGTGTTTACAAAGAAAACTATTTTGTACTCAATGAAGCGCGAACGGTTGAATTGATTCATTTCATTGACCACATGTTAGGTTCTCTTTCTCTCTCTCACACACACACACACTCACTCACTCCCTTCCTCTCTCTCTCTCTCACACGCGAACATTATGTATGCTAGACAACCCCTCCCCTGCATGGAGCTACCGTAAGATTCGATTCCCGCTTCACTTCTTCATTGTCTTTGCACAATTGCGCCCTCTACTTCTATGACCTTGAACTGAATCGTCTCTCCTTATGCAAAATCAGTATCCCGCCAAGGATTTTCATTCGCTAATGTCACAAGAATATATTCTTAAAATGTTGGTAGCTCTGAGAGTAGTTACTATTTTTAAACACAATTTCAAAATTGCCATATAGAAATTTAGAAGTTGTTAAACGCTCTTTCGTCGCACAACCAAATAGAATTATTTGATTGGTTGAGAACATGTGGGGTAATATCCAGCAATTGGAAACACTTCAAAGTCGAGAGGCGACCGGTTGCAAAAATAAGAAAACATCATTTTTAATTAATTAATTTTCGATGTAGATAATAAAACAAACTTTAGTGATATTAAAAGCAAGTTCAGATAGCCAACATATTCAAACCTTGATGCACTAAAGACAACAGTTTTAAAAATATAAGCTTTTTTCTCATTTTAGGGGATTCAGTGACCTTGATTATTTTTAAAGTATATATTTTTTTAAAATTATCTTACGTTATTATTAACGGAATGGAGCGCAATTTTTTTCTAAGATTCTCTGTGTAAAACCCTAGCATATTCTTCAAATCCGGTTAAAAAATAACAAATAGTTTGCCAGCAGTAAATTTTTAAAGTTGATTTTTATCATTTTTGACTTAGTGCGAGAAGCCCATGTAAGGTATACAAACCAACATAGACTTCACTTCTGAAAAAAAGTCAACTTTTTTATTTGTGAATCGATACTATAGTAGATAATTCTTAGTACAATAATAACACCCTAAAATGAACTTTCCGCAACAAAACATTCAAATTAATTAACTAATTAATTAGTATTTTGCGAAAAAAGGTCAATGGAAGATTGAGGTATATTTCACCAACAAACTCACGGTTTTCCATACATGTTACAGAAACATTTTCTTTGACTTCAAGGAAAACAATTTATTAAGCTAGGACATGAGAAAAGTTGACGAAAATATATTTCTTTTTTATCTACTACTCGGGGACGAAGCGACCGGTTGAAGCTATAGATAGATAGATAGATAGATAGATAGATAGATAGATAGATGCATGAGGTTTATTCATGCCAAAAAGGTGCTGCTCAGACCGGTTTTTCCAAGCACTCAAATACCTATAGGGTCTATGCCGAACTTCACTGGTCTATTTCGGTCCTCGTGAGGTCTAACGTGGTCCTTTCGAGGTCTAAGTAGGTCCTTTGAGGTCTAATTGTGACTTCAGGACTGCCAACATACTTTAAAACAACTTCAAGAATCAAAATGAAAGATGACATATTAAATTGTTTTGATTTTACACAAACAAACATCGCTGAAATTTCGTACCATGGGTATATTAACAGAGTGATGTTGTTTGATGTATTATTTAGTGCAACAAAATTAACAGTGTTGCTTCCCAATAGCAAGATTTTTCAAATACCACTAAGCAATGTTTTTCTATATTTCAAATTTGCATGTTAAATGAAAACTTATTGTCTTTATTGTTTTTGCTGCAAACCGAAGGCGCTGCAGTATCGAAAACATTCAAATTTCAAAGGTCTCTACTACAATAATATGGCAAGTGGATTGCAAGGGAAAATTCATATTGAAGTATCTTATTGTCGAATACTACGATGACAATACGACTTATTTCGAAGAAATGGAAACAATGATACATCAAATTCTTTATTTTGAAAAATGTACTAACTATAACAAGCAACCGCATAATGGTTTTCAATAGACACAAAGATTAAAATGCCGTTTACAACAATTTGATAAATCAATCCGTACTTACATATGAAAAAACGTTGTTAAAGATGCTGTACTGCATAAAATGTCGTATCTGTAGGAACCTTTTAAAACACTGTTGGTTTCCTTTGCTTCCATGACATATCGATTGTTTTTGAAAATTGTATTTATAACAAATCGAGGAAGAAGATGATGGTCGCCAGATTATTACACGAGCTTAAAAGCTCATAGTTTTTAAAGATTTTTATAGTTTCTAACTATTTCAATTTTATTTTTTTTTTTACTTTGGTATGATCTTTATGTTATTTAGAAAAATTTCCATTTACGTGGCGTCGATAAAGTTTATTTACCACAATATCTTATTTTAAACTTAAGACCAAGCTCTTCGGATCCATGTCCAGGCAATTTTGTTAACAGTTTATGTTAAGCAATTACATCATAACAATCTTAGTGATAAAGTGTACTTGACTATAAGCCTTCGACTATTATTATTATTATTATTATTATTATTATTATTATTATTATTATTATTATTATTATTATTATTATAACACAAATTGGTTAAAAGGAACTATAGAAATTTTTCGGAATTACGTAATTCTTAGCATTGTTGCACGCTTATCTCCATTGTTTATCACATCTCCGGAACAACTTGATTGATTGATTGATTGTTGAGTTTTACGTCCCGTTCAGCAGCGAGGCTATATGAAACGTGGACCTACTGATTAACGTGGAATCCGAACCATATGAGCTTCCGCCGGGAACGGAACAACTTGAGATATCAAATTGCTCTATACTACATTATGATCTTTCTATCCAGTAAATATAATATATGATTGAACGTAGTATTTTTCAAAGCGGCTTTAAGAAATAAAACATGTTTGATATAACATCGTACAATACTGTACTTTGAACATTAATTCCCTTCACTTAATAGTTTTAACGCATTAATGAAACGATACGGCAATTCGTAATATTCCATCGACTTCATTTTCCACGTAGTAAACAAAATAAACATTTCAATTATTGGTTGAAACCAGCATTCGATCCAGTTCTTCCAAAAGATCGATGTTAGAAAAAAGTTACAAGTCACAAACACATTTAATACAAACTGTAAAAACTTTCTTGTATTTTCATGCAGCATAGGCATCAAGAACAAAATGAAATGTAGGAAAAGACAGATGAAATCAACACTTGGAGAATATATTATCTATTCTTGTATAGTCGTGCATTTTTTTTAATAATGTATCTTCCTTTTACCCTTCCCTGTAACTTGTTTTTATTTTAGAGTTGACTGCGTGATAAGAGTTAAAGCTGTCTCGTCTCTAGAAGGTGTTGTGGAAAGGATGTCTTGTTTCGGAAAACATACTATTTCCATTTGGAGGAGTGCTGTCTCGTCTCGTATCACGTCACGAATACTCTGTATCGTCCCGTCTCGTGAGTAACCATAGTTGCATGAAGATACAAGTTAAAAGGTGTTAACACATACATAAGTGAGTGTTTCTGCACAAACCTAAAATTTTGTATATTCAACCAAAGTTAGTAACGAAGCCTTCAATGGTAATTGGTAGAGCGCTCCCTTCCGGTGTATGAGATTCCAAGTTCGATCCTAGCTCCTACCCAAGTGGGAATTGTGGAGGGAAAGTTTTGTGTATGAGTTATCTCGGTGTTCTTCCGTTTTCTGCTAATTTCTTCATTTCACAAGTTTGTTCGGTCTCGTCACCACTGTCTCCTTTAGACTCGTCTGGGACATTCAGGCCAGAAAGAAGGAAAAGAACTTCAAGGATGCTGAGGCATTCAAGACGTATATCATAATAATACTTAGGAGACATCACTATTTTTGCTCAACGATTGAAGTTGAGCACCCTATTCAACAGCGAGCCTGTTTGAGACGGAGACCTACCGTTTAACGTAGACTCTCAACCTCAAGAGCTCCCGCCGGTGATTTTCCGTCCAAAAGACGCGTATACTAACTATATACCACAAGGGAGCTCGTTCGTGGTTGTATACAATGTTTGAATTCGTTTATCGAAATTGCGGGTAAGTAAAATAACGCTCAACATGACACAGACTTCTAAAGATACAATAATTCAAAATCATACATCGTTTTCTTAACCTCTTCCGCTTTGGTAACAGTCGTGAAAATAAAACTTTTAAATTAATAATTTTGACAACAATTAAATTAACTACGTATTTTGTGAGATACTTAGCAGTAATCTTTCCGAACGTTCGAGTAAAGTATTGAATGTGTCTAAAAAAATATGTACAAAGTCAGACATCTGCAAATCCATAAACGACTTCGTTAAAAGAGTTAATATAACATCGTCATACAAATTCACTTACGATGACAAACTCAAGGATTTAAAAACACAGTTACAAGTGACAACTATAGGGACTATACAATCCTTTCAGTGGGCAACGATAAGAAAAAATAGAAAATATAATAAATTGTAATTAGTTTTGAGTTAAAATTAGAAGTCAAAGGTTTACATATTCCGTTCTGAAATAAAACTATCAGATTAAACTTATATATAAAAAAAACAAATCCAGTGGAATATTTTCGAACTTGAAACCACTAAACACAGTTTGAGGCGGGAAGAAAGTAAACATTCCCTCAAGGGATGTTTCAATTAGTTTCTTTGGAGATTATTCAAATGGGATTGAGGGGGAATATCTCTCTCGTTGTCC
Organism: Thermobia domestica; assembly: GCF_964235325.1. Classification (NCBI taxonomy): domain Eukaryota; kingdom Metazoa; phylum Arthropoda; class Insecta; order Zygentoma; family Lepismatidae; genus Thermobia; species Thermobia domestica. The sequence continues at coordinate 43,971,944 of NC_137457.1, read as the reverse complement.
AGTAATTCGCACCCTGGTTGTAAGTATTAGGGTACTCTTTATTTTTCGACTTCCGGTTTTTTCTTTTTAAAAAATCTCACCTAGGATGGTTCCATATCAGACCAAACCAACTCATGAGAAAAATTAGTTCAGCTGAATAATATTAAATAGTTCCAAACCTGACCTCAAGTTTCGAATGTATTTACAACACACAATATGAGCCAAAAGTAGCCTACCTTATAAATTTGGAAAGACAAATGTAAGTTAACAACCATATATTATGAAAGTAATACATGTTAAATGTTTATAGATAAGAAGGAAATAACATAAGACGTGTGTTCTGGTTAGACGCACCCGAAAACATATCATATGACACTTTTCAATTAAAAAATTTGCACTTCAACCTAAGATGGAGCACGTCGAGATGGAGGACTTCGAGATACAGTAATAAATGCGATTCTACCTTAATTATCCTTATTCAAGATATGATATCACTTTTTCTAACCGTTAGAAACTTACAAGGTATTTTTGCCTCGCATTGTATATTGTAAATCATTGAAAACTTGCGGTCAATTTGGGCACCATTTAATATTATTCAATTGAGCTTATTTTCCTCATGGTTTACTTTTGTATAACATAATATGAAACAATTTTAGGAGATGAGATTCAAAGAGCCTCGGAAGTTGAAAAGTAAAGACCACCCAATATGAATACAGGATATTAATGAACTACACCGACAAACTGTAAGAGGTGATTCCTCAGATCAAAAAGTTCCTATGGACCTGTGGGAAAAGCACATAGTTTCAGGGATAGAGCTGTCCAGAGTAGCGAAAAAGCGAAATTTCAAGAGGCCCTATTTCGAAATCGAGAAATCGTGGAGTGGTGGTCTTCATCAGCATAAAGAAGTCATGCATACGCAATCCAAAATGCATAATTCATTAATGTTCAATGGGTGTGTAGAGTATTCACTAAAGGGTGAAATTCCCAGACATGCCATCAACCAAATATGATTTGATTTATAATTGGTCCAAAGTAGGCAAATGATCAGCATTTACAGCAATTAACACGAAATCCTTTGGCGCGATACGAAAGTGTTAAGGATCGTCAACAACACGGACTCTCGTACTCGAGAAAAAACATGCTTCAATGTTTTCTTTCATGCTTATAAGTGAAGAAAAAGTGAAATATACCGTGACAAAATACATCGCATTACACGTAATTACGAACACTAAAAAACATGGAGCTGCCGGCTCCTAACACTTCTGACTTCCCTCCGAAGTACTGGATGTCGATTCTTGTCAAGGCTTATCTCCTGCCTACTTTGTACCCTCCTTGAAATGAGAGTATATCTGAAAACTCTATTGAGAACATATTTGAGAGTTATACCCTGTACAGAATACCCTGCATACCAATTGAAAATTGACGTAATATGTATTTTTGGATTGTGTGTGCGTGACTTCCTTTATGCTGATAAGGATAACCAGCCACACTTTCTGGAATTCGAAATAGGGCCTGTTGAAATTTAGCTTTTCGCGATTTTGGACATCCCTAGATCTAAAACTGTGCACTTTTCGCAATAGATCCATATGAACTTTTCCTCCCATATATATGGATATATATATATATATATATATATATATATATATATATATATATATATATATATGTGTGTGTGTGTGTGTGTGTGTGTCTGTGTCTGTGTCTGTGTACATGAAGCGAGAGAGAAACTTTTACCTCCTGATATTATACGAGTAATTATAAGCTATACAAGATAGTGAAAAGAAAAGTGAGTTATAAACGTTATACGTTAGTTTTTTAAGGAAGTTTACGCATATATATACTGTAACCATATACGTAAATGCGCAGTCTGGTATCAAACTAACGCTTTCAGGCCCAAGAAGTCAAAAAATATGTAGAACGTTTGGTATTGCGAGTAGGGTAATGTAATATCTGCAGGTACATTCGCAAACACGTAGGAAAACAATGCATTTATCATGTGGACCGAAAGCGTTCAATTAAAAATTGACAAATATGGTTCACCCCAGAAAGTGGGCATTAAAGAAATAACGATCATGTCATAGTCAATACCCACGTTTGGAAAAATTTCTAATTATGTTTTTTGAAACTAATTTCATGATGCTGAGTCCAATTATGCTATTTAAAAAAAATAAATTTAAAAAAAATACCTGCAGTCTCCTATAGACCTTATGGTATTTGAATGCCTTGAAAAAGAGGTCTAAACTGGCTTATAACGTCCCGTCTAGACCTCATGTGGGTATTTATCTACATCTATTTTCGAACGAGACTTAAAATTCGACATTTTTCTGTTACCCATAAACCTTTAGTTGAGGGCAGGGTTACACCCACGGGGACGAATTGGGGTTCGACCTCCCACATGAATTCCTGTTCCCCAAATGAAGTTCGACTGTTAGGTATTTACTTCAACATATTTACTAAAACAAATGAATGCTTATAATAGAGCAAATAGAAGAGTCCATTCTTCACACGGGGAAGAATGAGGTTTAAACGAACATAAAATGGGAAATTTGAATGTTATAGATACTGCCCCACTCATAGAAATTGCCGAAGTTTTAGAGAGGCTGAAAAACGTTTTTGATTAATTTCAATTCAAAGCTTATGTACCAGACTTCTTACCTCTATCTTTAACAAATACTCACATAAAGTTTTATTAATAAAAAATTGAAATTTGAATATTATAGAAATTATTTCCTTTCCCCAATGTAACCTGAACACTCAAAACTTCTATTCTCCTATTTTTGATTAAAAGTTTAAATATCGAATTCCTTCCTCTGTCTCACATTTAGCAGTTTCACAATAAAGAGTCGAAGTTCGTAAGATAGAATTTACCCTACTTTCGCCATTTCAGAGCTGAATTTTCTGAAGGCACGGAAATTCAACTTCAGTTAATTTTAATGGAGAGCTCAAATGCCAGGTTTTGTTTTCCTAATGTCAGATAATTCATTCTTTGAAAAAGATTTGAACCCCTTATATACATATTTTTAAAAATGCCTTCTTATGATTGGTTTTCGTGACGGAGTCACCTGTCCAAATTTTGTTTCTACCTATAAGCATTCCTTTATGCTTATGAGCGAATTACTTATACTACCGTATTTAATAATATTGATCTGAAGAAAAAAATCTAAACAACGTCAACTCATAACAATTATGAATTTCCCAAATTCAATAATTGGTACAATATTGATCAGTGGCATGGCTATAAATATACTATACCAAAGGAAGTACTAATTATTGCGTAACGAAAAAAAACGCTTACACACACACACACACACGTACTCGTACCCATACAGCAAACATTAAGTGACGTTATCGGTTGAAATGTGGGACATATGGTCAGCCAGAGTGCTTCATGGGCTTTTGTGACACGAATTTCAGTATTGTATTTCATCATATAGAGGTGAGGCGAATTTCAGATGAGACAGATAAGAAAGAAGTTAAATTGTTTCCAGTTTTCTGTAGTTACACAGTATTCAAATACTGATTAACTTTGGTAAATAATAAATTAAACTTCCTGACGCTACAGCCATGAAAGACTACGACTAGCCACATGGCTCAAATTCAACTGGGTGAGGGGTGACAGTGCATCGGCTCCCAGGCGCCATTATTTGTGGCTTTCTAGATCACAGTTCGCCACCTCTTAATTCACTAACAATGAGGTTAAACTAGATCTAAATAATAATATTATTTTTAAAGAAAAATAAACACCCACGAGTAGATATTAAGAGGTATCTACTCGTTTCTGCAGATGGTAAATTTTGATGGCTATTGTAACAAAAAATTGTTTAAGAAAATTAAGACTGTTATATATAACACTGAACTCTTATGTAGGGTTAAAAATATAGCTTATGGGAAGTAAGTTTTGCTTTAAACATCTCATGTAGAGCTTGTTTCTCATGACAAATTATCTGCATAAAAGAGTCTTAACAATTCGAATTAAAAGAGTCACAAATGAAACACACTACATGAAAGCAGAATCTATTTCAGTATCACTGTACTAAATGGGAGTGGAGTTGGCTCAACTCTCTTCCTACGGCTTTGTTACTGATTATTCATCAATTTTGTTTGCCCTCCTTTACCTGACTGGATGCAGACAGTTTACTATCGCGTAACTATAAGAGAGTGATCTTATCCTTTTCTTCGATTTTCCTCCATTTTTACTTTCAAGTGTTGATAGGAGAAAAGAAAGTATGGTGATCGTAAAACGACTAAGATTTTGTTTATATGTCATTTATAACTCTACAATGTTGTACTAATAACTCGTTAGGAAAATGTTTAAAACGGTTCCTATTTATTGTTAATATTTACTATATCGTCAAATATGACTCATGCGATTTTACTGACATTACATTAACAAATTCCATAAATAACTCAACTACTTGCTAATCATTTGTAATTACAAAATCTACATTAGTAGTCCTGGAGATACACGTCGTAGACAAAAGAATTAATTGTTTTATTACCTAACGACTTTTGATGTCAATATGGCCGTGTCGGCCTTGGGGAGGCTGCCCCGGCCTTGGGGGAGGTTTTCGGGGGAAGTGGTTTTACTAGTTGTGCAATAGAGATTGTTTGGAAAAGTGGAATGACCTCCTTTCTTGTTGAGACGTGCTCCTATACGATTCTTGAATCGAATTTTTAAAAATTATAATTAAATTAAAATTAAAACTACGATTTAGATAATTAGAACATTAGTATACGGCTTTGAACGTAATCCCTACCTTTAAACATGATACAATACGATTTTGATTGAGGATACGGCTTTGAACGCGGTTTCTAGCTTTAAACATGAACCTATACGTTTCTTCAATCGAAATTTTAACAATTATAATCAAATTAGAATTAAAACTACGATTTAGATAATTAGAACATCGGTATAGGGCTTTGAAAGCGATCCAACACGATTTTTGATTCAGGATACGGCTTTGAACGCGGTTTCTAGCTTTAAACATGAACCTATACGTTTTTTGAATCGAAATTATAAAATTATAATCAAATTAGAATTAAAACTATGATTTAGATAATTAGAACTTCAGTATATGGATCAAAACGCGGTCCCTAGCTCCCACAAGCTTTTTCCCCATTAATTTAATTATGATCTGACTTGTAAAGTTTGTAACTAATTGAACACTCTTATTTGTACTAGAAAATTATGAATAATGAATATGATTACACCCTTTAAGCTCCTATGTTTACCAATGATTTTTAATGGTGCTTTGTTTTACTGCGTAAAGTATTAAGATTTAAAAAAGGAAAGAGAATGGAAGGAAGAAATATTTATTTATTTTCATTTATTTTTTTTTTGTTGCGAACTGAACTCCTTTCGTTTAGTTTGCTTGGTTCTTAACTTTGCTATTTCTTTCGGTTCTGCTCAGTACAAAATTCGCAGATACGCAGACTGATGTGTTCTTTCTCCTACTTCAATTGCAATACTGAGGGTGGAAGAATGAAGTTCAGTTTCTCACACCCTATGCAAACAACCTTGCTATATGATTGGTCAGGAAAGACCAGTTTGTTCCGCCTCCAATGTTTAACCATGGGAGATAGTTACCTGCCAATCATTACCTCTAGTTTTGAGTGAGCGGAAGATCCACCCCCTTCCTCACTTTGCCTCATCAATGTGCTTGTGTGAACAGGCTTATACCCTCTCTCCCCACCCCGCGACAACTTACATACATTCCTTGTCACAGAGGATGTTTACTTCTTTTTTTTCTCAAACCACTTTTGGTGGTTGGTTATTGAAACAACCTTCCCCGCCCATTACCCTGTTCGGACAAACAAACAAGGTGATGGTTGCCAGACTGGCCTTGGATTCAATGTCGATAACCTCATGAATAAACGGTTGTCCTTCATATTGAGTTTGAAAAACAACACACAAAAAACCTGTAGAATGGTTTCTGTGTATTGACACATAAAATAATTGCACTGTTCTTTTCGGCAAAATACAAGTTATTGAAACAGATGTTGAAAATGATAACTATATAGTTTCACTGAATAAAGCCGACATTTTGAAATTTAGGAACATTCCGCTTGAGCCCAGTTTAACGAATTTAATTGCTTGGTAAACAACTATTTGCCGTGAAAAATACGACAATTTGGCGTCTTTGAGGTACGAATTCAGACATACTGGCGAGGTTTTTCAAACTTTAGGCATTGTATGAAAATTCCCTGGTATTACTTTACGATATGTATTATCCATTTACCTCAATAGAAAAAGAAAGAAAGAAATATTTCCTTCGATTCGGGAAGATACCGACAAACGAAATACCCCAATTCTTTTCTTCTTCTTTGTAGAGTGATGCAATTCTGTATTACAAGGCAAATTCATTTACTTTATTTTTCCTCCCCCTATTTCATTCCCCTTATGTTAATAAATAATTAAAAAAATATATTATATAAGTGCAGTACTTAATCATTGGAAAACTTACTTTACTATTGCGACGTGCTTACGTTGTTTCTTTAAAGTTTTTTCTGGATTTTTTCTGAGTCTTGTTCAAAGAAGAAGATATCATATTCATGTAAGTTTTATATCATTATAATTGATTAGATATATTTGCATAAGTATCGAGTGGGGGACCCATCCTAGAAAATTGACACATATTGTTTTTTCTTATGAAAATAATTAACACAGTGTAGAAACGAACTAAGAGTTTGTCAATATGTTTCAAATTGTGGGGGACTATAGCGCCCCCAAACAGGGGAACCGCGTCTGACTTATAACGCCTTCCGTGTTTGCCAAAATCGGGGGGAACCATGCATGGACCATAACGTCCATCGTGATTGCCAAAATTGCGGGAACCTCTCATGACTTATAACGGCTTCCGTGTTTGCCAAAATCGGGGGAACCATGCATGCGGCATAACGCCTCCCGTGTATACCAAAATCGGGGGGACTACGCATGGCCCATAACGGCCACCGTGTTTGCCAACACCGGGAAAAGCTAGCTTCCTGAACGGGCTGGACTCCTCCCACGAAGGAACGAAATATTTGCTTTTTAAAAGAGATTAGTTGACGGTGTTAGCGCCCCATAAATTGTTTAACGAATAATTAAACTTTTGTTTGAAGACTATGTTTGAGTTTCGATTCCGTTTCGGTTGCATTTCTTGGACAAGTTAACCACAGGAAAGAGTGAGGAATGGAACTAGCATTATTATTATAGTTAAGAATATGTGGGTTAACTTTACACCAGAAAATATATTGGCAGTGTTAATCTTTTTAGATAAAAATGCGTGGTGACATCCCTTAAGAACCGCCAAAGAGATACTTTATAGTTTTAGAAACGTTTGGCAATGTGCCTTAAGACCCGCCACTGACGGACTTTACGGCAAAAATCAAGTGTGCAATTTCTTTGAATCTTTATAACTGAAATTGCGATTAAACAGAATTGCGTACTGTCCAATATTTTTAATTGTAGATTTTATATAAATAGGGCCTACATTGTGTTTGAATGATTTGTCGAGAATCCGTATTCATATTGGGAAGTCTTTTCGGAAAATAAGCAATTTACACATAAAGAACACTTTTAGAACAGATACATATTCAATATTTACTACAGATAATGTTCAAAATATATTGTTTAGTGTAAAATAATTAAGTTCAACAGAAAAGATAGACATTTGTCTTGCTTGTATCCCTAATATTTAGAAAATCAGTTAATATTAAGTCCACAGATGTATTCACAAAGTGTTCAGAACTGAGGAAAAGTGTTCAGAGCCAAGCAAAAGTGTTTTATAGTGAAAAAATGTACTTATATAAAGAGTTCTCAGTTGTAGTGGATGCAATTTCCCAAGATACATGCGAATATTGCATTTTTTACGTAAATGTGTAGACTTTTCTTTAAATGTATGACACTTTGCCACAGTTAGACTCGAAAGAAAAGAACTACGTTGATTGATTCATTTTGTTCATAGAACTGTACGGCGGACTTCTTCCTTTGAATTCATGTTAGAATAGCTTATCTATCACGAAACGTAGTGAATACTCAAATAGTTCTTTTTCCAAGACATGACGAATAAAAGAATGTAATTGAGTGAGAGAAATTTAAGGGAGATGTTCTTTATTTCTGAATAAGTTTTGGGAATACATGTGAAAAATGTAAGAAATATGAGCTTGCGTATTTTTAACATGTGTTGCAGTATTCAGAATCTTAATCATATGGTAGTCACATGATTTTTGTACATACTAACTCTATATTAAGCAAGGTAATGAGTGAGAAAAATAAATATTGGAACTTCACAAAAACTAAATGATTGAACGTGCCTTGTAAAATGAAATACGAAATATCTTGTTAGGGATGCAGAAAGAGAATCCAATGCAGTGTGGACGCTCTCCTTTGCGTAGAGAAGAGGAAACTATACCCGTGTTTATGAGTGAATTCCCCCTCATAACTTTTCCAAATAGTGAACGCGCTCTTTTGCGTGGAGAAGAGGGGACTATACCCGTGTTTAAGAGTAATGCCTTCCATTACTGAACGTTGCTTGTTTTATACTTGGATTTCGCAGTGAGAGAGAGATGTCTGTTTTACTCCGTCTTTTTTTGGTATTAGGATTTCAAAGTAAACGTATGCAGCAATACTAGTAGAGGGGTCATCCCCCTGAAGTGAGGAGGTAGTGGTTCCTCACTTAAAGACTGGACTTCATACCCCAGAAATTATGCGGTACCGCACCACTTCAGTAAATACTCGTTCTGTCACTGAAAGACTTGGGTTTATGTTTAACCCAATAGTTTTACTTATACGTGTTTGATTTTCAATACTTTCATAGAATATTAAGACCAACAAAATATACTATACTCACCTTAAAATATATAGAAATATACGGAACTCTGTCACACACGCGTCAGCAGTGCTGAACTTTCAACGCACAACTATTCTTTAATTATGAATTTTTTCGCTAGGTGTCACTAGTAGTTCTATTAAAATAGTATTAAATCACTATTGCTAATGTACTGTTTCTGATTTTTTTCTTGGAAACATATTGGTAGTATTATTAGTATTAAAAAAGTATAAAGAATCCGCAGACATAGTGTTTGTTCAGTTGGCATGACCTAGGGTTGAACTACAGACCCCCTAAACATATGAAGTGATAACCTTACCACTTTTTAAATAAATAAATAATTTTGTATGAATTCCGTTTTATTGCATCAAAATTTTGTTATGTTGTTGGAGTGGACTCATATAAGTTTTTTATCGGGATTGAGATAAAGGATTTTACAAGTGGAAGAGCTTTTGCGGGCGAATTAGATTTATCTTTTATACGATGATGAAAGATTGATTTGATTTTATATTTCCGACTTCTAAACATTTTAACCTGTGAGGGCACGCAACTCTCAGCGAGCACACTTTTGGGGAAAAGAGGGACATTAGGTATCACGCAAGGCACTTGTTTGGTGTAAATGAGAAAAAACATTATTCAGAATATCATAAAAATTATTATTATTATTATTTTTGACTGAATGCCCCGCCGGTAATTGGACCAGAACCGTTGTGAATATATTCGCCCCTTCGGACCGGAATTCGCAAGCCCTTTCGGGTACGTGCGCGTCGCAACACCTTTATACCGGGAATCGGGCCCGGGACCGCTTACATTGAACGCAAAAGTGAAAGCGAGTATGCTACACGGAACCACCAGCATTAAAGCCAAAACGCGTTAGCGACTACGCTGTGAGGGAACACTAGTTCTCCTACCCGGAATTCAACCCGGGGGTGCTCGCACTGAATGCAGGAGCATTAGCGATTATATTGTGAGGGAACACTAGATTTGATCTTAAGTTAACGACACGTTTAGCTTTGGGTCTTACACAGCACAGATAGTTTGCTTGTACAGATTTATCGAGAATTCGAAAATGTATAAAGTACTGTCCCAGAATCCTACATAGCTTTTGCAAACTAAAGATAGTTTTTATAGGTTTTGTACGCTAAAAGAAACTGATTTTCGTACGTGGATAGAATAACAGAATTTTTATTTCTATTAAGTATTATGTATATATTGTACACATTAAAAACATTAATTATAATTTGCACTATTTTGATGAAATTATGTTGTACTAATAATTTTTATTTTTATTATTTTGCAGAAGAAATAGACGAGTACCCACAACCATCAACATCATCGGCGAAAATTCAGGATGAGAAGAAAGGGTCTGTAGGCACGGTTACGAAACAGAGGACCAAAACATACAAATTATCAAAAAAAGACATAGAGGAGATATTTATTATATTTGAAAAAGATTGTAATAAAGAAAATCGGACAATTAAATTTGGTGCTGTATTAAAATATATAGCGCTTCAAGAACGGATGAAGAAATGAGATGAAAAATAAAAGTATATATATTTGTAAATAAATCGTGTGTTGTTGTTGGATGGGTGCTGGGAAATTTGTGTTTTCTTTCCTCTGAATTTTTAAAACCTTTCTAACTTTTTTAACAGTGATGAGGTATTTTGATAATAGTCACAATAACTAATGTGTAATGAAAATTCATTTTGTGCAAAACATATAAGGTTTCTTCTTCTTTTATATATACTTGAAATTAATGCAGGTTCTATTTTGATGAATGGTTGAATTTTGAGTTTATATTTTTCAGCAAGATGTCTCTATTTTTCAGCAAGAAGTCTCTATTTTCTTGTAAATTCTTAGAACATTCCTTGTAAGAATTAATCTGTTGTCACATGACCTATCTTCGGGAATCGAATCCTCGATGAGTGATATTAGAAAATGTTTTCGTACAAATAAAAAATATTAAATGTCCAACACTGATGTACTATTTAGTTAGCCACGACGATCATACTAACCACTTGGTCATGAAACAATTTTAGTTGGTACTTACATGATTTCTTTTTCAGTAGAAAACAAACTGTACACGGAACTATACTGTACAAACCTTGAAGATTTCAAAACAATTGAAAAGAGAGAAAGAAAATTGAAGTAGTATTTTCTTATTGGTAATTGCTTATTTGATTTTTCACCAGTAATATGTCTCTTTGTCTTGTGGTAAGCTAATCAAAGTTTAAACTTGGTTAGGCTAAAGGAGATAATATTTATGAGAAATGAATCATTTAATGTTGTTTCGTCTTGAAAAAGGTGAATGGAAAACTCCAAGAAAGTTCACTACAAGTCTAGCTGCTGGTACTACCACTGACCCACTGCTGTCTTATATTGAAATTTGAAATCAGATTCTTTACTAGTTAAATAAATAATTAGTGGTCTCTCTTCGCTATGTATTGAAATGATTTCCCTTGACTCTGTATTAAAATAAAATGTGACACCCACAATTATTTTGTTTAGGATAAAGCAATTGGTAAAATGAAGAAACTGTGAGGGGAACGCTTGGAAATGCTCAAGAAAAAAAAGTAACAGACACAATATGTTCAGATATAATTTTAGTTGGTCGAAGATTGAACCCGGGATCTCATCCACCTAAGGTGAAGTTTGGTTCAACAATTAGTTTGAAAATATGTATTCGTGAGGATAGAACAGTAAGCTACAAGTTGTATGTCAAGTCTCATTCTAACATTTAATTGGTGTAAAAATCCCTTGGTTTTGAATTTGTGAGCGTAATGTGAAAACAATCTTATTTTATTTGACATCACATTTGCGTTGCAGGATTAAGGAAAACTTTACGTAAGATAGTCATGATATGTATGAATTTGTTTGGAGTTCGCCATCATGAAAGCTATTTTCTTTGTAGTCCTTAGACAGTAAACTGATAGACTTTGAAGTTCTTTTAAACATTCTACTTGGGAATCGAATCCTCTTATTACTTATTTCTTCTTCTTTTGAGTATTTCTTTTATTGGATTATCTGCTTTTGCACCATGTGTTTTGACTTACCAATTTCAATTTTAACGATTCGCTTGTTCAAGCTATGAACAAAAATATTTGTGAGCCAATAAAAAAATCCTTCGAAACACTAAAGTCTATGAACATATTAAGAGCTACTTGTTAAATAAATGGAAAATGATATTAGAAAAATATAAGTACGAATAAAATGTAGATGTCAAAGACATGCACGCTATCCGCTTAACCACACAAACTTTTGTTTCATCTCGCCTCGTCTCATAGGCAAGCTAGAACAAAGAGAGAAACTATTCTTATTACTTTTAGTAGTGAGGTTATATGAGATGTGAAATCTAATATTTAAGATACATCGATCATTGAGTGTAATATTTTTCCTTATGCTCTGTAAGCTAAGAGAAATGAATAATGCTGACAATCAAAACAATACAAAATGTACATTTAGAGGGAGAGAGATGTACAGAGAGAGAGGGATAGAGAAAGGTACAGAGAAAGGAAGAGAGAGAGGTACAGAGAGATAGGGATAGAGAAAGGTACAGACAGAGAGGGATAGAGAGAGGTCCAGAGAGATAGGGATAGAGAGAGGTACAGAGAGGGAAAGATAGGTACAGAGAGGGAGGTACAGAGAGGGAGAGAGAGAGGATGTACATTACCACTGAGCCAATGCAGTCTACAAAAAAGTTTGTATTCAATAATCTTCATGGTTTTGCGAAATATGTTCCTATCTTTCTTTACAACGATTTGATAGTTCACATCATTTTTATTTCTTCCCAACATTACGATCTTCAGACTCAATTGAATTCCTCATAAGAAATACGAAGCTAGAACTAACCTAATGATGGATTTGTCAACAATTTCATAGTTCTCACTGTAATTTTTCGTATTATTATTATTTTAGAGTGCATATGCGTAGCAGACTCCTTGTTAAAATTGTCTGAACACTAAATAATGATAAGTAAGCACTTCAAAATTAGACCTGATATATAGCTGAAGCTATTAAATACCAACAAGGTGAATGGGCTCAAGTCAGAAAGTATACTTGAACTGAAATCTTTGTTTCTAGTGGGTATGAAGAACTCCTCTTAAGACACGCGGGTGGATAAATGAAGGAAAACATGAGTGTTGGGAATCGAATCACAAACTAACACATCAGAGATGCGTACCCTATTACATATAAAGCTATTTGATTGTACAACAGATAAATAGGCAATATACTACACTTTATCCGTAAAAATAAATTCCAATTTCATGAAACGTAAGAAGGAAAGGAGGCAGAGGCCGATGTTGGAAACTTTTATAATTTGCTCAGTTTACTATAAATATTATTAGGAATTAGATTTTTTTCTTTCTTTGTTTGAGCTTATAAGTCTTTAAGGACATGTTAGCTATGAAAGTTTCACTAGCTATTTGTCTATAAAAAGTGTACTGCACTGTGATCAATATCAGCATTCGGAGATTTATCAACTGAATATGAGAATTTGTATAAGTTTTGTAGCAGAATAGCTGATTTGGACAGCGAGTACACTGCAACATATATTCGCAACCTACACTAACCAATACTGACAAACATTCTCGTTCTCCTTAAACAATGTAATAAATGAAATCTTTGAGTATTACGTACCACATTTATGTCGGTTAGGCTAAAGGAAATGGCGAAATGAATAAAACTATGATGGAAAACGGGGAAAATTCCAAAGAAAAGTTAGGAACACAATATTGTCCGGGACAAAGTTCACTTCTCAGATCCTTAAACAATTTATTAGTCCCATTTGATCTTGCCTATGACCAGTATTATTTTAGGTAATGTTTTGTTGTAGAAAAACTACCCCCCATCCGGCTGTCAACTCTGTTGAATTTTACGCGGGAACCAAATCAAAAGCAATACCAAAAGCAAATAGAAAGGGGAGTAAACCGCTAAGGCTTCAATGGGTAATAGGATGGGACGAGTGTGGACAAAGTAGGAAACTCAGCAAGAGAGAGACTTAAGTCTGGTCAAAAGTAAGAAAATGATAATTAGGTACAGCTTAAGATAATCATTATTGGAAAATAACAAGAGCAAAGACTACTTAAGAATCGGAGAATCTAGTAGACATTGTTAAAATCTCCCCTTTAACTTTTAAAAGGTTTATTTATCGATCAAGTCAAACTGTCAATGTTTTGGAATCCAATAGTCTAATTAAAACAAACACATGCAAAGGACCTATTGGTGTTCAGGTATCGTGATTTCTAATTATTAATCTAAATGTCAGTATATAGAATTTCAAGCTAGCGCGGGTAACGGGGTGGGTGATGACAAGGGTGACTTCATCTGTTGTAAAAACTCTTGTAAAAAATAAAAATATTTAATTGCAAAGATGTGATATTCAAAAAAGCGCGGGTAAATGGCACGGGTGAATTTGTATGTTGTAAAAAAACTGTTGCAAAGATGAAATATTCAAGTTAATTTGAATATAAGAATCACTTCATAATCATAAAAGAATAGTATATAAAACTAATAGGGGGTGGAAACTATGAGTTTCAGGTCTACTTAAACTTGTTCAAACCTGTTTTCACTGGTTAATCCAAATAATACAATACATCCCACGGTGAAACGTATAAATACCACAGTTAAGAAAGGTACATATAAATAATTTTGTGCTGTTGTAGTCGATGAAAAGATTTCTTCTTCGTATGGTGGGGAGTGAAAATATTTGTGCCTAGTGTTTTAGAAAAAAACATAAAAACAACAATATTTTCAAACTGTTGAAGATTTGAACTGAAAAAATGTCTAATGCTGAAAACGTATGGCTTTGTTTCTGCGATAACATTCGCATAACCACTCAGTGCTTAATATATGCGTTTCAACTGTGGGAGTCTAAAAGAAGAAGTATGCTTCTTTGCAGTGGATGTGCACGCGGATTAAAAGACGCAATAAACCATGACTGTATTCTGTTAGATAAAAATATATTGAAAACAAAAGTACTAAGTGTTGTTATGGACGTGGATATACAGGATGAAATTTGGTATGAGTTTCAAAAGATGCACGGCAATACTTTTAATAAATTAGAACAGTGTTTTCATATATATGATGATGCCATTCATAATGATACATTTCTTAATCAACTGATAGAAATATTCTTGCAGAAAGATTTTAAGAAATTCTTAATTTGGAATAAAAACCATAGTGATAGTGATAGTGTTTGTGATTGAAAAATATGAAGAAATAATAGACGTATGGATGAAAATATTATTCCTCTGTAGGCGTATGACACATACAAAGTGTAAAAAGGATTTGATATGATTTGATTTCTTCTGTGAGCGTAAAAACTGATAACGATTGAATCTAACTGATGTAATTCTCTAAGAAACTTGAAAATAGTTACTGCATAGTTCAGTATAGTGCGATAATTTTAAACATATGTTTGATAATGATGAAAAGAAAGTGGTAAATGTTGCAAAAGAAGAACTGATTAACACCACTACAAAAAAAATGAAAACTATGCACAACCCAATTTAAAATATTGAAAGATAATCCTCTGCTAGAATTATTTGGGGAATAAGTGTTTATAAGCCTTGATGAGTTGTTAGCATGTGTTAAAAGTTTCATAATGTAAGAATGAATAGATAATTTTTACTAAAGAAATAATAGATGTTCACTATAATACATTTAAGATCCTAGAAACAATAAGCACAAAAACATTGGGTTCCAAACGTTTATGTATGTTAGTTATCAATTGGTTCTCATACAAGATGTAAATTTTGTTTGCCAGCTTTAATTCACGGATATATTATACTGTTAACTCATTTGTTCTCATAAATGAACATCTAGTATTCAGAGCTTAGTTTGTTTTCGAATTTCTTCGCATCTGCAATAGTACAACCATGTTGATGGGCAATACTAACATTGGGATCATTGCACAAATCCTTAGCCTGTTTTAATACTAGCTAAGGATGATTCTTTAATTTGTATACGTAGTTACAACGATGATCAGTCTTACCCATTCCAAGGATGATAGCTTTAGGAGGACAATATACAATATACGAACTTTCAATAGTAATACCGATATACATATCATCATTTACGTCATTTATCGTATGTTCATGTACAAACTCGAATAATGAGCGAACATATGTTTGCGGGTCTTCGATACCACTAGTGTGCATACATTCAATGGTAACTTCCTTTTCCACGAAGACCAAAATAAGGATAGTGCCTAGTTCTACTATTAACAATGGGAAAGTAATCCGAGTGCCTGTACCATACAATGTAGGTTCCAATGTAGAACATATACTATTTTCTGATGCAAAACTCGTACTAACCCCCGAAAAACACCCAATAACTCGTCGGAATCATCATCAGTTAACCCCGTAGTCTTCCATACAGACACAAATTCACTAAATGTTTCACACTTAGCTTTCAGCATATTGTCTTGACGAAAGAAGCCCACACAGTACACATCAACAATAATTCTTGCGGACTTGCATCTTTTCAACACAATAGTCGGTACACAGCCAAAATGCAGGAATACTGCCTGCAGTAAGTTTACATGTTTACCCTCACACCCGTAGCATGGCGTTGCGTTAACAACAAGTAAAACAAAATCTTTTGTTTTGCAGTAAGTTTGATCGTTATTTCCATATTCCGTACATTGAAGTGTAGATTGTTTTTCCAATATGTTTCATGCATGGGTTCGTTCTAATGTTATCTTCCATTAATTCTATTCCTTCATGTACATGATACTCTTTCATGTACTTTTCTTTGTCTCCATTGGTTTACATGAGCTAGAAATCTTAAAGATTCCTGCTATATTTAAAGAAAAATATTTAAATGATTGAGCTCAGAACCGAACAGTTCAAATTCCTGTACTTCAATAATTTGCAGAATTTTATATCCAGTCTTTAACGCTTTATAAAGTTCTTGGGTACAATATGTGTCTGTTAAGACATGTTGGACGTCACAATGTGTGCATTCAATGATACCTTCTTCCTTACATGTGTAACATAAGCCAAACGTAAGTCAACCGTTACACGTATATGTCTACTGTTACATGCATATTTCTTTACTTTGTGTATATGTGCTGCATCATGAAACATTACAAATGGATATAGTACTGTAACATCCAAATACTGAATTGTCAACCAATTAAATCTGTATGAATAAAATCATGCTTTCTCACACTATATTTTCATAAGATCATGTATATAATTAATGTGATTCTTAAGTTATTATTATATTCAATCAAGTGGAGTTAGTCTGACGTATCAAATTAAATATTTTTGATATTTAAAATACACGGAATCTAATTCAATACGTAAACAAATATTGCAATGGGGAAAAGCTTTTAAAATATTCATACTTATTTTCAGCGCATTTGTTTCGCGCATCCCCTACCTTTGCACTATAAATCCTGCGCATGCGTGTGCTTGTACTAACACAAATAAAGTGGGTGATACGTTGTTAAGATGTACAGTCAAAAGGTAGATGTTTCAGCAGTTGCAAAGCGAAAAATAAATAAAGACCTGCATAATGTTAAACAATTAAGAACATATTCTTCTTTTCATAATAAGAAAATGAAAGGTGAAATTGAAACCAATCTTTCCTTATTGCAAAGTAAACATGTAAAGTACATTTCATCACGTGAAAAACTTTTTGACTTGAAAAACAAAAGAAAATTATTCTTGTACATCCAAATGATCCTGACATTCCTGAAGAAGACGCTGAAAGATATAAGATTATTTATCCAACACAAGAAATTACCATAGACGATGCTGTGTATAGACGAAATTTTAGATACCCGAATGAAATCCCCTTTGAAGAGGAAGTAGTATTGGTAGATCAAAATACAATTTCTAATGACATTCTGATTTTCAATGATGTGAATTGTGGTTGTACTCCAAATGAAGTAAATGAACTGTGTGTAAAACAGTTACTAGAAAAATGTAAACTTTCTGAACCATTACTTTGTGAAAGTTGTGCAATTCGTAGTGATAAAGAAACTGAGCATAAATGTGTAAGTGAAAGTGATGAAGAATTCAATACTATTGTGTGGAATTTCCTAATTAAAAAATCAACACGTGAAGAAATATTAAAACAATATCTGAAGATCCATGTGAAATATATAGACGTAAACATTATTCCGCATCATGTAAACAAATTTAACTATACATATCAGGAGATGACATTTAATGATTATCACATTTCTGATTTAAGAGAAGCACACCTTGAACACGATAAAAATGTGTATCAACAATCCATACTGTGAATACCAATGTCGTTTCCTAAATACATACGATTATTGCGAATATCTGTGTTCTTCTTTTCCTATAGATGAACAATGTTTGTTATTATGTATTGACCGTTGGAAACCACAGCGAGAACTTTTGTGTTACGGGTGTTTTCAAAATCGCGCTAATTTAAATGAGCATGACTGTGTTATTTTAGAATATGATATGTTATGCTATAATGCATGGCGTAGAATGGTAAACACGCAAACTTTTGATGACTTATATAAAGATTTTGCAACAGTGCATTGTGATATTGAAATTGATGATTGGACATTTACATATACATTATATAACATTTTGTTGAACAAAGATAACATTCTGTTAATTACAGAGTTATTCTTAGAAAAAGATTTACATTATAATATCCATGTGAAATAGTTATAATGGAAAATAAAAACTCTTCTGTTAATCAATAACAAAATAATAAAAACAATGTGTATAAATTAACAAAAACAAGTGATAAAAAACTTTCAGCAATAAGCTGGTCAATATGTAATTGTGTATATACTAATATAAATATAGATTGTATTAAACAATATATCAAGGAATGTTAAAATCACAAATGTATCTGTATGTAAACTATATATATATATATCTTATTGTAATTTGTAAATAAAATTTTATCATTGTATATTACTTGTTTTCATTTTTATTATTTCCTTAGATGTATGATTTTAAAACTTTCTTTTGTGTAAATGCGTTTTACATTATCGTACTTAAAATATTCTGTGAAAATTATTTCATTCAACTAAAAACTTTAATATGTGCATATGAAACTTTAACATGTGCATATAACAAAAACAATCCGTATGTTACGATCCGCGTGCCTAAATTTATTTGTACATTTTTATATTGCATGCATGTGAAAAACTTCACATTTTTAGTTTACGGTTCTGCATTTTGTTTTTAAATTTGTATTTTCATTTTGACAAGTTGCATTTTTAATTTTGAAAGTTACATTTCCATTTTTGACAACCTGCATTTTTAGTTTTGAAAGTTGCATTTTTATTTTGACAACTTGCATTTTCATTTTTTCACAAGTTGCATTTTTATTTTGACAAGTTGCATTTTTAATTTTGAAAAATTACATTTTCATTTTTCACAAGTTAGATTTTAGTTTTGACAACTTGCATTTTCACTTTTAATTTTGTTCAATCACTTTAATAGAAGTTCCGTGTTAATTATTTGTTTTTGAAAATACTTTTCGACATTTATACCACATGTATGTGAAAAACTTTCTGCATGTTATGATGCTTGTATGTAAAACACTTTCTGCATGTCATGATTCGCGTTTGTAAAACAGTTTCTGCATGTTATGATGTTTGTATGTAAAAGACTTTCTACATGTTATGATTCATGTTTGTAAAAACAGTTTCTGCATGTTATGATGCGCGTTTGTAAAAACAGTTTCTGCATGTTATGACGCTTGTATGTAAAACACTTTCTGCATATTATGATTCGCGTTTGTAAAACAAATTCTGCATGTTATGATGTTTGTATGTAAAACACTTTCTGCATGTTATGATTCGCGTTTGTAAAACAGATTCTGCATGTTATGTTGTTAGTATGTAAAACACTTTCTACATGTTATGATTCGCGTTTGTGAAAACAGTTTCTGCATGTTATGATGTTTGTATGTAAAACATTTTTCTACATGTTATGATTCGCGTTTGTAAAAACAGTTTCTGCATGTTATGATGCTTGTATGTAAAACACTTTCTGCATGTTATGATTCGCGTTTGTAAAAACAGTTTCTGCATGTTATGATGTTTGTATGTAAAACACTTTCTGCATGTTATGATTCGCGTTTGTAAACAGTTTCTGCATGTTATGATGTTTGTATGTAAAACACTTTCTACATGTTATGATTCGCGTTTGTAAAACAGTTTCTGCATGTTATGATGCTTGTATGTAAAACAGTTTCTACATGTTATGATTTGCATTTGTAAAATCAGTTTCTGCATGTTATGATGTTTGTATGTAAAACACTTTCCACATGTTATGATTCGCGTTTGTAAAAACAGTTTCTGCATGTTATATTACATGTATGTGAAAACTTATTGCATTTGTAAGGTAAGTACATAAATCATACTATAATATTACTGAGTTTTTAAATTCATTATTAGATCAGTTTCTGTTTTTATATATATTCTCCTTTTGCCATAGCAAAGTCGGTGTTAATGTTTTTGTTGTTGTTGTGAATATTTTATTCTATTTTATTATTTAATATCTCGTAATTATTTACTCGAACACTTTGTGTGAACGTATTAAGAATCCTATGAACAATCTTCTTATTTTATTATTATTTCGTTTTACTTACCGTAATACTCTTTCATCATCATAGTTATTTAGTGTTAAGTGTGAACTTAGAAAATCCTTTCTCATTGCAAACTCGGTGTTATTTTTTTATTGTGAATATATTAAAAAGTTTCTGTGGAACTTTGAACAATCTTTGATTGTGAATATAATAAAAATTATTGCAGAAACTCTGCTTACTTTTCTTAACACAATACTAAAAATGTAATTCATCAAATAATTGCTGCACAAATTCTTTCTTATTTATTTATGTGGATCTTTCGTTACATAAACTCTTCTTATTCAAGGAATGTTTGTTTGTTACACAAACTCTGAGGAACTATGTTTCAAAAATCGCAAACGTGTAAAATACTCATCAAACTTTTAAATACTTCAAAGTATTAGTAAAAATCAAGAAAAATATAAAACAATCATCAAATACCAATTTAAACGAGTTTCCAAAAGTAAACGGTAGAAAGCATAAAGGAGTTTCACCTTTTATTTAGGGTATTTTTTTATTAAATAAAAATCAAGAAATAAATTCGTACATATTTATTTGGAGATAAAGATATATACAAGCAAACAAGTATAGAAAATAATATATATGTGCACACACACACACACACACACACAACTATAGAAAATAATATATACAGATTATATTACATACAAAACAAAAGAAATCACTTTGCAGTGTTTCTATCTTTTTCTAATAAAATGTTCACTAGTCGTTCAATATAATTTGGGTTCTTTAATAATTTGTCATAGTTTTCATGAAATAAATGTTCATTTCTTTTGTTAACAGAATGGGATTTCACATAATTTTCATACACTTTGTCTCTCACATTTTTGCTAGCCATAATTTTCAATGCTTCTGCTTCAAGAGTTAATATATTCACAAGAAGGCACCTGTGCCCAAGCTGATTGAAATAATTTAGGGTACAACCCGGGCAAAGTAAAACTGTATTCGGTTCCCACTTTAAAATACTATCTTTAACACATGTTTCACTTACAAAGTCACTACTACACTTGCACTGGCACTGTTTCGTTTGCACACGCAAATCCAGTGGGACCTTTTGGAGTGAACATGGAAAGTCCAACGGTAAAACACTTGGTGATGGCGTGCTGGGTTTGCACTCTTCTATCCCACTGAATAACTTACAAATTTCTTCCTCCCCTTCCTCATTAAAAAATCAGGAGATGTTGATCTTTCTTCTTGTTCTTCTTCAGCAAGTTTCCACTTTATCGCTGGAACTTGAAACTTTTGCTCCGGTGTTCCTGCTACTGGTACTGGTGAAGTTGTTCTTGATCCAACAGGTGAAGTTGGAATTAGAATTGGGTCTTCTCTTAAATCAATGATTTCTTCCTCTATTATAACATCTGGAGAAGCCGGTGAAAAATAGCAAGTTTTTTCATCAATAAACAAGTCCGGAGATTCTCTATTCTATTTAAACTTTTTGTTGGGAGATTCAACATAATCAAATGAAGAATCCCAATCTACTTCGTTGCAAAGTTGAATTTCTCGTTGTACTATACTGGCAGACGAATCCATGATGATACTATGCCAGTCTTCTCATCATACCCCGTATATAAGGAAAACTTATGTTGACGTCATATCACGTGGTACTTTAAAACACGATCCTTACATCATTTAAAATATTTTCAGATGTACTTTCCCAATTCTCTATACAACTTTCAATAGGTATAAGGGACGGAGAAAACATATACTTACATTGCATTTATGTTCTCATGTATCATTTATTGATCAAACATTCTTTTGAAACAACATCGTCAATATTATTTACATTGTGTCAAGATCATTCGCATCTTACAACGGTATTCCCTCAATAATGTTATTCATATCCTGTACTAATCAATTAAATGTTATCTACGTACAAATAAAAGTGTCAACACAGTTCATACTGCAAAACTTTTTTTGTATTTTCATTCGGTATTATATCAATGTGACAATCTTCTATTGTATTCAGTACCGCTTCATGTTTCAACAGGTTCAACAGTTCTCTTGTATTTCCGTTCAGTGTCGCGTCATGTACCACCGTTCGTGGTGCCAAACTTCTTTTGTATTCTTCGTCAACAATGTTTTGTTTTCATTTCCTATACCATTAAAGGTGTTTTTATTACTCTGTCGGTATTCTGTGATGTTTATCTACCGCAACCTTAATCTTCTTTTTATTCACCATTGACAATGTGTTGTGTTCACCTAACGCGGTGCCAAACTTCTTTTGTATTCCTCGTCGACAATGTTTTATTTTCATTTCCCATACCATTAAACTTGTTTTTTTATGACTCTGTCGCTTTTCTGTGATGTTTATCTACCGCAAGCTTAATCTTCTTTGTATTCACCATCGACATTGTGTTGTGTTCACCTAACGCGGTACCAAACTTCTTTTCTATTACCAACTCGCATACAGGTATAATTCAACATGTTTCCCTGTCACGACCTCAATCTTCTTTGTATTCGCCGTCAACAATATCTTGTGTTTCACCTATCGCGGGGCAAAACTTCTTTTATATTACCAATTAGCATAGGGGCATGATTCATCATGTTTACCTGCCACAACCTCAATCCTCTTTGTATTCTTCGCCGACAATGTCTTGTGTTCACCTACCCTGACGCCAAACTTGTTTTTAATACTCTGTCGGCACTCTGTGATGTATACTAAACACGTCGTCGGTTTTCCTGTGTATTTGTCTTCATGTTCTAACATGCACCTGTTACCCGACAACGCCATCTTTCCCTCTTGCCCAACCAGTTTCCAAAAAGCGCGCGAAAAGTTCATTTCTCGTCTTGAGTTCACCAGCGAAAGACGTACGAGAACTACGCTCTGTATATGTACAAGCATTGCTTATCGTACCGAAGTATACATATTCCGTACACGAAATTTCTAGTATGCTCACACAGTGTTCGAGAAAATAAAAGATACGATCCGTCAAATTAAAAAGTCCCGCATGAATAAAGTTTATTCCCTCCACCATTTTAATATGATCACAATCAAAGATTGTTCTGAATTTGCTATGCAA
Source organism: Thermobia domestica (assembly GCF_964235325.1). NCBI lineage: Eukaryota > Metazoa > Arthropoda > Insecta > Zygentoma > Lepismatidae > Thermobia > Thermobia domestica. Next base: position 43,948,537 of record NC_137457.1, on the reverse strand, counting down.
ATGATCAAAGTAATTAATATGATCACATTCTTCATAGGATCGCAGCGTAGCTGTACTGAGCTTGCTTAGCAAGCAATCCGTAAAATAAGATGCTCCGACTAATTTATTAAGAGAATGCAAATAAGAATGAGCTTCTAATGAAGCAAAAGAATGAAAAAACGATCCAATAAATAAGGAGCTTGCTTAGCAAGCGATCCAATACAAATTATTCCGACTAATTTATTAGGAAAATACAAATAAGAATGAGCTTCCTATAAAAATAAAAGAATTAAAATTAATTACTTTGATCTATGCATAGCTGTTAGAAACAACCCTATCAAAATCACGTGATACATGTCCTTCAACCTCTATTCTAGAAACTACGCCATCCCTCCTAACACCCAGCCTTTTCAAGGAACCCATCTAACAACCTAACAAACAGGGTAATAAAACCACTTCCTCCAAAAACCTCCCCAAGGCCAGCAGGGCCATACTGACATCAAAAGTCGTTAGGTAATAAAGCAATTAAGAGAACAATAGCTTATTGTCTACGACTTTAAGCGACAGGTCTATTACATACGGTAGTCTGATTTGAGGCTGTTTAATTAGAGCAAGTTTTTGATTTAAAAAAAGAAAGAAAGAAAGAAAGAAAGAAAGAAAGAAAGAAAACGAAAGAAAAAAATGTTCATATTTCACAAACGTTTCATTTGGTGTAAATAACTTGCACTACTTAAAAACTAAGAGTTTCATGTGGATTAGAAAAAAATGTACCTTTGTTTACGCAAAATAAGAAGTAACTTATTTCTAAATCTCAATGATATTTGAATGCCTTTACAAGCCTTCCAGTTATTGTTTATAGCATAGCAGATTGTCCTGTGAATTTAATCCAAAATGTATCTCATACGAAAAAACTATAAACGGTTAAAACTTTAGCCGAAAATGTAAAAATTAAATAAATAAATAAATATGGAAAAGCCCAGAGATCAGGCCCTGATATTCAAACAAACATAGGAGAAGGAGAGTGAGAGAAAAAAATTTCAACAAGTGAAGCATGAAGTTACATCCCTATTGTTGAGATTGCCATCAAGAAAATGCCAAATGAGTCACTTGTACTTGAAGCTTTGCAAAGAGTGTTTGATTGTGCTGGTTTCGTTACAAAATAATAATAATTCTACTTTGACTTGTCAACAAATATTCTATTCAATTATTGCTTATTGAGTGGGACCGGGAAAAGTGATCTTGCACACAATTCTGATGAAAATAAAAGGAAGTAATAATAATCAGGATTTTTCCATTTGCTTATGTTCACACAGGGACGTAGCCAGGATTTCCTGAAGGGGGGAGGAGGTCCGCGACATGAAATACTGTGGTCATCACAACAGGGGCTTGATCATTCTAAACTATTTTCTGGAACATATATTGGTTCTTTTAGCCAGGATTTCGTAACAGGGGGGATATGAAATTCTGAAGGCCCAGGAGATCGATCAATCCAAACTACTTTATTATCAACATGTATTGGTTTGTTAGAACGATAAAATGATGATATGTTGGTAAGTATTTCAATAACAAACTATGAAGAAATCTCGAGTAAAATAATACAAAAGGTATTGAAAAAGATTTTACAATATTTACGTCCTTCCTCTGTTTATTCAAATATAACAATTTTCCTTTCGTTATGACCTCAACTATTATAAAAAGTACATACTCAATAATATCTTATAAACTATTTTACAATATCTTCATTCCTTTCTCTGTTGAAGTAAATTCTAACAGAAATTTCTTTCCATTTTTTTTTGTTTTTATTATTCCGTCAACTACTGTCGGTTCCAAATGACAGGTTATTAAAGGAGCAGTAGGAAATTGTTCGTGAAATAACATGTTTGATACTACAAGGATGCGATGACGAAAAATTATTATTTAAAAAATGGCCACACGGTTACATAACGGCACTATGCTTTTGGAAGCTTAAAATCTCCCTGACTAGTAGCAGAGTCTGAGAATTCCGTAACTTTTCTTGAAATTTCATATTCCCTGACTCTTCCAGGATATCTCGCTTACCTCGCCACCATGTATTGCAAGTAATACAAATCTCCTCATAAGAAAGAGTAACCAAAAGCTTCCTGTAGTTTTTTTTAACGCTGATCCTTCTTTTTTCATTCCATTTGTTTCATCCTTCCTTAATTTTTTTCATTTCTGATCTCGAAGGAGGGGTCCGGACCCCTCGGACCCCCCTTGGCTACGTGGCTGGTTCATAGTTTATCAAACTTTGAAAATTAGGTTTAAATTAATTTCCAAAATGTATTAAAATTTAAATGCATTAATAGATTTAAAAATATACCATCAAAGAATGTGTGTGTTTGAGAGAGAGAGAGAGAGAGAGAGAGAGAGAGAGAGAAAGAGTGGAAAATAAACAAGAAATTGGTTATCTAAATTTCCTATATTCTATTTGGTAATAGCTATTTAGAGGGAAAGCAGTACTCTTCAGACTTCCCACATTTTATACTTATTTAATAAAAATAAGTAGCTACTCCAAAATAGAGACTGTAAAAAATAATAAGCTGTTTCGAAGTTGTTTATAGGACAAGATAATAATATTATTATTTATATTATACAATCGTAATAGAAAAAAATGGAAATAACAAAATTCCAGACATGAAACGAAACAAAAATACACAACGCCTTGTCACTCATTCTCTTCATCTAACCCGCTGGTCGGCCGACATTATTGGCCGCATATGCATCCAATCATAAGAAAACATTGCTTCCGAAAATATCGGTATCGGCGATACTACCGACAATATCGGTAGCTTGGCCGATAGCATCTGCGTGTCGGAGAATCGGCCGATAATGTCGGTGGCGTGTGCAAGCTACGATTTGAGTACGTTGAAATTGATTTCACCGCCGACATTATCGGCGCTTCCACCGATATTATCCTTGCCGTATTCTTGGAGAAGGGCATATATTACTAGCAATCTGACAAGTTATGCCAGGGCTTATTTTCTAGTTGGTTCTTATTTTTATAGAAACACAGTAACAGGAAGCCGAAAAGACGTTACCGTGTAGGAGCACTTTGTTTTCGGAAGTTTGGTTTCGACAGTTTATACGACTATGTAAATAAGTTAAGCACAATCAACATATCTTTAAAGATTTATTACTCAATAACCTAGATTTCCCTTTATTTACTATGCATAAAATTATAATATTCAAATATGCACCACTATAGATTTCGTAAACTTATATGTTATTACGATGTATTTTTTTAAAAAAAATATGATTGTGTTAATTTGAATAATTGGCAACTCTAAGAAAGGGTACTATGATGAGAAATTCTGTAGTTACTGGAGCATGAGCAAGCTTAACCACTTTAAAATGAATCATCTATATATTGTGCGTAGGGTACGAGACGCAACGATAAAAAAAAGAAAAAAAACTACTAACTAACTCTATAGCTTATGGAACCCGGAGGTTGAATGCCGATAAGCAGTCGAAATTTGATTAGACGCAGTGAAAGGTTAGGAGGTAGTACTGAAACATAGATGATTTAAAAAACGAATAGATAAAGTTTACATTTAAAAAACGCATAAAGAAAACAAAAGTCAAATGTTTTAATCTATGCCTTACCTAGAAAGAAGAGGAGATGTCATATTTTCTTGCTTGTAGAACATGTACTCGTGAGACTTTTAACGGTATTCAATATAATTTGGAGTAGACACGTTCACCTCCCATTTAGATTCTTGATACAGCCCTAAATTCTCTTCGTTTCCCTCATATCTCATCGGTATTGAAGGTCATTGCTAGAGTTTTTTTTTTCTTTCTTGTAGGATGACGCGAGAATTCAGGAGGGCATGGTGGGCCTAACAGAGAGACAGGTGCCCCTGCTGCTATAAGCGTTTTGAATCCCAGATCTTGCGGATACAGTTCACCATGGCAAGAAAATATTACAACTTAATTATCATTATTCTATTTTAGCTTCTGACTAACAAGTAAGTTGGGCTAAATTTTACATAAGTGTACTGTAACTACAAAAATGACAGTATCTACACTAATTCAATTTGTTTAACTTTACATAGTTTTCAGATTTTTATGTACACAATAGTAATAAAAATAGTCAACACTTTAAAGACAATCAATTTTATACAGATAGATACAATACAGATATTTAAAATTGGAATAAAATGAAATTTCCACTTTAAAATTCGATAATCTGAAAGTGAATTTTTATGAAAGCTGCAAGGAAACGGGGAAAGTCCTGAGAAAACTCATGGGAAAACGATGTTGCCCACCAGAAATTCATACGATTTCGGATCGAAGGGCCTCTCGGACCAGATGTGAGCGTTTTACCACTGAGCTACCGCGTTCTCTCTTCCTCCTTCTTAGATTTGAGCTTCTGACGCACTTTGGCGTTACCTACAAGACCATCGATTTTCTTATGACCGATACGTTGCTTGTGATGAAATACGTGTACCCGCTTACACGCATCCAATTCTAATTGTTTTCAGAGCTTTACTCATCAGCGGTACCTCTTTTTGTGCCTCTACTTTTTTCATCTGGAAGACTTCGATTCTTTCTTCATTTCGTGGAATTTTATCTTGTTTTCTTTCTTCTTTTTTAACTTGTGAATTTGTCAAATGATAAAGATTGGTCAAATGATATTCTGCGTTAATGATGATTTGCAATTAAATTTAATTTTTTTGTAGACAATATTTTTCTAACAAGGTCACGAAAGGGGGAAACGAAACTCACCTAAACAATTTATCCCAATATAATTAATATCATCGTCCGAATTTTCTTTTAGTGATGATCGCAGAAATGTAAACTGAAGCTTATTACTATTGTTATTTTATGAAATAAACTATTCCGATAAATATAGCGAAATAATAACAAATAAGATTGTTTCTGAATCTATCATATATTATTACTATTAATGTACAAATTGTTAACAGTGAGCTCGATTATCAACAGTTATTAAGATTCTACATGTCGCCTTTCGTGAAAGTTCTACCCAAAACCCAAATGCAGGCCCCAACCTATTTACCTAATGTAAGTAGGAGCGAATATAGCAAAAGCGGGATAGACATTTTTTTCCTGGCTTTTCAATGTTTTATGGAAAATAGAAATTACTCTAGCGTATTAATATACTGTTGTTAGCAAATTTTAGAATATATTTTCCTCATTAGAAGATATAAAGTTTTAAGAGCAAATTGGATACAAATTTTCTTTTTCAGTGTCACAATTTTATGCACCGAATCTCAGGGAGACGGTGATGATGAGATAGATAATAATGGTGGAGTTGTCACCCGTAGCGTAGTTGCTAATGCTCTCGGCTTTGTCGCCAGTTGTCCCGAGTTCGATGCCTTGCGGGTGCACTCGATCGAAAAGGTGTAAGAGCTTTTTCAGACCAGTCCTCAGTGAAGTATTTCCTCGTGTTTCCTCATTCACACCAAACCGGGATAGTACCTAACTTTCGAGTCCCAGGCCGCTTCCTTCCTACCTCCCTTATTTCTTCGGATAATGTGCTCGCCGAGGGACGTTATCCTCACATGTGATGGGTTTAAGGCTTTAGATACCGGTGATGTAGGAAATATGTATAAATAAATAAATAATAATAGAATGACGAAAGTGAATAAAAACACGAAAACCCTAAGAACCACGCACGAGGTGTTTGTATACCACAAAACCCACTTGGAAGAGCTAGGATCAATCCACGGACTAGAAGCACCAAAGATGAGCGCTCTACCAATAAGCCACTGCGGCCGCAATACGACAAATGTAAAGCCTATCTAACATCTGCAAACCTTCATGTACATCAAAAATGATCATGGTGCCCTCGCATCTGAGAGTTTGTCTCTGAAAAGATTATCACTTACTCATCAATGCCGAGGGCATACTTCTTGCTGTTAATTTATGTTAATTAAAACTTGTTTTTATTTTATGTTAGTGAGTGTTCTTGGACATTGAATAAAACAATTTTAATTTATATAATATTTTGAGGAAGGGACATGGACCTCTTTCTGGGTAGGTCCTGATATTGACATAATCTACAAACATCTTGGAAACGAAATAAATAAAATTTGTGTTTCATTTCAAAAAGAAAATAAAAAAAAAACATTACGGAACAATTTTGATAGATGTTCTAGTGCTAAGGAGGCAAAAATATCTTTTCCCAATTTTCAAGAAATATCCTAAAAATCAACTTTGTGACCTTCAACTTTGAAGGCAGTATATTATAAGTTTGAGTGATATTACACTTAATTAAATTTATACAATAGGTTGTTGAAGTAACATTGTTTATTTCAGTTTCTTTCTTCTCGTATTATAATTATTGAGATCTTTACTATTTATCAGATGTAAATTACTATGTATATTACGTCTATGTACATTGTACACATACATACAAGAATGAATTATTATTAGTGACTCAAACAGCAGTAGAGCTCCTTCGTGGCTAAGCGGTTAGTGTATGCGCCCTTGGCGTTGAAGACCCGGGTTCGAATCCCTGCGGTAGCCCATGTGGTTCGGATTAGACGTTAATCAGTAGGTCTGGTCTCATAAAGCTTCGCTGGTGAAAGGAACATTTAACTCAAAGTCAACTCAACTCAACTCAAATAGCAGTATATTTGATTCCACAAACTAACCCTGTATTTCGGTAGTACATAGCTATTATGGCTTTCTTTTGCAATATTGAGATTGGGAATGCTAGATAGCATCTTACTTTCTCCATGCGACGCAGTCGTATGCAAAGTAAAAGAAATAACGTATTTGATTTAATGATTCATTTTAAAAAGAAAGTACTACTGGTTTCTGATTTCTATAAATATAAAATTATAAGAAAGGAACAAATAACACACAACTGAATAATACTAAAAAAAGTTGGTTAGATATATCCGCGATAAGTGTAGTTCGACTCTCACATGGAGTCCTTTCAAGTATTCCTAAAAATGTAACAAATATTCAAATTTTACATAATGGGGTTTATCATATATGAGAAGTTCTTTTCTTTTTTTAACACGATTACTCGGAGAAAGATGTGACACATACGTAGCTTGGGATCCCCAGTACTATACTCTAAAGCAAGCAATTATTGTTTGGCGTTACCTTTTAAATTTGATCTAGAAAATAGTCCTATCGATTTTCATTAAATCTGGTGAAAACTTGTCTTTGAGTAAGCGAAGAAAAATGGGTTAAGAAGTTCAAGAGTCTCATATGAAAAAAATAAATAAATAAATAAAATAAGGAACAAGAGCGTCATAATTGAAGTGACCTCGTAGAATTATGGATTTCCGAAATACTGTTTACTTAGTATTTGAAATAAAATTTGATTTTAATACTTATGCAATCTGCGAAATATCTTACACTAAACATTAAGTGAAGTTTTCCATGGATTCGGATTGTAAAAAATTTAAGACGCAATTCTATTATTAGTAGCAATTTTTTATTATTATTATTATTTGCTATGGATCAAGTAAGTAAGTGTTTTAATAATGTAAACTTCAATATAGATTACATGCATATTATAAAAGTGGCTTCAAAATATGCTTTCATTAGTAAATGGCTTTATTTATAGAAGAAGTTATAGGCAAGTTCTAGATATTCAGTTCTCAGTGACTGATAGATCTTTTTCAATCAGAGAATTAAAACTACATATTACGTAAGACTAAATTAAGTTCTCTTTTTAAATTTTATTTTGGTGTAGGTAGCTGTGAAAATAGTTAGAACTCATGCAGTTTGTTTAAAGCTTTATATGTATGAAATGCTGGATTCGTTGCTTTTTATTTAAATCGAGAAATACTCTTCTATAGTTGTCTATTTTTCTTAAAAGAAAAATCTCCCTTTGTATGTAGGATCGTTAAAAAGTAAACAGTCTTCTAAAGAAATTAAATGAGAGATAGATCTCCAAATAAAACTTATGATCATCATGTCTCCTTAGTTACCTGTCTTACAAGATAATTCAGAGATACAAGAGAGAGAGAGACGTTCTACGTATGTGTGGCGCAAGTGGACATACACTTTTCATTTATTACGTATAAGGAATTTATACTTTATGTTGATAATGACAGAGAATTAATGTCGAAGAAAATTGAAAATTAGCTTACAAACGTGTATCCCCTTCTCTATAGGAGTGCTAGACATCTGGAGTTTTAGCACGATCATCCATTTTGAACGAATTGTGTATCAGCTGTGTGATTTCCAACCGAATGTCTTATCAGTGTCGTCTTCACATTTCGTTTCGCGTCAATTTTCAACTTCTAATCGTTGCATCTCCTATCTTACGTTTAATAGTAAAGTGGTTCGCTTGGTCATGGTCAACTAAATCCAGAAATTACTGGTCTACTAAATCCTTACAGTACGTTTTCTTAGAGTTTCCAAATCTACAGTTATATATATGTACACAGTTTCTAATAACATGTCGGATTACGAAATGTACAGTGCATATTTGAATATTAAAATTTTATATATAGTAAATAAATGGGAACTTACTTTAAACCATTGAATACAGGGATGTACGCATAAACTTATTTCAGAAAAATGGTCCATATTCAATATGACTATTAATTACATTAAAAGTTATCAAGTCACTTTAAATTTAGACTAAAGTTTCGAAAAATAAGGATTTCGGAGGAATCTGAACTCCAAGAACCACTCGCCTCGAATGCCCCTATTTGGGTAGTAAATCTTCTCAATATACTGATTACTCGAACCTTATTTACGAAACCTTGTAAATTATTGGTTTCATTTGAGTTAAGCTACCCTTTCAGCAGCAAGGCTATATGAGACGTGGACCTACCGCTTAACGTCAGATCCGAACTACATGAATTACCATCAGGAATCAAACTCGGATCAACCGCGCCTATTGACTGAGGATGTTATTCAGCTATCTCTTGGCATTAGAAGACAGTTCTTTGACCTTCTCAGAAATAAAAGAAATTGCTGCCATTGGCTCAGATTGACTTAAATCAACGAACGCGGAAGAATATCAGAAACTATGGAAAGGCAATATTCTTGTCAGGAACTGGATACTGAAGAATGAACAATTATAATAAAAATAACAACATGTGACACAGTTGAATTGTAAGGTTGAGTTGCAAGTAAAATATGCCTAAAGAAGTGTTTGTGTCACTGTTTGTAAAAGACAAACATTAATAAATAGATCTATACTTTCCTAATTAACAGTTCATTTTACTAGTCATGTAATACGTAATTCAATAACAATTTATGTCAGAAAATAAAAATCAGTTGTTATTTGAAATAAATGACACAATTTCTAGAATCGTAAACCCTCTTTTCGTTTACCTTGAAAACTACGAATGAGAACTTACCATTGACATGTGATTTTATTTAGGTCGACATAGTCTATTGATTCATATATTTTATATGAAATACACAATATCACAAAGAAACATATGTTAAAGTTCATGTTAATAATAATTTTGGGATATAAATCTCATTAATCATACTATGTACTATCATCTTGCTAAGATCGAAATGAAGAGTTTAATAAATGTATATTTCAGTATCACATTCATCTCAATAAGTATCATGTTTCTCCTATATCAATTTTTAAGTTTACAAACTTTCTTTTACAAAAAAGAAAAAAAAACTAGATATGAGCTTTTTACCTCAGGCATACTATTTTGCCCAGTTCCATTAGTTGTTTCGATTGTTACTTTACCTTTGGAAACTTTTTTTTTAAGAAAAGGGCAATAATATTTTAAAATTTTGAAGAAAGACACTATATTTGTGTTCCGTAGCAGAGGCGAGCACTAAAAACGGGAGCCAGTGCATCCGAATCCCCATCCGAAACTTCAGAATTATACACATATTTGCGAGACTGTTGAATACTATGCTTGATAAACGTACGAAAGGAGATTTAAATTTTATCAGAGAAATCTAACAAACGGTTTTCTCATAGTTTCCATTTTTTAGATTGTGTAAAATCACAATTGTCAAAATCAATTATTTAGATTAAAACACTATTTACACAACACAGTGCTATAATATAAACTTTTGGTATCCATCTTGCTATCAATCGTTAGGCAATGGTAAGTTGCATTCAGGGTCTAAGCTAACACCCCGTAGGAAACTATATAATACGGAGTTCTACATATTGACGTGAAATATGAATCTTATGAGTTATCACAGAAGACAAGATTTCTTCTTAGTTAACCACAATAAAATTCTAATTAGTGTGTTATTTAGGTGCGTGAATTTGAACACCACATAACGCACTAACGATAAAATTAGTGCCATTCATTAGTGCATCGTTACTGCTTCCTAGTGCACTAACCCTTGACGTTAGTGCTTCATTAGTGTAGTCTCTAGACAATGATACACGCTCCCACTTCCACTTCAAGCAATAAGAAAACAAATAGTGCCGTTCGTTAGCGTATCGTTAGTGCTTCTAGAAAATACTAATAGTTTCGTTAGTGCTTCACTATTAATGTAGGTATAGCCAATTATAAGTTACGAAACTCCCATAAGAAATGCATGGGAAATATTACACTGCGTCAAATTACCGCCAAATTCAAAAGCACTAAAGATCTCTATTAGTGCAATCGTTAGTGCATCGCCAGTGCTTCTTAGTGCACCAACACTAACATTAGTGCTTCATTAGTGTAGGAACTAGAAGTAAAAAACCCTGGGGCGTAGCGTGAACTTGACCCCCCACTTTGAGCACTAACGAAAAAATTATTAGCATTCGTTAGTGTATCGTTAGTGCTTCTAGAAAATACTAACAGTTTTGTTAGTGCTTTAATATTAGTGTGGTTATGGCTAATTACATGTGACGAAACTCCCATAAGGAATGCATGGGGAATTTTTCATTGCGTCGAATTACCGCCAAATTCAAAAATACTAATGATATCTGTTAATGCAATCGTTAGTGCATCGTTAGTGCTTCTCAGAGCACCAACCCTAACGTTAGTGCTTCATTAGTGTAGGAACTGCAAGTAAAAAACCTTTGGGCCTAGCGTGAACTTGGCTCCCCACTTTGAGTACTAACGAAAAGATTAGTGCCATTCATTAGCGCATCGTTAGTGCTTCTAGAAAATACTAATAGTTTCGTTAGTGCTTTAATATTAGTGTGGTTATGGCTAATTACATGTGACAAAACTCCCATAAGAAACGCATAGGGGATTTTTCATTGCGTTAAATTACCCCCAAATTCAAAAGCACTAATCTCTTTTAGGGCAATCGTTAGTGCTTCTTATTGCACCAACCCTAACGTTAGTGCTTCATTAGTGTAGGAACTATAAGTAAAAACCCATTTGGGCACATCGCGAACTTGCTCCCCCAACTTTTAGTACTAACGAAAAGTTTAGTGCCATTCATTAGTGTATCGTTAGTGCTTCTAGAAAATACTAATAGTTTCGTTAGTGCCCACTATTATAGTAGATATAGCAAATTATAAGTCACGAAACTCCCATAAGAAATGCATGAGTATTTTCATTGCGTTAAATTCCCGTACGTAATAGTAGCCATTACACTAATATATGATTATTAGTGCTTTTGAATTTAGGGGAAGGATATTACAAAATGGAAAATGCTACGTGTCTAAATTTAGCCCCGCACGCATCTCAAATACTACAAAAAAAATTTTCACATGGTTAGTGCTTCGTTAGTGCTCATTAGTGAATATCATTTGCCAGACTAAATTGATTTTTTCTAATTTTACAATTATTGTCCTACAAAGGTGAGATAGACACCAAAAGTTAGTGCATCGTTATTGCTTCCCAAAGCACGAAGCATTAGCGTTAATTTCTATTATAGTTTAAGAGTTATAAGTGAATAACTCACGCTGTAATAAGTTTAATTTTAGCGAATTTTCCAATAATTGTCCCAGAAAGGTTGAATAAACGTCAAAGATTAGTGCATCGTTAGTGCTCCGAAAGACACTAACCATTAACGTTACTCCTATCGTAGTTTAGGAGTTAAAAATGAGTAGCTCGGGTGGGGGATACTTTAGATCTTTAAATTTTATACAATTTTACGCTAATTGTCTGACGGAAATTGGACAAAACCAGCGTTTAGTCGTCCGCTGATTAAGCACTAATGTTAGTGTTATTTTAATTTAAGTGTTATTAACCAATAACACGCACGAGGCTAAATTTAAATTTATCGAATTTTACAATAATTGTTCATCAAAAGGTAGGATAATCGCTAAAAGTTCGTGCTTTTCTAGTGCTTCAAAAATACTAAGCACTGATGATAGTGCTATCATAGTTTAAGAGTTATCAGTGAATAGCTCGAGCGGAACTCAATTAAAATTTATAAAATTTTACACTAATTGTGTGAAAATTGAAAAACCTGAAGTTGGACCCCTCGAGTTATTTGTTAAAACTCCTAAACTGTGACGGCACTGAAGTTAAGTGATTAGTGTTTCATGGAGCACTAACAGTGAACTAATCTTCGGTGGTTATCTTACCTTTGTGGGACAGTTAGTGTGAAGTTCGATAAATTTAAATTCAGTCCTATCCGGATTATTCATGAAAGCACTAATGACAATGCTTAGTGTTTTATAGAGCTCTAGCAATGCAGTAAACACTTGTGTTTGTCCCACTTTTGTGGAACAATTAGTGTAAAATTGTTTAATTGAAAAATCTAAAGTTAGACAGGGTTGAGTTATTCATTAATAAGCGCTAAAATATGATAGCACTAACGTTAGTAATTATTATTTTTTTGAAGATATAAAGATGCATTAACCTTTAGCGTTTGTTCTGCCTTTGTGAGAAAATTAGTGTTAATTCGATAATTTTAAATTCAGTCTCGTCCGAGTTATTCATTAATAATTCCCAAACTACTATTTCACTAACGTTAGAGCTAAGGTAGCACTAACATTAGACCTTTTTGGAGAATTAACGCTGTACTAACCTTTGACGTTTATTAAACCTTTGTGAGACAATTATTTTAAACTTCGATAAGTTTAAATTTAGCCCGAGTGTGTTATTCACTTATAACTTCTAAACTATGACAGCACTCAGTGTTTTATAGAGCTCTATTAACGCACTAACCACTAGTGTTAGTCCCACTTTTGTGGCACAATTACTAAAAAATTGTCTAAAGTAGAAAAATCTAAAGTTAGCCCCGCCCGAGTTATTCATTAATACCTTCTAAAGTATGATAGTACTAACGTTAGAGTTTAATGCACTAATGTGCAATAACAAAGCACTAAATATGTAAATAGTTTTCGTAGCACTTTTGAAGCCTGCGGGGCTTAATTTAGACACATGACATTTTTCATTTTGTAAAATTCCACCATATCTAAAAGCACTAATAACCATATACAGTGTAATAGTTATAGTGTAGTGTTAGTAGCTCTTATTGCAGAACTCCTAACGCCTCAACAGTACGGACGGTAGAAAATAAAACTTAGCGGAAGCTAATTATACGCTAGCCCATAAAAGCATTCACGATGAAAAGCATTAATGTTTGGTCTTGGTGCACTAGCAATCAATAATTGCCACCAGATGCCACCAGAAGAGACCACTACTGCTTTTGAATTTCGTGAGAATTTGACCTAATGAAAAATTCTCCATATTTTTCTTATGGGAGTTTCGTGACTTATAATTGGCTATATCCACAGTAATAGTGAAACAGTAAGGAAACTGTTAGTATTTTCTAGAAGCACTAACGATACACTAACGAATGGCATTAATCACTTTGTTAGTGTTTAATTGGGGGACCAAGTTCATGCTAAGCCCAAAGAGTTTTTACTTGTAGTTCCTATACTCATGAAGCACTAACGTTAGGGTTGGTGCAATAAGAAGCACTAACTATCATCTATATTATTTAATTCTAAATTGCATCCTTCTATTAGCTGGTAATTCATAGATGTAGATTTATATGAATCATTTATGCACATAGTATAAATCAATTTTCTTTTTTTTTAAAAAAAAATACTTATCAAAGCGTATCGTGATAAGCACACAACACAATGTACGTAGACTTATAGGCCCACAGTAAATCAAATATAGCTACAGAAAACTATTTACAATTTAATTATAAATACGTACTCAGTGACGCATGGCCATGGTTAAAAAGGAATTTAATAGCCTGCGACGGATAGTGGTAAGATAATGCATGAAATACTCTAGGTGTTCAAACAGGTTCAGGGGATGAAATGAAACTATCTTCTGCCAGGTTACGAAATGAGACCGCAACTTTACTGCCTAAAGCCTTCGTAAAGACTAAGAGAAAGTTTAGTTTAGTATTGAAGAAAGAAGCGTCCCTCTTCAGTGCAGATACCGTATGATGTGAACCTAAAGTTTAAGGTGGCTCTACCGTCAAATTCAAATCACCGTAATGCGTTCAACGTTCAAGCACAGGAAAACGAACCCAGAACCAAGCTAATCAAAGTCGAGTGCGATAACCACTAGGCGAGCGAGGAGGTAATTTTGATATTTTTGCATATTATTGTTCATCCTTCTTTATTGAAACAATTGTGGAGTGTTTAAGTAGGGACTTGTATTTACAGTACATTAGATATGGAACAGTAGTGTAGTAATGACTGATATGTCATGCTAGATAGTATATCTATTTTCATTCACTCATAGTTGATTTTATATCAATGAGGAAAACCTTTTCTCTTCGGGCGAATGCCAGGACGACAATATTATTTTTTAAAAAATCACAAAGAGGGAATAAGCACGGAGCCAAAGGGATAGATTACGAATTATAATAAGCGATACCACGTATGCTGTTAATCAGTACCTAAGGCTTCGTTGTTCAGGTACTCTGCTATATACCCAATTAATATTTTTAGTTTACGTAACAGGTCCTGAAGAAAGACTGTAAATAATAAGTAAAACAAGAAAAATTGAACAAAAATGAAATGTGAATAATAATGCATTTTTGAATGACAATTTGGAGCAATTAATTCCTTGAAATTTTGCGACCTATGATTTACTAAAGCAGTGAACAGTTGAAAATTAAATATACATCCATACTGGCATAGATGTGTGGAAGCAATATACAGGGTGTTTCGAAATAGCACCGACAACGTGTAGGAGATGATTTCTGACACCAAGATAAGATATAAAGTACAGTATAGACAAAACTGGGTGCACAAATGCTTCCTGTCGGAGTTTTAAGCTGCGAAAACATGAAAAATTGAACTTTAAAGGTCATAGCTCCAAAACTATTTGATCTACCGTTGTCGGGTCCAGACTTCACTTAGAAACTAATATGTACATTATCCAAAAATACGTGTTTTAGAATCATAGGTACTCACGTAGCAACTTTTGCAGACGGAGTTTATTTACGGGCGTATGAGTTGAAGTACCAACTACCTCTATAAAAATTGTTGCGGAACTTCCGCAGGATTCTGAAGTATGGATATTTGGATAGGGTACATATTATTTCCTAAGTGAAGTCTTTACTCGACTACGGTAGATCAAATAATTTTGGAGCTATGGACCTTTAAAGTTCAATTTGTCATGTTTTCGACAGCCCATAACTCCGAAAGGAAGCATTTGTGCACCCAGGTTGGTCTATATTTTTGGCTTATCTTGGGGTCAAGAATCACCTCGCAAACGTTGTCGGTGTTGTTTTGAAACACCCTGTATATACATATCCAATTATTTCACGATGCTAGGGTTGAACCGAAAATGTGAGGATATAATCAAGAATCGAATCCAAAACCATGCGCAACCACTCTAACCACTTGGCATTATATGAGCCACTTCGTTGTGAATGTTATTATTCCTTTTTAATTATCCGTAAGTCTATTATGGTTAAAAATTACGAATCTTTTTTTATAATTGCCTGTAAGAACGTTCCCTACATTCCTTAATTTAAACATTTTTCCTTTTTTGATAATTTATTTTCATGTTGTTAGCCATTATAAGCAATGTATGAGGTAATAATTTTCTCCAGAAAGGATGAATTTAACCTGTATACATACCTAGCCATCACACACACAAACAATACCTATAGGGTCTACATATTCTTATTATTATTTTGCATATTTAAACAATTGGTGACCTTTCAAACTCCCACGAATGCGGTGGCTCAGTGGTAGAGAGTTCACCTGTGGTGCAAGCGGTCCTTAGTTCGATTCCAGCTAGCGTCAAGTGAGCTTTCTGGTATTCCACCATTTCATTCGTTAGTCATCATAATTATGGGACGTAAAACTTAAATATTCCAATTTGTTTTTTTCTTTCCACCTTCTTCGAGGCTTTCTAGCTAGCTCATGGTAAAAATAATGCATTTTCTGCATAAGGTGATAAATATTTCAAGAAACAAAAATGCACGATTCTAATGATTACAAGAATGTTGAGAAGTGAGATGTTTCACAAACTGCTAAAATAAAAGTGTTTTTTTTTTTCAGTTTGGCTAGACAAAATAAAAGTTGTTCCCTGTTTCTATATTTATGATCATTCAAAAAAAAATAGAAAGGGGAGAGGTTATTCCTGTCAAGAATTAAAATTTAGTTCTCCAGGGGATGCAATTTTTTGTGAAGGGAAAAGTCTCTAAGATCCCTCCGTCAGTTCACAAACTTATTATAAGTGAATAATAATAATAATAATAATAATAATAATAATAATAATAATAATAATAATAATAATAATAATAATAATAATAATAATAAATTATCTTTCACTTACTTATTTAGAGTTTTGCACTTGTAATGGGATATAAACCTTAATTAATCCTACAGCCCGGTTGATAATAGGTCACATCTTTTGGTTTGAGATTGCTCATAGTTGCCGAACTTTTCAATATTGAGATCTAACGTCTATTTTCGCTACTGAAGCCACATAAGACGTTGACATAACGCAGTTTAAACTATAATCCAACCTCAGGGCTACCAAATATCCCGATTTTGTCGGGACAGTCTTCTATTTTTATCCTACTTCTGCCTTTTTAATCTGAAACCGGGACGAGTATATGTATATTAATTCCAACAGTTATACCTTAATACGATGACTACTCTGTGCTGCTGGTAAAGAAAATCAAAGGAAACTAAAAGCAAGCCATAGTTTATTATACTGTATCCAAAGTATAACTACCACAACAATAGTTTACTTTGGAGAGTTGAGTATGCGAGTTTGGCATTGGAGACCCAGTTTCGATTTCCGGTGCGAACTTATGCTTTCGGCAAGAATTTTCGAACTACAGATGGCACTTCAAGATAATTATCTCTTTTCTCAATCGTGTCAGTTCGACGACCGGTTTCGGACTGAAACGAGCTACTATGAATAATGTATGTGACAGGGGCATTTTTCCTTAGATATAGTATTTTCACTCTAACCAGCTCAGAAGTAGCTGATGTAATGAATTAATAATATCTATGAGAGTTTTCTTTTTCCCTGAAAATTTCTTTTGTAAGTTTCTCTTTCCTTTTTGTCTTCTTCGTTTATCTTTCTTTTTTAATCTTTCCTGCATTTATATTATAGGAAATTTTATATTAGGTATTAATTTTTTGGGGGGACAGCACAGACTTATTTTTTAATACATAAAGATAAATAACTGTTTTCTGTTGTTAAGTGCATTATTATTATTATTATTATTAGTAGTAGTAGTATTATTATTATTATTATTATTATTATTATTATTATTATTATTATTATTATTATTATTATTATTATCTCAGTTTAGTACTTTGTTGAAGATGGTTAATATTGTTTTTTTTAAAGTTTTTATCAATGATTTTTCTCCTCCTTCCTCTAGCATAAAATTCCATGACCCACATGGGGGGGGGAGGGCAAGGTGGCTCAGTGGTAGAACGCTTACCTCTCGTGAGCGAGATTCACTGTGGACAATATCGTGTCTATAGTATTTCTGCAGCTACTCCCGTTTCCTTCCACAATTTCATTCTACCAGTTCTTCCATCATCATTCACTTTCCTTAATCGTCGCCTCCCTTAGCCTAAGATTTAATTTCATTTCTATGACTCACCTGCGTCATAACCCTCTTGTAGATATGTATCTCTGGTTTGGAGGATCTGTGTGCATAGATTTGAAGTCACTTAGTTGTCTTTTATAATATTGTTACAAATTTTAATTCACTTATTTTTAAAAACTAATTTGTATAGAATTCAGCCTGCACTAAGTAAGTTGCTTCTTTATGTCAATATTTAGAGTAGTCAGAGAAATATAAATTAACACATGCCTTTTCTTTTTAAGGGGAAACAAGATCGGAAAGAAACCATACTAATTTTAAGTCAATTATGGTAAACATAGTTAACATTTAGCTCGATCTTCTAAAGGAGTTTCAAATGCCATTCCAGAACAATTTAAATTAAATTTTCTGAAATGGGAATATACATACTGTAATTCATTACGAAAAAACAAGTCATGGTGTCATGTTCAAAAACTTTACTTCCCATAAGCTCTATCTTTAACATAAACTTCCCGTGGAAGAACACCCTCAATACTGTTTATTGAACATAAATTTTCCAGTAAAAACAATTTTAATGAGTCGTATAGTATGGTGCAGTACCTATATTGTGCTATGAGTGTAAGATAATAAATCTAGACTTTGCTTTATTTCAAATTCTACTATATTATAGTATACCAACTCATATTCAGTAAGATTTTTCCCATGGCTTATGTCTCCCATTTTATTCATTTTATGACCATTAAGTAGAAAACTATAGCATAACAAAGCTTTTCTTATATATGACTATCAACAAAAAAGAAAATTCTATTTGATATGCAACTAAATTTGCATGTACTTTATTATGGAAAGCCATTTAAAAACTAATGGCCTATTTTTTTTATAAAATAGCTCCGATTAAATAATATAATATAAATAATTCAATTTCTGCCAGCTAGTACAACTGAATCTAAGGCCTATATATTTAAACAATTTAGATTTCAATATGGAAAAATGATTGGCCAATTACTTTCAAGAATTAGTTGATATCTAGTTTCGGCAATCAGAAGCAAGTATTTGTTGATTTTTAGAGCTACTTCGGCGAGCAAACTGAATGTCAACTAATTCTTACATGTAATAGGCCAGATATTCCTACACATTTTAAATTAGAACTGATCTATAAAATACGTAGAACTCTAATGGCTTTCCACCATGACATGTACACAATTTACTGTAAATTTCAAACATAATTTACTGTCCTTGGTGTTAGTAACGTAAGGGAAATATGTATAGCCCATTATAGGTATTGCATCATAGTGTACGACTCCTTAGGATTGCTTTTACTTGGAAGCTAACGTTACAACTAATAGTTTAGCGAGTGGTTATCTTCGAAACAAACGCATTTCTTCACGAACGTTACAACTAATAGTTTAGCGAGTGGTTTTCTTCGAAACAAACGCATTTCTTCACGTTCGATATTTTAATACTTCTTGAAAAATAACCTTCCACAAAAATACCACCGTTATTACAACAAAGTGCATTCAACTTGTGTAATTCAGAATTAATCGAATGGAATCGAATCGAGCCTAACAGTTCCACACGGAGTCAAATAACGTGTCTATCTAAATAACTTTTGGACACAACTATCAATAGCCGCATCTAAAGCCCTTGAACAGGTATTTTTCTGTTTTTTTCATGGGCACAAATCACACTCAACCGTACACTAAGGCTGATTATCAAGATAAACATTGAATAGATTTCTAATACTGGAATAGACTCTGAAGAAAGTATGTCATCCATCACGTAATCATGTCAATCATACTCAATAATTTGGAGTGGGACACGGCTGTTTCAGTGTAGGGCGTTTCGATGTAAGACATTTCGATGTAAGGACGTGAAGCTGGTGTGAAGATAATTTGGTGTAAAGTTTCGGTGTATTCAAGTATAAAATCACAAAATTCAAAATTCTTTGTTTTTAAATCAAGTTTTATATTATATTTTCTATGTGCACTAATTCTCCCCTTTTCTCATTACGAGTATATAATTAATGCTCTCAAATATCTTTTATAACGAAACATCCCTTACAACCAAACAATCTCACACGAAAACGTTCTAGATTCCATTTGGAGTATACCGTAATAGAATCAATATGCATAAGAAAATGAAAACGAAGAAATTCAACATACATTGCTAGACTAATACTGTAAAACAACACATGACGTATGCAGAGACAAACACATATTCATTCAGGGATGTAGACAGCAAGTTGTTCTATAGGAGGACATGACTCAACATGTTACTAACGAAGAAAAATGAAATGGAATGAGTTTTACGTCCCACGATTATGCCGGGTAGGCTAAAAAGTATGTAAACATGTTGAAAATTCGCTGTAGTAACTTTATAATCACCACGTTAAAGTCAATCAAGAATAAGGGATTGAATTAATCCCCCTTCCGTTAGGGTCTATTGTTTAGAAAGAACTCCTGAAAAATCTTCCGTAAATAATATTTGATTTTTACACAATACAGTATTTATGTACTTATTTTTTGATTGATCTCTAAACCAGTGAAGAAGAGATGAACTTATCGGTGTTTTCCTGTTATGCCTAATTCATGTTCTGAATAATGACCCTCCAGCACTTTGTAAGGCATTTTTGATCTAATCTTTAGGCATAACAGGAATTCCTCTTCTGCCTAACTAACGCAATAAGGGATATTTAGGTTTACGGGAAATTTAATACTAATTATTTTCCCTACAATTCCAGTTGATTTTAGGACCTCTTGATTTTCTTATATCATTTCAACTTCTCTGAAATTAAATTAGCAATAATACGCCACCATTATGTTACTACGAATATATCTACTTGATATCTTTTGTCCGGCTACAACTTCTAGGAGATCTTATCTTTCTGGTTGCGAGGATATCGCGTAACCAAATTGCAACTAATTGAACAGAAACATAGTTAAAAGTTCTATTATAACTACCCTTATGAAACCGTGGATTGATACTTTCTCATGACGGAAAATTCTTTAAAATAATAATAAGAAAATTTATATATATCAAGTAGATATGTTCGTAGTAACATAATGGTGGCGTATTATTGCTAATTTAATTTCAGAGAAGTTGAAATGATATAAGAAAATCAAGAGGTCCTAAAAGCAACTGGAATTATAGGGAAAATAATTAGTATTAAATATCCCGTAAATCTAAATATCCCTTATTGCGTTAGTTAGGCAGAAGAGGAATTCCTGTTATGCCTAAAGATTAGATCAAAAATGCCTTACAAAGTGCTGGAGGGTCATTAGGCAGAACATGAATTAGGCATAACAGGAAAACACCGATAAGTTCATCTCTTCTTCACTGGTTTAGAGATCAATCAAAAAATAAGTACATAAATACTGTATTGTGTAAAAATCAAATATTATTTACGGAAGATTTCTCAGGAGTTCTTTCTAAACAATAGACCCTAACGAAAGGGGGATTAATTCAATCCCTTATTCTTGATTGACTTTAACGTGGTGATTATAAAGTTACTGCAGCTCAACATGTTTACATACTTTTTAGCTTTTTTTTAAAAAAATAACTGCATATGAATTTTGAACAACATTTATGTGCATATCTATCTCCCCAACTTACTATTCAGTTCTGCAGTGACATTCAAATTATGTGGTTTTACCTTTAAAATAGTATTTTCCTTTTAAAATGTACCACCAAACCAAATATTTTTTTCTGTTGTTAAAAGTTCAGTGCTAAGCTAAAATTTACAAAAACTTCGAAGTTGCATAATAATAGCCCAATATGGGGTGCAAAATGAACTAACACCCTATGTATTTGTATGTTTCTTTCGTTGGTAAAGAGTGTAGTTTAAATGAGGCATGTACATTTTTCATAGTATATTCTGTTCGTCGGAAATTGTACTTCGAGCTGGCAGGGTTTGAAAAGAGAGATAAGTTATGTTGATGTGCCATTTGAGTGTAAAGAAATTCGATCGAAGAAAGGACTGATAAGACAGTCGGTCGGAGATAGGAAGTTGAAGACACCCTTTTGGGATCCCACGTTGTATATCCACGTCCCACATATCCTCAGTGCTGGATGGGACGCTAAACTGCAAATGAACCAACCTACTCAGACTTGAATGAAAAGTGTAAACAACAAGCTCTGCGCAGTAGATTAAGTGGTATGTTTTCTGGGTAAATGTCGAAGATTAATAGCGGTTTGAAATATAAACATATAATAATAATAATAATAATAATAATAATAATAATAATAATAATAATAATAATAATAATAATAATAATAATAAACAACTAAAGAAGTGTCCAGATGTTGCTAAGAGATAGGTGTTGCATAGGGCCGAAGATCCGTCAAGACACTAATTTGCTTGAACGACGTTCCGGTGCGTCCAGCCTACCGTATTTTAAGTCTTGCTATTCTGGCTGAAGTTTCATGCTAAATTAAATTGCCAATAATTGACATGCTTTCTTTATTTCCTATCATTCAGTTGATAAGTTTAAGTTTCAGAAACATGAAACGATTTCGCGCTTTGAAAACATGGTATACTTATCTTACAGAGAAAATCGAATGTGCTAAAAAGAATTAAGGAAATTGTAGAGTGGAAATATGAATATCACAATTATGCGAAGATTTCGTGCTGATATTCTTGCCTGATCCGTATATTTCAACAGCAACTAAGAATAGGATAGAAAAGAAGGTGATAGAGACATTGTTTTTATTGGAATCAACCCAATTAAATAAATAAGTTTAAACTAAACAAAAGTTCTGCTATATACACCTTTAACGACTAAGATTAAACAGAAGGTGTATAGCGTATACGACCTACAGCCCTATATGTAAGTACATGGAAAAGTCAATATTTTTATATTATTATTATTATTATTATTATTATTATTATTATTATTATTATTAGAGCTATATACAACATTTGGAAAAGATTCTTTTAAGTTCTTAAAGGAGCTTCAAGTAGATATCTCATATACGAAATATGTCCAAAATGACTAGAAATAGACTTGATTTCCTCGTGCACTGAACTACATCACATAGACTAGCTCCAATCTCCTTACTACCCCAATAATTGCATCACTCGCCCTGAATAGAGGGCGTAACCCTGGCAATGGGACCTAGCAAAAAATAACCGTGCACTGAACGTATTATATTGAAGAATTACTGTTCAACGTAAGTTGCTTCTAAACAAAAGTTTTACTTCTACCTTATTATACACTACTTAAATGAGATATATCATATACTGCAAGGCATAAAATGTATTGTTACGTGTGCTTCATTCCTTTTAAGGACTGGAAACCACTCCAACAATCTCTTGGCACACTAATAATAAAATAAGATATACATTTATGGTATTGATTGAAACAAATTCCGAATATATTAAACAGCATCCTCCCTGTCCTCTTGGAAATAACTCGAATACTATTGTATACACCACCATCAAGCTCATACTTGTGTATTTTTGTAAAACGTTTCAGTCAGCCTCTAACTCTCCCCTTTCTTCTCACTCTTTCGTCACTCACCGGAGATAAAAATATTTGAGTCAAACACTTTTAAATGGAGATATTCGTAAGCATTAACAACACCAGAGGGGTTGAGAAGGGCGAGTGCACCTTGCCCCTCATAGCTGTCCCACGGCTGGTTTCCCTGATATGTATTGTAATGTAGGTTAAAAGTATACAATATCCTTTTTTGTATTTAGACAAGTAACTAACACCCTCAAACTTCTTTGTTTTAGTGACCCCTCAGCCCTAAAAAAATGCAAATAAATAGCAAGCATGCGTCGTCACTGTTTGTAACTACAGTATTATGGAAGTATACTGCTTGTGATTGTGAAGTGGACTGCAACAACTTGAAAACAATGGGAGAAGGTAGAAGAGCCACAAAAATAAATGGGCTTATCTATGTTAAGAAATTGAAACTCTCTGCCGTATACTCAATATTACAGCATGCAATTGCTGCACTCATCTTCCAAAAACGTAAACTGTACTTTCTTGTTCAGTTTTATTTATATTAATATTTGAAACAAATTTGCGCTCGAGAGCATATATTTATCATTTGCACAAACACGTTAAAAGCATATTTGTGGTTAAAAATAAGTGGTTGAATAATCATGTAACATATAGGAGTAGTGTTGTCCACGAGACGAGAGATACACGATTTTCTTGATGACATATTAGGCGAGAGAAAGGTCTTCTAATAGACAAAGGTACATTTTTCGAGACAAAAACATTTTAAGGACACCACTTCGACTCAAGACTCTCCCAAATCGCTTCTCGTGGTCAGTACAATGTAGCAACAGCCACGCCTGGATTGATCTATGATAAAAAATGTAGAAGGCTCAAGTATTAATCTCTATATCGTTCTATACTTTCTCTATTTCAAATATAACATTCTGGTAATAATAATAATAATAATAATAATAATAATAATAATAATAATAATAATGATAATAATAATAATAATAATAATACACTACTTCCACATGAGCTCTTCCTTTTTAGCCATATGGGTAGCGTACACGCTTTTGGCACGAAACGTCCTGGTTCGATTTATGGTGAGAGCTCATGTGGTATGGATACCACAATAAGCTATGAACCCACGTTTGTTGCTACAATGAGATGCTAAACTTTAATCCAACCTTGGAAGTAAAAAGTGTTTCTACCATGTAATTTCAAAATTCATTTCCACACATTTCGAGATACTGACACTTTTTTATTTAACGTGAAGATTTTCATCATCACATTTGTTTCTTGAGTATAAGCGTCAATTTTTATTATACTTCCAAACTTTGCTAAGCGTAAGTGTCGGAAGACTTATAGAACGACTTTCTCCGTCTGACCGTCTGTCGACAGGAATCAGGTCAAGAACAGTAAGAGATATCGAGGTGCTTTTTCTCGAAATCGAATCAGTGTCTCCAGAATAGCTACTATCTCCTTCATTAACTCTCCATTCAACTGGTTCAAATTAATCATTCCATGTTTCAACGTTTATCACCATAGAACGAAAACGGGCAACATACAATAAATATCCCAAACCAGAAGTTGTTCCAAGTTACTATTGCTTCCGATTTCAATACTGATTTCCACAGAGAAAAAAAATGTTAGGAGATATCGAGATGCGGTTTTCTGAATCGATTTATTGTACAAAGAATAGGTCACACCTTCTTCATTAAAACTCTACTCAAATCGGAAGTGGTTCAAATCATCATTTCCGTTTTTAAAATTCAGTCATACAACAAAAGTGGTTATAGATAACGGTATGGTTATCACCATAGAACGAAAACGGGCAACATACAATAAATATCCCAAACCAGAAGTTGTTCCAAGTTACTATTGCTTCCGATTTCAATACTGATTTCCACAGAGAAAAAAATGTTAAGAGATATCGAGATGCGGTTTTCTGAATCGATTTATTGTACAAAGAATAGGTCACACCTTCTTCATTAAACCTCTACTCAAATCGGAAGTGGTTCAAATCATCATTTCCGGTTTTAAAATTCAGTCATACAACAAAAGTGGTAATAGATAACGGTATATGGTGATCTGCAATAGGTTCAGTGTCTCAGTAAAGCATATATTCGCAACCCGCAAGATTACCAAAACCGGAAGTGGTTCAAATTTACTACTATTTCTGGTTTGAGTACTGATTTTCATAGGACAAAAATTGTAAGAGATATGAAGATGCTCAATGTTGCAATTGATTCATCATCCTAAGAATAGGAGCTATTTCCTTCATTAACCATGTATTGAAACCGGAAGTGATTTAAATTAACCACTTCTAGTTTCAACATTGATCACCATAGAATAAAAATGGTGCTAGGTCTATGTAGCGGCAAACTGTTTTCTGCAAACGATTCAGGGCGTCAAGAGAACATATCTTCATAGCCCACAACAGACAACACTACCAAAGCCGGAATTTACTACTACTTCCCGTTCCAATACTGATTTCCGCAGAGGAAAAACGATAAGAGATATATATCTAGATGAGAGTTCTGCAACAGATTCAGCTCCCTGAGAGTATGTTTTATCTTCTCCAACAACCGGCTGCTCAATCCGAAAGTGGTTCAAATTAACGATTTCCAGTTTCAACCATTCCCCAAGTACAACGAGTAATAACTTTTTGATATGGATTCAGTGTACAAGGAATATATTCTATCTGTGATCGTATTAATTAATCTATTAGGACCAATACTTAAAGATGTACAACTTCAAGTTTGAGTGCTGAATTCCTAGATTTTGGAAGTCTACCGTACTTTCGCATTATGAAACGAAACTCACTTATTATCGTTTTCAGTGGGTGCTCATCTGCGGTTTTTGAAGAAAAGTTAGAACGTTTTTCATTCTAATTTTTTCAACAGATTCAATAGATTAGTGGTTATCAATCTAAGGTTCCCCTTTGAGATGCATGAAAGACTATCAAAGGAGGGACACTGGCCTTTGAAATCAAATGAACTGTGAAATTAGTTTCAAACTGCAAAGTCGTCATTTTTTTCATACCACCATTACCTATTTTTTTTATTGAACTTGGACTAAACATTAAAATTTTATTTCCCCATATTAAATTTGTAAGCAGCATTGGTCATTGACTTAAGTTTTAAAATTGTAACGTGTACTTAGATCAATTATACATCACTGCTAAAGCTCATTTTATATTACCTAATTATTTCATTGGTATAAAAATATAACATTCGATATCAATTTCAACGCAGAAATCCAATTTGTGCTAAGTACCCATTAAGAATCTCAAATGGGCGCTGAGTCCTGGAACATCCACGTATTGACGCCTATGGTCCCGAGTGGAGCATTTCGTGTCAATGCAAATATAAATTAAGAATTTTTCTTACACACAGTTTCGGATCGTGATAGAATTTATCCTTCTATAGCAATCACTTTCAACTGGATGCTCTGCGACGTCACAGTTTGTTGCTCGTGTTCCCAGCAAATCACACGTAGAAAGCAAGAAAGCAGCACACATACTGTTGATAAAATACAGTCAAACAAGACGAAGTTGATAGTTTTGCAGATGCACTGTTCGTGTATTCGTGATTAATCGAATACTGCCAGCTTTTTTTCTATTCAATTTCATTCACATCATTCCCTCCGTTTCGTTTCCCAACCTATTCTAAGGGGGACATGGTGGCCCAGTAATAGAGCGTTTCCTTCTGGTGCGAGGGGCCCTTGGTTCGATCCCCGGCCAAGTAAGATTTTGATGAACAACATCATGTCTGTGGGTTTTCTCGGGGAACTCCCGTTTTCTTCGAAATCTCATTTCACCAATTCTTCCATCATCATTCACTTGCCTTAGTCATTGTCTCCCTTAGCCTAACGGGCATTATCATGAGACGTTAAACTGAAAGATTTCATTTCATTTTTTTAAAACTTGCTCTCATTCTCTCTCTCTCTTCTGGCTCTGATAGTAAAAGCTTGCTCCTATTGTATATAGACGATTAGGAAATGATTACTCTGTAGGTATAACAGTAATATGATTTTCACGAGATTATTAAATATTTTAAAAGGATTTTGCTTAATGTATTTATATAATTTGAGTGTAATGGATATACAAACTCTAATATAGATCTGACTGCTGTAACGATTCCTAAAATTCTTACCAGATACATTTTCCCCGAGAGATTTCTTTCTACCTTTCTTTTTTTATTTTAATTGCTCGAAGTGCCAGAAGTGAAATTATATTTTCGGTTAAAAAATAATGTTAATGTATGTTCCTGACTTTACTTGTACTAACAAATAAAAAGAAAAAGTATAAGCTTTCTTTGGTGAAAATGTGAAGAAATTCGGTTGGGTATTAAGGAAGTTACGACAAAAAAGAATGTATATACAAGAAAATGCATGCTTATAAGGTTAACTCCTCGTTGTACCGCCCACGAGATGATGTTTTTAAACTCTACTCTCAGTTCTTTTGTTTACTAATACACGCACATCATCACAGCACTAAACCACTTTCTCTGTCATTGTGTATTGAACTGTCAATCAACCATTCAACCGAGATATGACTGGTACGCGGTAGTTTGGCCAGTTCGTAAAGAAACTAATACTCCCCCTCTTCTCCGTATGGCGACAAATACTCCCCTCCACTCTGCTACTCCGACGAAAAGATTACAACGGGAAGCGTGTGGTTTGTCTATTGTCTCTTTATGTCGAAATGTTATCCAT
The DNA here is from genome assembly GCF_964235325.1 of Thermobia domestica. Classification (NCBI taxonomy): domain Eukaryota; kingdom Metazoa; phylum Arthropoda; class Insecta; order Zygentoma; family Lepismatidae; genus Thermobia; species Thermobia domestica. The sequence continues at coordinate 43,920,551 of NC_137457.1, read as the reverse complement.
AATGCCGGTAGCCATGACAAACTTCAATGTTCCAACTACAATATTTAAGAAATGTTTAAGCGGAAACAACCTTCATATGGTAGTGGTACAATTTGCTTTGGTTAAGTTCTTAAATATGAAACTTAGTGAGTTGTAATACTATGAAATAACTAGAAAAAGTGCACAGAAGACCTCATGACCAAAAAAAATAATTGCGTATTAATTCTTTATTTTTCGTTTATTTACTATGTTACTTTGTAATAACATTTCTATGAACGATTAGCGTAAATTTATAAAATTTTACTTAAATTCGATCAAAAACATATCAATTATTAAACATTTTTCGAAAATTATTTGGAAATGAGTTCCGAAATAAACCTTCCAAAACGATAGATATGGTATAGATATAACATTTTTAAATTATAAATTAACGGAATTCTCTATGGTAATACATCTTGTAATATATTATTATTCTGAACCGGAATTGAACCAAAACAAAAACTTCTCGAAATTTTTCTTTTTCGATTTTTTGACTTCACAGAGAGAAGCTTTAGTGGGTTTTACTGATTCAAAGAGACTTTATTGCTCAGAAAACGCAAAATTCTTTATTTGTAAATCGATAATATAGTAGATAAACTGTTTTATAATTATTTTAATGTAAAATGGTTGAATCAAATCTCACTCCCTTCGAAATAAGAGCCATTTTACAGAAAATACATAAACTCTGTACATATTTCATGAAGTAACATGTTCTAACAAAGAGCGTATATGAAAAGTATTATATTGTTTTATTAATTTTTACTTTCAATCATAAGTAGAATCTTACGATAGATTCAAAATTACAGCTAAATGTCGAATATCTGAAAGGAAAAGCAATATCTATTATTTGGACCGAAATAAACCTCGAGCAGCTATAGATAGATAGATAGATAGATAGACATATGTGTGTGTGTGTTTCTACATAATTCTGATGTCTAGAGCAAACCCAACTTTATTCCATACTGACATGAAAAGAGTACTGTCAGGATACATATTAACAATGCTACAAAATGATTGATATTAGTATCGAATCCATAATTTCGTGGTCTCTTATGTAAATAGTTGTGCTTCCGATTCAGCTTAAGTCCAATTATGTTCCATTAGAATCCCAGGTGGTGACGTAGTGATATAAAAATACCGAAATCAAACGACATTAGAGTCGTACCGTAAGTTTTCAGTGCCGCATCTTCCATTAGTCCAACTAGGCCCGTGTCTACAAGACAACATGTTTGAAAAGCGCAAAGTATAAAAATTACATATTTTTTCATATAAAACAGTTAACAAATCAAGAACAAATTTATTATTTCATGAACAGTAAATTTTACTAATCCAATATGTTAATGATAGCTTAAAAATCAAAAAATAATTATGAACATAATTTTCAATTTTTAGTTTTTGCTACATAGTTGTAGATGTAGCATCTTCTGGCAATATCCAGCTCCTAGGAGGAATGAAAGGATCTGACATAAAAAATATTTAAAAAAGGACATTTGTGACGAATCCATAGTTTAGGATGTCGCTTACATAAAGTGTGGCAGTCCGGATGTCATATAAGTTAAGTTCCTATTAGCACCCAGAAGGGCTGTTTTAAATTGTGACATGTAAAAGAATGAAAATGACCAATGTTAGTGTGGGATCCACACATTTGAGGGTCCGTAAGTTCATTGGGAGCAGTTCTGATGACCCTTAAGTAGCCCTACACGTTGAGCTTGCGGTAGGGTTAAGATCGTCTAGCACATATATTATTGAGAGTCGAATGGAGTAACATATACAATGATTTCAAACGACTGATATTAGTATATAGTCCATAGTTTCGTTATAACGGAGATAAATAACTTTACAGTTGCAGCATCGAAGACGTTCATACTGCTCTAACATTTAATGTTTCTGCATAAATATTTGTTCCAGCGTAACTCCAAAATGTCTGGGTCAATCTTTTCCAAACGTCGTGACATATTACATTCAATCTAAGAGGGAAATAGTGTGTTAGTATGATACCCAAAATTATGAAAGTTGGGAGGTGTGACATCTAAAAATGATGTAAAACGACTGGTCTCAGTGTATTATCCATAATTGTCGCGGTCGTTGAGATGGGTTGTTATGCAGCTAATGTCATTTACATTAAAATTCGTTATAATCTTCACGGCATGAGGGCCAGGGAGAGTTAAAAATACATTTTCAAATATTACTGAAATATTTGTCCAATTCATAGTTTACGGAGTCGCGAAAACGTTGCTAATAACTTTGGATGATAATTTGTAGCCACTTTAAGTTGGAATTCTTAACCATATTAATATCTCACCGTGAGAAGAAATGACTATTTCGACTAGTACATGTAACAAGGCAACCTTCCCAATCGATAGAAAATTGTGTGGATGTACGTTTCTTCTTTTGAATGAAATAAGAAAAGTTAAAATCAGAAATGGAGTAAATCAATGGATCGGTTGGTTAGTGGGTAAAATGGGTCAAGATTTGAGGGTGGGCCAGTGGATTGTGGGTCAAAAGAACGTGAGCTCGAGGTGGGTGCGAATATTCAACCTTAAGTTTACTAGCCGCATATTGCTATGACTTCGTCACGTTGTTAACGAAATGATCATACGTCAGTTTCTGGAACACCCAGAGTTTTCTCGTATGCAAGGTCTCTTTGACCTCTACCACATTCAAGAGGGACACTAATGCTTACGTATCCATGACAACTAAAATTATAAAGGTTTCTGCATCGAGAATAGAACCGAGGACCACATACACTAAAGGCGGACTTGCTAGTCAATGGACCAGCGGGGAGAGCAATTACGGAAACGACGTGAAAAACATCGCTCTTAAAAGCATAAATTGCGAAGCTCTTCATTTAGCCAATCAAACAAACCCCTCTGTCCAGATCTAAGATGTGGTATTCTGAACCGTTGGTTCCTAGCGTGTTGTCCAATGAACATCATATTTTAATCTCAATAATGTATTTTTTCATTATATACTGTATAGTCAAAGAAATAAAATCACTGATTACATATGAATCAGAAAATGCTTCAAAGTAACTGAAAATATCAAATCTATTAAAGCTACTGTAAGTAACTTTGGAAATGATTGCCTCCATTGAGAGACCTCCCATTCTCCTCATTCCAACATCTTTTTCTTTTTAGGGAAGAGGAGATCTTGCTTATCACATTCAGTATTCATTGAAATTGAAATTTGTGACAGCAACACTTAAAAAAATTTCAGCCTCACCGGTATTCGAACCCGGTATACCGAACAGAAGTGAAATGTGCTAACCACTCACTTACCGCGCCACTTAACCTTGCACCAAAACTAATAACTAATTAAAATTCTTTTCATGGAAAAATATAGACAAGATATTCAAATATAACAAAAACAAACATATATAAACCAAATATAAATAAGAAAGTATAAGCAAGTTGTGTCAGTGTCTTAATGATTTACTCGAAATTTCCTCGTTTTTTAACTCAAAAAAACAAGTTATATAGACGTTGCTCAATGAAGAAAGTATCACGAAATATTCGTCAAGTTGAGCCTACGTCATCGGCAGAGCCGTAACTTATGAACATGAACGAACATGAACGAAACGAACATGAAATAAAAAATGAAGGATGGAATAGGGTAGCTACATTATATAAACAAAAGAGCACACAAAAGTTAAAAAGAAAAAAATAGCCTTGGACCCATTTCAGTAATATTTATTCGTATGGCTTTGAGATTTATCAATATTGTCCAATTAATAATTATGCAATTTATGGAATGGGCCCCGAGAGTAAATAACGGAATCGAGGACCTTGCCGTGCGGAAGGGCCCACCGGCTCCGGTAAGCCATTAAGTATTAAGAATTTGTTGGAGAGAGTGGGCCTAATAATTAGAAATCAACTTTTTCTAGGGTGCTAAATAAGCTCATTAATGCTTGCCACTCCAGAAAAGAGTTGAGTTGATTTTGAGTTTAATGTCCCGTTCGGCAGCGAGGCAATACGAGACGTGGTCCTATTGATTAACGTGTTATCCGAACCAAATGAGCTCCAGCAGGGAATTGAACTCGGGTCTCCCACGCCAAAGGCCCCCCAGAACTTAATCTAAGTTACGACGCTGGTCATCAGTTGCAGGGATAGTCATAACATACATTACATTTCGTCTTTACCACAATGTTTAATTTCCAAAATACAGTTCTTTGTTTATGTTCCATAACTACTATATTATTTTCTTATATTCATATGAGGAGTTTGTCGCAAATTGAACCGGTGGCACTGACTGAGTGATCCCGGGCATTCGGCTTCTGATCACGGGGAACAATCTACTAGGAGTTCGAATTCCTTTGAAGAGCAATGTCGGAAATTTAATTGTCCTCAGTGTTTCTGTGTTCGTGTTCCTGTACTTTTTGGAATATGTCGAAAGCATATGAGGTGTCAGTGGTGAACAATACTCCGGTTGGGGTGATTTGTTTTAAAAAAATGTGAAAGCAGGAAACTCTCATTGCAGCTACTTGGGTTGAAATTCCGTCGTGGTAGTTAGTATTTTTCTGAATTCGAAGATAATGATTATAAATTGGTATTGTAATTATGTTATTCCTTTATTATTATTATTATTATTATTATTATTATTATTATTATTATTATTATTGTTACTACCGCAATGGAAAGAAATAGTAACATAGTCGATGGTATACATAGGAACAGAAAAGATATAGAGTGTGTCAGATGTTTCTTAAGCTTACAGATCAACGCAATAATATTATTACGTTTACGGATTTACAGACAGAATTATCATTTTATGACAAGAAAAGGAATATAAATATTTGATAACTGATAACAGCAATGTATTTTGTTTCGCCCTTCTTCTAGGTAGAAAGGTGATGTGACATCTTAAATAGAATCATTCTCGTGACCAGCGATCCCTATTGTAAGTTCGATCACTATTAGAAATTTGTGCACAGTTTCGAACGGTACTTATTTTGGGCTCTACTACAACAGTGAATACGTGTTTAGCCCTTATGTGTTCATCAATGGTTGTCCAAACACGTTGCTTGCCAGACAGTTACGAAGGTTGATACAGATGATGTAATTTTGTGTTATTGGCGTTTCACCTGTAAAGGAAGTTGTCTCAAATCTTAGACCCAGAAAAATGGAATATCTTTCATGTTACTACACATCAGAAATATCAGTTTTGTAGATTGTAAAATTTACTGAATTGCCACACCCGGAATCGTCCCCAACGTTACGAAACTAACGCTTAAGCTACTACTCTAAGACATCACTGTTCTGGGGGAAGGAAAAATGGAGCTGTAGTGAATTCAGCAATTACACACTTTTACGATTCCGGTGTAATAATGCTGAAACTTTCTGATTTCAATCATGGTAAAATAGTAAAGTATTATGCAGAAAGTATAGTCCAGAGAAGTCAATTTTAAATTTGCAAATCATATGTGCCTAGGCGCTCCCATATGCTCTCGCATCGGGCCCTGTTTTTTCACGGTACGGCATTGGACAGATACTTATATTGATTGGAGTCCTGTGTTTCAGGGCACTTTAATATCTTTTCAAGGTAATTAATTTACCGAACCTTCATCAGTAATTCGTTTCCTGTTTTTACGCGTTTTACTCACATTTACAGTTTTTCCACTAATTCTTTGAGAAGATTTAAAAAAAAACACAGAAACATGGAGGACAGTAAAAATCATAAACACTATTCGCGCGTTCTTCCGTTGCCTGTGGCAAAACAACAGAATACGGTGATCATGCAATTTTTGGTCTTTCATTTTCTATGTGGTGCAAAATTCAGAGTTGGTGTGGGTCGTTGGGAGTGGGACAACAGCATGTGACACACTGCGAGCCATGATCCACCGTGTCCCACTGCGACACACAACCCACCGTCACCCACCACTAGAGATGCAAAAAGCCGGCTTTTCTGAATCGATGTTTCTTTGGAAATAAAATGCCGGCTTTTGGAAAAAACGAGAATTTTGAAAATTTTGGCTTTTTTTCATTTCCATGGTTTAAATAGCTTTCTTATAGTATAATTTAGAGCTAAGTAAGATTCCATTACCTGAATGCCATATTTTGCTCTAGAATTCAGCATCATGATTTATGAATTAAAGTAAAAATAAAATACGTCGTATTTGAGGGCAATTTAAAAGCTATTTAACTTGATTAAAACTTCTGAATTATCGACATTTTTTCCTCTCTAGAGAATTTCTTTTTAGTCATCCGTGTTTCACTTCTTAGAGCTTAGTGCTCAAGCTTCTAGCACATAATTAATCTTATGGTTCTTGATATATCAGTCAGAACGAACGTTTGTCAATATATTCGTAAAAGCATACATCCACAATTCCGTTACACTGTAGCTGTGCAATGATTTTATAATCTTCCTAAAACAATATTGAATACCATTTAATAGAAATAATCAGTATCGGATTTAGAAAAATATTTCGGAGGTTTTTTCTTAATAATGTGTGTTGTTTTTTCTAAAAATTCCTAACATTTATTTAAGAGTTGGATACGTTTATGAGTATAGACATAACAAATATTTCGTATCGTTTGTATATTCAGGTATAATCTTCCAGATACAACCTTTAAGACCATTTTATACTGATAATCAGTGGCGGTTTTAGAAAGGAATTTTGGGAGAGTTTTTTCTTATTAATGCTTAGTTTTTCTAAAAATTCCTAATTTTTTATTTGAGGACAGCTTGTAGTTTATGAATAAAGGCAAAACTAATGTTTAGTTAGTTTTTTAAATTCCGTAATTTCGGGGTAGAGACTTCAATCCGAAAGATATCCCCACCCTAACCCTTTTCACAAATCCACCACTGCTGGTAATTAGTAAGAACAAAGATTTAAGAACGATTAGGGAGGAAGTCGGCCAGTACTCACAATACGCGCACTATCTCTACATTCACAGATGGAATTAAGAAAAACTTTTGTGAAAATGGGCCAATGCGGGGTGGAATCCCATGCTTCACGATAGAAGCGCCAAAGCTAACCACTCACCCATTTTTGTTGTACAGTTATGCTTAACTTAAATGTATTCTCTCTCTCTCTCTTTCTCTCTAGGAAAAAAGCTGCCCATTGACTTCTGTCCTTATCCAGTTTCGGGTACAAAACCTCGCCTGGCCAAAACCTCGCAGACCAAAACCTCGCCTACCCAAAACTGAGGGCGAAAATCTCGCCGGCCAAAACCTCGCGTCCCAAAATCTCGTCATCCCAAAATCTCGCCTGGCCAAAACCTCGCGGTCCTGATCTCGGGACACAGAATCTCGCCTGGTCTAAACTACGCAGGACGTAATCTCGCGTGGAGGAAATGTCCGTATAAAACGCCGTCGCGACGATTTCTTCGATGTTGAGTGCCCTATTGCTGCTTGTATATGTTTTGCAATAACACATAATTGCATTTAAAATAATGAGAAGAAAAATTCTAACGCGTGCTTTGAAAATATATCCTATATAAAAATGAAAATGACTATTTTTTTGGACATCATATCTCTTGAGCCACTCGATCGATCTCGATGAAATTTTCAATATAGATGAGGTTTGTGGCTGGGATTTATTTTAAAATTTCATTTGGCGGCACAATGAAAATGACTGTGATATATTTAAATATAAATAAAACTTAATAACTCTTGAACCACGAGACCAATCTCGATCTTGGATGTCTTTTATCATTCCACTTTGACGGGTACAGGGAGGGGAAGGTGGAGACATATAGAAATACATAAAAATGAAAGTGGTTGCGTTTGTGACTTAATAACTCTCGAACTACTGGATTAGTCCCTATCAAATTTGCAACATATATGGGGTTTGAAACTGGGATGGATTTTGCTTAATTTTGACGCTGATCTTAGGAAATTCTAACAAAATCTAATAATATTTATGAAAGTATGAAATAATATCTGAATTTTTACATCCGAAGTTTCGTCCGCGAGATTTTGTCCGTATTCCCTTTATCCAATTAAATCCAGTTTCTACTCTGCATTCCTATTTCTGCTAGATTCATCGTAATTTGTCCTCCCATCTGGGCCTAGGTTTTCATAATGGATGTTTCCCGATTGGTTTTCCAGTTAATACTTTGAAAGCGTTCCTAATTTCTTCCATTCTGGCTTCATGACCTGCCCACCTTAGCCTCCTAGACTTGATGACTCTAACGATGTTTGGTAAACCGTATAAATATTGTATTTGTTCTTTATGAAGATTCCGTCATTCCTCATTCCCGTTCCTCTTGGGTCGAAATATTCGTTCCAGAATTTTATTCTCAAACAATTTCAGTCTGCCTTTTTCCCTCAGCCTAAGCGACCATGTTTCACCATATTCCAATTTCTTTTCGGGTATTTGTCGAATGGTAAATATCTGGTCGATTTCGCCTAAATCCACACTGACAATCTCCAAAATTTCATCTACGTATGGGGTCAATCATATTAATAGAATGTTAAGAGAAATGCCTCGATAATTATTACAGTCAATTTTTCGTCTTTCTTGTGAACTGGAGCAGAGACTGGTTCTTCCACTTTTTTAAAATATATTCCATAGTTTTTTTTTGTAAAAATAAAATAAAAAATATAAATAAATAAGTAAAAGTTTCGTAACGATATGTTGAATTTTCTTGTTAAAAATTTAAATACCTTCAGGACTGGGTAAACCGTGATGATGGTTATATATTCTACAGCTTAGGAATCCATAAGCTCAGATGAACCGTTTATTACGTATATGATCCATGAACCGAAAATTCGATACTTTCCCGATCCTGAACAAGCTTAACACTAGAAGCACGGATATTTTGAACCCCCTAGAAGCACGAAGCAGTCAAATTGACTGCTTTCTGTTTTTGACTAAAATAGAAAAGAATGGTGACACAAGATGACTATTTTATTGACATTCTCAATGAGACACATCTAGAAGTAAGCCTAGAAAGCATATGATTTATTTTATTGTTTTTATTTATAAGCACTAAGGGCGTTAATATGTAATATTAAAAATATTTATTAATGTAATAAATTTAATATCAGTATTTCTAAAATAATAAAAGAAACAAGAGATTACTGTCACTTTTAGGTTTTAAATTTGATTGTAAAATAATATTTACTATGATATCCTTCTAAAATATCTTCTTAGAAGACTATCACAAAGTCACCCACACTTGGAGCAGATAATTCGCTTTCGGATCTCTACAGTACACACTGTCCACAAACATACTTTCGACATTTGTAGCATAGTATGTCATCTGTTTTCTTTTCTTTTTTACACAATGGTTCTTGACATTTTTTCGCTTGTGTGTGGACGCGCAGTGACATTAACAATCAAATCTTCGAAAAAACGTAAGAGATATTGTCACCAACTGATTTTCTTTATAGTAGCTTCTCTGTACATCTTCCAGGAATCAATACGCACAACTCACTTTGTGTTTCTTCACCATTTGATCCACGATGTCTACACTAAACTTCATATGATTATAATACGTTATAGTTTCGTTTCTTTTTTCTTATATTGTCCTGAAAATTGACACTGACTCACGCATGGAACTCAACACACAGATACTTTTGTTGATTTTACATTTGTAGACAGCTAATTCATTACTACTCTGATCGCGGTAAACATCACAGTGATACAGGTCTTTCAGCTAGTTTCCTTGTTGTGAAGAAGTTATTACATTTGTCACATTTATTCCTTTTCCAGTAAAAGGATTTATCAAACTGGACACTAGAATTTCACCTAACTGTGTCCCAGCATGAAGTTACAAATAATTGCCTAGATATGAAAAGCCATTGAGGATAGAGTAATTGTACGTCAGCTAGTAACCAGATTTTGATGCCAAATTTATCGGGATAATTTGATATATATTGCAGAAATCGAACTCTCATTTTTGTAGGATAAATTTGCTCGTCAAGTTCACGTTGTCATGTGGTTTGTAACATTTTATGCTGTTCTCAATAAAATCATCCCACAGTTCCGACTCGAGTGCGAATTTGTTCCCTTGACGTGATGCAGATCTTGAGCCTTTTCATCAAGTATCAAGTACCGTTTTATTTCACAGAATCTATCCCTACTCATTATTTTCCTATAAATTATGGCTCTGTTGATCTTTCCCACAAAACCCCACAGGGAAATGCCGAAACACCTCCATAAATAATAAAGCCGAAATAAGACTGTAGTTTTGAAAGAGTTAAAAGTCCATATTGCTGACTGTAGTTGCCTATAGGCTTCAGAATGGCGCACTTTAGGATATGCCTCATCATAGATTTATCAAATAGTAAACTAAAAGCACTACTACATTTTTCCTCAGACACTTGCCACTTGGCAAAATTTGTCGGTCCTGGAACTTCGCGAACAATTCTGCTTAGATGTACGTCCAACGTTACCTTGTCACAAATCCATTTTTTTTCTAAAATGTTCCATCTGGAGCAATAAAACTGTCACCACTACTGGCGTTGTTATCTCCATCGCTGTGTTTCTCTCCTTCATCACTTGAATATAAAATGTTCTCTTCAGGTTCAAAATCACTCCAGTTTCCATACCCTTCACTCGAATCCTCAGATTTATCTTCTAAGACATGATGTAAAATTCGAAGTATTTCTTGAGTGCTCATCGTAAAATGTCAATGTACATGGTTCAGGTCAAACAACTCCAAGTGCACAGTAACATGTAGATATTGGCCTCATGTATCTGAACTAATTTGTTTAACGACCATAAAACACTGAGAAATATCTCATAACACACAAAAAAATGAAGTTATAGTTGGAACTATGTATAGCAATATGCCTAATAAAACAACAAGTTATCTTAATTTTTCTCTCTTAAATTACAATGAATAAAGGTTTCAATTTTTCTTTTGTCTAAAAATAAGAAATATTTAATACTGCCATATATAACTTACAAACAGAAACACTAATTTCCTATACTCTTTATAAGGCAGTCAAAATGACTGCTTCGTGCTTCTAGGTATAACTGACAATAGCGCCCCTGTAAAAAGAAGCATAAACTTATTATTAATGCTATCAAAAAGTGGGCACAAAAATATTAAAAGTCAATGAATTTCAGGGCCTTAGCGAAAACATTACAGAAGTGATACGAAATTATGTTTCTTGAAGCAGTCAAAATGATTGCTTCGTGCTTCTAGTGTTAAGGAACAGTCAGTGCATTACACAATTTGGAACTTTACCGATTTCGCAGATCCGAAGCACCTGATAGGTGGTAACAGATTATTACGTATGTGATCAATCAGTGAAAAATTGGTTCGGAATATTCATACAATGTATATGAAAATAAAAATTTAACTGACAAATTTCAAAAATATACAGAACCACCCGAAACGAAGCTCTTGATGTGCAGATTTCTTTCATGTTTTTCTTTATTTTCCCAAAAAAAAAAGGGTTGTGATATTTTGAAGTAAAAATGCTACATAAAATTTTGTTAGTTGTTTGTGTATCATTTTAAGTACTTATTGTTTATAAGAGTATTGTATATATATTGTGTATCATTTTTAAGTACTTATTGTATAAATATTATTACATATATTGGTTAATCGTTTGGAATTCATAATGTAAATATGTTAAGAATTTAAAAAATATCTTTTTGTAATTCATGGTTTATTTTCGAGGTTTCATATTATTATTTGCATCAACCACTAACTAAACCAGTTTTTTGTTGCAGAGAAGCGAAACAAAGTCTGCTTTATCAGTTTAAAGCAAACTTTTCAAAAAAGCCCAAAATTTCCCAAGCAAAAAAGCGAAGCAGAAAAAACCGAGTTTTTTTTCAAAAAAGCCGTTTTCCCGAGCTCCCGTTAAAATGCCTTGCATCTTTACCGACCACTCACCACGACGCACTTTGACCCACCGACCCTCCCTGCTCACTCCATTGTAGACAGCATCTTCTGACGCGACAAAACGCCAATGAACCACAAAATATATTAAATCACCTTTACGTGTGATTTGGTTACCTTATGGTGAGTCTAAAAACACTAAAATAGTACCAGAAAAGTACAACGAAGGAGGCTCGAAACACCAATCTTATGATTACTGGGCGGGTGTTTTTCCGACTTCGCCACGCAGGCGATGAAGGAGATGTCGCTTGTAAAGGGATAAATCGTTGAGATCGTTTTAATTTAGTCAATCAGAATGTTCTTTTAACCGTATATATGAGACAATAACTGTTTTTGATGAGATAGAATGCGTTCGCCATGTATTTGTATAACAAAATGATCCGTGTCTATTTACTTTATTTCATAGATCTCCCATACTTTCCAATGATCGACGACAGTTGCCATCTAAATTCATAGAATTAATGCATTTAAGATTTTTTACATCATGATGTTGAGGAAAAGGATATTCTTGACCGCCGGAGCTCGCTTTAGGAGCAAAAATAATATATAATAATAACCGCATGCAAATGACTGGTGATAGTTCGTGTTGGTGCAAAACGATCCTATATAGATAGGCTACAAATTATATACGATGTGAAATATCATAATTTACACAATTTCCCCCACGAAGTTCATTATATAAACAAATCCGATTCACAAGACATGAGAAAATCTAAAATATGATTTTCATATACCAAAAGAGGCTTGAAGGGGTGAACCTTGAATTTTAATCTAAAGTGCAAAATGATATTCTAATTTAAGAGTGCGAAGAAGTTTTTTGTTTCGTTCGTCAGTTATCTTTAATAGCTGCACGTTCACGGTTATCAATAGAACACAATCGCAAATCCTAGTGGCGTAGCTAGGATAGATTTATCAAAAAAGAATAAGTGTACTTAAACAATTCTTACCTGACAAACCTCTTCGGCCATGCCCTGAAATTATGAGAATTGTACGTTTAGTACCACTTTGTCTTAAATGAAATTATCAAATACATAATTTCTCAATATATCGATAACAAAATGAGTACTGTAACAAGATGAGGTACGAGGTTCTTTCTAAAAAATGATGATTGTATACATATAATTGTATTATTAAGTATCGTGAAGGGAGTACCTATATTTTGGGCATATAATAACATTAAAGCACAATCTGATAAATCACAATCATATCTGCAACACAGAACATGGTAGCAACATTTTCCAAACAATAAAATGTTATCATTATGAATTAAACATACTAGAATCCTGTAATAAATGTCATTCTTGAGACTATAAATGCCAAAGTATGATACTATCACAATCACCCTTAACTGTATATTTTTTCATGTGAGTCAAAAAAGTAAATACGAAGAAGCACTGTCAAAGCTTTTGGGCATACGCTGCATTCTACTGCAGTAGTGTTGCCAATGAGATTAATGTATTGCAATCGATATATCAACTACAAAATGACTTTATGAATATTTCCTTCTTTACATTACAAATTTAGTTATAACATTAATGGCACTATGCCCGTACGCCGTACGTTGTTCGTATTTTAGCCCACAGGCGAGGCCTTAGGTTTTATGTTATGCCTGTGGAGGTTTTTCTGGTGTTTTAGCCCCTATCTTAGTTCTCTCGACCAATGAAAATGTCTGTAACTAGTCTTTGAAAGGATGGATCTTTACCTTCTCGAAAGTATAAAAAGGTTTACAAAAATGGTATTTTATGACTGAAACCATACAAGTATCATCTTATTGCCAAAAAATTGCCAATGTACTGTTGATAATTATATCATAATATTTGGCACATATAATACATATCATTCTCTTCTCACTACTATAAAAATGTCCTAATTAGAAATAGTCTTTTTGACTGTAACCTACTTGTGCCATACAGAACGTGGTTTAAATTTTCCTTGACGATGCAGTAATTCCATTTTATAAGCAGCATAAAGATTTGTTTCCATTTCCACGGGTTTGAACATATCTGCTCCAAACAAAGTAGAAAAATAATCTAACGGAGTACATGAAGGATCAAGACCAGCGATAAACACTACAGTTTCTTGCAAACTGGAAAATACGGTTGGACCTCACGAGTGGACCACGTTCTCTCACTTTCTTGTACATTCCTATGTGATGAACCTGCACATGGATCATCCAGCAACAAGGATTAACATCACCCAACCCAGAACTAGTTTTGCTTTCTCCGCCACTCCATCCTAACAGAAAGTCTTGATCTTCATCTCCTTCTAAATCAATGTGACTTACGTCAAATGCTGATAGTTCACCAAGCACACCTACAATATTCTCAGCATCCACATAATCATGGATGTGTGTGGAAGCCATTTTATCAAAGTGCAAACGTCGAGCTCAATTAGAAAGAAGGAACACTGGATAGTACTAGTGGTGACATATGTTGACTGTATGGCTAATGAAATACTTCTCTTCAATGTAGTAGTGACGAATGTCGAGTACGTCCGTTATAATGCATTTAAAATTTAAAACATATGTTGTAGGGATAAAGATACTAAGTGTAAAACGTACACTCAACAGATTTTATACCATGAGATAAAATCCACCTTCCAATGCAAATGTAAAGATCGTGTTTCTTTATCTTAGAACAAATTTAGAATCCATATTTTTCACGTAATGCTTCTATGCATAATAAGAGCAAGATATGATAACATACTTTTCGTAACACCGTATGTCACATGAACGTTTTCAATTATCTTTCCAGGATTGAATATGAATATGGTAGTATGATATTATACTAAACATTTTGAAAAGACTTGAATTATTTTATATTTGTTGGTAAATACAAAATATATTAGAAATTATGAGTATGTCTAAGAATATGCAAGTAGGATAAAGAAGAAAATTGTAACATTTAAATTTAATAATTAATTGTTTCACCAACTTGTTGCTGATATATATCAGAGAAATGCATAAGGCTGACAAAGCTTCTCACTTCAGTAGTATAAAGTTGAATATATTGAGAGGTGAAACATTGGTTCGTCTACCTAGAAGAAACTACTTCAATATTGTTCAATTTTCAACTAATATCATGGATAAAATACATTTTGTTATACTTCAGTTCTTGTCTATTTAACTCTTTCAGTAATGCAAATAGTATCTCGAAGTTAAGTATTTTCAATTTTAACTGTTACTTGTCTTGCCAACAAATTTGTACGTCTTGTCCAGATTCAGAAATATTTGGAGAAAGTGAAATATCTCAGCTTTTACGACAGTACATTAAAATATTTTTTTCTCACTTCAGTCATATGTTGGTTCAGAAATGGAAATTTTAAAACTTTTCTCTCTCGTGGGAGTTGCTTCATACTTTGATAAGATCATTGTTCGTAGCTGCATTTAGATATTAAATTTTTGTTTTCATTATTCCAGGTTGTCTTCTGCCCTTCCCTCTCTCAACACAGTTGTCCAAACGGATTACCAAATAAGCTTCCTAAACATGCTGTTCCTTTTCTACCACCTTCATGATCTCTCATCCTTCGTTAGTTTCCTTTAGTACTTCTTCGTACATATTTCCTTTCGGCCTATTATATGCGTATGATTCTGCACCCCAACTACATTTAATTCTTTTCCAGCTTGGATAATTCAACTTATCTCAGTGTTTATCAGTCTGACAAGTAAGTCCCTTCGTCCACACCATTGCCTTGATAAATCATTTCCGATAATACAGCAACACATTTCGTGATGTCAGCGGCTCTTTCTTCCAATTGCATGCTTATTAAGCTCGTACTATTCTTTATCCTGTGTATTATTGAATACTTCCTTCCGAAAATACTTGACTTATTAAATAGGAGAACGTCTTAAAGTCTAAGATTCACTCTTTTTATAGCCCCTCTCTGTATTGTTCCCGTGCACATTGTCATTTAGGTTTTCTTCTTACTTATCTTCCTTTCCAGTGCCTTCCACTTCATTGTTCTAGTTTGCAAGTGTTTCCTGCAAGAAACGTTTCTGTTCTCAGATATCAGTGCTATGTTAACAATAAACCTAACTGTGCTGAAAACATGGCCATTTACCTTACGCCTTTCTCGATCATATCAATTTTATTTATAAATTCTTCAACGGAAACGTTAAAAAGAAGAGGAGAAAAGGTGCTCATCCTTGCTTTACTCCTTTATGTATTCCCGCTTCCATTTGATTTCTTCCTATAAAAGCTGCCTTGTTATTTTAAAGCTGTTATATCATTGTTCTCTCTCTGTAATCCAACTCCAGTTTCTTCAACGCTTAGGACATGATATTTCACTCTACCTTGTCAAAACATTTCCCTATATTTACAAATGTACTGTTTAATGATAAACCGTAGGCTCGGTTTTGCTTCCCCTAATTCCGTTTTCCTCCTTAATCCAAACTGGTCGTCAGATAGCCGTTATTCGACTTTCCTTCCACTCGTTTTGTGATAATTTTGCACAGTATTTCCCATGCACGGGAAAACAAATTTATATGTAAAGTCAAAATATATATGTTCGTATTGACATTATTGGCGAACATCCACACAATTGTATTGCATATGGCATTAATATGCCAATAGGTCCATACTAAAGAGTGAGGACGAAAATTCACGGCGGAGTGTTATGTTGTGCTAGGGAAATCAAGAGACTATCCAGTTTCGTTCATGTACTCATTTACTTTCAGTCGACAGTTAGCTTCGGACAAGCATGAGCTATAACAATTTATTTGTGTCTGCTTTATATACGAATCTCTTTGTTAAAAAGATGTATGTCTGGCAAGCAAACTTTGTTGGAAACAACGTAAAACTGATTTTTTAGCAATTTATTTCGTTTATGAAAAAATGTGTAGGTGCACCTTGTTATTTATCATTTCTTAGCTTCATAGGATATAAGGGCAACATGTATATACTATTGAGAACGAAGTTAAACTATAAAATAGATTACACATAATTAATCTACCAGAACTTAAGTAACAAATAACATCTTGTCTACACATTTGAAATTGACGTCTACTTGAAATACAAAATATGTTTGCTTTTATCAATAATTATGACAGGAACTAGAAAATTTAGACACTTAAGAAATTGAGTTAATATCTATTTCTATCAGACTGTAATAATGCGATGTAGTGGCACAGTGGGTTTGAATTTAACATGCAAAGATGCAAAGTAAGTAATATGTCTAACGAGACAGGTACAGTTATTGAGATTGCCATAACATGCCATTAAAAAGATTTCATCCCACACCAAAATTACAATCTAAAATTCTATAAATCAATCTTATCTTTTCTTTTAATCCAATATTCAATGGTGTTATGCATGAAAAAGCAGTATGAAATTTGTAGTATATCAACTTGTATTATCATCTTGATTCTTCAACACACATTGACACATAACAATAATTTACTTGCTACTAAGGGTAGATCTATTTCGCTTATGGATAAACACTTTATGTTTAAACGAAAAAACTCATTGAAATTAATTATTTTAAATGAGACTCATAACAAGAATCAGTTACAACATTAGCAAAAATTAAACAATCTAAATTGTGGTCAATTTGTTTCCATCACCTAATAGGTGTTGTGTATTAAGCCTTCAAATATTTTTCCTGGGTCATATACAATACGCAGTGCACACAAAGCGTCATCAGGACTGTTAATTTCATCGTATTGAATGTTCAATATTTTCTGAACAAGTTGAAGTAATACTCAGTCAAATGAGAGATTCTGTATAAATATGGGCTGTAGATTGACTAATAGCATGTACACAAAAGACAAACAAGTAGGTACATGCTTATTATTTCACTCTAATGCAAACAATGTAAGTGTTGAACATAACAATTTTAGGGGTTTAGAAGGAACACTGAAACATTGAATACAAGAACGGATAGATATAATTGGCCTAATATATGGTTCGATATTTTATATAATTTTGTTAGTGCACGTCTTCATAGTTCAAAGATAAGACATAGAACTTAATTTTAGCACGGTTTGTTTGCAAAAACACTAAATTATCCTTGGAATTTATCAATTTACTTCTTCCCTTCTCTACCTTTGTTGTCTGCTAATTGAGGAAAGTTATTTGCTTTTAGTATGATTGAGTATTTCATGAACACGGAACACGCTAATATTAGGTGGAATTCCGCCTACCAGACCATATATTGGCGGAATTACCTAAGTATTAATTTAAATAATTTCTTATAATAAGTTGTTGTTAAAACTGTTAAAGAAAAAATATTTAAATAACTAGATATAATACTTTGTTAATTGATTTTGTCCAATTGTGGTTGCACATTCTTACCTTTCGGTCTCCAAGCTCATCTCCTTTCCATATTCAACTCGGATATTGTTATGAGCTTTAAAATAATAGCGGAAAGAATTTGGACTAATTATCATTGGTCCATTTGGACTAATTTGGACTAATTGGACTAATACATAAATTAACATAACACCATAGCACTTGGGTTCTATGAAAGGTGCTTGTGAGGGAATAATCATATTTCCTTTGCCTATTATTATATATTCTCCGTAATTAAAACTTGAAAGTAGGGCGTGGTTCGTAAGTAAATTCATTTTAATTAAGATATCGTGGATGTACACTATTATTTATTTATTTATTTATTTATTTATGTGTTTATTTATTTATATCTTTTCAATTTACTTTTTCTAAAGAATCTCCTTTGATTGCGAAGTATTATTATTGCCTATCGCTCCACGTTTGTATTATCGGGTAATATATATACACAACACATTGAAATTATTGTTTACTTTTCTTATTATTGTTTTTGTTGTTAGTGGTAGTTAAGATGGATCTCGCAAAGATAGGAATACAAAGTAGAAACTGGATGCAATTAGCTATGGATAGAAGTCAGTGGAGAGCTTTAGTGAACGCGGCACTGTACCTCCGGGTTCCATAGGCCATAGAGTTAGTTAGTTAGTGGTATTAATATCGCGTCGAACAATATGCTTAGCTCAAAAAAAATATCTTTTCATGAGGTAGTAAATTTAAAGTAAACTTTTATCACTATAAACACTTTTAGCTTTCATTAACATTTCAAATTATAAAATTTAATCATTGTAGTTCATTGAAGTACAGTTCAGAACTTTAATCATTTTTATTTCTGTCATTTTCGGAAGTGAACCGAATACTCACTTTGTGTGATAGGATCTGGATTAATGTATATTTAAATGTTTAGTTTGTAAGACGATAGCGATAATTTGTGAAAGCCCTGTGACGCCTTGCGAGATTAGAAGAATCACCGCGCAAGCGCTGTTATGTGAAAATATGTCCTAGATTTAATTTTTATTCCTTTTACAAATTGTGTAGGCACTATTTGTTTTTATTAGGCTTTTGGTGCAGACTGTAACAACAGTTAGTATTTCTTACATAGTGTTAACTTGCTTTTCGATTTCAAGAAGGCACAGGGTTATAGCTAGCAACGCTCGCTGATCAAGTAGCGTCCTATGGTAGTTAATAGTTGTTTTAAGTTGCACCATTTGTTACTCACTCTCCCTTATCTTGTTACGCTTATGCGAGTGAGCATGAGGTATATAAATCCAAGTAAGGTGCCCGATGTTAGAACAGCAAAACTCATACATATGCCTTGTTTTAAAAGAAAAACACTGAAGACGTTTCGGAGATTATTTCTGACATCAAGGAAGGCAAAAGTATAGACAAGCTTGGGTGCACATATGCTTCCTTTCGGAGTTATAGGATACCGAAAACAAAACAAAAAAGATTCGAAACTCCAGAGCTCCAATGCTATTGGATCCATCCTGTATATTCATTGTGCCAAATGTCAATAATGGTTAGATTCTGAGATTTGTAACACACAGTCTATTGCAACAATAGAAGAATATTCCTAGAATCGTTTATAACAATTAGATTACCTCGAGTCAATATGCTACTCTATACCCATGGCAGATTTTTCAAAGTTGAATTCAACATAAGCGATATTTAGCAATTCGTTCATTTAAGTAGTGTTTAAATGCCCATATAATACCTACATGGAATGTCCGAATGATAGTTAAAATGCGCAAACACAAATCATGCGTTTTCTCCTGCCTGTTTACCAATTTTCAACTTTTTTTTGAAAAAGTGGATATTTGATGAGTTTTTTCCTTAAAAGTTGGACGATCTACCCATTCCTCAAAATCGAGCGACTGCTTGAATTCAAAAGTTGTCTAATTCCCTTGCCTTACATTGTCAAACTTATATTAAAATACTTCTACTAATTAAAATTCAGCTTATAGTGCGATTGAGTTTTATTCAATCAGAGTTAAATAAACTATTTTATAGCTAGGAAAACATTAATTTATAATGCAAGATATACGAGTCAATAATATAAAAGCTGCATATGTGACTCATAAGTAAATATTCCAAAGTGAAACCCAACAGGCTGTGTTATTTCGGTAGATCATAACACCTAACATGAAATACGTAAAACAATGAAGACCTAGAAGTTTTATAGATATCTAATATGGTTCTTTATTCCAAAATAGAATCAGATTTAAATTTATAAAAGATAATAGAAAATCTACATATTATATCCTTCAAAACTTTAAGAGATGTTCCAAAGGAAAGACAATGTAAAAATTAGTAAAATTCCCTAAGCGAAAGAAAAGTTCGTATGAAGGAAAGTGGGATAACAAAAATTATTTAGTGAATCTACTTTATAAGCTCTGCTGTCTTTAATTATACAAACAGCTCTGAGTGCAAAATGATCCTATATAAATATGTAGAACTCACTGTCTCTCTCTCTCTCACTCTGTATACTGTTATTGTAATATATATATATATATATATATATATATATATATATATATATATATATATATATATATATATATACACAATAAATTCAAATTATTGCTCACTTTCTTTATTATTGATTTTGTTGTTAGTAGTATTAATATCGGGTCGAACAATATGCTTAGCTCAAAAAAATTCTTGAGTTAGTAAATTTAAAGAAAAAAATATCAGTATAAACACTTTTAGTTTTCATTAACATTTCAAATAAGAAAATTTAATCACTGTTGTTCATTCAAATACTGTTCAAAATTTTAATCATTTTTATCTCTGTCATTTTCGGAAGTGAACCGAATATACACTTTCTGTGATCGTATCTGGAATAATGTATATTTAAATTTTTAGTTTGTAAGACGATAGCGATAATTTGTGAAAACCTTGAGATGCCTTGCGAGATTAGAGGAATCGCTGAGGCTTCGCTGTTAAGTAAAAATATGTCTTAGATTTAATTTTTATTCCTTTTATAAATTTTGAAGACATTATTTTTCTTACTGTATATAAACATTATATATACAATACCGAATATTTATAATTATATGTGTTTAATGAAATATGAGAAGCTTTTAGATTTTCTGCACGAAGGTCAAGATATAGCCATATCCGAATGATAAGGCGTAAGAAATTATAAAAGAAGAATTACATGAATCAAGACAATATATTCCGTGGAAGAACCTTGCATTTTAATCTAGAATAACAAATTGTGTAACCATTCGAACTTGAGAAGCACGAAGATTTTTTTTATATTTTCTTTTGCTTTTTTTCGTTAGTTATCTTTATTACCTGAAAGTACACGGTAGTCAGTCGAACGGAATATCGCGTTAGTTGTCGTCGTATATTCTTATCGTGCAGTTACAATATCCATGCAGGAGAAAGTGTACTTAAACAATTCTTACCTGGTCTTCCTTTTGATCGACGACCTGAAATTGTGAAGATTGTACACTTAGTACAGCTGTTTCTTACATGGAAATTATCAAATATATAATATTTGAATACTTTGATAACAAAATAAAGACGATAACAAGATGAGCTGTTTTTTTTTCTTAAAAATGTTGATTGCATCCATTTAATTTTATTATTAACTTTCGTGAAGTGAGTTCCTTTATTTTTGGCATACAGTAATATTAACTACCATTATATCTTCAAAACAGAACATGTTAGTAGCATTTTCCCAACAGTAAAATCTTAACATTATGAATTAAGCATACTAGGCTCCTGTAATAAATGTCATTCTTGACACATATAAATACCAAGCAATGAAACTATCACAATCAGTCACAACTGTATATTTCTTGATGTGAATCATACGAAGAAGCAGGGTCGAAGTGTGTAAATTTCTGGTCATTCTCTGATTTCTTAGTGCAGTAGTGTTGACAATGAAATCAATATACTGGAATCAATATTTCAAGTTCCAAATTACTATTTGAATATTTTCTTCCTGAGTAGTATAAATCTAGTTTTGAGCTAGTAGTCAACATATTTTAAGTCTTAATTCAAAATCCGGTTCTGAGCGCGAAAGCGAAAACATGTTTCGGAATCTTAGAAGATATTTACAATGCATGTGTTTCACTTAATGTTTATAAACATAATATGGGTACTGTAAAAGAACAAACTTTTGCATTACACTTGTATGTCATATCGACTCTGCCCCTCGAAAAACCGCTATGTTACATTAGTGTTAAAAATGAGTTATGCCGTGCTAATAAGCCTCAAAGCTGCCACTCAGCGGTCTTATAATGTGATAATGGAATATTCCATTCTTTCGCCACAAAAATAAAAAATAATAGAAAAGCTTCAAGTTCTATCCAGGTAGGTATTAATTTTCTATGTCCTTATAAAACACAAAAGTTAAACTGACATGTACTATGTAAATACGAAAAATATTAATATAATATTGTTGAAGCAAACTTCATGTAATATATGAACAGTAACTATGAGTACCTTTAATAATATACATGCAGACTGAAAAGTTAATTAACATATTTAAACTTCATAATAAAACATGTCCACTATTCCATGTGGATATATTTCAGCGGTCCATGTACATTGAATAAACTGTTTCTATATGATTCAATTTTTAACTAATATACTCAATAATACATATGTTAAGTTACACGTGAGTTCTTTCCTCTCACGGTTCCAAAACGAAAAATGTGTCCCGAAATCAAGTGCTTTGAGTGCCGAATCAGATTCCAAAAATTGCTGTCTCTTCCTTTTTATATCACCTTCGTTATCTGCCGTCCTTAGCGTCCTTTAGTACTTATTAATACCTTTTCCTTTCGGATCATGAGATGCGCAACATTCAGCGCTAATAGTTCCTTTAAAATGCCTACAGCTTATATATGTCAGATTTTCTCACTTTCGACGTCTCTGGTCCGTTCCCGCGCTCCATACCATCGTCTTAATAAATCGTTGTCGAACACCATATGACAAACTTCTTGATTTTAGCAGTCATCTTTTCGTATTACATACATGTTTAGCCTGCATTATTTTTGATCTTCCACTGCTTCCATCCAAGAATAATAGATTACTTAAAAAGGGGAAATTCATTGGGTCTTCAATTTTATCTTCCTTAAACCATTAATTTGTCTCTTTCTGTCCTGCTCTTGTTCTCTTTATCATTTTGGTTTACTTCTTATTTATCTTCATTTTGCATTTTTTTGGTGACTGTTTAGGTACGCAAGTGCTTCCTTCATCTACTTTTTCTTTTCCAGTATCCGTGCTATGCCAGCAACAAAACCATATTGTGATCAAATCTTACCATTTACAAGCAATTTGCGACTTTCTCGTTTTTTATTAATGGATTTTTCAGAGCCTCTTCTATATAGACGTTAAGCAGGTAAGATGAAAGTCAACATCCACGCGTTAAATCTTTACTTATGCTTGCTTCCTTTTGATATCTTCATATATCAGCTGTCTCATTACTGTGTAGTTGATATATTATTATTGTGTCTATGTATTTAATCTTTAGATCAGTCAACGCTCTGAACACTGTATTAAAATCTAGGTTTTCAAACGATTTTCTTATATCTACAATGCTTTAACTAATCATTTTTTATTCTTACTCAGTATTGTTTCCATTATTACCGTTTTCCCTCGTGAATCCGAACTTGTCCTTCAATAGCTGTTCTTCGATATTCTTTTCCATTAGTTAAGGGGTAATTTTGCACAGTATTTTTGAATCACGGGAAAGTATACTTATATGTAAAGTCAAACTATATATTTTTATGTTCGAATTATTCGTGAACACAAACATAAATAATGTTATTACTTATGATATTAATATGTTAAGGTTCCAGAATAGAAAGTAAAGTAGGTAATTCACCGCGGCGTATTAGATTGTGCTCTGTGGAAATGAGGATGATATTTTGTTTCGTTTATTTAGTCATTTACTTTCACTCGGCAGTCATCTTTGGACAAGGATCAGCTATAACGAATTCCGTGTGACCGATTTACATATATGATAACACCAGTGATGATTCAAACTTGAAAGATTACCAATATTTGTTAGTTTTGAAAATAGTATGAATAATATTTCACATCAAAGTCGTTTTGTACATCTCCTCTGCGCTCCTAAACTCTACAATTATCAACGAGAGACGTCCATAACAATATTTAACACATTATACATCCAGCTTCATTTATAATCTCACTCTACATACTATTCGGCAGATATTAAGGTTTCTAATCCATAGAGATGAATAATTTACATCACCGTGGCAACGATGCTTAAAGTTATAATTATACCTTAAGCGATCATATTTTAACACAGTTGTAAGTATGATGTCCAGAAAGACTACCGGAATTCATTGTAGACGCTGCAAAAGACATCCATATACTCGCTAGCTACTTCTTCAGTGAATTATTAGCAAGATAGTTGTTTGGTATTTAGATAGGAAATTTTAGATTTCAGGTTACAGTGTGGCATCTTTATTGCACCATATCGGTAGTTGGTCTATCAATTTCGGGTTTCCGATGGAATTCTACGTGCCATTTAAATTTTGTGAAAAATATGTTTGCCCTTTATTACACTTATTCAAAGTACATTATCAACTTTGTAATCTGTAGCACTTCTCAAATATCTTCTCTGGTCCTTGCTTCGGGTATCAATCGGTTATGTGAAAGAGCTGTTTAGAATGACAAACTACAAAGTAGTAGCTTTAGAAGGCTAAAAGTTTAAATTGAAATTCATCGCCCCTGAATGATCTCGTTTACTATTTTTGTTCCAACTTTATATTTATATATCATCGGGTAATGTTTAGCGCTTGTGAAACCAGTATGCCACTTGCACCATTCAGCATATTGCGAGAGAAGTTGGGACTGGTAATTTATAACCACACAATAAACCTGTATCGAACCCAACTTAATAAAAAACACCACATTGCACGCACACCCGTGTTGTAACCTGAATATTACCGGGGGAGAATATACGGCTGTGAAAGTATTTGACTTTAAATAATACTGGACTCAGTGACTAACTGGTAGGAAAGAAACCTCTATTTGCTTCAGCTTCGCACAAAAACACTAGTGGTTGTTCGAGAATTTAGAAAAAAACATATTCGCGATTTGCCCTAAGTAAGAAATTAGAGTTTCAACTTACCGGTGATACGCTTGAATGTCAGAAAGTTGTTTGATATTTTCAAGAATGTAGTTCTTTAACCAGAGGCGACCACCGCCAAATCTGATACCGCTTATTTTGTTTGTTTGCGTGTTTCTGTTGTTGATGTTGAGCGTGTGTGTGTGTTTGTTGTACATATAATATAAATCGACCATTATAAAGAAGGACATTTTGTAGAGATCTTCATACAAGTTGTAAAGATGTTCATACCGGACATCTTGTAAGTTGTAAAGATCTTCATACAAGGTTCTTTAAGTAACCTTCATTGTACGGGTGTTGGGTTTTATGCGATAGCTTGCTTTTTTTCTCCAACAGTGATTCAATTTTCGTAATTAAAACCAACTTGCATTCAAGACTGGGTAGTTAGTCTCTCTTATCGGTCTTACTTGTTCGCAAAATAATGAGAAAATTGCAAGAAGTCTCACTTAGAAACGGCAAGTCTCAGATTAGAACAAACACCAAAAATAAAGATAACTTTGTACTACGTTCTTGCACTATTAGATGACCTAACTTGGAGTAGTGGGTAGCATATTTCTTAAAGCAAAGAGGCAAATTATATTGCTTAGTTTTTTTTTTACAATTTAAGAACAAAGAAAAGTATAAAGATTAATCAAAAAGCGTCACACAACACGAGTTACAACTTTTAATAATAAACACATATAAAATCAACCAGAACTTAAAAGATCAAGAACTAATCCTGCTAGAAAGCGAAGTCCAAGCCATGTCATATCAATGTTTTAAAAACATATAAGTTTCGAAGTTGGGCAAGTCTAACAGAGAATTGAAAGAAAGTGACTATCTGTGAATGTAGACCAGTAGCCTCTTTGCAGGAAACATGCTGCTAAGTCGCAAGCGAACAATTCCCGTATGTACACGGCGTTCATCCCCGTGGGAAAATTTTGGCCCTAAAACCGTTGTCAGGGGGCCTAGAACTGCCTAAACCAGTATGTTGCTATGCTAGAGTAAAGAAGTATACTCTTGGACTACTAGCAGTTATAGAATCAAGATAAAACATGCCCTTTCGTCTTCTCGTCGTGTATTGGACAGTTATTTGAACCCCGCCCTACTCCTCCTGCAAAGGCGAAGAACATAAGCGAATTAGCCCCTTGGTCCTATTCGCACGAAATACCTGTAGGTTATGAACTGAAGACGTGATCGAAGCTTCTCAGCAGCTTGTATGAAATTGGTCTTAGTTGCTAACGTAAATATTGTATTTCATGATTTTCAGCGAAATACATTCCCATACTAAATCGTGTTGCTAAAAGTTAGGATCATATGTGGAAAAAGTTTAGCCCTGGGAACGTTCCCTGGGTTGCTAAAATGATTGTTTTGAAACGTATTGGATTCCATTGATTGGACATAATCTAATAACGGAAGCATCTCATCTCATTTGATAATGTTTTCACAACGTAGAATGAAAATCTGTATACTCATACAAAACAAGGGCACATTCCCATAGAGATGCCTGTATAAACAAAATGAAACATGAGTTTCTGAAGTCTGATGTGAAAGGTATTATCTTATATCTGCATTGAAACCGTGACGAGATATGCTTTCGATGACTAGTATGCGACCCCGATTATTGAAAACGTGTGTGATCGTGTTATGATATGTTTGTCAAAGGTAATCAGTTATATGTGTATGTGTGAGTGTAGACCTGAAAAAAGAATAGTTGTAAGATAGAGTTAACAGAGAAAAGCTGTAATTATTCTTCATTTTTTTTCAGTTCATACAGAAAATGTGTTTCCACCAAGTGAACTTTGTTGTGGAGAAACACTGTGTGCGGGATTTCCTCGGAGTTCTCCCGTTTCCTTCCACTTTCTTAAATAAATGTTGAATAAATGTTATCATCAGACGTTTTTATGCAAATAGGTAAGTAAAAATATATTATTAAAAATATTACGGTCTATGATTATCCCCGAAAGAATAAAACAGTATGTTATGTCTTCATTTAACTATAAATGCACTATAGACAGTGTATTTACTTTGCGTTTCCGTATTTTATACGTCCCACGTTTAGAAATCTTTTAGTTTTACGTCACACAGCTATGCCTGCTATTTTAATGAAGACGGTGATGGTGAGAAATGAATGATATGTTGGAATGAAGACAGTGGAAGGAAACGGGATAACTCCGAAGAAATCCCGAACATGGTGTTTGTCCACAACAAAGTTCTCTTGGTGGAAATAGGATTTTGAACCTGGTGCATGGGGTCATAGGTCATAAACAATAGGTGAAAGCTCTACGACTGAGTCACTGAGGCCCCCTGCCGAAAAGGTATGAAAAATTGGCCATGGTCTCAGAACAAGACGAATCGAAGATATCATTGATAATATCATATGATAGTTTTAAGTAAATTGTATATCTGTCTGTCTGTCTGTCTGTGATCTGGGGATCAGACAAGGGAGCCAAAAAGTTACTAAATATGGTCATGGTACTAGACAAAGACGAAGCGTTTTGGGGAGTTCAACCCGGAACCCATGCACCATAGGTGAACGCTCTACCACTGAGCCACCGACACCCCTAATGAAAAGCTATTAAAATATGATGAGAAACGAGGCCCCCACGAGCTAAGATCGTACCAGGGAAAAAATGAAATGAAATCTTTGAGTTTTACGTCCCACGTCTATGGCGATTAGGCTAATGGGAAATATAAGTTTTACTTTCCACAGTTATGCCGGCTAGGATAGCGGAGACGGTGATGATGAGAAATGAATGAAATGTTGGAATGAAGAAAGTGGTAGGAAACGGGAGAACCCAGAGAAAATCCACGTACATGGTGTTTGTCCACCACAAAGTTCACTTGGTGAGAACACGATTTTAAACCTGTGAACCCATGCAACAGAAGTAAACGGTCTACCACTGAGCCACCAAGACCCCTGATAAAAGGTATCGAAATATGGTAAGAATCGCTGCCCCCGAGCTAAGATCGAATCAAGGACCCCCAAGTACTGAGCCACCGTGTCCCCCTAAGTGAATAACGATAGAATTAAAAATATGTGGAACGGGAGAAACAATGAAATGAAATCTTTGAGTTGTTTTTCCAACGCTTATGACGATTATGTTAATGGGAAATCTGTAAGTTTTATGTCCCACAGTTCTCTCGGCTAGGCTAAAGAAGACGGTGATGATGAGAAATGTTGGAACGGAGAAAGTGGGAGGAAATTCACGTACCCGGTGTTTGTCCACCAGAAAGCTCACTTGGTTGGAACAGGATTTTGGACCTGGGACCTTGCACGTACACGATGTTTGTCCACCACAAAGTTTACTTGGCGAGAATAGGATTTCAAAACTGTGACCACATGCACCAGAAGTGAACGCTCTAATACCAAGCAAACGAGACCCATACAACGAGAGAGAGAGAGAGGGGTCAAACCAAAACACTCATGCAGGGCCGCTCTGTTCAATGATGATACTCTGAACTCATTAATACATCATCTAAGGGATTGATGTTGGGTGTCTCCAGGGTTGGTATCGAGGCATGTAAAAATAATTTAAAATGATCGATATTAGTGTGAAATTTATAGTTTTCGGGGCCACCGTGTTCAATGATGATACTCTGAACTCGTTAGTACACCATCTAGGGGAACTGAAGTTGGGGTCTCCAGGGTAGTATCGAGACACGTAAAAATAATTTAAAATGAACAATATTAATGTCAAATTCATAGTTTCCGGGGCCCCTGTGTTTAATGATGAACTCAATAACACATCATCTAAGGGGCTAGACGACCTTTAAAATGAGTTTCGGTATTTGCTACGGAATACAAATATCATACTGAGCTAAGTGATAACTTTCGTAATCATTCACACATCGTACCCTCGTAAGAGAGAGAGAGAGAGAGAGAGAAAGAGAAATATTTCAGTTTAACATCCCACATATATGCTCCTTACGTTGTAAAACGGACGATATTAGTGTCAAATACATATTTTTAGTGGTCGCTGAAACTCTGAAAGAATAAATAGAAAATTAACATACAGAACGTTTATATATTAGACAACACACTTGAAGCAGGCTGTGAACATACATTTGTTTCACTCGCATGGAATACGAAAAAAGTTATAAACCATTTTAACTACTTAAAAGGTATGCTATTTTTTCCCTTGAAATTTCCGCTTTTTCCGTATAACGAATTGAAATCTATGTGTGTATATATACTGTTTATATTTATTTGCAATATGGATATAGGTAACGATATCCATTTCTTTTTTATTTTAGGTTGAATACCACTAAAGATACGTGTATAGTCCTTTCCTTATCCTTACTGATATTATTATTCCTTTGTTAATTACT
Organism: Thermobia domestica; assembly: GCF_964235325.1. Classification (NCBI taxonomy): domain Eukaryota; kingdom Metazoa; phylum Arthropoda; class Insecta; order Zygentoma; family Lepismatidae; genus Thermobia; species Thermobia domestica. The sequence goes on along the minus strand of NC_137457.1, from coordinate 43,891,029 downwards.
TATATATAGCCCTTTTTATTTATTCGTATATTCTTTTAAAACACTTTTATTTATAATCTATTTTAAATAATACTTATATATCGTCTATTTACTATTTACTTATACCTATTGGAAAATATATGTTTTTTGCATTACGTATATACATGTGGTGGTAAAAATGGAAAACAAGTGTACACAAGACTCGTTACAAGAGATTGCCGTATTTATTAATGACATAGAAGAAGAAGAAGAGCAGATCGTAGTAAATAAAGAGACGCAAGATCGTCTAAGAGAAATAGGTGCCGTAATAGGAATAGAAGAGGAAGAAGGAGAACTTCATGAAAGGAAGAAGTTCGGATTGAAGTACCACAACATGTCCCAGATTGTCGCGTGGAAATTGTTCATTTCAGAGAAATATCTTAAGACAAATTCGTTGAATGCAAACTCCGTGCAGGTATTTGAGTAAGTGTTTACGTTGTTAAAGCAGCTTTACTATTACTGTGAGCTGTTCTTAATCATCATCGGTAGGCGTGAGTTATTTTGTGGCCGCCCGTAACAGGAATGGTAAATTCCTGATTCAACTCATATCATCTTGCAGCTTTCAATTACAATTTTAACTGAACTGATACGCAAATACTTATCTCATTGAAAGAGGAAGAACACAGCTCGATCTTTCAAGACCGACGAGAATTCTGGAGATCATCACCGCTTTTGAAAACACAAACATATATTGTTCTTTGTAATTTAATAATTTATGAACATGAAGATTAGTTGCCGTACGGTTCATAAGAGCCTTTAATTCAATATTACTTGTGACAAAAACCTAGGAACATCTATTTTGACAACAACTATAGCACACTTAAAATATTTTGCGAAGAATGGGGAAACTATTATATGCAGTTGAAAGAATAGATACAAACAAATAATGAAATGGGGTTAGTTTAGGCTCTTTGAATGTAGATATTTTGCCTTGGACAGATAAGAATGGACTGACGATTTTCGATGGTGACTATAATAGGAGCATATTTGATGAGATCCTTGTGTTCTCAGTTATTCTGAAGTAGAATCGCCAACAAAGAGAAACCAGTCTGATATGCGACAATTGCAACAAGAAACTACATTGATGTTTCCAATAACTCAAGCAACTGTGTAACACAGGACTCATAAAACAAGACTGACATGAAGACGATAAGTTTAATCAAAAATAAATCCATAAAAGTCTTCAGGTCAATAAAACTGGGCAGGACGGCGACACTGCATGGTGACGCGAATGTGCTTCTATCATCAACTTACAGACAAACAAGAACACAAAAATATAACAAATTGTTAAGTATTACGTGAATTAGGAAACTGCATATTATGCACTATACGAAAGAATGATTATCTGTATGCATGTACAAAACTAATGCATGCACTATGCAAAAACTCTGATATTTTTTGATAACTTCACATACCAGCGGACATGCGGTAATTCTATTCATTGTAGAACACCATAAAACAATTATTTTTCAAAAGAATTTATTGTAACACACAAGAATAAAATTATTTGCTTGAAACGTTTCAACGTGACTACGTATTAACAAGCCGCTAAACCATCCTAGAGGATTTCATAATCTGTCATACATGACAAATGAGAAAATCACCTAGTACAATTTGATTTCCATAAAAATGAATAAAATGGAACTTTTACACAAAGATATACTCGTAGTTTCATCAAAATCAATTATTATTATTCTTGTGAAGACTAATATATATGTTTTCCTACGCTGTTGTCTGATGGATCAAGGTGAAATTTTCAGTTTAACTTCAGCATAAAATAGGACATATAAATACATTTTATTATTCAACTAGAAAAAACTGGCGAGATGGGTTTTTAAGGGTTAATTTTCTTAAATGTCTCAATTATTTTTGTATTCTATGTTATGTAAACTGAAAGCCTACACTCTTAGAAATCGAGCAAAGTATACTATTTCCAGTTCTTCACTGCCGGTGGGAACATTGGCACGAAACCATACTTGTACTTCCATTAAAATCGAATATTACGAACCCTATGTAAACTGCAAAATGCATATTTCATCCTGTGCAATTTGGTGTACCAATGTAAAATTTCAGCTTAATTTGAACATAAGTAAGGACACATAAATTCATTTATCACTCATCTATTTTTTTAATTTCTGCCTAGCAATAACTAAAGGAATGGCTAGAAGAGACATTTAAGATTATCTTTCTTATATTTCCTTAAAATATTATTCCATTATACGCAGACATTTCCCGTTCATTATGTAACTGAAAGCCTAGACTCCTACAAATCAATAGAAGTTTAACTTGTTCCAGTGTTGTATAGGCGGTAGATATATGGTCATTACAAACATTCTGCCGATGTATGTAAATAAACAATTGTGGTAAAGGCTTAAAATCCTCATGAGACTGCTTTTGCACTTGTATATTGACCAACTAGTTTTTTTATAATTCTAAGAACCGCGAGGAACACTACTAATACAGTGGCGAAATTTGTCCAAAGGGGAGGGGATTTTTCACCCTCTTGGCACTTGCTCAGTAATCCTTAGAACTCCGCCATAAGTCTATAATTGTATACAATTATCAAGAACATACCTTATCCTGACTTCTTATTTAATTATAATATCATGGTTTGAAATTTGATAGGAAAATACACTGAATAAATTCCCATCAATTTTACAAACTTTGTCTTAACATAAGTGTTTCCGGTGATCAGTGGCGTATTTAACATTTTTGGTGGCTTTCGTAACGTTATTGTTTTAAAAGTGAAAATTCTGCACGCTATTTATTTAGTTTAAAATGTTGAATAAAGTTTCATTGGGATAGAGCCCGGAAAGCCATCCTTAAAACGTCACTGCTTACGTCTGTGATACAAAGTTCCATGTTAAAACTTCCGTATTAAACTACACTTTATTGATTCATTACAGAGTTTATTTCCTTAGACAATTGCCAATCCAAAATTTCGATGTTTAGTAACCTACTGTCGAAGACTCTACTACATTTAAAATTTCTCTCACAGAATGAATTTTCTCTCAATCGTGAACCATTTCGTCGATAAGAATTGAAGCTCACGTACTCAAGCATCGGGATCAGATCCAATCTCTCAAGAAACGTCACTATTTTAAATAGATTCATTTAACACTGACACTACAAATGTTATTCAGTTAAAATAAATTTGAAATAAAACATACATTTTGCAGCAAAATTTCAATCAGAAAAATCACAAAATTACGTAGCCTGATAATGCGCACGGCCCTAAAGTACATGGAACTAAGATTAGTTTTAGTACGATACAAATACCGTTTTCAGTTTTCTTCATCCGGAGGATAGTTAAAAGAAAAGACCATCATGTTATAAGATAAGGAAATAATGAGTAGGGTACTAAAGGACATTGAAATATTAAATATTAATATACGATTTCGTGAATCTGCTATTAAGTCACAATGAATTACACTACAACAGGACACGATTCTCGCCTACTTAGTGCTGAATGTGTGGATGACTAATGCTCCTTTCTTTTACATTTTCCACACAAGCGCACCTAGTGAAGTGTGTGATTTGTTGAATATTAAAATTGTAGTTTTATCAAAGGAATGAGAGAATGCACTAAAATATTTCACAGATCAGAATTTGAAAATGTAAAGAGAGCAATTAAAATCCAGAAAGTCGAAATCAAATAGGCAAACATCTGTGGAAAATGTGAAATCTTGCATTCTTAGCTATATTTACAACACTATAGAAGCATTTCATTGTGATCCTTGTAGAGAAAGGAAAACATTTTTATACAAACGAATTTAAGCACCCTATTTCAAATGTATAATTCTAGTAAAGCCAGGCAACACAGTTTTGTTGTGATCCAAAGATCCAGTTCGAAAAATGAAAACAGCACATGAAAAGCGATGTCCGGTAAAATTACTACCATCTAACGGACTAAGTATACTGTAAGACAACTCTTACATTTTTGGTTGAATAAATAATAGTAACATATAATTTCTTTGAAAATGTATAATTAAAGTATGTGTTGAAGACGAGTACGTGTTGAGAGAGTTAGTAAAGCTGTTAGTTATATATATATATACATACATACATACATACATATATATATATATATATATATATATATATATATATATATATATATATATATGCGATCTGTGTATACTTAATGTATAATGGTTTCCAATCACGAATCTCCCAGCAAATGGAAAATAAATTAGAGTACTTATGTTGTATTAATATTATAGACTCTACCAAATTAAGTATTTATTACCAAAACCTAGGCGAGATAAATAACTGTTAAATAGTTACCACTCGTGTATACATATATGCTTCCGAAAAGAGCCCAATAAATCATCACACATTAAAAACGCATTTATATGTAAAATTAAATGAGAAGGAGGAGCTTTACTGTGGTAGCACTTTCTATTTCAGGATTGAAACCTATAAAATGCAGTTGGCTGCATTTAATAGGATCAGAAGAACATTCTTTCGTCTTTAAAATTTTACAATCTTCCGCTGGAGGTGTTAAACTCGGCATTATTGCAAAATATAATATCATCAAAGGACAGGAAGCTCTTTTAAGAATACTTAATAGCAATTTATAATATATGGTAATTTTAAGGCAATGCAAACATTCTTGAATCTAAACTTGTTTTCACTGAAACATTCATGGTATTATCTATGCAAGGAAAGTAGTATGAATTACTAAGGATATGAGAATCTTGTAATGGGTTACTCAATGTTATTTTTTTAACTACTTCTCGTATGTTCTCAAAAAGTTACAGAATATAGAAGATCAGGTCCAAGGTCCAAAGAATATTCCATCCAAATTTCAGTAGTCTAAAGATAAACTGGGATATTTACTTCTATACGAATACCAAATTACAAATAGGCCATCATGGCGAGATCTATTAAGACGCCGGTAAAAAGATACAATCTTATTTTCTGTGACAATCTTTTAGCACAAGTCAGAAATCAGGCAGACTTAATTTTGAAACGTACATATTCACACTTTAATATTTGCCACCGAGAGCCTCCATCAATGTAATAAGATCGGTAGTACTTAACCAGTTGTAATTCGGTAGCGCAGTTTTTTATAATCGTGCAGTCTCACCACGCAGCGTGGAGACTTTGAACTATATTGAATGGTATTACACAGAGAGGGGTTGGTGGAAATATTCCCTTAATTATATGATTGAATCCTCGAGACAAATGTTGGACTCGACGATTCATTTCACTTACTATTCCAACTGCCCTAAGTTGCCTTGCTACCGTAAGGTCCTATGAACCTTGAGGCAAGGATCACAATAGATTGTTGTGTTCGGGATTCGAACCGAAGTTGCAACATATTTGGTTAAGACAAATTCTCGTATAGCCTTGAGGTTAGCAAACGAATGGAGTGCTCCACCTCTAGATACCATCACGCTCTAGCCTCATGCACACTGGAAATACACTTCATTGCGTCTTTCGTGCCATACTCTAATAAGATAGGGTAGTTAGATTTGGCTTAGATTTGAGTTAGGTCCACTCTGATTCCGTGCCAGTATGCAAGAGTGTCGATTACACGTTAACGCCTTATAAATCGTAGATGCATCTTTTAATAGTTAATTTTAAAGTACGCCTTGCTTAGTCCGGTTAGGATATTTTTTTCATGAAAGAAGATGCAAGATGCTGCATATATTATATGATCTAAGTTGCCAATATCATTTTTTGTATTTTAGGTCCGCAAAAACTGCATCCGCCATTTTCGTAAACAGGGCTCGTTCGGTTGTATTTCAGAAAGTAGCACTACAAATAAAAAATCTGTTGCTACAGAGAAACACAGTATTCTCAATGTTACAAGGATTAAACAACACTTGGTTGTACCCACTATTCTAATCAGAAATGCTACTAACCTTAGTTTAAGTAGAAAACTAATCCTTGAAGGGAATAAATAAAATGTATGTGGTCATAAATCATGTGTAAAGAGATACTGGTCTACACAAAAACGGAGAGAACAATCCTTCTAGAGAACTATTACACAGAGGTCGCAGTACTATATGAGGCACGATGTTCTATTCTTGGTATCTAGAATTGTATTTACCTTTTTTTCTAATACTTTTAAATGTTTTGAAGTATACCACCTAGGCTTAAATGCAGGTTTCCATTTCTCAAAACTTTATGGCTAGTGGAAAGAGCATGCGTTAGAAGTCGGTAGAAACAATATAGGAAAATGTATATGGACAACCGTTTTTAAACGGAAAGTGCTGTGTGATTGATATCGCACGTTTGTTAACACACACACACAAAGCACAGAATCATAATACACGTTTCATGTAAGAATTTATGGTGGAATGCGAAATTACTATCTGGTGAATCTAACTCAAGTCCAAATTTATTGTAACAGTTTAAAGGTGGATGTTCCTCTGGGTGAGTTATTTATTTCTTATAACTTGAAAACACATCGGTCTAAATTGTAATTGAAATTTTTTCTATGTCTTCAAGCACATAACGGCGAGGAAGTTAAATTGAAGTCTCCTTTTCAGTAGATAGTATTGAAAGTAGTAATATATAAATTTAATATGTAAATTAATTAGCCTTCAATCCTTGCCATGTATGTCCTACCAAGCCAGTGCCCAACTTATTAACTCTCATTTATGATTAAAATAGTGTCGCATTAGGTTATGTTCTACAATGTTCATTATGTACTTATAAGACTAATAAGCACATTTCCTCTCTTTAAGTTTTTACTTTTTCTGTGATAGTGTCGTAGAATGAAGATGCTAGATACTTTTGCTCTTATGTAAAGCGTAACAAAACTTTCAGATGGCATGATTCTAATTCTTGGGTTACAGAAAATCCCAAGCTGTATGGGGACTGCCGTCGAGATCTAGACTTTCATTCATATTGTGGTCTGTAATCCATTCATATGCAGCAAGTAAACCATAAACTTTTGTTTAAGAAATAAACAAGGGATTGATAAATTGAAGTTGAAAGTGTTCAAATGCAACAGAATCACGAAAGAACAAAATAAAAGTAGCACTCATATTTGTCATACTTGCCCAAATATTACCAAGGGAAGCAGCTCTTTCAGTATGAACCTATTTTCATAAGAAGACCTTTTGATTCAACACTGCGATAGATAGATCAGAAGCTGAAGAAAAATAACACTTAAAATATGAATGTTGCAAAGAAAATAAAGCAATCATTAGAGTTTGATGGGGAAGTAATTCACTGAAGCAAAGAATGGAAAACATCGTTATATGTTGGATAAGTAGGCTAATCTCTACAATCTTAAATTTAAAGGTTAAGGGGTATTTTCCTTGAATGTGGTCGCTGGAAAGAAAATTCTGCGCCAAGAGTTATCGACACATGAAATAAAGAAGGTATATCAAACCAGCAACTCAATCTCCTAAATCCAAACTCTTCCAGTGATTAGCTGTGAAACGATTCCACAGGCCTCGCCTACTCTTGTACAGACTGTCATATCCTGAAATATGAATTGCTGAACAAAGTGGAAGAACTACACCAATATATAAAGCTTTATTTGTTAACTCAGACATTGTACAAACGCCACCTGGAATGGAGTTTTAGTAAATGAGTTTAAATTAAAGGGACGAGTTAGAAATAGCAGAATTTATAGTTGCAGGTTAGTTAGGTCTGGAATTAACTATTGAGATAGAATTCAGGCTAGGCATCCTATCTGGTGTATCATCGCACCAAGCAGGTATAAAAGAAATACATTTAGCAGATCCAGAAAATTTTTGAACTCAATTAGAACTATGTGATGAAGTTGTGGTACGTATGTCTTCACATAAACGAGGAGGCCCATTTTCCTTTGAAACATAAGTTTTAAGGGATAAATATCAAACGAAATTGCGGTAATCCGATTTCTATTTTTTCAACGAAGATGGTAGTCATGAGACAGTCTTCGCTAATATACGTATTGAACCTTTTTATGCCAGCGTTCTCATCGAATCACTGACCTCTAGATAGGACCTAACAGATAAAGCAAAGAAAATGGGTCGCCTTCTTCGATTCAAAGTAAGGGTAATGGAATAGTTGAACGGACTAGGCAGTTAATACAGATTAGGCATATTATAGTACTTCTGTTAAATACTTAGAGGAAATAGAAAACGAAGAAGTTCCTTCAGTCTTCTCTTCCCACCTAAAGAAATCGGGTGGGCAATACAAGTAGAAGCAATACGCCGTCTATATAGTAGTTTTTACTAGTTCTAAGAAAAATAATAGCTAATCTCCAGCTACAAAGGAAAGGAAAATTGCCGATATGAACAAAATATATATCCTTTGCAAATTATGATTATTATTCATTTTGTAGTGTAGGTCACCGCACTGAGTAGTGTCGACTTTCAGTGAGCACCAGCACAGGGAAAAAAATAATGATAGTTTAAACTGAAATTTTTCCCCATGTCTAGTAGGAATAGAACTTACGGTCTACAATAACCAGTTTGAAACTCCTTGAGAAAATGGATCGGAACTTATTGTTAACTTAAGCTTCAAATGTGAACAACAATTTAAGTCCCGTCCAAATACCAAATCGCCTACAAATATTAGTCTAGAGAAACCTGAACTTTCAAAATTAAAGCTTAGAGATCATTTACGAACCCTACAGCCTGAGGGTGTCCATGAAAATTCTGGTATCATTCTTCAAATACATATTTTGTAATTAAAGCAAATGTCAAATGCTCATCTACTGCTAAATGTGAGTCTATATAAAATTTTCGGCAATCTTGTGAAATGATTGTTAAAAAAATATGACGTTTCTGACTGATTTAGTAAAGCTTCTACCCATTACCTCAACAGTGCCGCATTTAACTTGTATTTAGTAACTTATTATGAACTAAAAAACAGCATTAAAAGGCATTGTCTAGTATTGCCTATCTCGCTTACCTGGAGCATGAATTGGAAATTAGTACAATGTAGCCTAACGGAAGTAAGCAAACATTCATCAAAAATTTTCAAATAAGGTAGTTTCTTCAATATGTAAGAATACGCATTGATTAGTCTGAATTAAGGAACAAGTTTGAGATGAGTTCATTGTAAGATGTTTCACATAACTTGATGTTTGCTGTAAATTATATTAATAATTTAGAATGATACATAGAAGTTTGTAGAAAATATGAGGCTGGTAAAGAAACAGTGTATGTTAAAGAGAAGTCTAATAATCTGGCAAAATGACAGACTAGACTGGCCTGCGCTATAAACTGCTGTGCTTGCTTCTTGCGTAGTTCAATCTCGTCTCTCTTCAGATTACATTGTAACAGAACCTTCGATAATGACTTATCGGAACACTTACAGAAACCCCGGATGTAAGTACTGACCGACTGGGTGGAAATCTCTGTACTGCCAAAATACCAATAGGATTACAGTGGTCGTCAGCATTACTAGTCATGGGTCACAGTTCAGTAAGCTGACCTTAGGTTACGTTCCTAAACAGTACTTACCACCCCAATTTGCGATTGGTTGGGAGCGAATCAAGGAGGTTGCAGCCATAATAAGACTTATTCAGTTTTATGAGTTCCTTGCTATTTTGAAACTTTATTGATAAGAATACATAACGTTACATGGAGTTTGCTGCAATTCCCTAAAGTTGTTTCTATTAGCAAATTATAGTTGGTGCTAATCTTACGCTTTTACAATTACTGGCGATTGTCCGAGACCTCATTATGTTTGCTAACTCTTTTATTATTCTCAAGAATAGTAATTTGAGTTACCAAAGGAGCGGAACCAGAAACAAAGTAATAGACTGGGTAAGCTTAATCTCACAATTGTGACTTAATGCAAAATTATGAGAATTTGAGCTGCCACGGTATACTGAGAGCTTGAGTGATGAAAGTTATCAAAACAATGTATCCCAGAAAGTTGGAATGGAGTTGGACTATCTCTTCTTCCAATGAATCACATACTTCTAATTTGACAACGTACCAGGATTCTAAGCGTGTCGCCGCCTACATTCAAGATACTAAGAAAGTTACGGAGTGTATCTCCGGGGAGACGAAAGAGTCGCTGTCTTCTCCGCTGCCCTCTCCGAAACGGGTCAGCAATGCACACTCACTGACTGCCAATACACATATTGGAATTAATATTCCAACTACAAATGGAAATTCTCCTACGCATTCATATATTGATAACAAATTTATTCGCATTATCTTAGGAAGCAATAAGAAGATTCTAACAGTAACAGGAACACGTGATTCTGATGAGCTTCAAATTTATGACACAACACTCCACTCTTGTGTCCAACTAGAATTTAAGGAAGAATATTTCTATATGATACAGTTCATGATATTAATAAACCTTCTAGTGGAATAAAGATCGGGTATCATTGCAAATTTCCTCAACTAACTGTTATTAAACCTTGGGGAAAATATACATTCTCCTTATAGATCAAAAATAACTTCTAAGGGAAGAATATGTACCAGGAGGCCTTTTTCTTGGTACATAGTTATCATTTCAAGGTAAAGATCTTGCCACAGATCAGAGAGAAAGAGCAGAAACAATTTTTCTCGGAGCCCTCACCCTCCAGCTCACCACGTACCATTACGGATCCAATTCAAATGAAAGTTATCTTAACCAGGAATAAATAACGCTGTAATTACAGATTCAGGAAGTGACCAGGCGCCAACAGAGCGTGCAGAATTGTCGTGTTCTGTCACCCATCCATCTGTATGTGAAGTTCTGAATAGTTTTGCTGAATGGAAGACGTTAAAGTCAAGTACCAGACGATGGTGTCAATGAGTAAACAGCCAATCTTTCATTCATAGGTCTAGTTGCTAGAGCGGTTAACCCAAACAATGTCAAGATCTTCCCTCTAAAAACGAAGCATATAATAAGTACTTAGTATAAATATCAACATTACATAAAATTAAATAGCCTACAAATTTACGAATTGCCCTGTGTTGCTACATTTCGAAGTGTAACACTCATTTTACTGCTCTAGAATTTTCCTCTTTTTTATAATTACAGTAGTGGGCACCCACCAGAGTATCAATGAAAAATACTTAGAACCGAATTATACACTATCGATATTTTCCAGAACCATATACAATCTACTTGAGATGAGGGGAAATATTTTGCGTAATTATTGACGCGAGTTATTTCCTTCTAATTCTATCTCTCCGTCTTGTACATAATATGAAACGACGTATGTGGTGCAAGGTGGGAATTTCCATCTCTAGTAAGGCACATTTGAAAGTGTAGTGTAAACAATGATAACAGGAAACATATTAGTTTTTAATGGCTCACCGTGTGCATCAGGAGAGCGATCAACTTTCCGTGAGATATATGTAACACACTTCTCAAAACGTACATCATCGTCATTCACGAAACGTTCAAATCAAACCATTAACTGGCACCATAAATAAAAAAAATGACGCAACACAGTCATCAGAAATATTTTAACCATCAAAATCGAAGGCGATTTTCTTAGGATTTACAAACTGTACTGGACGTTCAGCTAGGTATATACTTTTAAAGAATGCATATAGAATAATATTGATACAAGTGGGAGATAAGAACTGATGGTATGTGATGGTATCCGTTACAGAAATTTGTCAGAAAAAATATAAAAGTTTCATGTAGAGCAGAATTCTTCTTGAGATTTTTTAAAAGAAAGTTTTGCGTACAAACAAAATTCTGTTTCAAAAAAAAAAAATTGTGTGGTAACCAATATTCTTTTCCAGGAAATTAAAAAAGGTTTGTGTACGGAACAAAATTGTTTAAGAATAATTTTACCAAAAGCTTTGTGTACAAAACAAAGTCTGTTCTTGAAAAAAATGTGTATGAAACAAAATTAACTTTTCGTCTCAAAACTGCTCTGACTAAATGAAGCGACTCATTCTGACAAAATATAATTTAGTTTAGCAGCACTGAAAAATCGGGCGCCGATTGTTTCCGATTGACTGTTGTAATCCCCCTAAGACTCTCAGTAACAATATGAACACAACTATACTCGAACCAACAATCGAGCATTCCTAGAGGTCTGATTCATTTTTACATACATCAAAACTAAACAATAATGTTATATTAATACGTTTAAGTGCTAATGCTTAGCAGTGCATTATGAGTGAGCAATATTTCCATCAAAATCAAAGTCCTACAGGAAACAAAATTAAATTGTTAGAGATTTTAACACAAACCTAAAGAAAGTTCCTTTTCTATATGAAACATTAACCTATTGTAAAAACTAGTCGCACCGAAAAACTAAATCTTCTCAATGAGGTATGCTGGTTGAGTGTTAGAGCAGTTGTCTGTGATGCGAGAGGTAGCTGGTTTGAATCCGCAAGCAAGTTTATGAAGTTTTCTCTCACTTCGTCATTTTACCATATCTCATAATCGTCTTCCTTAGCCTCTGATGGGACGTTCAAATTCGGGACCGTGTCCGGACAATTGCAATGTATATAACATACTAATCAATATTATTCAAATAGAACGATATAAATCACGAGGTCTTATATTAACTTAAAATTGATTAAGGTGAACCATACACGTTTAAGGTATCCATGTTAATCCCTGAGGTATATTTTAAAGAACGAAATGGATAACGAATTTCATATTCTACTACATCAAATTTAAGGGAATGATCTGATGTACTTCTCCAAATAAACATATAACGTAATAAGGCTCCATCATAACATACATCAATAACCGCCAAAATCAATCATTCATACTCAAAAGGGAACGAAAAGAAGTTAAAGTGGTCTATTCATACACTCTATTCTCCATCAAAGTAGGTGATAACAATCTCTGCCGTGAAGGAAACAAAATGACTCCTTCATTGGGACAATTCCATACATGCAGAGCATAAAACCATGTAAGCCATAGGATGCGGAACGCAAACTTCCGGTGGGCGTCACACACCAGGGACGCAAAAGTTAAAATTAATTACCACGGAATTGTCTATACATACTCCATGAAAGAAAATAACAATCTCAAATTTTGTCATAAAAGGAAACAAAATCTAACACTTAAGTAGAATGTTGACCTAACTACGAGCGCACTTCCCTCCTCGCAATATTTTTTGACCAGCGCAGAAGAAGCCAGCTAATTATACAAAGTTACACGGCGCAAAGTATTCCAATAACTACAATGTTAAAGTGAGATCGCATATGCTTTTATGACATTTAAAACTCATAAAAACTTATATCCTACACAAAAATTATTTATTGCATCTTAATCTCCAGTTTATAAGCTTTCATTTGACACTTGAATCATGAAAATTCGTTAATAATTAGCTTTAAAAACTCAATGAGAAGGAATACATACAACTCCGGAATAGGTGATCTGTCACTGATTTATTTGAACGATTTCAGTACCAGCGCAGGACTGGTTAATCCGATTCTCTTTCCTTGTTCTCATATCAACATACATATATACACATTAGCCTCCTCACGCCAACAGAGCTTCTACCTAGCAGTGGACACCAGATGGAGCTATTAATGATGTAATCCCACGAGATGAGACTACGCAATAACTATGACGTGATCCCACGAGATGAGACTACGCAATAACTATGACAATCCCACGGGATGGGACTACGTAATAACTATGATGTCAATTGATACACGTCATTATATACTTCCACCTTCAACAAGAGGGAGAATGACTTACATATAGCTCAACATGATTTCCTCAAATAAAAGAAAGAAATTCACAACTCACAAATTGCACATGCAGTGTCTCCAACTCAATATATTTTTTTCGGAACGTTCCAGGATTTTAATTTTTCAAGATATCGCTTTAAAACATATAGGGATGAATTCACCCCATTACTAATAAATATGATAATTGTTAAAAATGAGTTGGCAACACTTGCAGTTCGACCCCCAAATAACGTTATTATTTAATACCTCGGCCCCTAATTAACCGATTTTCAAAATTCAAACGACATTCGACAGAGAAATATATTTGCTATCTTGTGAATGTATTGTGGGTTGCATACCTCTAAGGATACTATTCCGAATTTGTTATATCTCCGTTGTTTATCAACCTATTTTCAAAATTCGAACGGCATTCGACAGAGAAATAAATTTGCCATTTTCTGAATGTATTGCGGGTTGCATACCTGTAAGGATACTATACCGAATTTGTTATATCTCCGTTGTTTATTAACCGATTTTCAAAATTCAAACGGCAATCAATAGACAAATAAATTTCCCATCTATCGAATGTCTTACAACTTGCATAACTCTAAAGGTATAATTACAAAAAACTCAAATAAATCTCTTATTTATACATGTATCTTTAAAATTCGAATTACATTCAAAAGTACTGCTTCTCCATTGCATGCATTGTGTATGTTTAAAGATCTCAGTTTTATGGCTTTATAACCATAAAACACTTAGAACATACTTAAAATTACAAGTTCGGATACTGATAATGGAATCTTCTGTTAACCTCGTTCTCAATAGGAAACAATGACTTCTTAAACTCTGTCCACTGATCGTAATTCAAGCTGAATAGACAACCGTTAATATCAAAAACCACTTGAACTTCGGTTTGTACATTTTTTTACAATTACATTAAAGTTATTAGTAAGAATGAACTTTTTTTGGGGATCCATTTCTAAACACTCCGTTTTTTACTTATGACAACATATTTTTGTTCATTTTCGTTCATTTTTTGGATTTACATACAGAACTCAACAGTTGGATAATTACCTTTTAAACCAGTGTATTTAATTTTTAGGTGAAAATTACTATCTAGAAGGACAGTGAAAATTACTATCTAAAACTCTTCTACTACTTTCTCATTCTTGGGGTCATATGTAAAGTTCTTTCGCCCAATTAAAATCGCATAACATATAGTATCAGCAGCCACAGCTTCTGCAAAGTCTACAACAATCTTTATGTTTGTTCTCTCATTTACCGATACATTCTTCCTCTTACTACAATTAATCACATACATTGGCCTGTTATCTATAAACTCTTTAGGGTCATAGTACATTTCGGTGTTGCCACATGTTATTCTCTTAAATGCAGTATAATCTTCGTACATCTTAAAGTAATCCTTTTTAGCAATATCTAAGTGTCTTGATTCTTTTGGAAATACCTCATTCCTCCCATTCTTAAGATTGATATTCTTTACCTTACAATGATCAAACTTACTTGCATCTGCTTTTTGTTTACCACTTCTATCAGTTTGGAACATTACAACTACGAAATCAGGCATATCAAATTGTCTAGAATTAAATTGAGTAGTAACATCAAACTCCAAGAAAGAACCTATAACAGTCTTTTGAACACATTGATAAGTATTGAATGAAAACATGATTTTTGGTTCTTTAAGAATGTTCAACTTTAACTTGTTTTCATAATTAGATTCGTATTCAACAATAGGCGTTCTTATCTCCATACTTTTTATTGTTATTTTTCCATCATGAAGAGCTGCTCCCGATCCAGCCCATTTGTACAAAACATCGTTATTGTTGTTAGCTTTTGTAAATGTTATTCTCAATCCACCTTTCCACATAACCTCTTTATAATCACTTAAGAAGCCTGGAATTAATCTTAATGGATACAAAACGCTAAAGTCCTTTCTTAGACCAAGTTTATCATCTGTTTCAAATCCTGCTTGTTTTAAATATTCAACTTCTGGCTTGGAAATCTTTAATGTTCCAACAGCTGTAGATGTTATTCCAAGTAGCTCAATCTTATCTATAACATCTC
The DNA here is from genome assembly GCF_964235325.1 of Thermobia domestica. NCBI lineage: Eukaryota > Metazoa > Arthropoda > Insecta > Zygentoma > Lepismatidae > Thermobia > Thermobia domestica. The sequence goes on along the minus strand of NC_137457.1, from coordinate 43,875,367 downwards.
CATGCTTTCTAACTTCAATTTGAGAAAAGAAGAATGGTAAGAAGTTATCTACAAGTTTTATAGTATCGTTTGCGCCAAATGTTCCTCCAACTGATGCACCAACAACTTCAAAAGTCATATGATAATCTGCTTTGTGTGGATGTACGAACCCACCGCCCACGTCGAAATCAAACTCAATATCTTTGTTAGCTTCATTCAAATTATTAAATGTTCTTGTGTTAGCTTTAAAACTCTGTAACTCGTAACTCTCAACACTATCCATTTATTATAAAGAAAATCTTTAAACATCGTTGATAAAAACGTTTTGAGGATGAACGTTCTGTAAGGTGGGGGTGGTTAAAACTCCCCCTTGGCGCTTTTATGGGACATACCCATAAAAGAATCATAAATAATAACAATTAAATACTTAACAGATAGGGAGCTCTGATCGGTGCTACCAAAAATGTACATGTTGAAGTCTTGAACTTTCTCTCGACCTTCTTATAATCCCCATCCCAACTTAACCTTAGCATTCATAGCAGTACCAACCCCAAAAGCAGCTAATCGTTCACCAATTGACGCATCACTACTAAATGCTCTTTTCCATGCTTTAGTTTCTAGTTCCTTATCTGCAATGTGTCTCGACTCTGTATCTTTATTGTCTCTGTAGTATATATCGTGTTCTTTACAAGCCTCATCTAATGGGTTAATACCTTCATCACCTCTCTCTAACCTTTCTTGAAGCTTAGTCCCAGGCCCGCAAAATCTAAAACCTGGAATATGTAATTCAAAAGGGAGTTTATTAATCAAATCATTTACTAATCCTTTCCCAAGCTTCTCATCATTCCAGAATCGTGGTGGTAACGTATTTAAGATCTTAATCAAATAACCTATACCTTTTGGATCATTAGGAATGAATTGTGAAAGCTTGTTATTAATGATACTCACTATACCTACTTTCTCATTGTAAAAGTTATCATTTCCAGCCTTTTCTTCTCCATCTATAACTATTAACCGATCAATTAACTTTCTCACATCATCCACCCATATATATTCTTTAGGTATCTCTGTATATTGTTTAATTCCTTCACCAGTCCTTTTAGGTGTCGTGTTCTTTTTAGGAGTTGGGGGTAAAGTTGGCTTAATATAATTATCCCAAATAGGCTTGATAATATTATTGTACTTTACACCTCTACTAGATGCTACCTTTTTATCTCGATTATATTTTTGGAAGGCAGCATCTGAGTCTATTATTATTTCCTTGTACTGTTCAAAATCATCATCATCATAATCTTCAATGGTTTTACTAGTTATTTCCGTTAACAATTCCCATAGACCTTCTGTTCCTTTATAAGTTTTACCATTAATTATCAAATCATCGCCATTCACTTTAACTTCCAAATTTCCTATCTTGTTTATTATTTTTCCATCTTCTTCTACAGTTCTTATTCCAAACACAGTATAATTTCTTTTACTATAATATTTCGTTGCAATCTTACCAAATGACTGTGCTGTTGTTAAAGGTTCTACTCCTTCCACTTTGTCTTTAATTTGTTTTCTCATTTGTTTTATTTCTCGTGTTATAGGCGTATCACTACTACTTAGTGTTTCTAGTAGACTGGGGTCTATTGAAGCCGTCTTATGTGCAACTGGAACAAGTTCAGTTATTAGATTTTTATTTTGTTCTGCTACTTCTTTGATCTCAATTCCCAAGTTTTGAATAGCATCAATTACAGGTTGGTCTTGTGTCTTAAATTTATCGTATATACCTGCTCTTTCTTTCTTCCAAGATTTGAAGCCCTTTATCAAGAACTCCTTCAACTTAATATTCTTATCAATTCCTTTCTCATCCTTTTATTGTATGGCAAACGAACAAACGTCAATGAACGTCAATAAACGTCAAAGAACGTCAAAGAACGTCAAACGTTAGAACGTCAAACATCAAAAATATCAAACGTTCAAGAAGTGTTTTATCTTGTTCCTATACTTACCATTGTTTACCTTCCTTGTCATATTAATTACCATGAAACCATAATCTTCTTGCCAACATTTTGAACACAACTCTAAATTTATTATAAGACATATCTCCTCCAACAAACTCATTATACACATGTTTAAGATTAGTATCACCTTGCCTGAATATACATAGAAAGTTTACGTTATCTCTTATAAGCTGTTTAGATACTTTTGAATATGTTTGAGCAAGATAGAAACAGTCTAAATGTCTATGCCTACCTTTTGTAAAGTAATTTCTAACAGTATCTTGATTCTCCAAAATGTAATCGTCAAACACAACAACAGAGTATTTTTCACATTCATCAATAGGTACAATAGAATCATTAACGCTTAAGAACGTTGCTCTTTGCTTCTTAAACTTTAGTTCTGCTTTTTCAAATCGATCTTTTAACTGCTCATACTTTGGTTGATTCATGCTTTTAGAATATATGTGGAAGTAATTATTGTTTAACCAACCTGGGTGTAATAAGAAGGTAAATAACAAAAACGTTTTACCACACGCCGAGGGACCCACGATAAGACAACGAACATCATCAGGTATAAGCTCTCCATTTCTTTTCTTAGCTGTTGTTTCTTTTATCATCTGTTTTACATCCCAATTAATAGTTTTCTTACTCATTTATTATAGAGAAAATAAGCGGTCCACCAGCACTGGACCCCTTTCAAACAGTTTGAGGATGAACTGTAGGGTGAGCGTTTTGCTCACACTTTCAGGCCCTTCACATGTGAAGGGCCAAGGATTAGAGTTCTTTATACAAACACGAAACATTTTGGACCTCCGAATACAGCGGGGCGTTTTTTATGACCTTAAATCTTTAAGTTGTTCTCTGATCATAAGCAACGTATCTTTTATATATTCGCCATCCATTTCGCCATTTAATGCTATTATCATCTCTAACTGTTCTTTAAATGAGTTAATACAAGTGACAATGGTTTTATATTCGTCTTTTCTTTTGCTTATGTATAACTTCGAAGACAAACCTGTTCTTATAGCACTTCCAGTTGCTAGAGACGTTGTCAATATCGAGTAAATTGTTACAGTTACAAAAATATTAATAAACCCAGTTGTTGCAGAAAGTATAACCGACAACGTGATCAAAGTGTAGTATGCATATTTAACAATTCGTAGTTTTCTCTTTTTCTTCTTTAAACTGCATTCTAACTTTCGAATGACATCTTCTATTAACTTGATTACTTTCTCTTTTGGAATATCTCTAGGTAAATCAAACTTGTTCATTTATTATATAATAAATGGCTAAGGTATTTAAGCTAACGAGTGATACTTCGGTTTTAAAGAAGAAACTCCATTACGAATTAGACAACAGCAGCAACTATTTAAATATAGGACTAGTTGGGTTTTACAGTGCATATCTAACTCCAAACATAACAACAGAAAAAAACAGTTTCTCATATGGTGATAGACAAGTTTTTATACCAGAAGGACAATACAGTTTAAACAGTCTTAATGAATATTTAAAATCTCAATCCATCAACATAACATTATCAGAAGATCATTTAAGAAATAGAGTTAAAATTGAAACTGATAGTAATGATGTTACAATTGGGAGTATAGGCACTGTCCTCGGGTTTAATGTTTTTGAAGTTTTAGAAAAGAACAAAACACATATTGGAAGTAAGTTGCCAAAGTTTCATCCGTTTAATGCTATAAATGTTCACTGTAATATAGCAGATGGTATGTTTGTTAAAGATACAGAATACACACATAGAGAAAAAGGAATTTTAGCATCATTCAAAACAGATGCTGAGTTCAAACATAGTATTATTTACGAGCCTACTTATCCATTATTTTTCTCTATATCCAAAGACAAGGTTGACAATTTCGAGATAAGGATAACAGATGAGAATGATTCCTTAATTGATTTTGGTGGAGCAACAACAACTGTACTTTTGCAAACCAAGATTTTTTCTTAAATAGGAAGATTTGTTCTATTAAAGGTTGTATGTTTAGTGTTCCTTATAACGAACTAAAGGATTTAAATATTGATCATGTATTAATAAAGAAACAACTTAACGATAAAGCCAAGAAAATTAACGAAGGTAAAGGAATGGATTTAACTTTAACCACTGCACAAATGAAAAAGATTAAGAAAGAGCATATTGGCGGTTTTATCTTTACAATTTCAGCCATTCTAGCAGCTTTAGGAGCAGTTGGCTCATTAGCAGGTGGTGCAGCAGCGATTACTAAAACTGTACTTGATGCTAAGAAGAATAAACAAGAACTTGAAGAACAAAAAAGACACAATATGGCTATGGAAGAAAAGCAGGGAGCAAGTAAACCAAAGAAGTCAAAAAACTAAAACCATTGACCAACTTCGATATAGAGAGGTTGGCTAAAGAATTAAAGATAAAACGATTTAGAGGTGTATTTATGAGTGATGAACTTCCACAAAAACCTTATGTACATGAGTGTGGCGTAGTTAACCCTGATAAATCAGAAAACATTGGTACTCATTGGATATGCTATTGGAAAGATAACAACATAAAGTAAGTGTTCGATTCTTTGGTGGTGTTCCTCCTAAACAACTGGTACAATATCTTGGTACCGAAAACTTACTTTACAATGACGAACGAATACAAGACTTTAACTCAGTTTTATGTGGTCATCTTTGTGTTAAGGTTTTAAATCTTCTAAATCAAGGGTATTCTTTTAACGACGTTATGTATATGATTAAAAATGATTAAGTGCTTTTATGGTTTGTATTCATAAAAGTTTTGTTTTAAGATAAATATGGAAGCTATACACAATAGATTTTTAGATTATTTTGAGAAGCATGAGGATGAACTAGATGCACTAGATAGATATAATTTTTATCAGTATTTTCAGGATGTTAGCGAGATAGACATAAAAGATAAAAACAACGTACATAATGTTATTGATCTATGGAAAAGGTTAATACCAAAATTTTTGTACACGGAAGAAGAGTTGGAAAAGTTACGTCCAATAACTACCTTAAAGGACTTGTTGTCGAATTATAGCTCTAGACCATTAGAATGCAGTTATTGTGGTAGTAAGTCATTAACAAAAGGTATGAGTAGTTACATTTGTGATGATTGTTCTGTAGAGAGTGGTTGAGTTTACAGTACTTGTGAAGAAACGAAAGCTGCTTGTGCGAGAAAACCCTGGTACGATACTACAAAAAGATTTAAGTTACAGCTATCTCGTTTGCAAGCTTTACAGGATAATATTATTCCCGAAGAGGTGCTCAAGGTGTTAAATGATGAACTTAGAGATATACCAAGAGATTTAATATCAACAAAAGATATTAAATACTAAAGAAAGATATTAAATACTATTCTAGAAGTACTAAAGAAAAACAAATACACAAAATATTATGATGATGTATATTTAATACACTATCACCTTACCGATCAAAAACCATTAAAATTACAACATATGGAGGAAAAACTTATAAACGACTTCGAAAAGTTACACGAGGTCTTTAGGGAGCTGTATCCGGAAAGAGCATTGTTTATTAACCTAAAATGTGTATTGCACTATCTGTTGAAAAAGCATGATGTCCATGTTGATATTGATTTTAAACGCTCACCTAGACAAATAGAGATGTTAAAGAAATGTTTTGAAAAATTAGGATGGGCATTTTCTGTATAATAAATGAGTATGGATATATTTGGTAATGTTAAAGATAGAAAAGGTGATGTTGATATTAGTGAAGAAAAATTAAAATTGTTGCAGAATTTAAATGATGTTGTTAGCGTAAGTCAACTTAGATCAATAGAAGCCCAATTAGGGAACGATAGAAAACGATTTGAAGACGCATTAGAAACGTTACAAGACACATACATAAAGAAAGAAGATATTGAAAAGGTTAGGATGGATACTACTAGATTGGTTATGCAGAAAGAAACCATGTCTCTACTATATCGATTAAGAGCTAAAAACGTTAAGGAGCCAATCTTTAGAATATTTAATCGCTCTAACGGTTACAAATTTCTCTATAATGGGAAAATAATGCACATGGACTTAAGTTTGGATAAATACTTTCTAGATATATATTTGGGTGATACTTTGATTAAAGAGATACCTTTTGACTTTAAGAAGAACGATGTAATTGCGATTAAACCAAATAAAAATTCTGCTATGGAAGAAGGCCAATTATTGTTTGTTGTAATGTACATAGAGAGAGAGCTTTCCTAAAGACGTTTGCTATATAATAAATATGGATATCTTTGGTAATGTTAAAATGACATCAGAGTTAGATAATACAGTTCTGAGAAAAGATATTGCCAAGTTAAAAGAAGAGCTTAACTTCATCAAACGGAGTCATGTTATAGAGCTTCATAGTCGATTGATATCAGAAAATGTTGAAACTCCGTTCTTTTTAATACATAATCTCTCTATCACATACAAATTTCTTTATAAAGGTAGGATAATGCATATAGAGTCATCTTACAATACGTATTATATAGATATATATTTAAATGATTCTCTAGTTGAAACTTTTCCATTGCACTTTAATACAAATGATAATTTGGCAATTAGACCATCTAAAGATTCTGATCTGAAACATGGTAAATTACTATTGCTTCTTATACAGGTAGAAAGAGAAGACGAAGATAGTGATGATGATGGTGAGAATGTTGAAAGCATAATATTAAACAACGATAGTTATTGATTTTCTATATAATAAACAAGATGTATCGTGTTAAGTGTAAGAAATCGACAGATACGAAGAAAGATACTATTAGAAATGAACAAACAAAGAATGGAAGATATCTAAAGAAAGGTATTTGTTCTGTATGTGGTGTTACTAAAACTCAATTCGTTAAAAAGCCTGATTGACTAGAAGAAGGTAAAGGTGTTAGAGAAGACATTATAGAAGAAATTCACAAACCATCTAGAAAAAACTTTGACAGATTAAGTGTAGTTATAAAAGGTATCGATGATCTTTGGCAAGCTGATCTTGTAGAAATGGATAGTGGAGTGTTAAAAGGCGTTTCCAAAATCAATAAAGGTTATAAGTATTTGCTAACGATTATAGATGTGTTCTCGGAATATGCGTTTGCTGTTCCTGTTAAAGATAAGAGTGGTAAGAATGTTACAGAAGCATTCGAATCCATATTAAGAACGAGAAAACCTAGAAACTTACAAACTGATCAAGGTAAAGAGTTTTACAATAAAGAGTTTAAGAAGTTAATGGAGGAAAATAAGATTAATCACTACTCAACCTATAGTGGCAAGAAAGCTTCTGTTGTTGAGAGATTTAATCGAACACTTAAGCAGAACATGTGGAAAAGGTTCACGACACAAGGGAACTACAAATGGATAGAGATATTACTAACACTAGTTAAAGAGTATAATCATCAAATTCATAGAACAATTGGTTTAAAGCCTGTAGAAGTTAATAAGAAGAATGAGCAAACAATATTGGAGAAAGTGTATCAAAAAGAATATAAGCGTGTTAAGCCCAAATACAAGTTAGGTGATCATGTTCGTATAAGTAAGTCGAAAGGGTTATTTGAGAAAGGATATACACCTAATTGGTCAACAGAAGTATTTGTTATTAGTGAAGTTATTCCATCCAATCCACCTACATATAGAATTAAAGATTTGGAAGAAGAGGATGTGCAAGGTAGATTTTATGAACCAGAACTATTAAAGACGAAGCATAAAGATGAATACTTGGTGGAGAAAGTGTTGAGAAAGAAAGGTGATAAAGTATATGTCAAATGGTTAGGGTTTGATGATTCACATAATAGTTGGATAGATAAGAGTAATGTTGTAGTGTAAATATAAATGTTTGTCTTTTATGGTTATTATGCCATAAAAGGATAGTTTGAACGAGATAAGGGGGTAAGGAAACGTTACCCCTCATAGCATATATTTCCAGCGCTCGTATTCGAGCTGTGAGAATTATCAAAAAATAAGCAACTCCTCATATACGAGGGGTCGCTCCAAAACAAAGTTACATACAAACAAATCAAGGTCCCGTTTTCCAGGACATTGTCAAGTGTACATCCTCATACAATCTTCATCAACGAGTCTGGTCTGTATTCCTTAGCGTAGTGTAAATATAAATGTTTAAATGAGATAGGGGTATCGAAACGCAACTCCCGGCTTCCTGGGAGTTGCTTTTCCACATATCTAGTAAAAGGAGGTGACAGAGAATCGACCTCAGCTATCTCAGGAACATATGTACATAAGAAAATATTTCTCGCTATTGCCATTTGGATATCACAAGACTTCTATGACAAGTGCTATGACTACAACAAACTTCAAAATTCCTCCGAAGCTAGGAACTTCAGAAACTCGTCTTACACAGTAAAACTAGCTGGTGACGAAAATGAAGTTAAAAATAAAGATTTTCTATCTAATAAATGTGAGTACTATGGATAGTTCTCTTAGTTTAAACGATATTTGTTACGAGCAGATTAAAGATGATTATTGGTATGGTATATTTGGTGGTTTCAAGTTGATTATAGATTAGAGTACAGGATACTTCAACGCTACTAAGTTGTGTCAGAGTGGTGGTAAGAGGTTTGACAACTGGCTGAAAAATAAAGATATTTAAGAGTTATTAAAGATGAGCAGATTAAAGATGATTATTGGTATGGTATATTTGGTGGTTTCAAGTTGATTATAGATAAGAGTACAGGATACTTCAACGCTACTAAGTTGTGTCAGAGTGGTGGTAAGAGGTTTGACAACTGGCTGAAAAATAAAGATATTTAAGAGTTATTGGAATACTACAACGAAAAATTAGCTTCCTATAATTGTACGAGGCTAAATTTAACGTATTATATAGAACCAAAAGGTACAAACGAGAAAGATTTATTAATTTCTGGCACATATGTATACAAAAGAATTTTCCTAGCTATTGCTTTTTGGACATCACATGACTTTTACGAAAAATGTTCTGTAATCATCGAAGATTATTTCGTTTCTAATTTTAAACAGATTCAAGAAGACCAAGAAAAGTTACAATCAAGAGTAGAAGAGATAGAACAACAAATGGAGCAATTACGATTGTGCAATCAAGAACTAGAAAGCAGAGTTGATTATCTTAAAACAGTTGCAGCACCATATACTGAAGATCCAGGAAAGATACATAGATTATTCATTATCAAGAAAAACCTTACTAAAGAGCAACTTGAGAATATACTCTTTTACTATGACGAAGAAGAACGAGATCAAAAAGAAAGAATAGAACGATATAAGTATTGGATTGGAAGAGTACAAACATGCAATTACGAAAGTAGGATTAAACAACTCAAACTTAAGTATCCAAGTATGAGTATTCTGCTTAACGTCGACGATCCAAACTCTGTCAACTTATACAACAGAGCTAAAGAAAGATATGATGATAGAATAACTTGGCACGGTTCGCATATGAACACAGATTTAAGTGATATAGATCTTGTTGATAGGTTTATTCAGTTAAGAGACATTTAAGTATAAAAAATACGAGAAACTAATTATACCATTGCTTTCATGGGTTAACCCATCAAAGTGCAATTTAAGTGTTAAACATTACCATCTGCTGCAACAGCGAATGCTACATTCAACATATCACCTAAATTGGGATTATTATGATATTTTCTTATTATAGCTCTCCAATCCAGAAAATATTTATATGCATATATGAAGTCTATAGATAGGTCTTGATAAGTTGAAAAGTTAGTCCAATGAACTCTACCTTCGAACTCTGCAATAAATTCTTCTGTTAAATTTTGAGACATTGAAATCATTTCCCAATCTACTTTGTCAGCGTAATCTCTTATAAAGTTTTCTGATAATTGACGAGTTCCAGATATGTACCACCAATTAACTCTATCTGCATGTTCTCGTATAAAGGTTTCAGAGAGTTCGTTTTTGTAAGATATAGCATCAAAATCAACTTTATCTATAAACACATTAATAAATTCTTCAGATAGCTTTTGGTGATACGATACTTCTTTCCAATCAACTCTATCTGCAAATTCTCTTATAAAGTCTTCTGATAAGTCTTGGCTTCCTGAAATAATCTCCCAATCAACTTTATCAGCTAATTCTCTTATAAACTCTTCCGATAAATTTTTCCATAAACATATTTCACTCAAATTAACTTTCTGCAGATATTTGCGTATGAAGTCTTCTGTAATGTGATCATAGTTATATTCCTCCTCATAATCATCATAGCCTATAGATAGCCATAACGTTCGCATAGAGAATGTTTTGTGTAAGAAATTAGTTGTTTTCTTTAGTGGCTTTCTTGAAAAAATGATCTAACATACCTATGGACACGCTAAAATTTATTTTGTCTTTATCATTATAACCACCTATATCTAAATATTTACATACACAATCAAATATAGGTTTGTAAGATAATATTTCCTTAGCACTAGTCATGTTTGTTTTTATTCTTAGATTTTTAAATTTATTTCATTTTTGTTGGTTTTCTATATAACAAATATGGAGAAAGATTTTGATTTATTACATGATAGACTTGAACTAATTCATCATGATCTTAAACTCTTAGCAACACTACTAGAGAAGCAAATACTGTTAAAGGAAAAAGAGTTATTAGTAATGCAACAAAAAACATCTGATTTGAGTAGTGATGATGAATACAAATATGGTAGTGATGATTATGATGATGATGATGAGTAAGCTTACAAAAATGATTCAGTTTTAAATGTGTATATGTGACTTTGATGGGTCTTCCCATGAAAGTTCTAGAGTAACACAACGAGGAAACATATGTAGGCAATGGCAGACGCGTGCAGATGATCAAACGATGTGTTAGAAAAAATGAAAATGAGCTGAAATAACCCGGTGAAGAGTACTAACGAAGATTTTCTATATAATAAATAAGATGAGTAATTATAATAAGTTTACTGTAATAGAGTTAAGACGACAATGTAAAGAGAGGGGAATCAGAAGATATTCCCGATTAAGAAAAGCAGAACTGATAGACCTTCTTAAACAATATGACGATGAACAAAGCAGAAGGAAGATTAGAAATATATTCCCATTTAAACAAGAAGTATTTGAAGAACCAAGAATCAAAGTTGAACCACAACCAATCGATGTAAAACTTAAAAGCACAGCATTCAAATCAAGATTAGAAACATGGAGATTTATAACAACTTATAAAGAACATGATCCTCTAGAACAATATATAATTCAACATCAAAAGCTTTAATAAATAGATTGAACATCAGCTTACAAAAGCATGGATCGTTAAAGGCTAATCTCCTAATAAGCTGTCAATATAAGAAAGGTAAAGAGATTCAAGAAATTTACTTCAACATTAATAACAAAGAGGTATTGCAATCAACCAATCTAAAAGAATTCGTAAGTGATGCTAAACAAATATTACGAGCAAGAATGGATGAGTTCCAAGCTAGAGGTTCTGGATGGACTCTTACAAATATAAACTACTTACAGTTAGCTCTTAATAAATATGCACCATATAGAGGATCATCATATATAGAACTACCAAATGAAATCAAAAGAAAACAAGCTGTTATCAATGTAAAGAACAAAGATGAAAAGTGTTTCTTGTATTCAATTGCCTCTGCATTGCATCCTGTTGAAAAAGACCCACAACGACCGCCAAAGTACAAGCATATCGTTATAGACTTAGAAGAAAAATTAAAAGATATTCATTTTCCTGTAAAACTAAGTGATATCCCAAAAATTGAAAGACGACTCAATATATCATTTAACGTTTATACATATAATAATGATGGAAAGTATATAGTGTACGTTTTATATCATACTAAAAACAAAAAAGACACCCATGTGAATTTATTATATATAAAAGAGCAAAATGAAGACCGAGTTAAAACACACCACTGCTGGATAAAAGACTTGAGTAGGTTAGTTAGCAGTCAAATGACAAAGTGGAGAGCCCGAAAATATTTATGTGATAGATGTTTGTTATATTTCTACTCACAAGGTGCATTAGATAGACATGAGAAAGATTGTTCTAGTCATGAAGCTGTTAAAATAGAAATGCCACCAAAAAATACATACGTTGAATTTAAGAACTACCAATATACGATGAAGATGCCATTTGTGATTTATGCTGATTTCGAATGTCTGCTACATAAGGTTATGGGATGTATACAATGTTATCCGGAAGATGAATCATATACTAAAAAATATCAGCAGCACAAACCATCTGGGTTCTGTTACTATATTGTAAAAAGTGATGGAAGTAAAACAAATCCTGTTGTGTATAGAGGTAAAGATGCAGCTAAGAAGTTCATAAGAATGTTAAAGAAAGAAGCCAAACAAATTTCGAACATATATAAAGAAAACAACGAATTACCATTAACAAAAAGTCAGAGAAAAGAGTTCAACAAATCCGAATCCTGCTCTTACTATAAAGTAAAATATACACCAGAAAACCATAAAGTTAAACATCACGATCATATAACAGGAGAGTTTGTAGCTGCATTATGTAACAACTGTAACTTAAAAGTTAAAATGCCTAAGTTCGTACCAGTGATTATACATAACTTATCTGGATATGACTCTCACTTGTTTATAAAAGAGCTAGGATGTAATAAAGAACAAATATAATTAATACCTAATAACGAGCAACGCTACATATCATTCAGTAAAAAAGTTGGAACTATCAAATTAAAATTCGTAGATTCATTTAGATTTATGGCATGTAGTTTAGACATGTTATCATCAAACCTAACGAGAGAACAAATGGTGCACACACAACACTTCTATCCTGATGAAGAACAATTTAACCTTGTAACAAGAAAAGGTGTTTACCCGTACGATTATGTTAACAATCGGGATAGGTTTAGAGAAAGAAAATTACCACCAAAGGAAGCATTCTACAACAAGCTTAACAACACACATATAAGCGATGAGGATTATAAGCATGCAAAGAAAGTGTGGAAAACATTTAAAATTAAGAATCTCGGACAATACCATGACTTATATCTAAAAACCGATGTGTTGTTATTAGGAGATGTGTTTGAGAACTTTAGAGAAACATGTCTTAAAGCTTATGGTCTCGATCCAGCTTGGTATATGACAGCACCAGGTTTAGCTTGGGATGCAATGTTAAAGATGACAACTATAAAACTAGAGTTATTAACTGATTACGATATGGTATTAATGATAGAGAAAGGTATAAGAGATGGGATTAGTCAATGCTCAAAAAGATATGTGAAAGCAAACAATAAGTATATGGAAGATTACGATAACAATAAAGAAGATTCTTACTTAATGTACTTGGATGCTAATAACTTGTATGGGTGGGCAATGAATCAATACTTACCATTTAAGGATTTTAGATGGTTAAGTGAAGACGAGATAAAAGAAAGATTTCACAAATATACCTGATGATTCTAGTACTGGTTACATATTAGAAGTTGATCTTGAATATCCTAAAGAATTACATGACTATCACAAAGACTACCCATTAGCTCCTCAAAACATGTGTCTACCTGGTTCAAAACAATCAAAACTCTTAACAACCCTATATGACAAAGAGAAATATGTAATTCACTATCGGAACCTAAAACAATGTCTTTCACTTGGATTAAAACTTAACAAGATACACCGAGTAATAGAGTTCGAACAATCAGATTGGTTAAAGAAATATATTGATTTAAACACACAGATGAGAACTAGAGCAACAAATGACTTTGAAAAAGACTTTTATAAGCTCATGAACAATTCAGTTTTTGGAAAGACTATGGAAAATATTAGAAAGAGATGTAAACCTATAAAAATAGAATTTGATCCAACAAGAGTAGAAAAACTAATTGCTAAACCAAATTTTAAAGATAGAATTATTTATACTGAGAATCTATGTGCGATCATAATGAATAAAACAAAATTAACTTTCAATAAACCAGTATATGTTGGAATGAGTATCTTAGATCTATCGAAATATTTAATGTACGACTTCCATTACAATGTGATGAAACCAAAATACCAAGACAAAATAGAAGTATGTTATACAGATACTGATAGCTATATATACCATATTCAAACAGAAGATGTGTACGAGGACATGAAAAACTACATTGATTACTTCGATACCAGTGACTACCCTAAAGATAACAAATATAAGATACCGCAAATCAATAAGAAAATACTTGGTAAAATGAAGGATGAGATTAAAGGCACAATCATAGAAGAGTTTGTGGGTTTAAGAAGTAAGATGTGCAGTATAAAAGCACCTCAAATAGATTTAACAGATAAAGACTTTAAAGGTAAGTTCGATAAAGAAAAGTGTTGTAAGAAAGCTAAAGGTGTTAAGAAGAGTGTTGTGTATAAAGAACTTTCATTTAACGAATATAAGGACTGTTTGATTAGCCAAAAAGAATATTATAAGAAGATGAATTTGATTAGAAGTTATAAGCACGATTTGTACAGTATAGAAGTAAATAAGTTAGCCTTAAGTTGTGTGGATGATAAGAGATGTGTTTTAAAGAATGGGATAGATACTCTACCATGGGGTCATTATAGGATAGAAGAGTTTTAGTTTTAGATGTAAGATTTTAGATTGTAAGTTTTTATGATTTTAATGTCATAAAAGCATATTCAATCTCACTTTATGGATATAAAGTTTTCGCAGGCTATATAAAAATGAATTTAAATATTTAATATATATATTTCTACAAATATGAGCAAGACGCTTTGTGAACCATGTAACAAATACTTACTAGATATAGAAAAAACATAAGACTAATACACATAAAAAAATAGTAAAACTAAAATTTGTAAGAAATGTAAGAAAGAAAAAATATAAAGCTCAGTTTAGATATATAGAAAAAGATTCTCTTTGTCGTGAATGTCTGTACGAAACATTACCACCCTTAACATGTTTAATGTATCAAAAAGAATTTAAAATAAACCCAAGATGTGTAAATGCTAAAAAATGTATAGAATGTAGAAAAAATAAACCAGACTTTAAATATACAATAACTAAAGGTACTCATTTAGAAGGACTACAAGATATTTTTGATTATATAATTATTAATGGAGAAATTTATGCTGTTTTATCATCACAAGAAGAAGAAGAAAAAACTATTAAAACTACCACCCAGATACGAAAAGAACTATGATCATCTTAAAAAATATTAAAAATGGGAAATTACATATATATCAGAATGAATATAATCGAAATTGTTATAGAATTATATTTATTAACTCCAAGTCTTTATGTGGTAATGAGGATTGTTTAAATTGTAAATGTATTTTCTAATCATTAAAACTTTATGGTTATAACATCATAAAGTCCTATTAAATCTCACTTTAACATTGTAGTTATGGGAATACATTGCGCCGTGTAACTTTGTATAATTAGCTGGCTTCTTCTGCGCTGGTTAAAAAATATTGGGAGGAAGGAAATGCGCTCGTAGTTAGGTCAACATGCTACTCACTTAGGACCTAGTCCATAAAATTGTAGCACGAAACCACGTGACCCGATGAGACGTGGCCTAACACCACGTGACTTCATGACGATATACCACATGATCCCAAGGTGGGCGCCGGTCGCATGGGCTTAAAAATTGGATTTCGTCGGTAAGTGATAAATACTGAGATAATATAAGATTCAAAACCTTATTCGTACGAAATGCAATCCCTTTCTTGAACGTACTGAAATTATTGAATTGCGTCATCATTCTATACAAAGAATGTTTTCTGATCCATGCATGGAAGAGATAAAAACCTACCTATTTACAGATTGTTCGAATATCTCCTCATCTAAAATGTTATTTGGAAAGAAATTGGCAATGTATGCGATAACAAGGCATAATCAATCAGAAAGATCACCCAAGTGCATAGCTAAAGAGCCAGGGAAATATCTTGTTACATTTGTCCAGAATAAGACACTTTATTAACTTAATTAGAATGTATGGCCAATATAAATTATTTTCCAATATGTAATAAAGATGATATAAACCCTTTTCCTTATACAACTCGAATCCAGATTCCGAAAATACTACGAAGGATGTATCTTGAGGACCTGGTTATGCCTTAGATCGAAGTTAGTTAGACAAACGACTGGAAACTTCCACGATATGAAGAAATGTATTCTTTGAAATTCAAAAGATTTTAAACGTGTATAGCCAGTAGTGTTTCAAGGAAAACTACCAACGAAGTGGATATGTGGTTTGTGCCAGGTACTCATTACAAGACGAAAGTGTTATGCGCAGCTTTCCTTACTTCTATCTGTGGTGAGCGTCGTAGTGTATTTTTATTAAATGTTCTGAGTGAGAACAGAAGTGATTTCCTAAACACAAAAGCACCTTACTTGAAGATTTAGTTCCACTTTTCTTTCTGTTTACTATTATTGATTTTTAAGAAAATGTCTACGTGTTCCTCGTTTATATGAAGAGGCTATGCCAAATGCGATAGACATTTGAAGCCTTAACACAATTAAAGATATTTAGCATTTTCGGTAACTCATTTGTTGAATGTATGTGAATTAAGGCAGTCATTTATGTAGTACATGCACCTTCGAATGTAACACAAAAGCTTTATCTAGATATAATGAACTTCCTTCGTCGAAGATAGTTAGTTTTGAAGAGTGTCGTTACAATATGAACAATGTAAACCTATTATTTGTATAAATCATTTTCTAAAAAATATACTAATCTCGTCAAGAGAATAAAGTGAACTCAGACAATATATTGTGTTTATATTTCAACTCTGAAGTATTGCGATTGATAGTGGCTATTATCTTATACGGTATCTGTTTTCCTATAGTAGTTGTAAAACTATTGATCACATTAATAATATTATTCTTGTTCAGCTAGAATCTCGTTTTTAATACGCACAGTAAAATTTCTAGCAAAGGTACATACCAAAGCTAGAGCAAAATAATCTCGTATTAGACAAATACGTTCAGTAGGAAACCAATGTTGAATGTTCATGTTAACTTTTTATGTTATGCGTGTAATAAATCATAGAGAAACTACAACTTTACAGTCATTGTGTTTCGATTCCTGGTGGGAGAGCGTTTGAAATATCAAATGTCCTCGATATATCTGTGTTCGCGTCCTTGTCGTAAAAGGTTACTGGAAATGACTGTAAAATGAGAATAACGGAATATAATAGAGATAAGTTAGGCAGATACTTTCGGTCGTTTTTTAAATTGAAACTTGAATTCTCTGGACTGTAGTTTTTTTACCAAAACCATAATCAGTGTTTCATCGTTATTAAAATATTGGAATCGTAAACGTTTGCAATTTGCTACATAGACAAGTGTTTATTGAGTCTGAATTAAAAGAGCAGTCTTATGTTAATGAATTGAGCATTCGTTTCTTCAGTGATGGGTCCGCGGTTCGATTCCAACCGAGGAAATCCAGAAAAAAGTATTATTTACAAAGTTGATATTTCTGATGTGTTATAACATCAAAAATATTCAATTTATCTCGTTTTAAAGGTTAGAATTGAAAAGACTTCCTTCACAAGGGAAACACTAAAATGACGTCACAGTCTATAATCTCGATTCGTCCTGTGTGAAAACTTAGCGGTTTTCGCCAAAAAAATAATAATAATAATAATAATAAAGATAAACCTAAGGGCCTAGTAAGAGTAATAAATCTGTTTTAAACGTTATTGTCTCATTGTAGAATTGTTTCTAATTTATTTCACTCTTACTAGAAATAGTAGTAATAGATTCGTTCGCCGTTTCCAACACGTTCCAAGTACCCGTTCAACCAAAAATTTTAAGTATTAAGTGAAAATATTAATGTAACGCATATATATATTCTAAAGTATTTTACACAAAGAAAAGGTGTAACCATGTATCCCAATGAAGCCACATCCTGCCTAGCTTATCCTAAGGGATCCGACGATTCAATTTTCATATTGTTTAGAAGCTGACATCCTCTTTTATCCGTTTTTTCTTCCAAAGTATTTCTTGTAAGGCCACTCATCCATACAGAGGGTTCAGAAATTTTGTTTTCACTTTCTTAACTTCAATATGCTCATTTGCATTGTCGTAGGACGTAATATTGAGGTCTCATATATTCAATAATAATAATAATAATAATAATAATAATAATAATAATGATAACGATAATGATAAAATAGAAAACAAATTCCGTATGATGACACTTTGTATTAAAATCTGAAAAGTCGCCTATAGTGTTGGGCAAATTCTACAAAAAAGTGAAGATTGAAGAAAAGTGTCAGGGACTATCAGGATATACCGTCTGCATTTGTCCCCTCAAATAACTAAATATTAAACGGAAAGTTTCCAGACAAATTTCACGTACAAATTAGTAATACTAAACTCACAAGAGGCATAAGAAAATTTGCTCTCAACTATTGGTTAAAACGGCTAAACTAGAGAAGACGTTGATTATGACAATTAAAGAGTATTTGAATCAAGAAAGTGGGAGGAAACGAAAACCGGAGAATACCTACAGACACGGTGTTTGTCCTTTACAATACATACTAGGCAGGAGCTGGGTGGACCAGGTGAACCACTAATTTCACATTTCAGTAATAATAATAATAATAATAATAATAATAATATTAATAATAATAATAATAATGGTATTAAAAGTTCTAAAGTTTGGCAAAACTTGCTTAAAAGTAGAGATTTCCTGGAAGGGGTTCCGTACCGTCAAGACAAGTGCCTGTAACTACCCAAATTGTAAAATAAAGCGTTCGTCTAAAGTTTCATGTATAAAGTATTATACTGTATGTTTTACGTGAAATAAGTTATAAAACTAACTCAATATCACGCAACAGTAAGGCATATAATAAACTAATTTTAAGGTTATGGAGAAGTATTTATAAGAGCTTTGCTACAAAAATACCTACATAGACCGTAATTAAATGAACTCTGGAATGCAAAGTAACAAAATAGCATATAAGATTCACTCTACAAAGGAAGTTTTACTTAAAGAATCGACATCCACTATTTCTAGACTCGAGACAAGACGAGAAATGTTAACGATACCTTTCGTCTTCTCTGGATTCTCACTCCAAGGCGAGGCGATAATTTGAGTTAACCTTGTTCCGTCTGGAATTAAACATGTTAATTCTCATGTTATTTTTCCTTTTTTAAAATCGAGATGAAAAATTCCTCTCCTCGTTCTCAACTTTAAACGAAACCGCAATATTCTTCCTAAAAGTCACGTTCCTGCTTGTAATTATACGACCTGAGCGATAATTCTATCCTACCTCTTAATCTTGTACGAGATATTAATAATTATTAGTAGCTTATTATTATTCCTAAAGGTTTGATAGTCCAAGTATTATAACATCCGAGTGTTCAAGTATCTGAATATAATAGCACCTACGTCATCGACCATCAAAAATCCTAAAGTAAAAAAAGCCGAACGTGAATTCGAACTAACAACCTCCATATTACTGGTCATCATATTACTGGCCAACATCAGTCAAATCTGGCCAACTTTGTATCTTAGGTTGTCCTATTCTAAGAGGTTTTCTTGCCACAACATGTGGGTATAATCATATAATATCATAGCAAAAAATATTTTCATTATCCGTACAATCCACATACGAACGATTTCAGCACATCCTCCGATGTAGTATTTCTTAGAAAAATATACTATCTTGCATCAGTGCAATGTTCTGGTCTAATAGAAATTAATTTGTGGTTTTCGTGAAATTAATTTCACGACGGAGTTGAGTAAGTTGATACTTTTCTCGAATGCGTCATATGGACCATTATCTACTACGGTATTACGGTTATTTCGGAAACAAAGCTTATTGCCAGCCCTCTGAGTTCAAAGACAGCGTTAATCTCAGCGTTCTATTCGACAACATTATACCTTCAAAAATATTGTTTCCCATTCCATCCACCATTCTCCGATGAGTAGAATGGTGGTGTTGTCTATACATAAAATTGGTATAATTTCAATAGCTTCTAAAAGCTAAAGAATACGTTATAGCGAAAAATAACGTATACCATTCGAATTTATCTACCGAAGGCTATAGACATTTACAATTAATCGGTAATTTCGTGAACAATTTATTATAACAGGTCTGTCACATTACATATTTCAATGTAAATGCTAAACAATCACATATAGAGAGTTAAGAAAGACCTTTGGGGTTAGACCTAAAATATATTAGTCACAAGTTAGACCACTATACCGTCAATAAGAGAAGAGGTTGAATTGCAAAACCGCTATGGTGTCGATCTCTTTTGAAAACTCTATGATTCTGAATGTTTATTAGATGAAATGTTTAACACCATGCGGAAAACAACATGTAAATAATATTTTAGTTGAAATTAATAATGAGTATGAATTGAAGTGCACTATTATACTAAAAATATATTTCATACATACAATAGTTGCAGTAAATGTATGAGTAGACTTAAAATATAGATGTTTGACCGTATTTACGTTTATTTCCGTACACAATAACGTTTTTATTCATAACTCCTTATAAGGAATCTTACAGACTAAACTTTAAACCGCACTACACAGAACTGTTTTAAAAACACACTGCAGAAACAAGCAGCATTGCACGGCTAACACTTAAACATTAAATTGTAAAATGTTTAAAGTCAATTACAACAAAGCAAGGTAGGCATAAATCATTCACGCAAAAAATGTTACAGGATTAAAAATTTTAAACATCGTAAAACGTTAGCCTAAATACTGGTTCTTTACACACAAATTGCAATTGTGAATAATAATAATAATAATAATATCACTACAGTTGCGCTCCCAAATAATAACATTTATATGTACGGTCACAGGATGCTTCACAAATAGCGCTAGTGATCAAGGACAATTAATGATTACAACAATGATCACAAAAAATAAATATACTATCCAGGGTTGGTTTACAATTGGAAAACAAATTGTATATATAATATCCATAGGGTCTCGACAACATATCTATCAATCCTCCCCTTTCCTAATATTAATTATAACTCTCTTCATACTATAATAGTAATATAGAAACTATATATACGGTAATATAGTCAATAAAGCTAAAGATCAAAGACAATTATTATTATTAGTATTGGAAAACAAAATGCAAATATAATATCAATGTGGCCTCTACACAATATCCAGTCATTTCTAATCTTTCTCAATGTTATTTTATACTCTGTTCACACCATACTTGTAATATAGGCAGTATACATACAGTAATAAACTCAATATCGCTAGGGATCAAAGATAATTATTATTATTACAATTGGAAAACAAACTGTAAATATAATATCAAAAGGGTCTCTACACACTATTTAATATTTCTCTTCTTTCTGAATATTATTTTATCACTCTGTTCATACCATAGTATGTACAGTAATAAACCCAATAGCGCTAGGGATCAAAGGGAATTATTATTATTGCAATCGGAAAACAAAATGTAAACATAATGTCCATATGATCTATACACAATATCTAGTCATTCTTCGCCTTTCTGAATGTTATTTTATAACTCTGTTCACATCAAACTAGTAATATATTCGCTATATAAACACTAATAAACTCAATAGCGCTAGGGATCAAAGAGAATTATTATTATTACACTTGGAAAACAAACTAAATGCAATATTCACATTGTCTCTAAGTAGTAGGACATGGCCATTTCTGGGCCAAAAATTCTAGACCAACCCATTTCGGACATACTTTAACCCGCGCAGAAGAAACCAACTAATTACACAAAGTTACACGACGCAAAGCATTCCCATAACTACAATGTTAAAGTGAGATCGCATAGGCTTTTGTGACATTTAAGATCATAAAAAACTTACATCTAAAACTTATACCTTATAGTGCAGACTTTGATTGAAAAAATAGTTTTTGTTTGATCGAAATCGGTCTACTAATAACTGAGTAATGTGAACTTAAATTAAGTATGTTGATTCGCTGTTACGTACATATATATATATATACCTTTCGCCACACGCATATACATATATTCAGTTGAGAGAATCATGAGCATACATGAGATTTATAGCCTCTCTCTTTCCTTCTCCTCACACCAACATAACTTCTAGTTGCAGTAGACATCAGATAGCGCTGTTATATGACGCAATCCCAAGGGATGGGACTACGCAGTAACTATGATGTCAATTGATACACGTCATATATCCTTCCACTCCAAGCAAGAAAGAGAGAGAATGACTTACATATAGCACAACATGATTTCCTCAACATCATTTCCTCAAATAAAAGAAAGAAATTCACAATTCTCAAATTATACATGCTGTTGTCACTAAATCTCTTTTTTAGTATCAGTGTTTCCAACTCAATATTTTTTCGGAACTTTCCAGGGTTTTAATTTTTCAAGATATCGCTTTAAAACATATAGGGATGAATTCACGCCATTACTAATAAATATGATAATTGTAAAAAGTGAATTGGCAACACTGCAACCTCACCCCCAAAGAACGTTAAAATTCAATAGCTCGGTGCCTAAATAACCGATTTAAAAAATTCAAACGGTAAATGAATACTAATAACATAACCAATTTTACAAAATGCATAAATGGTTGCATAACCCAAGGATATTTTTCCCTTTGTCAATATCTCTACAAAATTTCATCAAGTCGAAAAAATAAAAATATTACCGTATTCTACATTTAATTATAAGACTTTTCTTAAAGAATAACATTTTCCCGAAAACTCAAAAATAAACCCGTAAAAAATTCCCGAAATTTTGAATTAGTTATAACTTTGTCAAATATTAACCGATTTTCAAGATTCAAACGGCAATCAATAGAGAAATAAATTTGCTATCCACCGAATGTATTGTAGGTTGTATAACTCTAAAAATATACTTATAAAAAACTCAAATAAATCCCTTATTTATACATATATCTTTAAGATTCAATTGACATTATGTTCTGTATATCCAAAGGTCTTGGTTTTTTTAGTCTTGATACTATAAAAGCACTTATACACTTAAATCATACTTAAAATTACAAGTTCGGATATTGATAATGAAACCATAAAAATACTTATACACTTAGAACATACTTAAAATTACAAGTTCGGATTTTGATAATGGAATCTTCTGCTAACCTCGTTCTCTATAGGAAAAAATGACTTCTTAAACTCTGTCCACTGATCATAATTCAAGCTGAATAGACAGCCGTTAATATCAAAAACAACTTGAACTTCTGTTTTCACATTTTTCACAATTACATTGAAATTATTAGTAAGAATGAACTTTTTTTGAGGATCCATAAAACCCACTCCATTTTTTACTTCTGAAAACATATTTTAGTCATATTTATTATTTTTTGATTGACAAAACCGATCCTCATTTGAAATTTACATACAGAACTCAACAGTTAGATAATTATCTTTTAGACCAGTGTATTTGATTTTTATTCCATCTTTAACGATCTCATCAATCATTTTATCTGTTAAGTGTTTTGTAAATCTAGGTGGAAGAAAGACCTTAAACTCCTTACACTCAACTAAAGTGCTCTTTCTAAACTTAGTTTTAATCCTTTCCATTTTCACAATCTTATATTCTGTATCTAATTCTAATTCTCTTAATCCAATGACTTGTTTTTGCTCAGGACTTCCAAGTTTATTGAAAACCTCAATATGACTCGCCGTGAATTTATTATATAGAAAATCAATAACCGCTCTTCAATTTTCCTCATTAACAAAAAACTTTTAAATTATTTTTGTAATGTTTATGGAGAACCTCCATAAACATCACAAAAATACATTTAACTATCTAAAAACTCTTCTAGTAATTTCTCATTCTTAGGGTCATATGTGAAGTTCTTTTGTCCAATTAAAATCGCATACATATAGTATTGGCAGCCACAGCTTCTACTACAATCTTTATGTTTGTTTTTTCATTTACCGATACATGTTTCCTCTTACTACAATTAATCACATACATTGGTCTGTTATCTATAAACTCTTTAGGGTCATAGTACATATCGGTGTTGCCACATGTTATTCTCTTAAATGCAGTATAATCTTCGTACATCTTAAAGTAATCCTTGTTAGCAATATCTAAGTTTCTTGATTCTTTTGGAAATACCTCATTCCTTCCATTCTTAAGATAGATATTCTTTACCTTACAATGATCGAACTTACTTGCATCTGCTGTTTGTTTACCACTTCTATTAGTTTGGAACATTACAACTAGGAAATCGGGCATATCAAATTGTCTAGAATTAAATTGAGTAGTAACATCAAACTCCAAAAAAGAACCTACAACAGTCTTCTGAACACATTGATAAGTATTGAATGAAAACATGATTTTAGGTTTTTTAAGAATATTCAACTTTAACTGGCTTTCATAATTAGATTCGTATTCAACATTAGGCTTTCTTATCTCCATACTTTTTATTGTTATTTTTCCATATTGAGGAGCTGTTGCACCTGCTTCTGTTCCAGCCCATTTGTACAAGACATCGTTATTGCTATTAGCTTTTGTAAATGTTATTCTCGATCCGACTTTCCACATAACCTCTTTATAATCACTTAAGAAGCCTGGTATTAATCTTAGTGAGTACAAAACGCTAAAGTCCTTTCGTAGACCAAGTTTGTCACCTGTTTCAAATCCTGCTTGTTTTAAATATTCAACTTCTGGGTCGGAAATTTTTAATGTTCCAATAGCTGTAGATGCTATTCCAGGTAGTCAATCTTATCTATAAAAACTCCATGCTTTCTAACCTCAATTTGAGAAAAGAAGAATGGTAAGAAGTTATCTACAAGTTTTATAGTATCATTTGAACCAAATGTTCCTCCAACTTCTGCACCAACAGCTTCAAAAGTCATATGACAATCTGCTTTGTGTGGATGTATGAACCTTTCCCTCACATCGAAATCAAACTCAATATCTTTGTTAGCTTCATTCAAATTATTAAATGTTCTTGTGTTAGCTTTAAAACTCTGTAACTCGTAACTCTCAACACTATCCATTTATTCTAAAGAAATCCTTGGAACAACGCTTTTATGGGATATACCCATAAAAAATCATACATAATAACATTTAAAAACTTATAATACCCATCCTAACTTAACCTTAGCATTCATAGAAGTACCAACCACAAAAGCAGCTAATCGTTCACCAATTGATGCGTCAATACAAAATGCTCTATTCCATGCTTTAGTTTCTAGTTCCTTATCTGCAGTATGTCTTGACTCTGTATCTTTATTGTCTCTGTAGTATATATCGTGTTCTTTACCACCTCATCTAATTGATTAATTCCTTTATCAGCTCTTTCTAATTTTTCTTGTAGCTTAGTTCCCGGATCACAATACGAATATCCTGGAATATGTAATTTACATGGGAGTTTATTAATCAAATCATTTACTAATCTTTTTCCAAGCTTCTCATCATTCCGGAATCGCGGTGGTAATGTATTTAAGATCTTAATCAAATAACCTATACCTTTTGGTTCATTAGGAATAAAGTGTGAAAGCTTATTATTAATCATACACACTATTCCTACTTTCTCATTATAAAAGTTATCGATCAATTAAGTTTCTCACATCATCCATCCATATATATTCTTTAGGTATCTCTGTATATTGTTTAATTCCTTCTCCAGTCCTTTTAGGTGTCGTGTTCTTTTTATGAGTTGGAGGTAAAGATGGTTTAATATAATTATCGCAAATAGGCTTGATAATATTAATGTACTTAGAACCTCTATGAGATGCTACTTTTTTAACTCGATTATATTTTTGGAAGGCAGCATCTGATTCTATTATTATTTCCTTGTACAGCGCAAAATCGTCATCGTCATAATCATCAATAGCTTTATTAGTATTCATCGTTAACAATTACCATAGACCTTCTGTTCCTTTATAAGATTTACCATTAATTATCAAATCATCACCCCTCACTTTAACATCAGAATTTCCTATCTTACTTATTACTTTTCCATCTTCTTCTACAGTTCTTATTCCAAATACATTATCCTTTCTTTTACTATAATATTTCGTTGCAATCTTACCAAATGATTGTGCTGTTAAGGGTTCTACTCCTTCGACTTTGTCTTTAATTTGTTTTCTCATTTGTTTTATTTCTCGTGTTATAGGCGTATCACTACTACTTGGAGAACTATCATAAGTTATCTTTTTAGGTGTTTCTAATAGAATAGGATCTATCGAAGCCGTCTTATGTACAGCTGCAACAAGTTCAGTTAGTAGATTTTTATTTTGTTCTGTTACTTCTTTGATTTTACTTCCTAAATTTCGAATAGCATCAATTACAGGTTGTTCTTGCGTCTTAAATTTATCGTATATACCTGCTCTTTCTTTCTTCCAAGCCCTTTATCAAGCCCTTTATCAAGAACTCCTTTAACTTAATATTCTTATTAATTTCTTTCTCATCCATATTATATAGAAAATGTACAAACGTCAACAAATGTCAAAAACGTGAAAAACGTCAAACGTTAAAACGTAAAACGTGAAAAAAGTCAAACGTTTAATAAGTGTTTTATCCTGTTCCTATACTTACCATTGTTTACCTTCCTTGTCATATCAATTACTATAAAACCATAATCTTCTTGCCAACATTTTGAACATATCACTTTAAATATATCATAAGACATATCCCCTCCAACAAACTCGTTATACACATGTTTAAGATTAGTATCATCTTGTCAAAGTATGCATAGGAAGTTAACGTTACCTCTTATAAGCTGTTTAGGTACTTTTGAATATGTTTGTGCAAGATAGAAACAGTCTAAATGTCTATGTCTACCTCTTGTAAAGTAATATCTAACAGTATCTTGATTCTCTAAAATGTAATCGTCAAACAGAACTATGGTGTATTTTTCACATTCATCAATAGGTAAAATACAATCATTATTGTTTGACAACGTTGCTATTTGTTTACTGAACTTTAGTTCTGCTTTTTCAAGTCGATCTTTTAATTGTTCATACTTTGGCAGATTCACACTTTTAGAATATATGTGGAAGTAATTATTGTTTAACCAACCTGGCTGTAATAAGAAGTTAAATAACAGAAAAGTTTAACCACACCCAGATGGACCCACATTAAGACATCGAATATCATCAGGTATAAGCTCTCCATTTTTTTCTTAACTGTTGTTTCTTTTATCATTTCTTTTACATCCCAATTAATAGTTTTCTTACTCATTTATTATAGAGAAACTTTGATTCAGACTCAATAAATTGCTACGTTCTTATATTTTTAAGATGTTCTCTGATCTTATGCAACGTATCTTTTATATATAAGTTATCCATTTCACCAATGTTATTATCATATCTAACTGTTCTTTAAATGAGTTAATATAAGCGACCCCGGTTTTATATTCATCTCTTCTTTTGCTTATGTTTAACTTAGAATACAAAACTGTTATAATAGCACTTCCAGTTGCAAGAGACGTTGTTAATATTGAGTAAAATGTTACAGGTATAAAAATATTAATGAACCCAGTTGTTGCAGAAAGTATAACCGATATCGTGATCAAAGTGTAGTATCCATATTTAACAACTCGTAATTTTCTCTTTTTCTTCTTTAAATTGTATTCTAACTTTTGAATGATATCTTCTATTAACTGGATTAATTTCTCTCTTGGAATATCTTTAGTTAAATCGAACTCGTTCATTTATTATATTATAAATGGCTAAGGTTTTACTTGTTTAAGCCCACTAAGGTATGGCTAAGGTATTTAAGTTAACGTGTTATACTTCTGTTTTAAAGAAGAGACTCCATTGCGAATTAGGCAACAGTAGCAACGATTTAAGTATAGGACTTGTGGGATTTACAAAACATACTTAACTCCAAACATTACAGAAAAAAATGATAAACTAACATTTAGTGTCTTTCCTGGCTTTTCTAATCTTACAAATCAACTTATAGTTCAACCTGGTCAATATAATTTAAAAGAATTAGAGGAATACATTAAATCAAATCTTCCATAATCTGATGCTTTTAATGCTCGTTTAGATATTAAATTTACTGAGGATAGAGAGAAAAATAGAGTTAAAATATTTAACGAAAGATGTAATATAACCTTAGATACCCTTAATACTGTATTAGGTTTTAGTGAAAAAACTTAGCTAGGAACACAGAACATTTTGGAGATAAGATACCAAGGTTTCAACCGTTTGATACAATTAATGTTCACTGTAATATAGCAGATGGTATGTTTGTTAAAGATACTGAGTACACACATAGAGAAACAGGAATTATAGCATCATTTAAAACAGATGCTGAGTTTAAACATAGTATTATTTATGAGCCTACTTATCCATTATATATCCAAAGATAAGATTGATAATTTTGAGATAAGGATAACAGATGGGAATGTTTCTTTAATTGATTTTGGTAGAGCAACAACAACTGTACATTTACAAACCAAGATTTTCTCTAAAATAAATAGGAAGATGTGTTCTATTAAAGGTTGTATGTTTAGTGTTCCTTATAACGAACTAAAGGATTTAAATATCGATCATGTATTAACAAAGAAACAACTTAGCGATAAATCTAAGAAAATTAGAGAAGGTAAAGGAATGGATTTAACTTTAACTACTGCACAAATGAAAAAGATTAAGAAAGAGCATATGGGTGGTTTTATTTTTACAATTCCAGCCATTTTAGCAGCTTTAGGAGCAGTTGGCTCATTAGCAGGTGGTGCAGCAGCGATTCCTAAAACTGTACTAGATGCTAAGAAGAATAAACAAGAACTTGAAGAACCAAAAAGACACAATATGGCTATAGAAGAAAAACATGGAGCAGGTAAACGAAAGAAGTCAAAAAACTAAAACCATTGACCAACTTCGATATAGAGAGGTTGGTTAAAGAATTAAAGATAAAACGATTTAGAGGTGTATTTATGAGTGACGAACTTCCACAAAAACCCTATGGAAATGAGTGTGGTATAGTTAACCTTGATAAATCAGAAAACATTGGTACTCATTGGATATGCTATTGGAAAGATAACAACGTAAAGTACGTGTTTAATTCTTATGGTGGTATTCCTCCTAAACAACTGGTACAATATCTTGGTACTGAAAACTTATTTTACAATGACGAACGAATATAATACTTTAATTCAGTTTTATGTGGTCACCTTTGTGTTAAGGTTTTAAATCTTCTAAGTCAAGGGTATTCTTTTAGTGATGTTATGTATATGATTAAAAATGATTAAGTTTAAGCGCTTTTATGATTTATATTCATAAAAATTTTGTTTTAAGATAAATATGGAAGCTATACACAATATATTTTTAGATTATTTTGAGAAGCATGAGGATGAACTAGATGCACTAGTTAGATATAATTTTTATTGGTATTTTCGGGATGTTAGTAAGATAGACTTAAAAGATAAAAATAACGTATATAATGTTATTGATTTATGGAAAATGTTAATACCTAAATTTTTGTACACGGAAAAAGAGTTGGTAAAGTTATATCCAATAATTACCTTAAAGGAGTTGTTGTCAAATTATAGCTCTAGACCATTAAAATGCAGTAATTGTGGTAGTAAGTCATTAAAAAAAGGTAGGAGTATATACATTTGAGATGATTGTTCTGTAGACAGTGGTTAGGTTTACAGTACTAATGAAGGAATGAGAGCTGCTTGCGCAAGAAAACCATGGCATGAAACTACAAAAAGATTTAAGTTACAGTTATCTCGTTTGCAAGCTTTACAGGATAGAATTATTCCCGAAGATGTGTTTAAGGTGTTAAATGATGAATTTAGCGATATACCAAAACATTTAATATGAACAAAAGATGTTCTAGAAGTACCAAAGAAAAATAAATACACAAAATATTATGATGATGTCTATTTAATACACTATCACGTTACCGATCAAAAACCATTAAACTTACGACATATGGAAGAAACACTTATAAATGAATTCGAAAACTTATACGAAACCTTTAAAGAACTGTATTCGAAAAGAGTATTGTTTATTAACTTAAAATGTGTATTGTACTATCTGTTGAAAAAGCACGATGTTCAAGTTGATATGGATTTTAAACATTCACCTAAACAAATAGAGATGTTAAAGAAATGTTTTGAAAAATTAGGATGGACATTTTCTTTATAATAAATGAGTAAGGATATATTTGGTAATGTTAAAGATGGAAAAGGTGATGTTAATATTAGTGAAGAAAAATTAAAGTTGTTGGAGAATTTCAATTAGAAGCTCAATTAGAGAACGATAGAAAACGATTTGAAGGTGCATTAGAAACGTTACAAGACACATACATAAAGAAACAAGATTTTCAAAAGATTAGGATGGATACTACTAAATTGATTATGCAGAAAGAAACTATACCCTTTTTATGTCGATTAAGTGCTAAAAACGTTAAGGAACCAATCTTTGGAATATTCAATCTTTCTAATGGTTACAAATTTCTCTATAATGGGAAAATAATGCACATGGAATTAAGTTTGGATAAATACTTTACGGGACACGGCAGAAGTCCTAAACGGCAGAAGTCCTAAAAGTCAGAAGTCCTAAACGGCATTAGACCTAAAATGCACAAGTCCTAAAAATTATTCCGCGGCACAAGTTCTAAATGGCAGAAGTCCTAAAAGGTACAAGTCCTAAAAATCATATCGCGGCAGAAGTCCTAAACGGGAGAAGTCCTAAAAGGCTGAAGTCCTAAACGGCAGAAGTCCTAAAAATCATACCGAGGCAGAAGTCCTAAAAGGCAGAAGTCCTAAAGTGCAGAAGTCCTAAACTGCAGAACTCCTAAAGTGCAGAAGTCCTAATAATCTCTTGTGGCGCTACCATCGCGTCCGTAAGAAGAATACTGTCAATCTCTTAGTCAAAGTTTTAGATATACTGTTTCATATTACGGAGCCTTAGTTCTTACAATTTATTTGTATAAATACATATTGTATCGTTCTGAAATAATAAATATATAAATAAATGAAGCCTATTGTCCTTTCTTACTCTTTCCATGATATATTTCTATGTTGACAAAATTTTAACTTTCTACCAAATGTGATTCCCAGATCTTTTATAATGTCTGTTTTTCTCTATTTCCACACCATTGATTCATATTAGTAACATAATATTGTGTTTTAGTTATGTACGTCATAAATTTTGCTTTCCTTGTGTTGTTTTGAATTAAATTATTTTTACACATATATTTCTTGTACAGAAGTCTTTCTGTAGCAAACAATTGTCATACTCGTAATTTGCTACTCCTGGGATACGGCTGTTTCGGTGTAGGACGTTTTGGTGCAGGGCGTTTCGGTGTAGGGAATGCTCGGTGTAAAAGTTCTAATGTTTTCACCGAAACGTCCACTCTTCAAAATGAAAATTTTTCTTTAGGGAGAAATAAATTCACGAAGTAGAATATATAAATTAATAAATAAAATAAAAATTAAACGTTTCTGTAATTGGCAAGGGTTACTTATTTATAGTGAGTCCCCTCGCTTCCTTTTATGTCAGAACTTCTTATATCCTCAAGTGTTATAATTATTAATTGATTGGGAAAACGTTTTACGGTACTGATATATACTAAAAAAATGTGTGATGCATAAACATTGTGTACACCACACACACCTTATTACGGCAATAACTGTGCACAAATCGCAAAAGAGCTGCACAATCTGTGAAAGAAAATTTTCAATCACAGGTGGTTTTTCTTCCAATAACCGCTTTTATATCATGCATACCCAATAAGATTAGCAAATCTAGGAAAAGAAAACTGATTATGAATCAGTGATGAGATCTTAATTATATTATTACGGAGATGTAAATTCATGTTATAGTTGTAGAGAAGGACAGTGTCAGAAAAATGTCTCAAGAAAATTTTTAACGCCCTAAAGAACACAACAAGAGGCTGAATCCTACCAGTTGTTCCTGCAAAAATTGTTTCTATTATGAGTTACTCTTTTGTTGTTAAAATAGGTCAAAGTTGAATTGTGACCACTCCACGAAACTAATAACAAAATGGACTTTCCATTAGACGCTTGAAGAAAAATCTCTTGGAACAATGATCTTACAAGACTTAATGTTAATTTTTCCGAATTTGATGCTTTTACAAGGATATTTTCAAATTTAAAGAGGTTGTGTTGGACTATAAGACCAAATGTTCCATTGTTTTCCTACAAAACAATTAAAAGTGGTTATAACAAAACAATATTTGCAGAAATTAAAGGCTGTATGATGTAGCTACGAATCATAGAATTTATTGACTGTACCACACTTTCTACTGTTTGTGTCCCTGTAAAGACTAGAGTACGTCCCGTCTGCATTTAAAAATTAAACCTATTGATCAGAGTTATAAATATTTAATTTTCCAATATGTGTTGCTTCACATTCGCGACAAATGCATTGGCATTGGCTTCTAACTTTTTGGCTATAGATTTAATCAAACGTCCTGTTAAAATAAGTACAAAAAGGGGTTTCAAATCAGTCTGCACCTTCTCTCAGTAGCCCCTGCCAATTATAATTGTTCTTTGTTAACTGCAGAACATTTCAAACCAGAACACTATTTGTAATTGTAATCATCATATTGGATCCGCTAATTTGAATTTTGTAGTTTCAACGTCAGGTTCTGAATCACCTTCCTAAAACCTCCTTGACAGTAAGCTGGTCGTATCATTTAATCTTCTATTTTAATGATTGCTTTCTGTTTATGCTTGGATGCCACCTCTAGCGTTCAAAGAGTGGTTTCTACCCTTAAACCCGCACCATTGCCAAAAATAAAATTTAAAAAAAAGTGACGATTATTTGTTGATATTCTACAAGTATCCAAAGTTTCATTCAAATCAGTAAATTACACTTCCGTAAGTCTCTTTGTTAGTGCTGTTCAAATGGAAAAAAATAAGTTAATTGCAGATATGAAGTCAGAACAAAGAAAAAATACGCCGATGTTACGAAGAGACTGAACAACGTTTGTGAAAATTACAAATCTCACGATGTGATTAGAGTCTTAAAAGGAATATTGTACAATTTTATATTCTTAGTTGAGTGACTCTTTGTAATTATATTTTTTCAACAAAATTCCTTTGAGTTGCGATGAGTTGATTCTGAGGATAACGTCCCGTTCAGCAGCGAGGCTATATGAGACGTTCACATACTGATTAACGTGGAATCCGAACCACATGAGCTGTCACCGGAAATCGAAATCACCAATCGAAAATCGCCAAAAATTCCTTTGAGGTATTATTCAGTTTGTATATATTATTACTGTGTCTCAGGAACTTTGTACAATATATTTATTTCAATTTAGAAATAATGCTGAATATTTTGCAGTAAATTTGATTATTATTCTATAAAACTCGCCTATGGACATGTCTGAATAGAAATTATTGTTGCGAATGGATTGGTGTTGTATTATCATCCTGTCGCAATAACAATGAGACTCAATAACGATGTTAATTAGTTTACACTATTGCAGAGTGACTACACTATGACACTTCATGCCTGTTCATTACAAGCATATGATTAATGCAATCAAATACTAGGCTATACACCGAAACGTCCTTTAAAGCAAGCGTCCTTACACCGAACCGTCCTTACACCGTAGCGTCCGTAGGCCGAAACATCCGTACACCGAAACGTCCTACACCGAAACATCCTACAGCGAAACATCCTACATCGAAACGTCCTACACCGAAACATCCTAAACCCTTACTCGTTGTCATTATTAATAATAATTTTAGTGTTACTAACATAGTTATTACCGTTGGAATTAAATACGTTCATATTGGCATTGTGGCAACTACTTAGTACTGAAATGCTTTATCGAATATTTAAGTCTGTAGTTTGTAGCAGGGTGGCCATAGAAGTTAATGGCTTATAGCCCATAGTGCGTCACTGAAATTTTAGAGGATCTTTGAAAAGCAACTTAATTGAAATTAATGAGAAATATATATTTAAAATACACTTATTTAATACAAGAACATTACGTTTAATCAATTCCGCAACCATGGTTGAGGAAGGGATGTATTAAAGTACGAACCATTGAAATAGTGCCGAAGCAATAGCTGAGTTTTTTTATAAACATATATATAAATGAAAGTATACTAGAATGTAACTAACTAGACTAGAAATGAAAGAATGTAACCATATATATATATATATATATATATATATATATATATATATATATATATATATATATAAATGAGAGTAACTATATTTGTAACTTAACAACACTTGAAGCACCAGACTGATCTCGACAAAAACTTTCAACATAGATGAGGTTCGGGCCTGAGATGGTTTTATCATTTCACTTTGAAGGTGCAACTTGGGGGAAGGAGAGGAAGATGTATAAAATTATCGAAAATGACCGCTATAAGTGTCGAATCCATAGTTTTTGCGGTCCTTGAGATGAACAGTTACACTTTCGATGCCGTTTAAATTCAAATTTACTCCCGCAAATTGAGGGAGTTAAATAAAAATGATGCAAAATAATTGATATTAATGTGAATCCATAGTTTTTTGGGACGCTGAGGTGAACACTGACACTTTCGATGCTGTTTTAAAAAAAATAAATTTGTCCCCGCAAATTGAGGGAGGGGGAGGTATATTAAAATGTTGAAAAAGAATCGACATTAGTGTGAATCCAAAGTTTTGAGGGCCACTGAGATGAACAGTAACATTTCCGATGCAGTTTAAATCCAAATTCAACGCCGAAACTTTAGGGAGGGGGAAGGGAGTGATATATAAAAAAGTGATCGAAAATGACTGATATTATTGCTGAATCTATAGATTTTGGGGTTGCTGAGATGAGCAGTGACGATTTTAATGCCATTTAAACCCAAATTAAGCGCCGTGACCTGGGGACAGAGGAGAGGGGTATATATATATATATATATATATATATATATATATATATATATATATATATATATATTTACATCAGCTAATGCTTATGACAACAAATACTATTCGAAGCTTTCTTGCACCCACTGGAAAACGTGAAGTATATTAATATTTATTTGCATATATTGTTATTGTAGACTGTTCCCATAATGCCCCCCGACTTCGATTTTACAAAATTTGAGAAATAAATTTCACTTTTTATTTAGTGGTCAATTTGAAGGCATTTTGTTATACTACCATTAGGAAACCCATATACATCATATTACGAATCAATCATTATTTAACAATCTCATGTGTGACACGCAGCAGTGGTACCAATCTTTGAAAGTTTCATTTACAACTTTTTTCCTTTTTTCCTTTTTAACTGATTTTGTGACTAATGGTGCATTCAGTATAAAGGTACAATATATTCTCTCTCTCTCTCTCTCTCTCCGTGGGTGTGTGTTTTTGTTTCTACTTTCCGGCGTAAGCGTGTGGATACAACCAGGTATACTTTCGTGTGTACATATGCTAGTGTGTGTGTGTGTGTGTGTGGCGCGGGTATATGAAGTATTAATTGGGATCGCGTAGTGGAACTTATCGATATTAGTACGTACATACGAACGGCTGTTACTTCACACGATAACTTTGGACGAATGCGAATTTTTAAATTCTGCTTTTTGCAATAACTAAGTAGAGTGATACCTCTCGAGGGAGTTCCCCTAAATGGTAGCCCCCACCATGTCCAATTGAATCACAAATTGCCGCAATCGTTTGTACATTGTTTGTACAGAAATATGCAGGCCAAATTTTCGTTTGTACACTATTAGGGGCGCCGCCAGAACGAAAACAAATTGGAGGCTGTCTAAGTGGTAGCCCCACACCAACATGTCATATTCAATCACAAATTATCGCAATTGTTTGTACTTCGTTTGTACAGAATTGTGCAGGTGAAATTTTCCTTGGTACACATTTAGGGGCGCCGCAATAACAGAAAAAATGGGGGCTGTCTAAGTGTTAGCCCCCCACCATGTCCAATTCAAGCACAAATTTTCGCAATCGTTTGTACTTCGTTTGTACAGAAATGTGCAGGCGAAATGTTTATTTGTACACAATTAGGAGCGCCGCCAGAACGAAAACAAAGTGGAAGGGCTGTCTTAATGGTAGCCTCCGCCATGTACAATTCAATCACAAATTATTTCAATCGTTTGTACACCGTTTGTTCAGAAATGTGCAGGCCAAATTTTCGTTTGTAAACTATTACGGGCGCCGCCAGAACGGAAACAAAGTGTGGGCTGTCTAAGTGGTAGCCACCCATTATGTCCAATTAAGCACAAATTTTCGCAATCGTTTCTACATCGTTTGTACAGAAATATGTAGGCAACATTTTCCTTTGCACATAATTAGAGGCGCTGCCAGAACGAAAACAAAGTGGGGGCTGTTTTAATGGTAGCCTCCGCCATGTACAATTCAATCACAAATTATTTCAATCGTTTGTACTTCATTTGTGCAGAAATGTGCAGGCGAAATTTTCGTTTGTACACAATTAGGGGCGCCGCCAGAAGAGAAAAAATGGAGGCTGTCTAAGTGGTAGCTCCCCACCATGTCCAATTCAATCACAAGTTGTCGCTTTCGTTTGTGCATTGTTTGTACAGAAATGTGCAGGCGAAATGTTTGCTTGAATTAAATTATGGGCGCCGCCAGAACGAAAACCCAGTGGGGCTGGCTAAGTGGTGGGCCCCCACGATATCCAATTGAATCACAAATTGTCGTAATCGTTTGTACTTCGTTTGTACTGAAAAGTGCAGGCTAAATTTTTCTTTGTACATAATTAAGGGCGCCGCCAGAACGAAAATAAAATGGGGGACTGTCTAATTGGTAGCCCCCCACCAACATGTCCAATTCAATCACAAATTGTCGCAATAGTTTGTACTTTGTTTGTACAGAAATGCGCAAGCGAAATTCTCGTTTGTACACAATTAGGGGCGCCGCCAGAACAGAAAAAAATGGGGGCTGTCTAAGTGGTAGCCCCCCACCATGTCCAATTCAAGCAAAAATTGTAGCAATCGTTTGTACGTCGTTTGTGCAGAAGTGTGCAGGCGAATTGTTTGTTTGTACACAGTTAGGGACGCCGCCAGAACGAAAACAAAGTGGGTGGCTGTCTAAGTGGTAGCCCCTTCCACCATGTCCAATTCAACCACAAATTGTCGCAATCGTGTGTACTTCGTTTGTACAGAAACGGGCAGGCGAAATGTTTTTTGTACACAATTAGGGCGCCGCCAGAACGGAAACAAAGTGGGGGCTGTCTAAGTGGTAGCTTCCCATCGACAAGTCCAATTCAATCACAAATTTTCGCAATCGTTTGTACTTCGTTTGTACGGAATGTGCAGGAGAAATGTTTGTTTGTATACAATTAAAGGTGCCGCCAGAACGTAAACAAAGTGGGGGCTGTCTAAGTGGTAGCCCCCGACCATGTCCAATTCAATCACCAATTGTCGCAATCGTTCGTACATCGTTTGTACAGAAATGTGCAGGCGAAATTTTCTCTTGTGCATAATTAATGGCGCCGCCAGAACGAAAACAAAGTGGGGCTGTCTAAATGGTAGCCCCCACCATATCCAATCCAATCCCAAATTATATCAATCGCTTGTACATCATTTGCACAGAAATGTGCAGGTGAAATTTTCGTTTGTACACTATTAGGGGCGCCGCCACAACGAAAACAATGTGGGGGACTGTATAAATAGTAGAAACATTAAAAAAAAGTGTCACATTTATGGAGTATTTTTCTAACAGGACTTTGTTCACACTATTGTGTGGTTTGGTATGTTCACACTATGGTGTGATTCACTATATTGATCTTATTCTAACGATGATGGAATTAAATGTTTTTCTTCTTTTGTTTTTTTTATACTTATATTTATACTTACAATCATTATTGCGGAGTTAGTTTATTAAACTCGGCTCTTATTATTAAACTAATTCATTATTTCTTACGTGAACTGAATCCTTATGAGAAAAAAATATTTTTTTCTTTCTATCTTGCGCAGAAACCGTTATTCTCATCTCGCACAGGAAATTGATAAGTTGAAGATATAACATATTCAGAAAGTAGACTGTTAAAGGGAAAATTATAACACAGTGTTTTGTTTTATTTGATCATCTTCATTAAGCTCATTTTGCAGAAACTATAGAATGCATGGTGAAGTATTTTGGTGCATTCAGCATTCCGATTTACGAGTAGAGTTGCTAACTGGCCGGTATTTGCTGTGATTTTTATTAAGGCCGGTGACCGGTACTAACTTCTTATTAGCCCCCTTCTGACCGGTATTTTGCAATCTGCAATCCAGAATATAATATTGAACATCGAAATTTTTCAACAGGGCCTTTATAAACACAAATTTCCGTTGTATTATACATTAACGATATTTTTTTAATGTATGGTAGTTTTTTTATTTATTTAACATAAGAAATTTGATAACACTTATACTTTATTGTAAAATAATTTTACATTTATTGAGAGTAGAAAATGACTTTTTAAAGCAATTTCCTTTGTTTGCAGTGTAAGTTTATAGAGTAAATTTCATTTTATGAATCAACTATTGTTACATAAAGATAAATATCCAGTATTATTCATCTGTTTCGATAATTTTAAACAAGTGGCAATTGCTGGTAAATACAATAACGATCAATACAGTCTTCAGTTTCTCATTTGTACAGAGAATTTTGAGGGTGTGCCGGTAATTTTGTTTTCCTGAGTTGGCAACCTATTTACGAGGTTTTGTTTCAACTCTGCTACGTAATGGCTCTGTACTGACACTCCGCATGTAAATAAGTATGTAAGGCTACCATACGCCCAGGTTTCTTAAAATTTGTCCCGGTGTGCAGAAATTTTAATTCTTGTCCTGTTTTTTTCTTTATTATTATTATTAATTACATATCAAAATTTCTGAAAAGTTACTAAAATCGACTTATTCCTTTTGCTTTCAATTCCGACAATACTATAGGAACAATTTCATTCTAATCTTTATTATTATTCCAAACGCTGCTTCCCCGGATATAACATGCAATGTTTAAATCCTCCTAAGTAGCACTCTTATCACTAAAAGTAAGAATGTATACCCCGAGATGGCAACAATTTCTTGTGACGTTGCAGACCAGCCCCAAAAAACACATTTTTTTTCTGCTTCAGAAAAACAATTATGCGAATTGCTTTCTTTTAGTTCGCATTTTAGGTTAACAAAAATAAATCAGTCTTTTGCAATTTGGAAACAACTTCATTAATCTGGATTTTTTTTCTTTATAGACATGTAGAGCATGTAAAGGTGGTATGTGTAATAATATTGAAAATATAATTTTTGACTAAATATTGTATGTTCACTGATTGCGTTTATATTGTACAACAGCTTCTAGCTTCTATAATAATTTTTAGCACTGTTGATTAAGTATGGACTATATTAATACATTATTTTAAGTTGTATAACTAGTGCGATACTGTAGTAGAATTCGAAAGATAAAATTAATACAAAATGCAATATTTACTACTAATTTGTAAGATGTCCCGTTTTTTCTGTTTTCAAAAAGTATGGTAGTCTTAAAGTATGCTAAACCATACAAAATAAATTGTACTGTAAATTGTACCCCTCTGATAGTGCTCTCAAACGGGTCGGGTCGGGTTGTCGGGTCCGGTCAGTCGGGTTAGCTCGTGTCGGGTCACTCGGGTCGGGTCGTCACATTCTTCACTTATTTTCTATACGGAATACTATAAGGAGCTTTGTTGTAGAATTCAATTCGAAGTTGGTGAATGAATGATAATTGTGACTAATTGAAGGTGAAATACTAATAAAATTTTAATTTAACCCTATATTAACTAATTGGCATTGTAATTGTAATTGTAATTAATATTACTACTGACTTTTTTCCCTTCTGCGTTTTTATGTCAAGTTAAATGTCACATTAAGTGAAATTGAAAGGAAATATCTAGTTAACGTCCCACGTTACGCACCAACGCTAAGAGAGACAGTGATGATGAGAAATAATTGAAGTTTTTGAATGAAGAAAGTGGGAGGAAATGGGAGAACAACGAGAAAACTTATGCACACGGTGTTTGTCCACCAGAAAACTTACTTGGTACGAGCTGGAATCAATACCCATGGACCTTCGTTTCAAACATCTGCCTTTGGGCAGGATACATTATTATTATTATTATTATTATTATTATTATTATTATTATTATTATTATTATTATTATTATTATTATTATTATTATTATTATTACTATTATTATTATTATAACTTTAAGAGTGCCCAATTAAGTTCCGCCGCCTTTTGACCAACACCTTCGAACATTGATATGTAACCTAAGACGTACCTGGAATATCAAAAATCGTCTCCATCAGCCTCGACGACCTTCTGCCGACGTTCTGGAAGGCTATGGATTCCATCGCAGTCGAACTTGGTGGGACGTGAAGTGAAGAAGGTATCAAGTGCATTTTGAACTTCTACTAGCGATTTGAATTGGCGTTCTCCAAGATGATTGTCCAAGGAATGGAACAGGTGATAATCGGACGGTACAATGTCCGTGGAGTATGGCGGATCCAATAGTGTTTCCATCCAAGGCGTAGAATGGTGTACAGGGTCATTTTAGCCACGTGGGGCTTAGCGTTGCCTTGTAACAGGAGGACCCCTTTGCGATTCAGAACTGCTGGATTTGGACAGTACATAATGACAGTACACAGTTGCATTGATGATCTGATCAGCTGGTAACAGTTCCCGATGGACGATGCCTCGAGCAGTCCCCAAAATGCACAGGAGAACCCTATTCTGGTGTAGTGCTGGCTTGGGCTGTTTTTGAACCGGTTCATGGGATGCTAACCAACAATTACGGCACCGTGGAGCTTCGTACAGGACCCACTTCCCATCACATGTCAACACCCTGTCCAGAAGTTGCTCCTTCCTCAGACGAGATACCAAAGAAACACAGGTGTCAGCTCGCGTTGCTTTCTGGCTCCAAATCAAATCATGTAGAACCCATCAACCCAACTTGCAGTGCTTCCCAAGTTGATGGTGGTGGTGCCGAATGGTTTCTCCACTCACACTGAAATGTAGTACCAGTTCCTCAAATGTCTGTCTTTGCCTCAATTGCTGCCTGAAGATCTGTATTTTGAACATCTGTATGTCTTCCGACACGTGGTGCGTCTTCGAGTGTTTCGTCACCGTCCTTAAACCGTCATACCACTGCACTCTCCGCGTAGTCACGACACCCTCACAAAAGGCCTGTCATATCTTCCGCCCAGCGGAGCAACAATTTGAACTCGTACAGCAAACAAGCCCTTATGACGCTCTGTGAAAGCCCCATGTTCACTCAGTCCTTACGCACGTTTACGGTGTATCTGAATAGCCACAACCAAGTAGTATGTTTTATATACTTACTAGTGTTGCTCACGAGACCAGGTTTGGGGCATTCTCGTCTCGAAAATGTGTCATGAAGGTAGTCTCGTCTCGAAAAGTGCATATGTTTCTATTGAAAGAGTTCTGTCTCATCTCGTACCCCTTCATGAAAATTCTGTCTCGTCTCGTTTCGTCCAACAATTGACCTTCGCCTTATATCCATTCGCTTTCAACTCACGGTGTGAGAGCCAATTGAACACAAACCTCCACAAAGAGACAGAACTTTCTTGGTCACCTTCAGATTATTATTATTATTATTGCTGCGGTAGTGATTTGACTTTCTCCGCAACATAATACTTGCTAATTTTATATAACGTTGCAAATATCTTCTAGATAATTTAATCAAGAAAAAAATAAAAGGTAATTCCCTACAGAATGACATTTCAGTGCAATTAGTTCCTTATGATTCTATCAGACAGCAAGGCTGTTTTTGAATAGAAAAATCGGAATGTTAACGTGATGAAATTTTTGTTTGTTACACAGCAAAAAATAATAAAAGAAGTTCTATGTACATTCCTTACTAGAAAATAATGTTGTCTTCAGAACTTTTATTCTTTTAGTCTTCAGAACTTGTCTTCACAACTCAGTCAAATTTTATTTTGACTTTCGAAGTTGATTGCCTAAATTTTAACCTTGGAAATTTGGATGTGGAGTAAAATAAAGAAGGTTAGCAGGGTAGAGAGGAAAACGAATTAGGAAATGCTGAAAAATGCAAGATACGAGAGCAATATTAGACGATATAAGGAAGCGAAAAAATGGACGGATCACAAGTTTCGATCTTGCTAAGGGATTGCATTCTGAATGATGTAGTAAAGGGAGTATAATCAGGAGAGCGAGAGTGTGTAAGAAGGTTGCAATTGATAGATTGTAATAAGGAGGGTGGTACTTTATGTTGGGTTGCGAGGCAGATATTAGCGGGAAATCGCAAAAATGGAAGCTTCTTACCTAGTCCACGGAAACTGGCCTGTTATTAATGGCAGAACACTGAGGAGGAGGAGGAGGAGGATAATTATACTACAAATAAAAAAATCCGAAAGAATGGTTTATGCATAAGAATTGGTCAGCATTTTTTTCTGGTGGCAGTTTTGTAAGGTTCTAGCTCTCTCAAACTGGTTAGATTGTAAGGTCAGGTCACTCGGGTCGGTTGTCATGTTAGATCACCTCGGGTCGGTTCACTCTGGTCACTTTTGGTCGGGCCAATCGGGTCAGCTTGGGTCGGGTTGTCGGGTCTGGTCAGTATATTCTTGTCACGGGTGGGGTCGGGACGGTCTTCAACACATATAATTTCCACGAAAATTACAATATACCTCGGTTTATACCTCATTGGACTTCGAATAAAACATTTTCAATGATGTGTACACCATGTCTCCATTTTTGTATGAGGGAATTTCTAGAGGGATTTTGTGGGAATTTGATGGAGTGTAGATTCATCTGTGTGTGTGTGTGTGTGTGATACCTTACAGGATACAAGATGTAGAGGAAGTGTGTAAATAAACCGGACAATTTCTGTTATGTATGTGGGGAGCTGATATTTAAATCACAACGTCGATGGTTTACTCCACTTGTGAGGAAGTGTTATCAGTTATGTTTTGGTTGCTGTGTAGGAGACCAGGATAAGAACTGGGTTCCTCACTACATTTGTTGTACTTGCGTGAAACGTCTGACTGGGTGGGCAAATGGTGGACGAAACATGAACTTCGCAGTACCGATGATCTGGAGGGAACCAAAAGATCATTCTTCAGACTGCTACTTTTGTTTGACGCAGATAAATGAAATAAGCAGTAAATCTAACCACACAGTACAGCACCCTAATTTGCCACAAGCAATTAGGCCAGTTCCAAACAGTGCAGAATTACCTGTACCAGTACTTTCGGCTCATCTTACGGTAAATGAGGATTACGTACTTGAGGCAACTATTGAAGTTCCAAATGAAGAAGATGATCCTACTTATGTAGGAAGCACATCTACATTGGATCCCCATCTGATAACTCCGGGTGAACTAAATGACCTCGTACGGGATTTAAAACTCTCCAAGATACAGACAAAACTTCTTGATTCTAAACTTAAGGCTGGAATCTGCTCCATCGTGACACTAAAGTGTGTATTTTTCGAAACTTTCATACAGAGTTTCAAAACTATTATTCTCAAGAAAATGATTTAGTGTATTGTAATAATGTCTGTGCTGTGATGGATACACTTGGACATGCACATATAAGTACAGAGTGAAGATTGCTTATTGACTCCTCGAAAACTAGTTTTAAGGCTGGTCTTTTTGCACAATGGCAACAAATTTCCTTCAGTGCCTTTGGCTTATGCAACTAATATGAAGGAAACCTATGAAAACATCGAAATAGTGTTAGAAAAAATCAGTATGAGAAATATAAGTGGACCGTTTGCTGTGATTTACAAGTCATTTCTTTGTTAATGGGTTTGCAGCTCTGTTATACGAAATACTGTTGTTTCCACTGCGAATGGGAGAGCAGGGACAAAGCGGAACATTACATCAAGAAGGAATGGCCAAAGTATGTATTAACTCTTGGACAGAAGAATGCTGTTTATTTATCACTGGTGAGCCCTGATTAGATAATTCTACCTCCTCTTCACATAAAGTTGGGACTCAAAAAACTTTGTTAGGGCAATGGACAA
The DNA here is from genome assembly GCF_964235325.1 of Thermobia domestica. Lineage (NCBI taxonomy): Eukaryota > Metazoa > Arthropoda > Insecta > Zygentoma > Lepismatidae > Thermobia > Thermobia domestica. Next base: position 43,831,588 of record NC_137457.1, on the reverse strand, counting down.
AAGTAATACATGATCTTGTTACCTCAAGGAAAAAATTCCTCGGGTTAGTGACGCTAAAGATTTTTGTAGACCCCCAAATAACATGTTTGATTCGTGACCAAAAATTTGAGGATCTCGTAACTCTGGTTGAGAAAGCAACTTGGTGTCCATTTAAATGTTTAACAGAGTATTTTTTAGGAAACAAGAAAGCCCCAAATTACCGTGAAATTGTGAATGATTTCCGGAAAATCATTCAATGAAATGGGTTGCAACATGTCCCTTAAAGTTCACTTTCTAGACTCCCACCTGCATTTCTTTCCTGAAAACCTTGGTGCTGTTAGTGATGAGTAGGGGAACATTTTCATCAGGACATTTCCTCCATGAAAAAGAGATACCAATGACAGTGGAGTTCAAAAATGCTAGCTGATTACTGTTGGACACTTAAAAGAGATGTTGCAGAAACCAAACACAGAAAAAAAAATGAAATGAAATCTTTAAGTTTTACGTCCCACGGTTATGCCGGTGAGGCTAAAGGAGACGGTGATAATGAGAGATGAATGAAAATGGTGGAATGAAGAAAGTGGGAGGAAACGGGAGAACCCCGAGAAAACTCACGAGCATGGTGTTTGTCCACCACAAAGTTCACTTGTCGGGGGCTGGGATCGAACCCGGGACCCCAAGCACCAGAGGTGAACGCTCTACCACTGAGCCACCGCTCCCCCCGAACCAAACACAGAAGAAAGTCGACAACTAAAACATATTAATTGAGGTAAGTAGGTGTCCATTTATTAAGAAGATACCACTCACTTCTTTTGTATTATTTATTAAGTAGACATAAAATGGTGACACGGTGTATACATCATTGAAAATATGTTTTATTTCAAATCCAATAAGATATAAACCGTGCTTATATTGTAACTTTCGTGGAAGTTATATGTGATTTTATCGGCACTAATGAATATTGTAAAATGAACAGTACACATAGCATATTTTATATAAATATGTTTATTTCTCTAGATAGAATAATGCTATTCTTATGAAACTTAGAGGGCTTACTAAGTATAAATCAAGCTAACATACAATATAATTTGTGCGTTTATATACCTAAGGTACCCAAGCTACAAGTATGAAAATGGTTTAAAAAAAAAGAAAAAAGAAAAAGAAAAGAAATTTAAGGGGGAATTTTCCGAAAACACCTCTGTCACGGGAATACTGAGGGTGATGGAGAAAAACTGATTGCAGATTCGAATTCTACCTTAAACGTTCTACTAGAATCAGGCATTTTCTTCCTTATGCCAGAGAAAAATATTTTTTTTTCGACTAGTCTAATAGGTACCATTTTCAAACTCAGCAACCATTATTCAAACCGGTTAACGTTGATCGCAGATATTAAAAATACTCACATCCGTATATTATTTATTACAAACGAAAATTTTACCTGCAGATTTCTGCACAAACGATGTATAAACGATGGCGACAATTTGAGGTTCAATCGAACATGGTGGGGCTAGCACTTAGACAACTCCTCCTTTTTTCGTTCTGTCCACGCACCTGATAGCGTAGAAAAAAACTCTCGCCTGCGCATTACTGCTCAAACGAGGTACAAACAATTGAGATAATTTTCTTTTGAATCGGAGGTAGGGAGGTGCTACCAATTAGGCAGTCTATACTTTGTTATCGTTTTGGCGCACCCGCAATTGTGTACAAACGAAAATTTCGCCTGCAAATTTCTGTACAAATCCGTACAAACAAGTGCGACAGTTTGTGGTTGAATTCGACATGGTGGGAGGGCTATCAATTAGAGAGCCCATAGTTTGTTATCGTTTTGGCGGGGCCACATTTATGTGCAAACGAAAATTTCAGCTGCACATTTCTGTACATAGGCGTACAAACAAGTGCGACAGTTTGTGGTTGAATTGAACATGGTGTGAAGGCTTCCATTTAGACAGCCCCCCCTTTGTTTTCGTCTGGCGGCGCCCCTAATTGTGTACAAACAAAACTCGCCCCTGCCCATTTCTGTATAACTATATTCAAACGATTGCAACAATTTGTGCTTAAATTGGACATGGTGGTGGGCTACCATTTAGACAGCCCCCACTTTGTTTTCGTTCTGGCGTCGCCCCTAATTGTCTACAAACGAAAATATCGCCTGCATATTTCTGTACAAACGATGTACAAATGATTGCGACAATTTGTGATTGAATTGAACGTGGTGATTGGGCTATCACTTAGAAAGCCCCCCATTTTGATTTAGCCTTGGCGGCGCCCCTAATTACGTACAAACAAAAATTTCGCAAGCACATTTCTGTACAAACGATGTAGAAACGATTGCGATGATTTGTGATTGAATTGGACATGGTGGGGGCTATCACTTTAACAGCCCCCACTTTGTTTTCGTTCTGGGGTCGCCCTTAATTATGTACAAACAAAAATTTAGCCTGCACATTTTTGTACAAACGATGTATAAACGATTGTCACAATTTGTGATTGAATTGGAAATGGGAAGCTAACATTTAGACATCCCTCACATTGTTTTCGTTCTGGCGGCGCCCCTAATTGTGTACAAACAAAAATCTCGCCTGCACATTTCTGTACAAACGAAGTACAAACGATTGCGACAATTTGTGCTTGAATTGGACATGGTGGGGGCTATATCTTAGACAGCCCCCACTTTGTTTTCGTTCTGGCGGCGCCCTTAATTATGTACAATGGAAAATTTAGCCTTCACATTTTTGTACAAACGATGTAGAAACGATTGTCACAATTTGTGATTGAATTGGAAATAGGAAGCTAACATTTAGACATCCCTCACATTGTTTTCGTTCTGGCGGCGCCCCTAATTTGTACAAACGAAAATCTCGCCTGCACATTTCTGTACAAATGAAGTGCAAACGATTGCGACAATTTTTGCTTGAATTGGACATGGTAGGGTGCTACCATTAAGACAGCCCCCACTTTGTGTTTGTTCTGACGGTGCCGCTAATATTGTACAAACGAAAATTTGGCTTGCGCATTCCTGTACAAATGATGTAGAAACAATTGCGACAATTTGTGATTAAATTGGAAATGGGGGGCTACCATTTAGACAGTCCCCACCTTGTTTTAATTCTGGCGGCGCCCTTAATTGTGTACAAACGAAAATTTCGCCTGCACATTTCTGTACAAATGATGTACAAAGGACTGCGACGATTTGGGCTGGAATTGGACATGGTGGGGGCTATCACTTAGACAGTCCGCACTTTGTTTTCGTTCTGGCGGCGCCCATAATTGTGTACAAACGAAAATATAGCTTCACATTTCTGTAGAAACGATGTACAAACGATTGCGACAATGTGTGACTGAATTGGACATTGTGGGGGTATCACTTAGACAGCCCCCACATTGTTTTCGTTCTGGCGGCGCCCCTAATTATGTACAAACAAATATTTCGCGTGCGCATTTCTGTACAAACGATGTAAAAACGATTGCGATAATTTTTGCTTGAATTAGACATGGTGAAGAGCTACCATTTAGACAGTCCCCACTTTGTTTTCGTTCTGGCGTCGCCCCTAATTGTGTACAAACGAAAATTTGGCTGCACATTCCTGTACAAACGATGAAGAAACGAATGCGATAATTTGCGATTGAATTGGATATGGTTGGAGGCTACCACTTAGACAGCCCCCACATTGTTTTCGTTCTGGCGGCGCCATTAATTGTGTACAAACTAAAATCTCGCCGGCACAGTTCTGTACAAACGATGTAGGAACGATTGCGACAATTTGTGATTGAATTTGACACGGTGGAGGGGGTACCATTTAGACAGCCCCCCACATTGTTTTCGTTCTGGCGGCGCTATTAATTGTGTACAAACAAATATTTCGCCTGCATATTTCTGTACAAACGATGTAGAAACGAATGCGACAATTTGTGATTGAATTGGACATGGTGGACGGGCTAATATTTAGACAGCCCGCACATTGTTTTCGTTCTGGCGGCGCCCCTGATAGTGTACAAACGAAAATTTGGCCTGCACATTCCTATACAAAAATGTAGAAACGATTGCGATAATTTGTGATTGAATTGGACATGGTGTCGTGGGCTAGCATTTAGACAGTCCCCCACTTTCTTTTCGTTCTGGCGACGCCCCTAATTGTGTAAAAACGAAAATTTTGATTGCAGATTTCTGTACAAACGTTTCTGACAATTTCTGATTGAATTGGACATAGTGCGGGAGTCCCACTTAGAGAGCCCCCACTTGTTTTTCGTTCTGGCGGCGCCCCTAATTGTGTACAAACGAAAATTTCGCCTGCACATTTCTGTACAAAAGTGTAGAAACGATTGCGATAATTTGTGTTTGAATTGGACATGGTGTCGGGGGCTAACATTTAGACAGTCCCCCAGATTGTTTTCGTTCTGGCGACGCCCCTAATTGTCTAAAAACGAATATTTTGCTTGCAGATTTCTGTAGAAACGATTGTGACTATTTCTGATTCAATTGGACATAGTGGGGGACTACCACTTAGACAGCCCCCACTTGTTTTCGTTCTGGCGGCGCCCCTAATATTGTACAAACAAAAATTTGGCCTGCACATTTCTGTTCAAGCGATGTGGAAACGATTGCGACAATTTGTGAATGAATTGGACATGGTGGGGGGGCTACCACGTAGACAGCCCAAACTTTGTTTTCGTTCTAACGGCGCCCCTAATTGTGTACAAACGAAAATTTCGCCTGCACATTTGTGTACAAACGATTGAGACCATTTCCGATTGAGTCTGATAAGGGGAGGGCTGTCTAAATAGACGTCTTTTTTCACCTCAACTGTAATTAAATTCTTCCTCGAAAAAATCTGTAATCAACACTGTCAGTAGTTACGTCCTCGACTAATATACCTTTACAAGTACAGCTTTATTTTCGTATGTTTTTCAAGAGTTAAGCAATTTAAAACTATCGCAAACAAGAGTATGTAGTCAACTTGTTAAATACCTCGCTCCGTAAGAACCCGTTCAGCGCGTGCAACAAGCAAAAACATTTTTGGCGTCTCACAAATAACAAAGAAAAAAAGAAAAGCAAAAGCAGCACGGCAGTGCCTTATCGCAGTCAGAGCTGACAACATAGTTTCGGTCGTCACATACGCCAATAGACCTACATGCGGTGTACAAGAGTTATATAGTTACAATATACGTTGTGCCACAGTAGCGCTACAGGCGGAATGTGCACGAACTACAAATGAATATGGTTCTTACAAGTATCAGTCACTGTTGAACCCTCTTTACATTCTACACATCCTTTTTTCTCCTACTTTTTGACCTTCACAAGCAGAAGTACCAGGCTTTCCGAGTTCACAACCATAAACTGTTTGTGTACAGAGTACGTTTTCAGTTCTTCGAATGACTCTACGCGCGAAGAACAGGGGTGATGATCGGGCTACCGAATACGGCAGTCAGAAACACCCGGTTGCAATAATAAATGTAAAATACAAATATAAAGCCTTGACATTGCCGTGAGGATGAATATATATATATATATATATATACACACACACATATATATATATATATATATATGTGTGTGTGTGTGTATATATATGTATATATATATATATATATATATATATATATATATATATATGTGTGTGTGTGTGTGTGTGTGTGTGTGTGTCTGTGTGTGTGTGTGTGTGTGTGACCGATATTATAGTCGAATGCATCGTTTTTGGGGTTGCTTTGATGAACAGTAACGCGTCCGATGCCGTTTACATCCAAATTCATCTCCGCAACTTGGAGGCGGAGAGATATATACAAATGATCGAAATGATTAGGGATGCGCACGAGTCGAGTCGAGTAGAGATTTAAAGCTTGTCTCGACTCGACTCGAGAAAATGTTGTCTCGACTCGAAAATATGTCTCTGTCTCGACTCGTGTCCCGACTCGACAGTATCTGTCTTGACTCGACTCGAATTCGAGTCGAGACAAAATATACGAGTTAAAATATACGCACACATCAGCCAGAACATTATGACTTCCTACGTAATTGTCAGTATGTCTACCTTTGGCACGGATAACAACGGCGAATGCTCTTGGTATGGACGTAATGATCCTTTGTAGGTCGCTGGAGAGAGTTGCCACCACATGTGCACACACAGGTCAGTTAATTGCCGAAAATTCCGGGCAAGGGGGCGATGTGTTCTGACGTGACGTTCATTCACATCCCAGATGTGTTCGATTGAGTTCAGATCCGGCGAGTTGGGGGCCAACACATCACTTGGAACACCTCCCTGTGTTCCTCGAACCACTCTATCACACTCCTGGCCTTATGATATGGTGCATTATCTTGTCGAAAAATGCCACTACCGTTGGGAAACATGGTCGTCATGAAGGCGTCATTGAAGGTAGTCTGCAAGCAGTGTGCGATACGCCTCAGCTGTCATGGTGCTTTACTCGAGCTTCACTAGACACATGGATGCATAAGCATAACCTTGGCCCATATGGTTGGGGGGGACATTCATGCACACACACACACACACACACACACATATATATATATATATATATATATATATATATATATATATATATATATATATATATATATTCTCAACCTTTGCCGACCCACTTCTGGATGAAGGTTTCTCCAATTCTATTTCACACGTATCTATTTTTGGCAGTTCGTTTCCACGTTACTCTACAGTGCTTCCTAATTTCGTCACACCACATTGTATTACAACTTTTTCTGGATCGTTTTCGTTTCCTTAGGATGCAGTCAAGGATTGCTTTTGTCCACCTATCGTCAGTTCTTCTTGCAATATGACCAGCTCACTGACACTTGAGGTATTTTATTTTCGCCATGATATCGGTCACTCCTGTCATCTTCCTTACCCATGTATTTCTTTTTCTATCTCTCCGGGTTATTCCAAACATACATCTCTCTATGCTTCTTTGAGTTGTATATGCTCTCTCCCTTTGGAAGAAAGAGCATTATACATTAACAACTGATCATAGAAAGTTGTGAATTCAACCAAGCGTAGATTTTAGTTCCTACTTTTTGATTGGAAGCAGCAACATATTTCATATTATTGCCTTTGGTATAAAAATCGATTATAAATTTTGAATTTGCAGTGGCAGCTACATGGCATGAGTGTGAACTGCGATTCTTCTTTTGTTTCATTATTAAGAGGCAACAAGTTTTATTTATTGACTTTAAGATTCAGAAGCTGTAATTAGAAGTATGTAATATACATTACTCACTTGTGCACGTTAAACTTTTCTTTGTTTCCACAAAAACATATTCTCAAATTTTTACTTGGGCAGGTAGTCTTCGACCTTCAATTGTCACTTTTTGAAACAAACCATATATTTGCTTCTAATGTTAAACCAAATATTTAACACCGGAGTTTCGAGAACCTTTTTCTCATTTTGGATAATCATTGTGTAGTTGGAGTATGGGAATAATATAAATATTATTCAGGCAGATAATCAGCCTAACTTTACGTCAGTTTTTGCGGATGGGACCTAAAATTAAGCCTTTGTCTCTGTGCTAAAAATTGCTTTAGTCAATAGCCGGAACGCCTTTCCCTAGAATAATTTCGCGAAACACAATAACGCAGAACAAAACGTTCTAGATTAATTCTTTACCGTATTTTAAAGGATATTAATCTGCTTAAAATATAACAATAATAAACTGAAAAGACACAAATTTTTGACAAGACATGTACAACACAAGAAGTGAATTCGAACACCACGCTGATTTACTGGAACGCAGAACTGGTGCGTTCCGGCCCATTTTAAACCCCGCTTAGCCAATCTCTCCCTGATCTTTGCAAAATCCCTCATATTGACCTGAGTCTTAAATTTTATTAAGGAATTAATTGGAACAACCTATCAGCACAATATCCACATATTCGTTTACCCCAGCTCATTAATAGTGTTTCTTTGAGAGAAATATCCAAACAGGGCTTTTTAAAAGTAAAGAGGGGAATTATAGTAAACCCTTAGATTCATGGTATGGAAATTATACATAAATGCATATGCAGGGCCTCCGAGGCACTGTAGATTTTTCAATGGAAAAAATACGCTTTTAAATCATTTCCCCTAAATAACATGCTATGGCGTTTGTAATAATGTATTTTAATAGAACTATAGTCTATAATTTCTTATTTTCAGAAAAAAACAGTAATGAGATACGCGTCTCAGATATTTGTATATTTATTTTCAATGCGGTAATTTTGATTTTCCTTTCTTGTAGTTTATTTTTTTCACTAAATTAAACATTGCAATGTCCTCAACACTTATTATATCAATGTTCATAAGATACTTACTATCATATTGTAGAAATTGGTAACCAAAATTCAGATACATAATTTGAGAAACACATACTTAAAATACATACATTATATATATATATATATATATATATATATATATATATATATATATATATATAAAGCCTTTGAACTCTAACTATGCAGCATGTATACCAAGAGGTTTAGTGATTTGATTATTATTGGGATTATAAGCCTTTTATGACATTTATATTATCAATAGAATGACTTAAGTAACATTAGTTCCTATATCACAATACATAAACTTTTCTAAGCATGTGCCGTCCAGTTTGCAAAGTTCAATAGTTCAGGAAACACTGTTCACTTATGAGAAGCATGAGTTACAAACTAACTTACTGTATTGCTTACAAACGTTTCTTCCACACCTGGAGCATGTCAAGGTGCTTTTTCTGTGAAGATCGTAAGGGCAGAATCCGCATCTCCTTCTTTTTGGTTCTTGAGCTCTGACTTCTTCTTCGGTTGGCTTGGATACTCCACATCTTTTCAAGGCGTCTTGAACTGACTTTGGGAGATTAGGTATTGGAAGTCTCATGATCATCTGAGGTTTCACTAATTCTTCTGCGAGTTCTCTAAGAAAAAGACGACGTTTGTCTGTTCTGTTAGGAAAATAGCCTGGATGTTGAGTGGAGAAGACAACATAACTGTTCAAAGCTGCAACATCCATCATATTCGTCCATAATACAAAAGGCCACCTTCGACTTTGTCTTTTGGAAGTATAGCAACGAACTTTCTGGTCCATTCCGTCGACACCTCCCTTTGTTGAGTTATAGAAACTTATTATTTCCGGTTTCTTCTTCGGATTGTCTTCAACAATGGATTTGTCATGATGCATTGTACTAAGCATAATTACTGATCTGTTCCTTTTGGGTACGTAACTTACAAGAGTGACGTCATTTTTGAAGGCGAAAATTGAAGATCTTACTTCTCTTGAGGGGGATGCTTTCAGCTCCTTCGGGATATCAGGTTTGTTTTGTCTTATTGTTCCCACTATTGTGAGTCCTTGTTGAACCATATCCTCTGCAAGACTAACACTGGTAAAATAATTATCAATTGTTACGTTCCTTGAAGAGTTTTTCACGGTTTGAGTGAGTTCTTTGACAATATTTGCTCCCAAATTTCTTTGAACTGGTTCATTTGGTTTCCTGCCTGTATATACACACCCATCAACAGCGTATGATGATTTGGCATCGCACAACCAAAAGATCTTTATGCCATATTTGGAAGGTTTTTTCGGCATATATTGGATGAAACTACACATTCCGCGAAATGGCACTAATTGTTCATCAATCGTTACAAACTCACTGGGAATAATTACTTTTCTGCAATTATCAAGAAAAATATTCCACACATAACTAATTGGTGCAAGCTTGTCCGTTTGCAGACGAACACTTCGTGTACGCTTGTCGTCAAATATTAGTGCTTTACGGATATCTTCAAACCGGTTGACAGACATTGTTGCTTTGTAAAGAGGATTAGACCTCTCGTCCAGGAATATCTCACGAATAGGCACATCCCAACTCTTTTCAACTCCTGCTTGTAACAGAATACCGAAAAACGCATTCATTTCTTCAACGGAAACGTTCTTCCACTGCTTCCCCTTTTCCGTTGCTAATCTTCTCCCTTCTAAATTAGTGCAATGTATAATTTCTTCTATTATTGAATGGGTAATGAAACAATCCCATGCGTCTTTGGGACACGATGTTTTCACTTCCCTTGAAACACCGGGGGTACACTTTACAATATTATGAGCTCGGGTACGTGAAGTAGACGGAGCGTTCTTCTTCCATACTGTTCCATTTACGCTAATGAAGGTATCATCTTTCTGTGTTTGTTGTATGCACTCACTGTCACTACAATACTCTGAACCTGATGAAGAATAGTCCTGATCACTTTCCTCACGAGCACTAATAGGCCGAGCAGTACTAGAACAATCCTCAACTTCAGAGTCGGTCGCACTACTATCGGATATCACTGTCTCTTCGTCAAGACACATACGCACAAAACTGCTGAAGTCTTCGTCTGATGCTTTCCTTTTCTGAGTAGAGGCCATTATAGCACCAAATGTAACACGAAACACACGAATCTTCAACTTACAACGGCAACTTTTTTTATTTATTTCTTTAAATGCTTGCTTGAAAGCTACCTACCTCTAAGAGGGGTACGCCCTCTTTCAGGGATGGGAAGTTGTAGGAAATATTGGTTGCAAGGATGATTTGTGGATGGTCTAAGGGAGGCTAGAGTACTGGGTGATAGTTTTCATTATATACATTTATTTATTTATTAAATCAAAAAACATGGACATTATGATCTTTGCGATCATAATCATTATGATATCGGTATTGAAAGGAACTTGGGAACACAGACATATCACAAATACAATACAAATATTATAGTACGATACAAAGAGTATACTACAATGTAAGCAGGGTAGAAAAAAAATATTTACGAAACAATTTTGAAAAGATACATGGTGATGGAGAAAAAAAATAAAAAAAAGAATGAGTGAATCAAAGAGAAAATAGAACAAAAGGCGTTATGAGTATGATAGATGGGATGAGGTGCAGACACGTCACAACACTAGGAAGATGTTAAGTAAACGAATGCAGTTAACTTCTGCCTAAGGGCGACTGTAGGTTGATGTAGACATGGGGAAGCCCTGTTAGTAACAGAGGAAATCACTGTGCGATATAAGATGGAAATATATGAGGTAGATGAGCGGGAATGAAAAAGTCCTCTATGAGTGCATGAGCTGGATGATTGGGAGGTAATGTGTAATAATATAGCGTGAAGAGTAAATGTAGAGGTGTATAAGTATAGCGTGCTTGGTAGGGATGGAGTGTAAGATAATGAATGGTATCAAAAAGAAGTGGCTGGTGATGAGTGAAGCGGTCGGTAATGAACTTGCAGCGTAAGGCTTCTAGGTGATATTTGAGAATAGGAAAAGAAATACGACAATAGAGGTCTAGGACTAGGCAATGAGATGCGAAAGGCAATTCTAAATGCATGACGTTCAAGAATGGCAAGTTTTCCGTAATATGAGGTTGGTGCAGAGATCCAGGCTGGAAAACCATATGTCAGTACTGGCCTAAGAAAGACTTTGTAAGTGTTAAGAACAAGATTCGAAGAGAGACCCCACGTGGTACCTGTTAAACGCTTCAGAAGATTAAGTCTGTTATATGCTTTTGCCTTGACTGAATTGAGATGGGGTGTCCAGGTGAGGTGGTGGTCGAATGTGATGCCTAGATAGGTAACTGTTTTGCTAGGATGTAACGGTACGTCATTGACTTGTAAGGATAGCTTGGAAGGATTCCGATGGACCTTCGTACGTTTTCGGGGTGGAATGAAAACGATGGCTTGTGTCTTGGCGGCATTGATGGTCAGTTGCCAAGTGTGGCACCAGTGCGTGAAACGATTAATTGCTTCCTGAAGAGTAAGATTGACTTGTGCTATTGTGCGACAGAGGGCAAGAAATGCAGTATCATCGGCGTATTGGAATAAAGAGACGTCCGGAGGTAGTTCAGGAAAGTCGGCAACGAAAATCAGATAGAGGAGTGGTGATAATGCTGAACCCTGTGGAACGCCTGATAATAAGAAGATCGGGTGTGACAGCTGATCGTTAATGGCAACATAGGCAAGACGGCAGGTAAGGAAATGAAAGATAAGTCGGATATATGCAACAGGAAGTCGTAATTTGATAAGTTTATAGATGAGGCCTAGGTGCCAAACTTTATCAAACGCCTTTTCAAGGTCGAAGAGAACAAGACAAGATGGCTGAATAGAGTTGTAATGATTGGTGACAAGTGACGTAAGACGAAGGAGTTGGTCGTTTATTGAATATGAGGGCCGAAAGCCAGCTTGATGTGATGGAATGATATGATGATCGTTTAAGTATGGGTGTAATCTTTTAACCAGGATCCGTTCAAAAATTTTACTAAAAGTGGAGGTGAGTTGTATTGGCCTATAGGATGAAACGTCGGATGGTGTTTTTTTTTAGGTTTGAGAAACATGAGTGTTTTCGAAACCTTCCAGTCAGTGTGAAAGAGACCTGTGCGGAGAATGAAGGTGTATATTAGAGCAAGTAGTGAGAGAAGAGCAAAGGGACATTCTTTAATATGTCTATAAGTGATGCCATCGAATCCTGGAGCAGTGTTTCTCTTCCGGCGTAATACAGCGGTGATTTCATTAGGTGTAATAGGAACGGTGAGAACATGCTGCGGAAGAGTGTGAGTGATGTTGGGCTGTAATTGAGATGAATCAGTGTTGACTTGAGCAGTAGGATGAGTGCAGTAGGTATGATCGGAAACTGATGGGGTAAAAATACTTTGAAGGTGATCAGCGAAGGCATTTGATATGTCTAGATCTGATTTGGAGCGGCTTATCATGAACAAGGAGAGGATATGTTGTCTTAGTGGTTTTGCCACATAAAGCGTTGAAACGTTTCCAATAGATTGTTGGATGTGAAGTGTCTGCTAGATTATTGCATGTTTTAATCCACTGACGTTGTTTATAGGCGGAGAGATAATTCCGGACAGTACGCTGCAATTGATGATGAAGTATAAGGGCATCAGGATTACGTGTGCGAAGATAGTCGCGATAGCATTGGCGTGAGCGTCGAACAAGAGCAAGATAATGGGATGGAAGTTTGGGGCGATATGGAACGGATGAAGATTGTGGGATATAGAGGGTAGATGCGCGCTGGATTGCTGTAGTGAGTGTGCCGATTTGTTCAGCAAGATCATCAGAAGTGACTGGGCCTTGGTAGGGTTCTATGGTAGAAGATATATAAGTACGATAATTAAGCCAGTCGGCCTTGTCATATCGAGGTGTGACTCAAGAAGTAGGCAAATGTGATGGAAATGCAAGACCCGTATGGTAGGTCAGTTTGATAGGAGCATGATCGCTACCGAGCAAATCTAAGACTGTGACAGTGCAATGAGTAGCTAATGTATTGGAAGTAAGTGCGATGTCTGGCGTGGTGTTTGAGATTGGTCGAGTAGGAGAAGGAAGTGCAAGTAGTATGCCAGTTGTATGAGTGGTGATGAAGTCACAAAACTGAGTGCGTTCCTGGGCTGATCGACTGTGAAGGTTTATATCTGCAAGGATAATGAAATGTTTGTACGTATCGGATATATATGAAAAGAAGGCGGTTGGAATGGGATTGCCAGGTCGAACATAGATTGTAGCGAAGGTAATTGCTATGGACTTGAAATAAATAGTGGTGATGACATATTCAGGTAATTGCAGTTGAGGACAAGAGTGCTGTCTGTATGGCAGATTATTGCGAAACCCAATAGCAGTTCCACCGTTAGCGCGAAGGGTATTGTCATGTCGAATCAAGTCATAGCGAGGGATTTTGCACGAGATGGACTTTTTGAGAAAAGTTTCGTTTAGAAGAAATACAGTGATATCCTCCTCTAATAGTACTGCCTGGAAAAGGTCTTTGTTTTTAGGGAGTGAGCGGATGTTGAGAAATAAAAAGTTTAAATCCATGATGCGTATGAAGTTAGACTGTAGTTTCGTATCGAATGGTATGAAAATGAACGTAATTATTTGAATACGTAGCATACAGAGAAACGTTAAAGGTTTGTTTTGCTGCTAAGGTGAGTTGTTGGAGAACATGCTGTCTATGGAAGGGGTGAATGTTTTGAAGAATGGAAGGTGTGAATGTAAGGAATTCCAACAATTTGCCTACTGTCACGGGATCATCAACATGCTGATCTGTGTTTGTTGAGGTTGACTGTGTGCGTAAGGGAGTCACTAATTCAGGATGTGCCTGGTCAGGAAGAGGTTTACTTTTACATTTGTAGCTATAAGAAGGATGCTGATCTTTACAGGTAGAACACTCAGGAGGGAGCTGCATATTCGGACAGAGACGTGTTTGGTGTGGACCGGAGCAATAGCCACAGACAGCAGTGTTTGTACATTGGGCCGTTGAATGGCTGTTGTACGCCTGACATTTCTCACACCTGAGTGGCATAGGTGCAGGTGACCGGGAAGGTTCCACGCGGTGTCTGCGTTTATAGATGTATCCACCTTGGGTAAGAAGGCAGTTTCCTGTGATGGTGTAAGGACACGCACCATGTAGGTGGCCCCGCTGTTGTTACGAATGCGGATGATTTTGTGAATCGTGTGCCCTTCGGATTGTAATTAATCCGTAATTTCCTCATCTGAATAGCTAGGATCGACTCCTCGAGTAACAAAAGACAACATGGGGCTTCGCTTCGGAGGAGGAGGTTGTTTACGACGGGAAGATGTGAGGTTGGTGAGGATTCATTGTTTACCGAATATTTCAAAGGATGCTTTGTTGCGAACAGTAGTTGCGAAATTTGGATCGGGAGACTTGAAGATATAGCCATTACGTGAAGTGGGAGGCTAGGTAGATATTTTCGTAATTGCAAGATGATGAGTTTTTCATTGGAGAACTTAGAATCATAGTGTTGGATTAGGAAAGAGTGCAGAGATGGAGTAGCGTTTGATGAAATGATTTCGTCAGATGATTTGCGTACTGCTGAAGTGCCTTCGGCTTCCATATCTGAAGATTCAGAGGCGAAATAAAGTGTTGTTTCTTAGCTGGTGGTGAATGTTTTACCTTGGCAGCGAAACTCGTACGACTCTGAGGTGATCGAGACCTCGTCCGAGTTGAAGTGCCAGAAGCTGCGGAAGCAGTAGAACATTCAGAGTTTTGGCGACGTCTCTCTTTGCGGTCTTTCCGCTTCTCTACCTTCGCAGAGTGACCAGCTGGACCACGGACCACTGGCGGTAAAAAAATCGTGAAGACATTCTAAGGATTGTCCAGAAACTAAGCCAGGGTCCGCCATCAGAAAAGCCGATCAAGAGGCACAAAGCCGTTCTGGCTAGTAATGCGATGATGTGATGCTATGAGATGAAAAATGTAAGGTGAGACGACCCGTTTGGATAGCCGTCAAGGTTGAGTAGTTTCAGGTGCCGAACTTGTAGCACTCGACGCCCTTGGCTTGATTAGTCTGACGTAGAGTGCTCGACAGTAAGGCAAGAGAAACAACCCGGGATGAGGAGCAGGAAGGTAGCAAAAAAACAGCCGTTCTGACGTGTGGTACGTCACAGCTGATAGATCGAAATAAGTATCGATCTGGAGTATGACAACGGCAGCTCAGCTCAGCTCAGCTTGAAAGTGTGGTTTTGTGTCGAGTATCGGACAAAAGTCCCTGACTCGATGACAGCTATAGAAAAGAAAATGATTAGACCTGTGGGGGGGAGTTAGAATATGAGATACGACGACGTCATGTGACCTTCAGCTGCAACTGTCGCAGTGAGGGGGAAAGTGTGGGTAAAGAGTTATGCTACAACCGTGGCGTCCTGTAAGTTCGTCGGTGTGTATGCGCTGTGCCAATGGCTGCTATAGCGGGGTTGACGTGGCGGGGGAGGTTGGCCCAAAAACGAGTATGGTGTTGATGTAACACGTCCCGGATAGGATATATGTTTAAGTCCTCTAAAAGTTGACGATTGCGCGTATATCTGTCATGGCCTGTTATGATACGAGCTGCCCTGGTTTGCACACTCTCGACCGTGCGCAAGTGACTGAGTGCCGCATGTTGCCATGCTGGACATGCGTAGGTGATTGTGGACAAAATTACCATTTTAAAGACGTGGAGTCTTGTTTCATGACTTAAGGCACTGCAACGCAGAATAGTATAGAGGGCAGACAATTTTCGAAGGGCTCGGTGTTTAATGTCCCTGATATGAAGACCAAAAGTAAGGCCTCGATCTAATATAACTCCCAAGTATTTAGCATGCAGACGGTGCGGAACTTCAATGTTGTCATAGTATAAACGATGGTTGGCTCTGCTGCGTCTTTTGCTATAGCAGACTGCAACGCTCTTATCCGCGTTGATTTTTAGGCGCCAGATGGTAGCCCAACGTTGAAAGACATTGAGTTGGCGCTGCATGTAGTGGTAGGAAAGACGAAGATTGCTGCTGTTCGTAAAGAAAGCAGTGTCATCGGCGTATGTTGCAGGGAAACAGTGTGGCACAATGGGTAAGTCTGCGGTGTATAAGGTGTAAAGCAGAGGCGAAAGAACCGCGCCTTGAGGCACACCAGCTTGAATTGGTTTGGGAGCAGACTTGGTCTGTCCCACAGAGACATGGAAAAAGCGATGAAAGAGGTATGAAGTGAGGAGTTTGAGATAAGGTAAAGAGAAGCCTTGTAAGCGAAGTTTATAAATGAGGCCTGGTAACCACACTTTATCAAACGCCTTCGAGATATCAAGGAATACACCCACAACATATTGTCGTCGATTAAAAGGGGTAGTCAGGTGGTCGACTACCCTCACTAATTGGCTTGTTGTGCTGTGGTTAGCACGAAAACCAAATTGATGGTGGGGGAGTATATCTAGAGTGGTGACGTGCTCGTGAAGTCGGGCGAGAAGCACTCGTTCGAAGAGTTTGCTCACATGAGATAATAGGCTAATTGGTCTATAGTTTTCTGGGAGAGTCGGATTTTTACCAGGTTTAGGGAGAAGAATGACTTTCGCTTCTTTCCAAGCACGGGGAAAATAGCAAACCTGAAGGATGCCTGTAAATAAAGCGGCAAGATAGAGGAGTAGCTTCCGTGTCCCATGTTTCAGTAGTTCTGGGCGGATTTGATCAACTCCAGGCGCTTTTTTGTTGGGCAAGTGACAAATTTGACGCTCAACTTCCCTTGGTGTTACGACCTCAGGCAGGGGAAGTATTGGTTGAAAATGGAGCATGCGCATAGTGGCCCGAACGTCCTGCTGAATGTGGGGAACGACAGGAGTCGCATTAGGTGTAAACTGGCGCTCTAGAGATGCAGCAAATAGGTCTCCTTGCCCTTGGTCGTCATGTATGACCCCATGCGGACCTTGCAGTATTTGAGTTTACAACGGCAACACAAATACATTCCTAAAATAGCAAAACCTTCCATAATTTACAAGTGCCAAATAAAACAACAAAACTCATAATTACATCAATATCTATTACATTTTCCAAAATTGATATAAGTTGGATACAATTTACTAAACACATTTTATTTCTTTGCGAATTTACAATGTAAAATGCTTTGGGGAAAAAATCCACAAGGAAATCACTATCGACGTGCGTAGTGCCATCTATTGACAATCTTAAAATGTATAAAAGCACCCAGTTATTCAATGCCAGGTCTGAAAATATTATAGAAAGATATATTTTACGTCAAAAAGTTTGAAAATAATACAATGCGAACGCAATCTGGTCAAGGGCCTCGCAGGCCCTGCATATGCATTGATAGGGTATAAATGAAAAAATGCAAATTACTAAAAAGCGTTGACAGCTAATGGGCACAGAAATACAATACACAATGCACATCCTCAATCCGAAGATTATGCAAAGCCACAGCCTTTTACACAATAAAGTATTTCAAAGGCTAATGAAACAAAACTACATAGGGCCTCGGAGGCCCTGCTTATGCATCCAAGGGTTAAACAAATGTTTCTTGATATCCTGATTTTCCCTGAAAATTTGCCTGAAGCGTATTTTGCACTTGACTGTGTGTGTATAAAGGGGAAGCCCCGGCTCACCCTCTGAAAGAAATACTGCTGATCAATAATACAGGGAAATCACAATATTAGGAAATCCAAATATTAGCCAGTAAATATCACATTTATAATTTTGATTTAATAAGTTAATATTTCACTTACCACTAAATGTAATGATATGGAAACTGGACTTAAACTGTTAATGGAGCCGCAGCCGCCTTTCTGAATCAAATTTGTCGATAATCTGAGAAACGTTCATGTCGTAAGACCTTTTTATGCACAACACAGCTAAACTACGAAATTTTTCTTGACCCATAGTGCTATGAACGTATGTTTTTAGCCGTCTCAGCACGAAAAGGAACGTTCATTGGTTCCGGAACAAACAGGCACGGTTAGAAAAGTCTTATAAACTTGATTCATGTTTGGGAAGCATGCGTAAAGATTCAATTTTTAAAACAAATTTAGAAGCGATGAAAAATCATTTTCAGTCTATCTCTCTGCACACAAATTGGAAAAAACTGTTAACTCTGATGTCAGCTTAACTTTAGGGATGTTGTAGGTGTTGATGACAATTGTGATACTTTCTGCTGATGGCTTGTGCTAATTCAACACGTCGTGCAGGGAATGAAGAACCTGCATATCATTTTCTTTGAACTTTTATTGCTAATATTTGCTCCCGCAAGATTGTCAATAAAGGAAAAATACGCTTTGAATCTGTGATATTCAGCTGCTGTCTCACACTCGAAGAAGTATCACCAGCATCCAATGCTCGTGGGATTTGTCTTCGCGGAACGTTCGGTGCACTGAATCCCATGGTTTCTGTAATTTCTTCTGTTTCTGTCCACAGCGTTTTGAAACTTTTCTCACTACGAAAGGACTGAAGGCTGCAGATATTAGCTTGCGATAAATTTTTCACAGTAGAAAGATAGGTACGTGTATTCTGTAAGTGCATGGACAGTTGATTCGTGTATTCAAGAACACGTCTCATCAGTTTAAGACGAAACAAAAATTTTAAAAAGATCATGAACATTTCTTAACAGGGAATGCGCATCTGAACCGTCAATTTGATAGTGCTATTTCCTCTAAAGTTTCAACTACAGGTCCAAAATTTTCTAAAACTGCACGAATAGCTTCCGATTTACAGTTCCATCTAGTGTAGCTCAAAGCTTTTAATGTTATGGAATGCTTTAAGTTTTCTCCTTGACGTTGAACATTTTCAAAAATAGCGTGCTTTTTTGACAGCGCTTCTATGAAGGAATGCAACTGCTCAGAACACCAAACATGTTTCGAATCGTAGACAGTTTTCCGCACACCCCTGATCCTCTTTGCAACGCCAGAGTACTGACCACACACAGCGGCTGCACCATCGTAACATTGTCCTCGGATGTTATCTACGCTCAGACCCAGTGATATTAACACATTTGTTAACAGTTTGTCCAAATTGTTTCGCCGTGATTTTTCTCTATTGTTAAACCCGATAAAACTTTCGTGAACGCTTAATGTTTCATCACAGTCGCTTCAAACTTTGAGTTTCATCCATGATGACACCATATATACCGGCAGTCTTCACACGATCGATTATTTTTCTCAGCACATACTCGCATATTAAATCTAGAAATTGATTTTGGTATTCGGGACTAACGTACCTAAATGTTTTCTCTTTGTTAACATAATACCGAATAATCACGTCATTTTCTTTGGATTTTAGCGATAAGAGTTCTTGTAAATTCCCTTAGTTTCACTTTCGTTATTTTCCTTAGGGTCTCTAAGAAGAACACATTGGCGAGCACAATACAAAATACTATTTAGAAGTGCTTCCAAATATATTTTATTGCCGTTAACTATTTGGTTCGTCTGCAAATCTAATTTACGCGCAACTGATCCGTGCAATAGTGTACGCTTCGGAATTCCGCAGCCTTAGAAATACAAGTCTTATAAGCGTTACTTGACTCGTGAGTACCGAATTTATCTACGACCTCCTTCCTGTTACGGAAACCCTCCTTAGTAAAAGTGTCTTCAGATTTCGGAATATTTTCGGAGAATGCGCAACAATAAAAGCAAAAAGCACTATCTCGAGAAATGTTATATTCTAACCAAATAAATTGTCTATACCAGTGGTCGAAGTGAGACGGTATGCGGTGGTATGCCATACTGTCTCTGGTTTCTCAGTAATGAGGACATACCGTCTCTGTTTTTTCAGTGATCAATAGCCGGTATGTTGAATCAAAATCATAATAAAACATACAACCTCTGCTTTTTTTCCACTTCGAACACTGGCCTATACCACTCAGATCGGAACTGGCGGTCATTTTTATTAGGGTACGTTTTCAATTGAGGTTGGAAGGGACCTAGACCTACTGCCAAAAATGTCTTTGCCTTTTCACAACCTTTGACTGGATCACGATCTTCTGAAACTTCATCTTGTGACACTGTTTCCAAAGTAATACCGTCGTTTGAATTCTTATCTTCTGAGACTTCATCTACTGAGAATTCATCTTCTGACACTGTTTTCACACTAGCACTTGAATTCTTATCTTCTGAAACGCAAGAAGTATATTGTGTAGTCACTATTTAATTCTCTCCCCTGGCACTGTCAATATTGCTAAGTTTCGGCTTCTTACTAAAATATTTCAACAGTTCTTTTTTTTTTGTTTTTTTTTTGGAGCACTGCATATTAGTCACAACAACTTTCTGTGAAACTTGAGAAATGTTCAAATACCCCAGGTAAAATATAAAAAATGAAACCACTATACACCGATACACGTGAAGGCCATATATACGAAAAAAACCTTGAAACGAGCTGCTCACTGCTAAGGGCGCCGATTTCTTTTTAACTTTAGGGGCAGGGGCATTCAGACGTAGGTTTGTATGTTCATAAAAAATACAAAATACATATTCAGAAAAATACATGGGACCCATATGAGCTTTGGGGGCCTGGTCCCCTGGCCCTTGCTCACTGCAAACACAAACTTCAGACTAAATCAAGTGTATTATTTTTGGTTTGGGTGCCAGGGTGGCTATTAGTAAAAAAAATCGTTGTTTTAACCTTACAATGCTCCCATTCCACTTTACAACAATACCAGATGTTGCTATTTTTGTGACTTACAGGGAAAGCAATAAAATATCTTTTGTATTTAGGACCACAAGATTTCCGACAAAGAGCCGAGTTCTGAATGTCTCTGCTTACCCTTATAAAACACTTCCTGTATCCCAGAAAACAGACCGACCTGTTTTTCCTTTGACCATCAACGAACACCACATCCCCTTTCTCCAGCACGCTCAAAGTTCACTGACCTTTAGTAAGATAAATGTGGCAAAACATTTATTGCAAGACATTACCAGATATGGTTAAAATCAGAGTTCCATTCCCGTTGTTATTATAGAACTTTTTCAGACTTAAGGACAGTTTACAGTCGAACATTTTATAATAATATCAGCATAGATACCGTAAGACAAATTTTTTAATAACTGTCCATTGCCTAAGAAACAACCAGAATCAGTAAGAGAGAAGGTATATGAACATCTCTAAATATGAGCATTTTTAAAAAAAACATATATTCAATCAGAATTTTACACTGCCTCTGTGATCCTCCACCCCCACCCCCCAAAAATGATCTGAATAAGTCCTATATTTATTCAAATTACAGGCATTTCTGATGTAACAGAAAAATAAAGAAATCATGACAATACAGTTTATAAATTATTATCACCGTCGTAAAGGAACATGTAATGTCTAAAAACGAAAAAAGCAATAAAGTGAGGTGTGAATCAATTCAGATCGCGTGCATCGAAAGTGAGTGACAATTAACCAGCTAGTAGTAGAGAGGCAGTGTCAAGGCTTAAAGTGAACCGGAACACTCGGCAGTAAGTTCTGGCAAATCAGCCTGTTCATGTACAACAATTGTCATTTTAGAAACATTGTGCATTAATTTTTAATTAATATTTTGGTTCCGTCTATGAAACGACTATTAATATGATCTATCAAACCAGATCTGGAACATGGATCAGGGATTATTTACTTCCATTGTTGACTGCGTTCTCGCAAATCACTGTGGATAAGCATTCTAGTGCGGTGGCTTTTCACTGAAGCCACCTTAAGCCCTGGGCAGTGTGTATGCCTAACAAGCAGCATTTTAAAGGTGGGGCATAGCCACGAACTCTGTTCCGATCGCCCATCCTGACTGAGTGACTGAGGTTAAACCTAGTATCTTTTTTCAGGCCAGGGTCGCTGTTTTTTCACTTCCTTGCCCCTCCTTTCTCTTGGCCTCGTTAGTCGCCTAAAGATCTTAATACTGTGAAACAAAACATAAAATTAAGCAAAATGATGTTGTATTCGCTTCAGCTCATTTTATAGATAACACTGGATGACTACCCTAATAAACTTCAGAAATGTGGGGGCAGTTACCTCCCTTGCCCCCCTGCATGGGTGATCACTTGAATTAGTTTCAAGACTGTTTCTGAGTAAGTACTTTCTTCAAAATAATATTAAAAAATATAGAAAGATTTTCGAGACATTCAAGTCGAGTCGAGATTTTTACGATACATCTGTCTCGACTCGTCTCGAACTCGAGTCGAGTCGAGGCGAGATTCGAGACTTGTCTCGACTCGTGCGCATCCCTAAAAATGCCCGTTATTAGTGTCGAATCCATAGTTTTTAGAGTCGGTGAAATGAACAGTAACACTTCCGATGCACTTTAGATCCAAATGCATCCCCGCAACTAGGAGGCGGATATATATATGATCCAAAATGACCGATACTAGTGTTGAATTCATGTTTTTTGGGGTCCTGAGATGAACACTTCCGATGACATTTAAAGCCAAATTCAGCAACGCAACGTGTGGGGAGAAGATGTGGGTATATAAAAATGGTCGAAAATTTTCGATATCTGTGTCGAATCCATACTTTTCTGGGTGGCTGAGGTGAACAGTGACACTTCCGATGCCGTTTAAATCCAAAATCAGCCCCAATTATTACTCCTAAAGGGAGAGGATGACATGTAATAGTAAGTGAAAATGACTGACACTAGTGTCAAACTCATAGTTTTGGGGTTCCTAAGTTCACTGGTGACAGTTTTGATGCTCCTTATACCAAAAATGAAACTATTCTCCAGGTATGAAGAACGGGTATTCTGCTAGTCTTTAAGAATAACGAACGGAAGTTTCACATGTTAAATTCTTTAATATATTTGTCGCTGCTCAAATTTACGCATTTATGCGGTGTATGTGTGTATATGTAAAGAAAATCCTTTCTCTTTTTGAGTTCTTCGAAAAGTATACAAATAATAAAGAGGTATTTTTTTATCAGAAAACTAAAAAGTAAAATTAAAAGATATTGCTTTAACAATTTTTCCTGCTAGCGAAATACGTTGTATGTATAGATGCTGCAGACACGTTACAGCAAATAAGATTAGCATCAGGTGAATAAATAGTTTTTAAATTACATTATCCGGGTTTTGCCAATATTTCCGAACAAAAGATTTTTTTCTAATGGGTTCAAAATTTACAAAAATTTACACAGCACAAGGAAGATACGTGTATCCATAAAATAGATATTCGATTTTAACAAACTGGTATTAACTAAAATGATTCTGGCCCTGTTATTTTAACACTTCCCTGCCATGAAACGGTAACTTTATAAGATTACTTAAGATAATTTAAATGCGTCTATATTATTTAATCTAACTTCGATTATATTTCAGAACTTTTTGTAGCCATAACTCCATTCTATCAAGGTGCTAACTTTAAAGGAATGGTGTAAATATATTTATTGCCATTAAATTTCCCTATTCTAATACAAGAAACATAACTACTCAATGATCTTAACTGTAAAGCAGTAAATATAAAATAGTGTAGTTTTCATTTTGAAAGTATAATGTGTGAAACATTCGAATATTTCTATTTTTCCCAATCTTTTCGTTTTTTTAGGTTCGGGAAAACGGTAAAAAAAGTTGAATTTGTCTTGGAATTCTCGTATCTCCATTCGAAAGAAACCAATTTCTTAACTAATTATGTAATTAATTCTTAGATTGAAATAGGTTGTATTATGTAATTCGTGTATAAGTGCAGAACAGATAGTGATAATAATAATCTTAGCAGTACAAATATAGCTGTTACTATTGGAATTAGATACGTTCGTAACATTATTGCCAACTAGTTGCTGCATCGTCCCAATTTCGTGTAGTGGTGGTAAATTTCAGAACTAAAGCAAGTGAATGAAAAAGGCACAAGTCCTAAATGGCAGAAGTCCTAAAAGGCAGAAGTTCTAAAACGCACAAGTCCTAAAAATCATATCGCGGCAGAAGTCCTAAACGGCAGAAGTCCTAAAAATCATATCGCGGCAGAAGTCCTAAACGGCAGAAGTCCTAAAAGGCAAAAGTCTGGATGTCACCCATACTTTATAGAGGTATATTTGTGTTATACTTTGATTGAAAATTTACATTTTAGCTTTAATAAGAATGATATAATTACAATTAAACCAAATAAAATTTCAGGTATGGAAGAAGGTCAATTATTGTTTGTTGTAATGTACATAGAAAGAGAGCTTTCCTAAAGACGTTTGCTATATAATAAATATGGATATTTTTGGTAACATTAAAAGTATAAAGAAGAATCTAGAAAAGTTTTTACGTCAAATTACACATCCTGGGATGATTTTAAGAACAAAAGATTGGTTAATGTATCTAATGCTATTCATAAACAAGATGTTGTAAGATTAGAACAGCTCGAATCAGTGAAAGAAGAGTTTAATTTACTTACACGAAAAGAAATTGTTGAATTTCCATGTCGATTGACAGAAGATGATGGTGGGAAAAAAGCCTCTTTTGTATATAATTTAGCTGAGGCCTACAACTTTGTTTATAGAGGTAGGTTAATGCATATAGAATCGAGTCTTAATAAACATCTTATAGACTTATTTTTAAATGACGCTTTAGTTGAAAGTTTTCCATTACACTTTAATATGCATGATCAGCTAACAATTTGACCATCTAAAGATTCTGAATTGAAAGAAGGTAAATTATTATTGCTTATTATGTATATAGAAATAGAAGATGAAGGTGAAAACGAATCAAGTGATGATGATGATAATGTTAAAAGTATATTAGGTAGTGATAAATTTTAATTATTTTATTGATTTTCTATACAATAAATAATGGTGATGTATTGTGTTAAATGTAAGAAATCGACAGATACGGAGAAAGATACCATTATAATTTAACAAAAAAGAATGGAAGATATCTAAAGAAAGATATTTGTTCTGTATGTGGTGTTAGTAAAACTCAATTCGTTAAAAAGAATGATTGACTATATGATGGTAAAAGTGTTAGAGAAGACATTATAGAAGAAATTCCCAAACCATCTAGAAAAAACTTTGACAGATTAAGTGTGGTTATAAAATGTATCGATGATCTTTGGCATGCTGATCTTGTTGAAATGGATGGGGGAGTTTTAAAAGGTGTTTCCAAATTAAATAAAGGTTATAAATATCTGCTAACGATTATAAATGTATTTTCGAAATATGCGCTTGCTGTTCCTGTTAAAGATAAGAGTGGTACGAATGTTACAGAAGCATTCGAATCCATATTAAGAACGAGAAAACCTAGTAACTTACAAACTGATCAAGGTAAAGAGTTTTACAATAGAGAATTTAAGAAGTTAATGGAGGAAAATAAGATTAATCATAACTCAACCTACAGTGGTAAGAAAGCTTCTGTTGTTGAGAGATTTAATAGAACACTTAAACAAAATATGTGGAAAAGGTTCACAACACAAGGGAATTACAAATGGATAGAGATATTACCAACATTGGTTAGTGAGTATAATAAAAGAGTGCATAGAACAATTGGTTTAAAGCCTATAGAAGTTAACAAGAAAAATTAGCGAACAATATTGGAGAAAGTGTATAAGAAAGAATATAAGCGTGTTAAACCCAAATACAAATTAGGCGATTATGTTCGTACAAGTAAATCGAAAGGGTTATTTGACAAAGGTTATACACCTAATTGGTCAACAGAAGTATTTGTTATTAGTGAAGTGTTTTCATCTAATCCACCAACATATAGAATTGAAAATTTAGAAGAAGAAGATGTGCATGGTAGATTTTACGAACCAGAACTATTAAAGACGAAACATAAAGATGAATACTTGGTGGGAAAGTGTTAAGAAAGAAAGGTGATAAAGTATATGTTAAGTGGCTAGGTTTTGATGATTCACATAACAGCTGAATACATAAAATTAATGTTGTAATGTAAATATAAATATTTGCCTTTTATGGAATAATAACCATAAAAGGCTAGCGAACCGTTACTCTCTGTGTTAGACGATTATGTAAGTGTGTAACGATTTCGAAAGAGTTAATACTTGATATGACAAGATGGTGAATGAGAATTTTTTTGTGTGGGTAATTAGTTAAGCATTAAACAAATCAAATGTTGTAACATCGAATGCTAAATTCAATATACTATATAAATCAGATTTATTATGATATTTTCTTATTACAACACTCCAATCCACAAAATGTCTAAATACATATATAAACTCTACAGAGAGGTCTTGATAAATTGAAATGCTATCCCGATAAACGCGGTCTTTGAACTCTGCAATAAATTCTTCTGTTAAATTTTGAATTATTGAAATCGTTCTCCAATCTACTTTGTCAGCGTAATCTGTTATAAGGTTTTCTGATAATTGCTGAGTCCTACATAAGCTCCACCAATCAACTCTATCTGCATGTTTTCGTATAAAGGCTTCAGAGAGTTTGCTTCCATAAGATATAGCATCAAAATCAACTCTGTCTATAAATTCATTAATAAATTCTTCAGATAGGTTTTGATTTAACGATACTTCTCTCCAATCAACTCTATCTGCAAATTCTCTTATAATGTCTTCGGATAAGTCTTGGCTATCCGAAATATTCTCCCAATCAACTTTATCAGCTAATTCTCTTACAAACTCTTCTGATAGCTTTTTGAAAGAACATATTTTACTCAAATTAACTTTCTGGGGATATTTACGTTTGAAGTCTTCTGTAATGTGATCATAGTTATATTCCTCCTGATAATCATCATAACCTATAGATAACCATTGTTCATCATTCAGTGAACCAAACATCTCATCAGACAAATTTATAACGTTTACATAGAGAATGTTTTGTATAATAAATGCGTTCTTTTCTTTAGTGGCTTTCTTGAACAAATGATCTAACATACCTATGGACCCGATAAAATTTATTTCCTCTTCATCATTATAACCACCAATATCTAAATGTTTACATACACAATCAAATATAGGTACGTAAGATAATATTTCCTTAGCACTAGTCATATTCACCTGTTCGTTTTTATTCTTAGATTTATTAAATTTATCTAATTTTTGTTGGTTTTCTATATAATAAATATGGAAGCACATTTTGATTTCTTACATGATAGACTTAAACTAATTCGTCATGATCTTAAACTCTTAGAAGCACTATTAGAGAAACAAATACTGATAAAGGAAAAATAATTATTAATAATGCAACAAAAAACATCTGATTTGAGTATTGACGATGAATATAAAAATGGTAGTGATGATTATGACGATGATCAGTAAGTTTACAAAATGATTTAATTTTAATATGTGTATATGTAACTTTAATGGTTTATTCCCATGAAAGCCGCGTTCTAATACAACGCGTAATATGTTGACAATGACAGGAGTGTACAATGTTAAGTGTTGTATTGGTATATATGGAATTAAAAATAGTACAAAAATGAACAGAAATAATCCGGCGATGATAAAAACTTGAGTAGTAGGCTTTTCTATATATTAAAAGATGAGTAATTATATTAGATTTACTGTAGTGGAGTTAAGGCGACGATGTAGAGAAAGGGGAATCAGAAGATATTCCCGATTAAGAAAACATGAACTAATAAACTTTCTTAAACAATATGATGATGAACAAAGCAGAATGCAGATTAGAGATATATTCTATTTAAACAAGAAATAATTGAAGAACGAAAAATCAAAGTTGAATCAGTACCAATTGATGTAAAACTCAAAGAAACGACAATGAATTCAAGATTGAAACATGGGAATTTACAACAGATTACAAACCACAAGATCAACTTGAACAATATATTACTGCAACATCTAAAGCCATATTCAACAGATTACAAATTAGCTTAAGTAGACATAGTTCATTATAAGCTAATCTTTATATAAGTTGTACATATAAGGAAGGTGAAGAAACTCAAAACTTCTATTTTAACACTGAAAACCAAGAAATATATCAATCAAGTAATTTAAAAGAAGAAATAACTAAGATGAAACAAAGATTAAGAACAAGATTGGATGAGCTTCAAGCTAGAGGTTCTGGTTGGGCTCTTATAAACTATAACTTTTTACAACTAGCAATCGTCAAATATACACCGTATAGAGGATCAACATACATACAATTACCTAAACAAATTCAAAACAAAAAGGCAGTAATTAATGTAAAGAATGAAGATGAAAAATGTTTCTTATATTCATTATACAGAGCCTTATATCCTACAAATTCACATCCTGAACGAGTACCAAAAAATAATGAACAATCGTTAAACTTAGAATCTAAATTAAAAAATATTCATTTTCCTGTAAAACTAAGGGATATTCCAAATGCTGAAAAAAATACTTAATGTTTCTATAAATCTCTATGCGTATGATAAAGACTATTCAATCTATATACTACATCACACACAAAACAAGCAAGAAAATCATGTCAATTTATTATATATAAAAGAACAGAATGAAGATCAAGTTAAAACACACTATTGTTGGATTAAGGATTTAAGCAGACTAGTATGTACACAGTTAACTAAAAAGAGTGCTCGAAAATATTTATGTGATAGATGTTATACTTTTACTCACAAGACGCTTTAAATAAACATGAGCAAGATTGTTCGTTAAATGAACCAGTAAAAATAATAATGCCTGAAGAAAGTAAATGTTATGAATTAAAAAACTACCAATACACAATGAAAATGCCATTTGTGATTTATGCTGATTTTGAATGTTTGTTACATAAAGTTATGGGTTGTGAAGAATGCTATCCAAATAACGAGCCATATACGAAAAAATATCAACAACATAAACCATTTGGATTTTTTTATTATGTAGTACAGAGCGATGGAAGTAAAACCAATCCTGTTTTGTATAGAGGTGAGAACGCTGCTAATAAATTTATAAGACTGTTAACAAAAAAGCTAAACACATATCGAACATATACAAACAAAATAACGAATTACCATTAACAAAATTCAGAGAAAAGAGTTCAATTAATCTAAATGTTGTTATCACTGTAAGCAGGAGTATACTAAAGAAAATTATAAAGTTAAGCATCATGATCATATAACAGTAAAATTTGTAGCGCCTCTATGTAATTGCAATTTAAAAGTCAAATACCAAAGTTTGTACCAGTGATCATACATAACTTGACAGGATATGACTCACACTTGTTTATAAAATAACTTGGATGTAATAAAGAAGGAATAGATCCAATACCCAATAATGAAGAAAGATACATATCATTCAGTAAAAAGGTTGGAACTATTAAATTGAAATTTATAGATTAATTTAGATTTATGGCTTCTAGTTTAGACAAATTATCATCGAACTTGAAACCTGAGCAAATGATACATACCCAAAACTTTTATCCTAATCAAGAACAGTTTCACCTTGTATAAGAAAAGGTGTTTACCCATATGATTATGTTAATAATTGCGATAGGTTTAGAGAAAAAAATTACCGCTAAAGGAAGCATTCTTCAACAAGCTTATGAATACACATATAATGATGAAGATTATGAACATGCAAAGAAAGTATGGGAAACATTTGACAGTAAGAATCTCGGACAATACCATGATTTATATTTGAAAACAGATGTATTATTGTTAGCAGATGTGTTTGAGAACTTTAGAAAAACATGTCTTAAAGCTTATGACCTTGATCCTGCTTGGTATATGACAGCACCAGGTTTAGCGTAGGATGCAATGTTAAAGATGACAAATATATATTTAGAATTGTTATGGGATTATGACATGGTATTACTGGTAGAGAAAAGTATAAATGGCGGGACTAGTCAATGCTCAAAAAGATATGTTAAAGCAAATAATAAATATATGGGAGATTATGATAATAATAAAGAAGGTTCTTACTTAATGTATCTAGATGCCAATAACTTGTGTGGGTGGGCAATGAGTTAATATTTACCGTACAAGGGATTTAGATGGTTAAGTGAAGATGAGATTGAAGAAATAGATTTTACAAGTATAACTGATAATTCTGATACTATTTACATATTAGAAGTTGATCTTGCATATCCTAAAGAATTACATGACTATCACAAATAGTATCCATTAGCTCCTCAAAATATATGTTCGCCTGGTTCCAAACAATCAAAGCTATTAACAACTCTATATGACAAAGAAAAATATGTAATTCACTATCGAAGCCTAAAACAATGTCTTTCACTTGGATTAAAACTTAACAAGATACATCGAGTAATAGAGTTCGAACAATCAGATTGGTTAAAGAAATATATTGATTTAAACACACAAATGAGAACGAAAGCAACAAATGATTTTAAAAAAGACTTCTATAAACTCATGAATAATTCAGTATTTGGGAAAACTATGAAGAATATTAGAAAGAGAGTTAATATTAAACTTGTAAGTGATGAGAAAAAATACGAGAAGCTTGTAGCAAAACCAAATTATAAGAGTACTACAGTTTTTACGGAAAATTTAGTAGCATTTCACATGAACAAGGTTAAAGTGCTATTTGACAAACCGATTTATGTTGGTATGTCAATTCTAGTTTGTCAAAATATTTAATGTACGATTTCCATTATAATGTGATGAAACCAAAATATCAAGACAAAATAGAAGTATGTTATACAGATACCGATAGTTATATATACCATATCCAAACAGAAGATGTGTACGAAGACATGAATAATTATATTGATTACTTCGACACGAGTGATTACTCTAAAGATAACAGATATATGATACCACAGGATAATAAGAAAATACTTGGTAAGATGAAAGATGAACTTAGAGGAACAATCATAGAAGAATTTATTGGTTTAAGATCAAAAATGTATTCAATCAGATTAGAAAAAGATAAATGTAAGAGAGCAAAAGGAGTTAAGAAATATGCTGTAAGTAAAGAACTATCATTTAACGATTATAAAGACTGCTTGTTCAACCAAAAAGAATATTATAAGAAGATGAATTTGATTAGAAGTTATAAGCACGATATGTACAGTATAGAAGTAAATAAGTTAGGATTAAGTTTTGTGGATGATAAGAGATGGGTTTTAACCCTTAAACGGCTAACGTGAGTCCAATGGACTCATCGCGTATAATTTTTATTCAGCTGCAATTTATTTCTTGCTCAATATATGTGACTTGCTCAATATATGTGTAGATATGCTATCGGTAGGTAATGTAAAGTGTGAATACAATTCGGAATTGAAAAAATATACAACAGGGTATGTTTTAAAATTATTTTCCTAAATACGTAACACAAAAGGCCAACATGAGTCCAATGGACTCATTACTAACTTTCGTCATATATTTGAGTTCCCAGTGGAAATATAGGTATATTTTTCTTTAAATTATTAATTCTAAGATACGTTTGTATCAGTTGATTCTCGTTGTGGTGCAGGTAGTTGAACTGTTAGTGTATGTTAGTACTAATGTAAGTGCAGAAGTGGCAGCTTCTTCGAATATCGTATAAGTAATTCGCCAGTTGTTGGAGGATGAAAACGAGGACATTATATGAACTTGAAGATATCGGAAATGTTTGGGAAACTGAAGCATTAGAAGTTTCTGATACGATTAGTAATTCTGAGATTGAAGATGTTGGGAATCGGTGCCAAAGTAATGAAAAGATTTTCTATGCAAAGGACGGAACCACATGATATTCTGAACCTCCTCGACCATAGAAGACGAAATCTCAGATCATCATCAAATGGGGAGACAATAAGGTTCCTTTCTGCAAATAAAACAACCGAAGATACCTTAGACGCTCTTGATGTATTGAATAGTATAGTTCGGTACACCCATGAAGATAAAGTATGTGAACACAGAAGACGCAACATGCAGAATCAGTGGAAGCCGGTCGACGAGAGACAATTGGAGTGTTTACTTGGAAATATGTATATTACTAGTCGTGTCAAAGCTAAAGATCTAAACATAAAACTGCCATGACAAAAAGTATGGACAACCAATATTTCACGGTGCGATGACTAAAAACAAATGTGGCCCTAATAAGTGAAGTTTGGGAAAGAATGAACCAATGCTCCAAAAATCACTATGATCCAAGGGAAAATTTCGAAGTAAAAGAAATTTCCAATGTGAGAATTATTTCACACATTTTTATCTCGTCATAACATTGCTTCGCAATGGTCTTACACTAGCGGAATCAGTGAAAAATCAAAAGAAGTTCGTCCCACCCGAATTCTTACTAAACAGGAGGAAGGAAGAGAAGTCATCAATGCTTGGTTTCCAGAAAGATTTCGCACTTGTGTCTTATGTCCCTGAGAGAAACATCTGTAATTCTTCTCTCAAGCATGCACCATTCTGGAGACATTGACGTAAGAAAAGTAACCAAACCAGATAAAATATTGAATTATAATGAGACTAAAGGTATTGACACGTTGGACCAATTGGTCCATGAATATTCATACCAAAGAAAGATCAACATATGACCATTTACTTTTTTCATGAATATGCTTGATGTATGCTTTGTTGCAGTCTATGTTGTCTGGAGTATATTACATCCTGATCGGAAGATTTACAGAAAGGATTTTCTTACTTCAACAGCAGAAAGTCTTATCCAGCCACATGTTGATATTGATAAGAGAAGTGATGTAGGTCTTCACAAATCCATCCAGTCTGCGACTGCTGAGTTCAACAATAGTGATATAATGCATGTTACCAACGTAAAGTTGGTGAAAGAAAGAAAAAACACTTTTTTTACTTGGAGATGCGCAAAAGGACGAATGCAAATTCAAACATGCACGATCTGCCGAAAGCATGTGTGTTCTTAACATTCTGTTGTACTTAGATACCGCAAAAAATGTAAATCAACAAACAAGTAAAACGAAAAATGTTCTTCAGTAGTATCAGAAGATTACGAGAACATTCCAAACCAATAATTGCATTATTTATATTGTTTCTAATAACTTACAGTACTTTAAAAAAGAGGTTTCTTGAAAGTCGTATAGTTTGCGAACGTTGTTCCTACTAAAATTTACAATTAAATTTCCACCAAAATTTTAGTTCAGATGGTAACACTGACTGGCTTGCAAACACTGTAGGAATACGTGGTTGTTAT
Organism: Thermobia domestica; assembly: GCF_964235325.1. NCBI lineage: Eukaryota > Metazoa > Arthropoda > Insecta > Zygentoma > Lepismatidae > Thermobia > Thermobia domestica. The sequence goes on along the minus strand of NC_137457.1, from coordinate 43,798,419 downwards.
ACTTACATATTCCGTCAGAAACACTTAAAAATTTTATAACGAAATTACACTTCGTAACACAATATAAGGTCCGATAATACGTTATCAACAGTGAGAGTCCATTGGACTCACCTTGGCTGTTTATGTTAAGAAAATAGGTTGGCCGTTGTAGGGTTAAAGGATGGGGTAACTACTCTATCATGGGGACATTCTAAGTTAGAAGAGTTGTAGTTTTAGATGTAAGATTTTAGATTGTAAATTTTTAGATGTAAGTTTTAGATGTAAGATTTTAGATTGTAAGTTTTTAGATGTAAGTTTTAGATGTAAATAGTTTATACTTAAGTGCTATAAAGTTCTATTTGATCCTTATGTAAATCCTTTTGTAACTAGATTTAATGATTTTTGTAGTTTTTGTACCTGGATTTTAGTGATTTTTTGTAATTTTTATAACTAGATTTAATGATTCTTTGTAATTTTTTATAACTAGATATGGTAAATTTTTGTAACTTTTATGACTAGATTTAGTGATTTTTTTGTAATTTTTGTAACTAGATTTAGTGATTTTTATAACTAGATTTAGTGATTTTTGTAATTTTTGGAACTATATTTAGTGATTTTTTTATAATTTTTATAACTAGATTTAGTGATTCTTTGTAATTTTGTAACTAGATTTAGTGATTTATTTTAATTTTGTAACTTGATTTACTGATTTATTTGTAATTTTGTAACTAGATTTAGTGATTTTTTATAATTTTTATAACTAGATTTTGTGATTTTTTTGTAATTTTGTAACTAGATTTAGTGATTTTTTTTATTTTTGTAATTAGATTTAGTGACTTTTTGTAGTCAGATGTAAGTTTTTATGATTTTAAATGTCATAAAAGCCTATGCGATCTCTCTTTAACATTGTAGTTATGGGAATACTTTGCGCCGTGTAGCTTTGTATAATTACTTGGTTACTTCTGCGCTAGATTTTTCTAGATTTTTTGGTCCCGAAGTGACCATGTCCTACTACTTCTCTACAAAATATCTAGTTTTTCCTCCAATTTTTCAATATTATTTAGTAATTAATTCTACACCATGCTAGTAGATCTATAGGCACTATATATACAGTAATAAACCAATAGGGCTATATGGAGATAAGAGAGAATTGTTATTATTACAAGTGGGAAACAAGCTGTAAATATAATATCCATATTCTCCTCTCCTTCTTTATACGGTATACTGCTGACTGGCTTAATATAATTGTTCGAAAGTTCACACTCTATCATATTTCTTCAACCTTCATATAGTCGGAACATCGAAGCTGACTTTCCAATTGCTGAAGTTCCAATTCGCATTGGATTCCTTTTTCGCAACATCCGAACAGAGAACAATCATCTCTAATAAATATCAGAAATAATCTAGGAGTATCGTGATTTAAAAACATATTTTTTGTTGCTCATTTCCAAGCGAAAACTTCCGTTGGCCATCTTGGTCACTTGATTTCAATCCCTTTTTAAGTCGATCGAAGAAATCTCGATGATAGTTCAAACGCAGTTTCTTTCTTCCGTCGCATAACTTCAAACAATTATTTTTATAGTCTGACATCGCAGAGGTAACATGAAGGAACGGCATACCCAACAGGCAATCACAGGGTAACAACTCGACCATTCTAAAAATTACAGTTCGAAAAAGCCCTTAAAAATTCAATTAACTAGATTTCTTCACTCGTGGTGAAGTTGAATCCCAATGGAGTATGCACAGTTCGTACGTCAATCTTGCTTATATATCGATTAACACAACAACGACTAACCAAATTCCTCGTGACAAGGTTAAATCTCGATCCTCCATCTACGCAAATGTTTGTCAATACATTGTTAAATTTTCCGGAGACAAAAGTTGCTACTAAATCATCTGTCCCCGACGGAATACTATTAAACATTTTATTTGAGCGAACTACCCATTGATACTTTTTATTATTTCCATTTAAGGAACCCGGAGCAATCGAAATCCTGACGTCGTCACTCATTTGATTTGATTTTGTCTTAGGTTCTTAAGGAATATTTTTGATCATTCGATCTGACTTCTGAAACTTTTGATAAGTTTTTAGAAACAACCATTGTTTCCTTTCCTTTATTAACACCCATCTGTTTATTATATTATACTTGTTCCCGAGTATGCAAAACAACCTGCTGTGAAATTTGAAGAAGTTCCATGCTATTATTCGGTACATAACTATTAGGCATTCTGAACCTCTGAATCGGATTCATACCACTAAGTATAATCCTGACCATATCCCCTTCACTAAAACCCAAGTTTAAAATATTCATTGAGACTATTATTAGTCATTAAGAAGCTCACTAAAATGTTGCTTTCTATAGACCCTTTTACTTATTAATGAATGAATACTAGTTAGAGTAATAAATCTTGAAACCATATTGTATTTAAATTGTTCCCAACTAATGTTATTATTCAACGCTGAAGTTACTGACTTCAGTACAATGCCTTCACATTTTGAAATCAAGATGGACAAAATCACATTAAACGAATAATTACTATCGAATTGAATCTGATCTATTTTGACCAACATCTCAAAAATCTGATAGCTATTATTTCCACTCACATTCCTGATACTCGATATTCTATCTTTTAAATAAGAATAAGATTTCATGTGAGCATACCTTAGCATTAACTTGTGTTCTAAATTCAAATGAATACGGTTAGCTCCCAACTGAGAAGCTGTATTTTGAATAGCTTCTTCTCGTTTACCAAAATCATGAACTCAAATTTCTGACTGATTATTGGAATTTATAACAAATCTGTTATTCCCTACTCTAGGAGTGGAACTAAGGATATCCGAGGCTATTCTATAATAGTTTCCTAACTCTAGGTATCTGTTATGATTTTGTTTGTTATTTTAAGTGTTAATATTCGGGGGAGAGAATGAATATCTGTCATGTAATGACGGATCAGAAAAGGTAAAACGATGTTCATTTCTCAATATTATCGGATGTAAATTCATTCATTAATTTGATTAAAGAAAAGTATACTGATGTCATTACGGAAAGAGTGGGTGTGTTAATGGTTATGTAGGTAGGTTATCCTTGTCTGAAAAAAAAAACGTTTAAACAAAACCATTTTAATGTACCAACAAACAAAGGGAAAATATGTGAAGAACAAATGCAAGATTTAATTCGGCAAGGAATATTAATTGAGGTGGATCATTCCGATTACACTAGTAGTTGTTTTCTACTTAGAAATAAAAATAATACATATAGCATTGTTGGGAATGACTTAATAGTTAACGATCCTGGGAATGAATTAACAGTTGAGAATGAATTAATAGTTAACGATAGTAAAGGCAAATGAATTACTAGTTAACGATTTCCGAACATTGAGGAATGTTTGTCAGGGTTATCAGATAAAATGCTTTTCAGTAAATATGACTTACGCCAAGCATGTAACCAAATTGTTTTGTATAATGACTCACGAGAATATAACCACTATTGTTATCCCTAAAGGTTTATGTTAGTATACAAGGGTTCCCGTTAGGCACTGTATATACAGTAATAAACCCAATGGCGCTAGAGATGTTTCAGATACAGCGATAGGTCATTTTGCATTGAAACATTTTAAGCGTTTTATAAGAATTTAATAATAATTTGAGGTGAAGGTGGTACAACACAACAGCGACATTACAAGAATAGTTAATTAATAGATGATATGAAAGTATACTCAATTAAAAGAACGTCTACAGTTTCTGAGAACTAGTATTGGTGCTGACAACTCGGTTTAGAAGAGACCTTTGGACAATATTAACTCTCGCCGCTCGAGTGTCAAAGAGATTACTAGACCGTGCTGTTCTAGCGGGAACACGAAAATTTATCTGACTTAACTACTGTTCACATGACATGTGGCCATTTTCACTTTTTTGCAAAAATATTAGGTCAGAAATGTTATTTCTCACTATGGAAGGTTAGATATTGAGGGATTTTAAAACGTAATTTTTTGGAAGTGTTCTTAGGTGAGGCACTCGGTAGGATAAAATGGCTTAAAATGAATTAATTACGGAATTTAATTTTTTAGTGAGTAAGGCAGGCCATAGACTAGTTAAGAGAACAGTAGTCAAGAGTGGGAGCAACATATGACTTATAGAAAAAGCTTAAGTAATTAGGAATTTTTGTGTCAGTGAAGCGTTAAAGGAGTCCCAGTTTTCTCATAGCAGTACACGTTATTGTGCTTATATGATCCTCAAAAGTATGCTTACTGTAATTATAGTACCAAGATCTTTGAAAGAGGAGACGGGGCTTATGATCTTACGACCAATTTTGTAAATGTGTTATAGGTTCCTTTTTAGAGAAATCGTGAGAGAAGCACATTTTTTAATGTTTAAGCTAAGTTTCCAGGAGTTACACAAGTTGAGAAGGATGGAAGAATAATGTTGAGGAGTTATCGCCTTGTACTCGGATTGAACTTGTCTGTTGGGTCTGCAGTCATCAACGAATAAAAGAATATTGGTGGAGCTTTTTGTGAACAAAGAAGTCAGATAATATATGTATAATAGGATGAGAAATGATCCAAGGGCACTGCCTTGAGGAACTCCAGAAATTACTGGAATAAGATCAGAAAAGTAACCTTAAAATGAAACTCGTTGTGTCCTAGTACGGAGATAGATTCAAAGAAGACTAAGTAATTACCCATGTAAATTCAATCTAGAATGAAGTTTTTATACAAGAAGATAGTGTGGGAATGAATTGAAAGCCTTATCTAGGTCCAAATAGAAAATGTTGAGTTGAGAATTTACTGAGATTCTGTCCACAGCATCGTACTGAACAGTTAAATTAGTAGCACAAGATTTTCCTGGCAACAAGCCGTGTTGTGAGATTTATAACTGGAGCAACAAATTGAATCTCTTCCAACAGGTAGGAAAGACACTTTCTACAAAACAGCGATTTAATAAATTCGAATGGTTTTGAGAAAGTGAATTGGGAACGCTGCGTAGGAAGCAAGTGTAAATTTCTTCTGGCCCATAGACCAGCTGCTGGGTCCACCTCAAAGTGGTATTGGTATAAGACTAAGATAAAGAATAAACAGGGTGAAGAGGGAGAGGGAAGGAAGGAGAAGCGGGATGGGATGAAGCAAAGCTATTAGCAAAATATTTATTAAAAACCTTAGACTTTTTCATTTGCACATGCATTTTTGTAGGTCAGTTTAGTCCGTATACTAGAACTATTTGTTAATTATTGTCTAGAATATTATTTGTATCAATTGTAATGGGCTCAATGTACTACTCGTACTTTCTTTTCATAAGATATTTACTATGATTTGTAATATCTGTAAAGTTCTTGTAAGTATATTCACTGGGAAAATCCTTCCATAGCTTCAATGCACTTTTTGTTGCGAAGTATGCACTTTCGTTCCTCATCAAACGACGGGGGCAACTTTAAGAAGGTCTCTTACGGAAGGGCACAAAATCTTTAACCACAGCCTGTATGACGTCAGTAGAATTGACTATTTTCTAAACTAATATTTAAGTTATAAATATAGAATATCACTATAAATTCATAATATCATTATAATCATTCATTTCTTAACTGACGTTCTCAAATTATTATCTAAAAAAAATATCTAAACCTTGTAAGGTAATTATTACAATTACTTCATTTGCGGTCTTGTTCCTGTAAGAGAATTCGTCAAGGCTGTTCAGGAAGTAACTCAAAATTAAAAATCCATATTCAAATTTAACTTTCTTGGTAACATTAAACATTTGGACAACAATAAACAAGTAAGCGCTTTTATGTTACGGAAAACAAAAACAGTAAAACAAAGAGATATAACTTAGCTTGTCTTCCCTAATTACAGCTTTCAGTAAATTGATATTCATTTTCAGGTTAGTGTTCATGTTAGTTGCATCGATTCGAAATTATTTAAAATTTGAAAATTATCATTAAGCTATTAAGGTCTGTATTCGTAGTTGCAGCAGCAAGTTTGATTTAAAATATATATCAATATTAAATAAATTTATTTTGTCTCTAACGAAGACTTATTCCTTAGATTATGAAAGCTATATAAGATGATTGTAAAAACGGACAGGATTGTAAAAACGCACTTACCATCAACATGTGGAACACATATCATCAAATAGAAAATGGTGAGGAGCACAGCAACTGTTTTAAATACTTCCATTTTTTACGCCACCTAGAAGTAAAATATGACATCCATACTGTTATTTACACATAATAAGGATATTGCTTTTAAATCTACGATACGCTTTAAATATATTTGTAATGTTTCAAATATGATGTTCCATTTGATTCTTATGGAACGAACTATCTAAACATATTTAGTAGCTTCATTTAACACTACCTTATCAAAATTATTAGTTTGATCGTCATTTTGTCAAACACGTATGAACATTTAGCTTCTAACTTAAACTTGCATTGATTTGTTATATTTTTGAAATTATTAGATTAAAGGATTCCATCTTCAGAAAAGAATCAATGAGTTATATCTTAAAATAATATAATATAATTTATAAAATAATATAAATTCTGCTATTTAAAGTTTTTGGCTTAACGTTTGTCTTGTTTCACACTTTTGTACGACGATACAGACGCTATAGCAGGATAATGACTATATTTTCAACAGAAATATTTACAGGAAATTCTTTGAAATTATAGGTGTCATTAACACGTTTATTTCCATGAACATAACATAATCATTATATACTTAGAATAATGTTTCCAGGACTAAATTTATTTATTGAGCAAATTCCCAGGAAGAGCATAACTTTGCCATTTTACACAGCAAAATATTGACGAAAGAAAAAAAGACAACTAAAATAACATAAAAGAACCGTGTTAAAGAAACGCTGTAAGAGTAACAGTATTTCGTCAGAAATCACTTAATTGCTGTTCCTGATACCGGGTAGTTCGAAAAAATCCACGTCAGTTATTAAATTATTATAACAGTTCGGTAGTCTGTAAAACTAAAAATCTCAATATAATTGCCAACCTAGAGTGGGCAAGATTGAAAAGGTAGGTATTCTGGCTAACGTGGGAAGGGACATATAAAGTTAGTCCCTGAAGTAATGTTTCCGTTCTGAAGTTTCGATTAACTATTTTACGATGAAATTTCAGGTTAGAGATATTTTTGCGTATTCCCTGGGTATTAGGATGGCGCAAAGGTTCATCCTTAGATAATATTCGACGTGCAAGAGCACGAAACTAGAGTACAGAAATAAAGAAATTGAGATTTGAGCCAAGTTTGATGAGATGTGTATTTGGTGTCATGGCCTGTATGCGAGAGCAATGTTCGATCTTGGATGCTATTATAGTTTTAGGAAAGTTGCTTATGATGAAATTGTACTTAGTTCAGTAAATCGATAAAGAAGCCCCAACATGCGCAAGGAATTCTTGTAGATTGGGATGTTGTTTTTAGGGAATGTAAATTTTGAATCAAAGATGACATCATGATCACTGTGACTGGAAGAAATTGTAAAATGGAAATCAATTATACCTTATGTGGAGGGAACAGAAAGTTTTTACAAAGTAACTCTAATTACAATTTCTTACTGTTCATTTTCAAGTGCAAGATTTTACATAAGCCTATAAGGTAATCCATGCTTTTCTGTAACACAATTGATTCATGGAGACACGAGATTCTCTGTCTTCAGCGAAAAGCAGAAGGACACTAGGATTAAGTGATAAGTTCGAGTAAAGATCATCCATATATAGGAGAAATGCCATGGGCCCAAGTACACTCCCTTGAGATCATGGGTTGCGAATTAAAGTCGCCCCGCAAAGAATAAACTCTCTCTCTCTCTACTGTCCTTCACGTAACTGAGGATTAAAGAGAGAAATTTACCAAGTACATGCTATTCCATAAAGAATGGCATCACTCTTTAAGGTTGTTTTCAGGAAATAATATCTAAGCCCAACATCGGGTATCGACGGAAGAAAGGGAACCAGGTTTGAACCTACAAACCAATATTTGCAATCGGGAAATGATTTGCAGTTATGTGTTTCTTCTTTTAAATGTAATAATACTTGTTATGAAGTATAGATAAAAACCAATATTGATTGAAATACGGTACTCAATGATGCATTATTTCGAAACATTAATCTCAGTATATGGTTAATACGTATAAGAAATAATATATAATAAATATAAAATAACATCTCGATATGTAAAATATCCTTTCCTTATGCAAATGACTGATGGATGTTAAGACATAGAACATATTTCTCGCCTACGTAGTGAAAAAAATCAAAATTGAACAGTAAATAAAAATTTCATTGCCTTGTAAGTCCGCTATACGTCGCTAGAAGAAGATTACCAAAAGTGCATGTATTAGATTAGTAGTAAGCTGTTGGATTTCAAATCGTAATGTCAAGAGTTCGATTTCCAAATGCTTCATTCGTTTTCTTATGAAATTCTTTTTTTCGTAATGTCCAAAAAATTATATAAAATATTTACATTATATCTTATGAAGTATATTTGTTTGCTACTGTTATATAGAGTGCACTTCACAACACTCTCATAACAGCATATTATTTACGTTCTTCAAATATATTCTTATAGGGATAAAAATGTGTATAAACAGACAATCGAAAGTCGGATAGTGGTTCCAGACGAACAAATTTTCCAGATACCCCTAAGGTCACGTGAAAAGACTTAAATTCTTTTACAACGGAGAGTCTTTATATAGAGTTTCAGTTTAATTCTCTGATATGCTTTCCTATGTGCATCTCTCACCGTCTCGCTTTGTGTGTGTGTGTGTATGTAAGTGTTTCGCAATATTCCAAGTTTAGTGCAACGGTTGCAACATATATGAGTATCATTGTCATTGAGTACCGGAAATTCAAAGTTGTGATTCTTCATCTTTTCATGTTAGATCAAAGGCAGCAGCTAATATTTTGTTAGTAGTATTGCACAAAAGTCGGATACAAGGTGTGCTTTACTGCTATAAATATTTGCAGAAATTTGTATGTAGCCCTGGAAAGGGTTGTTTTTGCGGGTTAAGGTGAAGATATATACATTGTGGCCAAGACCTTTCTGAATGTATTACACGCTCCATTCTTCTCGGCATGGAAACAATTCAATTGGTGACAAATCTATCTCTTTCCCTTACCTCCAGTTCTGTCTCTGCTTTTTCTCTGTCATATAATATGACAGAGAAAAAGCAGAGACAGAACTGGAGGTAAGGGAAAAATATAGATTTGTCACCAATTGAATTGTTTACGCTCTCCCAGTTTGTAATATGAATACTTTATATGTGCACCCTCGAAATAAATTTCATATATGCACATTTTCACTACAATTTGTCGCCACCCAAAAGGAAAAATGTAAGTAGTTATTCACGTGTCCCTCCCCGAAAAAAATTCTTAAATACGCCACTGTATATTGATTGTTTTTGACGCTTCCTATCCATATCCGTGGAAAGTGAGAAGTACAAGGAATATGAGGGGGAAATCCCCTTTGGTGATGCTGGATGTATGCTACAAATAGAGGCACCATTTGAGACTTCGCTTGACGGAGGCAAGAGCACCACCGACATAAGACTTTCACATTTTGTACTAGTATATTAATAGACAATTGATTAAAGTATATGTATTCCTCAAACTCTCGTGGGTTTATTGTGCCCTCTGTTTGCCCTAAATGACGCACTTGGCTACATCTGTCATAGTCTCTCTTGCTATTGTCATCTGAAATGACCCCTGGTTATAGAATACATCCAGCATTGCGAAAGAGAATTTTCCCTTATCCCCCTTGTAATTCGCACTGTCCACTGATAAGGACAAGGAAGACTAAAAACATTTTTTACACAACGACTATGGTAACCATAATATAACTAGTGATATCAATATATATAGGCGCATTTAGAATTTTATTTCGGGAGGGTGATGCACAAAACTTGAATAAGCACTTACATAAGCAAAGGAAAGGAACTGAAAAGTTATGAAATTGTGGGATGGTAGCCCGGTTTTGTGTATTCATACGGCTAGCATATTGGCCTGCGGAACCAGAGATCCTAGTTTCAATTCTCTCGCAAAGTAACAAATTTATGTGTACTCTTTTGTACTCAAATAAACAATCCCTACATTTTAACTTCGATAAAAATTATGTAAATTAGTCGTAGATTATTTACAAGAAAATACAAATTGCAACAAAAATGGTTTGTTTTTGTTGTAAATAACCCTATGACCTCTGATAATAATAACTCTATTACTAAGTACCACTTCATAAACCTAGTTCGCAAAACAATTATCGAAATTTGTTTTGTGTGTAACTTGGATAAAATACTAATTGAGGCTAAAATGTATAAAATTAATATTTCGGAAAACAGATAAAAAGGTTCCCTTGCGCGGGAATCGAACTCAAGACCTCTGAGGCTAGAATAATATTTTAAAAATTATTAGCATACTTGTCTTCGGTGAGAGACATCTGAGTTTGAATCGTAAAGTAAATTCGGTTTCAGAATGTAAAAGCGCATATTGTTTAATAAAAAGGAAGATATTTTACTGGCAATTTTCCAGAGTAGGATGACCGATTGATTTACATGTAACACTTCCCAAGTGTAACACTCCAATTTTGATAAAATTTTGGAGGTAGATATCACACGTAAATGAATACGTGCTTTTTTTTTTTACTTTCTGCAGAAGCCCCACCTAAAAGTTTGAAAGTTGACGCCCGAAAGGCAAGAAGAACTCTGCCAAAATGAATGAGATTGTGCACAGATATTGTAGGCGTAAAAGGAGGGAATACGTATTTCGTATGTTCATGAAAAAATGGGCGGAGTGTAAACGCTGTGTACGTGTCCACTGTTTGCAATGTCTCCAACTACGAGCCGTCAGTTGCAACGATTATCGGCGTACCTCTCTGCATGCGAGTGCTATTACCAGACTCCCAGTATCTAAAGTTATTACCTCACCCACCAGTAAACAGCTATGTTTCCAAATAGAATACTCCTCTGGAGGAGGTGGCCGCGGTGGCTCAGCGGTAGAGCGTTCCCCTCTGGTTCTTTGGGTCCCGGTTTCCATCCCAGCCTCTACCAAGTGAACTTTGTGGTGGACAAACACCGTGTGAGTGGGTATTCTCGGGTTTCTCCAGTTTCCTCACATTTTCTTCATTTCACCATTTCACTTATTTCTCATAATCACAGTCTCCTTTAGCCTAACCGGCATAAGCGTGGGACGTAAAACAAAGATCTCATTTCATTCATTTCACTTCCTCTGGAGGAGGAATGATAGAACCACTAACTTCAAATAATTAACTTCACGAAGTTTGTTTTCGACCAGATCGGTTTAAGATCCCCTTTTTCCTTTATTTCCTTGAACTTACTCAAGCGAGGCAGAGAGAAAAGATGCGTTAAATATCTCTTAATACTTTAAATATCCTAGAACAAGCTTTCTTGTCGACCAATTCTAGATTAACCTTTCTATTCACTCCGTTTGCAAGAATCTTGGGTAGTTCTTAATACAACTAGAATACCAGACTCAAATTATAATGAAAACTCATCAAATTTCCTCTTTTTGATATCTTTATTTCAATAAAGAGTGAAGTATAGCTCAGAATTGTCTATGATTTGTAGATAAAATATTTATTTGTCTCTATTTGCCCTCCCGAGACTGAGAAGGGCTTAAGTATAACTCTATACTAATCCGTAAAGAATAGGGAATTAGGTTCTACTATAATAGGTCTAAGAATTTCCTACTTTAGTCCTTAAGACAAAATTACATAATCTAATACTCTAATTAATCACGGTCCACTCAGGACACGTTCTCTTACAAGCTGATAAAGCGAAGGAATTTACAGTACTAAAGGTGCCTTCACCAGTTATCCAGCACCTGCCCTAAACCTAAGCGAGGAAAATCCTGGAACCAGACCATCCTCAAGAGGGATACTATCTAACGATTTACTAGGAATAGGTTCAGAGAGGAAATAGGAATATACCCTAATAAGAGACCTTTCTAGATCAGCACTCAGATCTATACAGATAGCTTAAACCTATTCCAGTCCAATAGCATTTTAGAGCGGAACTACATGTGTATTTCAAAAGCAAACTATCAGCCTGGCCTTACATAGCCATACGTCAGCCGCACTCGAACCAGGAGCCCTTCAATTCAAAAGCAATAAGCCTATACACTAGACCCAGGCAAGGAGCCAAGGCTCTAATGTAAACTACTACCACTGAATTTCCTTGTTAAAGCATTTAAAGAGAAATCGCGAGCTAAACATTATCCAAAATCAAAATATATTTATTTATTTCCTTAGATTGAGAAGTAAAACAAATAAAGCTCTACGCTACCCGTGGATTCACTTGCCCACTCGCTATACTATTCATGAACCTTTCTGCTAATTCTGAAAATACCCTCACGACAGTCATCATTTAAACTGTTTTATCCAAGGAATTCCCATTCCGTGAAATGGAACCAGAGAAAAAGAAAACTCCCTCTCCTGCTATTCGAATCACTAAATGGTTCCCCACCTCACGAGAATGCCTTTTATATATATGTGAGGTTCGAAAAGATATCCTGTTTTTGTAGCAAAACTACCTATCGAACCACTATAACAATATAGATATACAGAAATTTTAAATAAACCCTCGTATTAATTAACGCCAATTCTTGGAAATAAAACGATACCAGAAAACATTCAGAGGAGAGCGAAGTACAGGCATTTTTTACCCAAACAATTCCTCGCTTTTCCAGACAGCCCTGCATCCCCCGTCAGACCAAATTAGGTAAGGAATTTTGCTACTCTCTTTACTGACACCCACGCAAAATAGACATGAGCAAAAACAACAAATTCTACGTAATAATAGTTTTATTCATAATTATTAACTTTTTCATATTAATGGACGCATCAATATTTCCTATACAAGTTCAATTGAGAAAAAATTGATTTATTGTTCCTCAGTAGTGGAGCAGTGAAGTGAAAATTAAGTGTTTTCTATGAACTGTTTTGTCTTGATAGTATATTCTTGCACTGCTCAACAGGCTACAAACTGAGGCTCTCAAAAGACGCGCGTCAGAGTGTTTACAAACTTCATGATAGTACTACGTATTGAGTTTGCACTTTCACATATCTTTATTAAGTTGCATAGATATTTAGTGTTTAAATAATTCAATATATCTGGCATCGAAGTATAAAATTGTGTAAGAGAATGCAACTTTGTTTCTAACATTTTATTGTGTTGTACGTCAATGACGAACTTACAATGGTTTCGTCTGCCTATAAGTGACGGCGAATTAGAAGAAGATGTAATTGAAATTTGTACCACGAAGATCGTGATATTTTATATGCCGAAGAGAACCTTTTATGCAACATAATGAGAGTGAAATATCTGCAGAGAATTCTTTTGTCATTAGTTGATTCACCGCACTCATTCGGTCGTAAAAATCGTGCGCATTAACGATATCGTCCCGTGATCGTGTACAAGTTATTGGGCCATTTTATATCAAGTGATAATTTTTGAGAATAGTTCAAAAGTGTTATTGTGTTATCACGCGTTTTTAGATGTTTTATTTTCATAAAAAATTAGTATCAAATATAAGTATTTTCGCAAATATCTATATCTATATCTATCTATCTATCTATCTATCTATCTATCTATCTATCTATCTATATATATATATATATATATATATATATATATATATATATATATTCTCACGGCATTGTCAAGGCTCTACATTTTTATTTTACATTTATTATTGCAACCGGGTGTTTATGACTGCAGTATACGGTAGCCCGATCATCACCCTTGTTCTTCGCGCGCACAGTCAATCGAAGAACTGAAAACGTACTCTGTACACAAACAGGCTATGGTTGTGAACTCGGAAAGCCTGGTACTGCTGTTTGTCAAGGTCAAAAAGTGGGAGAAAAATGATGTGTAGATTGTAAAGAGGGTGCAACAGTGACTCATGCTTGTAACAAACATTTTCATTTGCAGTTCGTGCACATTCCGTCTGTAGTTCTACTGTGGCACAACGTATATTGTAACTGTATAACTATTGCAAACCGCTTGTAGGACTATTGGCGTATGTGACGACCGAAACCATGTTGTCAGCTCTGACTGCGATAAGGCACTGCCGTGCTGTTTTGCTTTTTTTCTCCTTTGCCATTTGTGAGACGCCAAACATGTTGTTTTTGCTTGTTGCACGCGCTGAACGGGTTCCTGCGGAGCGAAGTATTTAAGAAATTGACTACATATTCTTCTTTACGATAGTTTTAAATTGGTTAACTGTTGAAAAGAATACGAAAATAAAGCTGTACTTGTAAATGCATATTAGTCGGGGACGTAGCTACTGGCAAACGTAATATTATTGGGTTCTGAAGTAAAACTTTAAATGAAGCTCAGCGAGCGTATACTACAACTGAACAGTAAACACTAGCGATAGAATTTCTATTCGTAAATGGGGACATCTACTGTATGGTAAACAGGTTAAGGTGTATACTGACCTTACCTCATTAGAGTACCTACATAAAATCAGAAACTGGAACTTTCGTTTAGCTCGTTGGAGTCTTGAATTACAAAGTTTTGATTCGAAAATCATTCATATTCGCGGAATAAAGCTAGTGACGCCTTGTCTCGCATTATTTTAGCTCTTGAAACTGAAATTCATACGGCGAATAACTCCGAAACAATACCATCGTTTTCCGGAAATATGACCATACAGAAATAAATTGGAAAACAACGTGAACATCTAGAATATAATTCAGTCATGGAATTTCTTCAAAAGCCTACCGACCCATATTCGATAACGAAAAACTGGAAATCTCGAAAAATGTCATAAACTTGAGAATGGTGTACTTTTTTTAAAAAAAAATTACTTTCCCAAATTCCTGGTGAATTTGTATTCCACCTTCATTAGTTCGTGTCGTTGTAGAACATGTGCATTGTCAACGAGTTCACTTCGGAATTGAAAAAAAAAACTTTGGTTTTGTGAATGAAATTCTTATTGGAAATCCATGAGAAAAGATATTAGTAATTTTATTAATAACTTTATAGTATGTAAAAAAACAAAGGTAGAAACATCACCTCCGGCGAGACCAATGGAAAGTATTACTGTTAATCGCAGTACGTATTTCCATTGACATCTTAGGGCCGTATGTTTCTTCTTCATCAGGTTATAAGTGTGCATTGTCAATTATGGATGTTTCTACTAGATATTATACTTTGTACCCCATGCGAAATGCAACCATTAAGAGTGTTTTGCGTTGAAATGAAATCTTTGAGTTTTACGTCAAACGGTTATGCCGGTTATTCTAAAGGAGACAGTGATGATGAGTAATGAATGAAATGGTGGAATGAAGAAAGTAGGAGGAAACGGGAGAACCCCGAGAAAACCCACGCAGACGGTGTTTATCCACTACAAAGTTCACTTGTCGGAGGGTGGGGTCGAACCCGGGACCCCAAGCACCAGAGGTTAACGCTCTACCACTGAGCCACCGCGGTAACTTGAAAACGTAGAAGCAAAGTTTCCCTCCAAGACAATGAGTTATTCACAATTTGTAAAGCGTTTGCAACGCAATTTTCTTATTAGTTCCCTCTATATAATTATTAAATTTTAACCTTATATTCTTTCCTTTCCTTTCGTGCGCATTAACGATATCGTCCCGTGATCGTGTACAAGTTGTTGGGCCATTTTATATCAAGCGATAATTTTTTGAGAATAGTTCAAAAGTGTTATTGTGTTATCACTCGTTTGTAAATGTTTTGTTTTTATGAAAAGTTAGTATCAAATATTAATAGTTTGCAAATATATATATATTCTCTTCTAATATGCGTTGGAAAGTAATGTTTAATAGCATTAAAGTGTATGATTTTACATTGTCCCTTTCTTAGTGAATGGAGGATACTAAATTTTAGGTACGTGCGTGACCTAAATTAGGATTTAACAAGGATTCTAATTTGGAAGAATGTCTTACTTGGTTAGCAGATAAGCGCGTATATACGAAAATCGATTTACGCCAGCCCTATTTTCAAATTCAATTAGATAAAAAGTCCCGAGACATTACCACTATTGTAATGGCTAAGGCGTGTTAACAGTATACCCGTCTAGCAGTCGGAACCAAGACTGGAAGTAATATTTTGTCGAGAGCAATGGAAAGAGTATTAGGAAATATGATAGATGAAGGAGTTAAACTTTTTTGATGATGTTTTTATATCTTCCCATTCCATTGAAGAGCATATGAAAACATTTGAGAAAGTCTTGGAAAGGTTTAAAGAATATAATATTACTGTGTACCTGGATAAATGTTTTTATTTGTAGTATTAAATAGCTAGGCTATGTTATAGAAGGCAACCAGATGGAAATAGATACTAGTAGAGTTTCAGATATTAAAAATATACCACCTCCGAGAAACAGACGTGGGTTGATGAAAATTTTGAGTTTATTTAATTATTATTCCAAGTTTACATATGAAGTTCAAGAGTTAATGCGACCAATTAGTGCTTTGAAGTAACCTAAGGTAAAATTTGAGTGGACCATGGAGCATCGAAGATTGTTAGGTAGGCTAAATAATTTGTTAATTGAACATGTAATTTTAAAAACGCCTTACTTAAATAAAAGATTCGTTGTTAATGTCGACGTGTCAGGGAAGAGCGTAGCGGGGTGCGTTTCACAAGAAAACGAGAAAGGCAACTTTCATCATGTTGCTTATTTCAGTAAACGACACTCTGAGGCTGATAAGCACCGGGGTATTTATGAAATTGAGTTTATTAGCCTTGTCAAAACTATATCTCGTTATAAACGTTATTTAGTAAATGAATTTGACGTGCTCACGGATAATAAGGCGTTAACCTGGATATTAAACAATAGTAAAAGACTCCTCAAATTTGGTCCATTGATATAAACGTTATGTCAGTTTGATTTTAAGATCAAACATGTTCGGTCAGCTGATAACACAGTAGCAGATTTTTTAACCAGGATGTACGACATTTTTGAATTTCCAGTTTTAGAAGGACCAGTTGGATTAGCTGCCTTTAAGAATAACATGAAAAAGGCAAATATGTGGAAGCTTCCTTTGGTTGAAGATTCTACAGATAAGTTGCAGCGGGAAGATATCGAGCTAATGCGATAATAGAACAATTAGAGCGTGGGGAAGATGTTTCTGGCTATTTCTAAATAATAAGATCCTATGAAGAAAACTATTGTAATTCCTAAGAAATTACAAAATGTTCTGATTGAGTACCATCATGATGATAAAATAGTTGAGGGACATTCTGGAAGTTATAGAACACTGAAGAAGCTACTGAGGAAATGTACTTGGAACAATATGAAGGAACACTTTAAGGAGTATGTTACCACGTGCGATATTTGTCAGAAAACGAAAGAAGTGAATCAGAAGATGATGGGAAATTTGGTTTCTGAATTCAGCAGAAGAATAAACGCCAATTGGAGGTTTGATATTGTAGGAGCTTTTCCAAATTCAAATGGGTATAGGTTCATCTTAATTGGAGTCGATAATGCAAGTAGATTTGTTGTATTAGAAAAGTTGAGGAATATCAATTCAACGGTGATAGTCAATAAGATGATGGGGATTTTCAGCCGGTCAGGTTTCCAGCAGACCATATCGACGGATAACGCTTCAATTCTGTGTCAGAGACTTTTAAAATATTCCTATTTGGATTAGGTATTCGTCATATTAGATTGAGTCCATATCAGCCTCGAGGAAATGCATTTGAAAGATTTATCAAGACCATGAAGGCTGCTTAATGAGCTTACATTTCCAAGAAACAACATCTGTGGTCCAAACTAATTCTGCACAGTTCACCTTAAACATCAGTGAACATCAGGTACTGAAGATGTGTCCAGTCGAGTTGTTTTTAGGACGTCCATATTCAACACCTTTAGAAAACCGATGGAACATCGTAAGTTCCGATTATGGAGATAAGTCGGTTGCTGAACTATGGAATAATGCAATGGAAAACATGGAGAAAAGCTGGGGTAAAAGGCGTAATTTGATGATGAAAAGGAGGAATCCAGTAAATTTTTGTATAGCTGACAAGGTATTGTTGAAGTCTAATGTAAAATCATCATTGAAAGACAGAATTGCTACATCATTAGCCAAAAATGGTATGGTCCACTTGTTGTAAGGAGATTTTTAACAGATCTTATATCAGATGAAAATGATTCACCAGAATCTTATCATAGATCGCATGCCCTTAAGTTAAAGTATATAAAGCTAGAAAAATTTTAAATCGAGAAGTTCATAATAATAGTAATTCTCAATAAAAACATCCTTGCTGAATCCTTAGAATTTATATTACAAACTATTTTTAAAATAGTTTAGATTGTTCTTAATTGACTTTAGAATTCGAAATTCGAAGATAAAATTTTAATTAAAGTGTATATAAATACAGTTTGTTGAAGTTAATATTGATGAAACGTTAACTTATTGATATATATAAAATAAATATTACTGTTACCATACTAAGAGAAAAATATTTAATATATATACTATTAAAAAATAATTGAATATATTTCAAATTTTTCGTTTAAATTATGTAAATTGAATTGTTTGACGTGGTTAATAATGTTTTTGTGTTTCTTAGCTATCCAGGAAGAAGAGTTGGAGAATTTTTCTCTGAGGCGTCGAGGTTGTAACAGAATCGTCACAAAAAATAAGTATTGTATATTTAGGTATATTATCTGTTCAATTATTTATCTCTTCATCATTAAAAAGGAAAGATAAAAACTTCTCAAAAATAAAAAGATAAAAAAAGAAATCAGCGAGAGAAAGACAGGTTAAATTGTGATATCGAATGTGAGAAGATTTCCTTTGCTTTCTGTGAAGCTCTGCCAAGGTCGTTTGCGTTAGCGCTGGTAGGGCGTTGCGCATGTTCGGTTTTCGACAACTGCGAGCAGGTCGCTTCAGCAAGGTTGAATCGTGATACTGGATGCATCGATATTGTGTTGCTCGATTTAAGTGAATGAATCAGCAGCGTTTGAATGAATTACGTTTGAATTTTCGTCTTTTGATTGCTATCATGTTTGAGTTGGTTTCCTTTTGGTGGCAGAATAAGAGTCTCAGAAAAGTGAAATGAGAATAATCAACTGTAGTGAGTATTATGTTTCTTCTGTTGCTTTGCTCCGTATACGTGATTTTTCAAATTTGTGTGAATTCAGAGTTAACTGAAGTCTTGTTAAAAGACGGAAAAGGAGCATTGATTTATTATTTCCGTTTGGTTACTAATAGTTTCAAGAGAATGAAGTAAAGCCACCTTTTTAACTCAAGTATAAAACGGCAGTAAATAAAAGATCTTTTAAATTTTTGCATGAGGGAAATTGACGATTTCAGTCCTATTTTTCACTTTGTGTTAGTGGGAGAATTGGGAAAGGTTAATTTGGAAGAAACTGCAGCTCACTAGACCTTGGTTTATTCTCATTTTCTTTCTTATTGAGTCTGGAGCAAATTACGGCCAGGAATTCGTAAACTCGGGGAACTCGAGGTAAAAATGATTAAAGGCGAGTTGAATTTTCCTTATTTTGACTGTAGCGTGTATTGTCCTCGTTCATAAGTGTTAATCTGGGTTGTGATTTTGTGTCCACATTCGATTAGAATTAAGTTGTTAGAATTGACTCGATTAATATTTGAAAATCCAGGGAGAGAAAAAAGCAGCAGGATTGTATCCAAAGCCTTAATAATATAATTGGTTACTTGTTTCCTTACAGGTTTAATGTTCCTAAAATTGAATATTCCCGTTCATTATTCTTATTTTTATATAAGGTCAATTCCGAGATAAATATTCCGGGCGTGTGATTAAATTAGTTTTTCTAAAAGGTAAAAAAAAGTTATCGTTGTTTGAACTGTTTGGTCTTGATTGCGCTAAGTTTGATAAGTTTTCTTTATAAAACATAATTTTACTTTTGGATTATTGATTATTTTTCTGACTATAATATTCTGTGAAGGATCTAAATTTTTTCATAAAATTAATTTTTGCTTTCCGTTCTTTCTTCATTTGCTAATTTATCTGAAGTTTTTGTGGGAGTGAGACCTCTTATTTGTCGGAAAGCAAAGGAATTTTTCAAATTTTACTAGAAGAGTTCATGTGTAAATCGCATTTGATGCTTGATTTAAAATATAAAATATTTTGCAAAAAGATATAATATTAGTGGTGTAGTGGTAAGGTCCTTGATTGGCCATTGAAAGTTAAACTACGATTGCTTATTTGGAATAAAGCTTTGAACATTTTTTTTTAAAGTTCGCCTGAGGAATGACAAAATCTTTAACTACCCTTAATCTTGGAGTAGTTGTGATCGAGTGGTGGGATTTAGTCCTGAATTTTGCAGAGAACTTCATAAATTGTAATAGTATTGTAATAACTTTTTAAATTGGAAGTGTTGTTTCTTATTTATTTAAAGTATTTAACTGATTTGTGTGTAAATTTCTCTCTGTATTTTCGAAAAACTGAAATCAGCAGCGCATATTTGATGTGTCTGGTGTAGGCTTCTCCTGCAGCCTTTATTGGACTTTTTCAATTACTCCAAAACGCTGGGGATGGAAGCGTTACAAAATCGAAAGAAGCATCCAAGGAATCAAAATTTGAGGAAAACTCTGTATGGTACAATGGAAGAGGTTCTAAGTTAGAGTGAACGTAATAAGACTTCATTTTATGTAGATATTAAGCATATTATGTTGACTTAGTCCAAGTCTATGAATAAAATTGTTCATAAAATAAATGCCGTTTCCATCTTTAGTTATCCCATGCATACTGTCCTGCCACGTCATGGAAAGGTTGCAATCACCCAATATTAAGACTTCACTATGTAAAAACGCGTATAACAGTGCGTCAAGGCAAGATTCTAAGTTGTAATGGGGGTTGGTCTTGTGAAGGCCTATAGAAGTATCCAATAAACACTGAGTGAGGTTTGGAACATAAACTTCTACCTAAATAAGTCAACAAACCTGATCCAAATCTCGTCTCATCTTGCTCTTCCAGTTACTAATAATACAAATCATCACTGCACGAGATATGCGGCGTTTATGATAAATGGATAAATTATTTATAAGGTTAATTTCGCCGTCGTTCAAAGGATTATTCAGCCACTATTCGATCATGCATAACAATCCTGTTCCCTTATCTAACCTAGGTTCTATGAGCATTCAAGTAATTTGTTTTTTATACGAAGTATATTTTCTTAATATATGATAAAAGCACTGATTCATCGGCTGGGACAGGGTTTACATGAATAGCAGAACAGAGTTGGATTCCAAGAACAGTAAAATAAAAGAAAATATTTCAGATCAATGAAGTTTTGAACTGCATTGGTAATCTCGGGTATATTTGTCCTTTCCCAACCAACATTTGAAAATCGTCTCTGTGATACCTTCCTTCCACCCCTCTTAAGGAATGTTCATTTAGAATAGGAAGTCAGTCTTCCATTCTTCGCGATAGTTTTGTAAATATATTTGTGTGGAAAAGGGTTTGAAATTATGTTCATTAGCTGTATTAGTGACAACTATAGTACGTTGTCCCTACACTATTTTACCACTTAGAATCATCAACCAAACATTATGTTCAGCTCGATTCTTGGAATGAACCAGTAATGTGCTTGTTGTATGATATTTAGAGCAAAGAGCGGGCCGAAATTCATTTATTCAATAAACTGGAGAAAAAGTAGTGCTCACTAATGAACTAAAAAAATACAATCCATGAGAAATTACAAAAATAACACATCCATTTTTCGTGATAAAAAGACGAGTTTTCTTCCATTGTCCTGAAGTATAACGATTATTAAATTCCATAATCCTTGTCACAATTTATTTTTGTAATAGGAAGGAACGTTAATTAAATCGTCTTGTTAGCTAAATTTCACACATGAACTGAAATAAATAAAGAAATATTCTCATCTGGATTGGGACGATGATTCTCTGCCATAGCAAATGTAAAATATTATATTACATTACCTTTCTAAAAATAAGTTATAAGATATACATATTTGTTTCTAACTGACGATTAGTACTCTTTGCTTGTTTCATCAAATACTCAACTCGAATTTTATCTGTGGGTGTTAGTGTTTGCTAAATCCAAGTTCTTAAAAAATATATAGGTAAATATTATTCAAGAAGGTAGTAGAGGTAAAATTACCGATCTGGCACAAAAGAGTTCGGTGGTGCCTGATCCGAAGTACTTGATAGTCCAGTGTCGCACGATAGGCTATGGCTCGCATACCGTCCAACCATGGAAGATCGAACACCCTGAAAAATCGTTCTCTTTTATGAGCACATTTTGGGGGTATATTTATTCCCTTTTATGACCACTTTTTCAAGACCTATTTTAACATGGCAGAAATTACATAAGACTATATAACATAGCCCATGACACACGTACCATCAAACCATGGAAAACTCGTTTTTTATGACCCCATTTTAAGGGTGTATTCGTTCCCTTTTTTGACCACTTTCACAACCCCTATTTTACCATAGCAGAAATTACAAAGAGACTATGAACATATATTTACGCAACCTCTGTGTATAAAAGAGTTTGGCTTATTTTTTCAACTCCTATGTATCATAGCAGATCTGATAAAAATGACTTATTCCTCAACTCCTATTTAACATAGCACATATTACACAAGATTACGGAACATAGAAGAAAGGATACTAACATAGTAGAGGCGTACTAGTCCTATTTCCCGTCCGTTATCCCGTCCGTTAACATAGCAGACTACGGACACGTAGCAGAGATAATAAAAGATTATGAACACATTTTCGAACCCGTATGTAACGTAGCAGAAATTATATAAGACTACGAACACGGAGCAGAGCTGATAAACGAGATTGGCTTATTTTTCACCCCTATTTTAACATAGCAACAGTTACATAAAACTATGAACACAGAGACTACGAACGCATATTTTACAAGCACTTCTATGTAACCTATAAAAGACTTCAAACATAACAGTGAATAATGGGGAGTTTATATGTTCTCCTTTAGGACTACTTATATCAACCCCAATTTTAACACAGAGACTATGAGAACCTATTTTCTCAACTCTCTATGTATAAAAGAGTATAACTTATTTTTAAACCACTATTCAACAACCCCTATTTAATACAGTAGAGAATATGTGTACAAGTTCCCTTTTATGAACACCTATGTGACACTGCAGAAATTAAACAAGCATTCATATAGCAATGGATGTCCCAAAAGAATTGAACGTCGAGGTCAAAGTCAAATATTTAAACTGGAAGAACTCATAAACGAAGCCACATATTGAGATGCTGTTCCCACATTTAGTAACAGGTCATCAAGTACTACATGCGGCAAAAGTACAGGCCATCGAGGTCTAAGGTCAAATATTTAAATCCGAATAACTCCTAAACGGAGCAACGTATTAGGATGCTGTTTCCAAATTTAGTAAAAATTTGGCAACTACTGAATATCCCAAAACTACTGACCATCGAGGTCAAAGTTCAAATATGTCAACGCGAATTACTCGCAAACTTCGCAACGTATTGATTTGTTATTTCCTCATTTAGTAACAATGCGTCAACTGCTACATGTTCCAAAAGTACTGACCATTGAGGTCAAAGTCTAATATTTAAAACAGAATAACTAATAAACCGAGCAAGGTAACGCTGGACCAATTACTCCTGTCTCCACATTTAGTAATAGGTCATCAACTACTACATTTCCAAAGAAACGGTCTATCGAGGTGAGAATTCAAACATTTAAACCCGAATAACTGGTAAACGGATCCACATATTGAGACGTTATTTCTACATTTAGTAACAGGTCGCCAACTGCTACATGTTCCATAAGCACTGACCATCGAAGTCAAAGGTCAAATATTTAAACTTGAATAACTCGTAAACGGAGCAACGTATTTAGGTCCTGCATCCACATTTAATAATGGGTCACCAACTACTATATTTTCCAAAAAGTATATAATATCGAGGTGAAAGATAAAATATTCAAACTCGAAAAACTAGTAAAGGGAGCAATGCATTGAAGACTTGTTTCGACGTTTAGTTATACTACTACCTACTATATGGCCCAAAAGTACTAACTATCGCGGTCAAAAATTAAACATTTAAACGTAAATAACTCTTAAACGGAGCGACGGATAAATTATTGTGACCAAGTAGAAAAAGCGAAGAAATAAATTTGAGTGATTCATTTACTTTTGTATTAATGAGAAATAAACAAGAAAGTCCATTTTAATTCGTTGAGTGTTTTATTCCTATTTGGGCTATTCAAATGTGTACTAACAGGAAATGCAATTTTTAACTACCTCAGATTTTTTTAACCATGTTGCACTATTTAAACAAACGAAGGGAAAAGATGAATGACCCATTCAATTTTGTACCAATGAGAAATAAGATTTTAACTAGCACATAATATTTATAACTTTTTGTATTGTTTAAAAAAAACAAACTAATAAATTTGTACTAACCAGAAAAACCGAAGAAGTTTCATTTTAACTAACTCAAAATTTTATATAATTTTGTAATACTCAAATAAGTGAAGCAATTCATTTGTGAGGCTTATTCAGTTTTTTAGTAAGCTGGAAAAAGGAAAGGAATTAACATTTTGTACTAACTCATATAAACGAAGGAATAAATTTGTGTGGCTCATTTATTTTTGTACTAACCACGAAAAAACGAAGAAAGTAGATTTTAACTAGCTCAATATTTCTGTACTACTCAATCAAATTTGGGTATTCCGTTTTATTGTTGTACCAATTAGAAGAAAATCAAAAAGGTCCATTTTAACTAGTTCACCACTTTATACTATTTTCTACTACTCAAATAAACGAAGTAATAAATTTGAGTGACCTATTCAATTTTACACCAAATATGAAAAGAATATGAACACTTCTCAACTTTTCTATTAAAAAGATTAAAGAAACGTAGAAGGTCAATTTATATTCCTTTTATACTATTCAAGTAAACGAAAGAATGAATTTGGATGTTCTACGGTGTATTGATATAAAAAAGACAAATAATGACAGTTTTCACTAGCTGATCATTTTATACCATTTTGTATTTCTCAATAAAGAAAGAAAAAATGAGTGAACTATTTAATTTTGTGGCAATCAGAAATGCCATTTTAACTACCTCCGAATGACTATAACTTTATGTGCTATTCAAATAAAGGAAGGAGTAAATTTGTACTAACGAGGAAAAAGCGGAGAAGTTTCGTTTCAACAAACTCAGAATTTTGTATCATTTTGCAATACCCAAATAAACGAAGAAAAGTACAGGAATAAAATAGAATACCCAAATGTATTCCTTTGTTTATTTGAGTAGTACAGAAATATTAAGCTAGTTAAAATGGATCTTCCTCGCTTTTTTCGTGGTTGGTACAAAACTAAATGGGCCACCCAAATGTATTCCTTAGTTGATTTGATTAGTACAAAATGTCAAATCCTTCCTTTTTTCAGGTTGCTAAAACTGAAAGGCAACAAAAATTTCTTGCTTCATTTATTTGAGTTTTACAAAATGATATAAAATTTTGAGTTAGTTAAAATGAAACTTCTTCGATTTTTCTCGTTAGTAAAAATTTATTCGTCTTTTGTTTAAACAATACAAAAAGCTATAGACATTCCGAACTAGTTAAAATGGCATGTGTCATTGACACAAAATTGAATGGACAACTCAATTTATCCCTTCGTTTGTTAAAATAGTGCAACATGGTCTAGGAATTATGATCCAGTTAAAAATGGCATTTCCCGTTGGCACAGAAAAAATAGACCATTCAAATGTATTCCTTAATTTGTTTGAGTCGCTCAAAAAGGTATAACATGCTGAGTTATTTTTAATGGTATTTATTCGCTTTTTCTGGTTAGTGCAAACGTATTGTTTTTGTGTAGCATAAAACTATTAGTTAGTTAAATGGCATTTCTTCCCTCTTTCTTCTGGTTGGTACAAATGTATCTCTCCGTTTAATTGAATAGCACGAAAGGTATAAAGTGGTGAGATAGTTAAAATGGACCTTCTTTGCTTTTCTCCTGATTGGTACACAAATGAAATAGCCCACTCAAATTATCCTCAGTTTTTAAATAATACAAAAAGGTATAAAATGCTCAGAATGTTAAAATGGAATTTTTAATTTTCTTCCGGTTGGTACAAAAATAAAATATATCATTCAAATCTGTTCCTTCGATTATTTGAATAGCACAAAAAGGTATAAAATGCTGAGTTAGTTAAAATGCTCAACCTTCGCCTTTCCGGTAAGTGCATATTTATTCATTCGTTAATTTGAATAATACAGAATATATAATCGCCCTTCTTCTTTTTTAGTTGTAATAAAGGAAATAATCCACTCAAATTTTATCCATTCTTCACTTTTATCTGGTTGGATCAAAACTAAATATATCATCCAAATTTATTTCTTCGTTTGTTTGAGTAGTACAAAATAATATAGAGCTTCTGAATTAGTAAAAATGGTCTCTTTTTGCTTTTTCTGGTTAGCACAAATCTATCCTTTTCTTTATTTTGATACTACAAAATAATATAAAATACTCTATTAGTTAAAATGGACGTTGATTTTTTCTCGTGGGAATAAAAAGTAGAACACATATATTTAACCTTTCGTTTATAGGAGTGGTAGAAAAGATACATAAATTCTTAGTTAGTTAAAATTATACTTTTTCGTTTTTTTCTGGTTAGTATAATTGGCATTTCTCGTTGGTATAAAAGTAGGACACCTTTCATGTAATCTTTTTTATGGCCGCATAACTGATATCAACAGTGTAAATTTTATTTCATTCTGTATATGTTTAATATTTGTACATGTTTTAGGCAATATTAATAGATGAAATTCATTGTGTCACTTCTTCCATGTAAGACAGGTAATTTTTTGGGCAAATATGATAATTTAAAAAGAATTCCTGGTGTTCGATTTGTTATTTAATTTCTTTGAGTGTAAAACCTAATTTCAACACGAGAGTTTAGTTTGCGGAATGTACGTCGCTTTGATATGGAAGTAGTGAATTATACCTCGCGGTAGACAATTGCAGGTGAAAAAAGGAGGTAGAGTTAAAATGCATTTTTTCTTTTTGCCTCTTAAATTATGATAGTTCATACGTAAACGACCGCTTTCGACTAATCTTGTCATTCAGGTCTTTCCAAGCTTGGATGGAGGTTGGCAAAGCATGTTTATGCATCCTAACGAAGGGGATGATTGGAAGAATTTAACTTTGTGGTTAACGAAAATCGGAAGTGCAAGGCTAATTCACGCGACCTCCTTCATCAAGGGATAGCAACTACTCCTTAAGTCCGGAAATGAAGTTAAACCGGGAGACTGTATGTTGGTTCTCCACTTCGATTTATCGGGTTAGAAGTGGGTATTTAAAACAAATTCTACCGGGTAAAAAGTTTTCGTAAACAGGACGAGAGACAGTTCGAGGTTTGCAATGACCACAAGTCCTCTCTGCATTTGTTAATAAACTATCAGAAAGATGTGTCCACCTTTTCGATTCATTGTCCCGCCATTCAAACAGTTCCTCTACTTTCTTCGTGACATTCTAAGGATAGTGAGACTCCTTTTTACCCCTTCGTCGATAGAAAGGAAAAGCACAAGATCTCAACTGCTTCGAAGGAAAAATGTTAACACAGAAACGTGAATAGATTTAGCGGAGAATTTTAACGTGTAGTAATTTTAAGTATTTTCTTACTAAGTACTTACACGTTCAATTTGGGGCATTTGAAATTGTGTGTGGGATAGACGAAGCGGACTTTTGATCGGGCTCTTGTACTGACCACATGCAACATATGAATTTAAATATATGCCACATTTGATTCTTTGAGGAACAACATGGACACTCAGTACAAAAATTGCACATTAGAAAATGTATCTTACAACTTTCTTTCCACAGTTCGTATGTAAATTATAGATTTAGAAAATGTTCTTGTTATAATCCTTGCCATTCGTACATTACTGAATGCGTCTCTTACGGAAGTGAAAGTTACAGATTTCAATGGATCTGTAGAACATCTGAAAATAATCAAGATGTAGTTTTTCATTTGGGCAATGGTGCGAGTTTAGGGGTAGAAACAACCCTTAGAATGTTAGAAGGGGTCGTAAAGCAGAGACACTTAACAATCATTTATTCTGGAAGAAAACCTACGCCCAGGGGTGTAGGACAACTGATTCAGAATCTGACTTCAAAATTAGAAAATTAAAATTGGCGGATCCGTTATGATGATTACAATTACAAAAGTATTTTGGTTTGAAATGGTTTGCAGTTAGCCAAGAACAACCATAGTTGACTGGAATTACTGCGAGAAGGTTGCAGACTGATTTGAAACCCTTTCCGTACTTATTTTAACGTTATGTGTGATTAAACGGTCTCTGCATCTGTCGATAATCGGTGTGCTTATCGTCATGTAAGAACCCCTTCAGTTCCCGCTGGGAATATTGTTGACTTTGGTTTAGCGTCCCATTCACCAGCGAGGCTATATGAGACGTGAATCTATTGATAAACGTAAAGATCGAACACAATGAGCTCCCGCCGAGAATAAAACCGACGTCTTGTGCAGAACGTGCATATGCCATCCATATTACACTAAGGAAAGAGTGTGTATTTGCAGCGTTTCTTTTGGAAAAATCCCAAACTGTGAGGTGGACGTGGTCGGATCAGAATCACAATCTAAATAGTTCTTTTTTAAATTTGTATCCGAGAACTGAAATTGAATCTAAATTGTAGATATAGTTGTTTTGAACTTCAGCGTGTTAATAGATAAGTAGTCACCCATTTCTTTCCGGCTTTTGAATCATATCAACATTCGTAAAGTGAAAAGTATAAATAACATACCAAAATAGAACATTTCCATTTCTTCACAGATAATTTCAGTAAAATTAGGGTTGCCATCTAAGTTTGCTGGGCATCTCCGGCATCTTGTGATCTTCTGATATGTCCAGACGTCATTTCAATTATTATTGAAAGTGTAACATTATTCATATTTCTATTGGTTCAATATTTTGCATTAAAACTAATATGTTTCTCAATGACGTTAGAAAGCTGTACTTCATTGGTTTATAATCAAACTTATATCAAAATTATTTCTCGAAAATTTCTCGAAGTCTAAACTTCAAATTTGATCTCCTGTAGCTCAGAAACTACAAGCCTGCATGGGTCTGGGGTAGTTCAGTGTTAGAGCGTTCACCTGTGGTGCTTGGGGTGTCGGGTTCGATCCCAACCCTAGCCAACTGAACATTGTAGTGGACAAACACAGTGTGCGTGGGTTTCATTCCGCTTCCTTCATTCCACATTTTCATTCATTACTCATCATTCCCGTCACTTTTAGCCTATCCGGCATGACCGAATGACGTATTCAAAGATTTCAATTTTAAGAGCCTACATCATAATATTTCATAAGTTAGATTGAGATCGATGAGTTTGGTTGAATTCGTACTGTATAATTCCCCTTTCTTTCAGATAATAATCAGTGAAAGACGAAACTATAAATGACACAAATTTTTAAAAAGTTTGCGTTAAGTATGTAGTTAAGCATATAGCCTAGGCCTAATAACTCATTATATTTTTTATCTTGTATAAGTTCTTAGTGTAGAATGAAAATTTAACTGCTGAAGATTGGTGATAGAAATTTTTTAGAAGTAACAATAGAAATCTCCAGTAAACTCTATCAACTTATCAACCTTATTTTGCGATTTTAGCAGAATGGTAATGCAGCGAATAAAGAGTGTTTTCTTTAATAAATGCTTAGTGGAAAAAAAGCACATTAATACACTCAGTTACAGGATCGGTCAATGAACTAAAATGTACGTAGTTTCATGCACATTAATTATGAGGAATTTTACAAATATTTGTTGCAACAACATAATGCAATACTTCGGCAAGTACAATTCTGATCCAAGAAGAAATGCAGATTCAACATCATCCAAACAATTATAATGTAAAATGTTTTCTAGTTTACATGTAAAAGAAGTCCAGCTTTTTAATAAGAGGTCAACTATTTTCATAAGGAATGTCCACTATTCGACAATTTCGATGTTATAATCTTACAAAATCGAAGAAGAAAGAACGAAATCAGAACAAATTTTGACCAGTTGTTAAGTTTATTTATATCCTATAGCCCAATCAAAACATCAAATGCATACTTCCCACTACCGCATCAGTATATAAGAAAAAGGATCATAATAAATCATATTATGAGGGCATATAATAAATAATTAACATGGAGCTCAGAAAATCTCGGGATGAACCTAAATAGACGATATTTTTCTTAAAATCAAATACGAAATTTTAGTTAGAATTAAAAATGAAATGAAATCTTTGAGTTATACGTCCCACGGTTATGCCGGTAAGGCTAAAGGAGACGGTGATAATTAGTAATGAATGAAATGGTGGAGTGAAGAAAGTGGGAGGAAACGGGAGAACCCCGAGAAAACACACGCACACGGTGTTTGTCCACCTCAAAGTTCACTTGGCCGGAGCTGGGATCGAACCCGGGACCCCAAGCACCAGAGGTGAACGCTCTGCCACTGACCTACCGCGACCCCAAGTTAGAGTTAAATTCAGTCCTTTACCTTCTTTAATTTTCTTGAATTTATCGTTAAGTTGTTTCTTTGTTATTACACGATCGATATTTAAATCCTTTAGTTCACTGTAAGGAACACTAAACATACAACCTTTAATAGAAGAAATCTTCCTATTTATTTAAGAGAAAATCTTGGTTTGTAAAAGTACAGTTGTTGTAGCTCCACAAAAATAAATTAAGGAATCATTCTCATCTGTTATTCTTATCTCAAAATTATCAACCTTGTCTTTAGATATAGGGAAAATAATGGATAAGTAGGCTCATAAATAATACTATGTCTAAACTTGGCATCTGTTTTAAATGACGCTATAATTCCTGTTTCTCTATGTGTGTACTTTGTATCTTCAACAAACATACCATCTGCTATATTACAGTGAACACTAATTGTATCGAACGTATAAAACGTTGGTAACTCACTTCCAATATGTGTTTTGTTTTTTTCTAAAAATGCATAAAACGTAAATACAAGAACAGTACCTAAATTTCCCATTATGATATCAATATCGCCTGTTTCTATTTTTACTCTCTTTGTTATATGATCCTCTTTTAACTTTATGTTTATGGAACGAGATTTTAAATAATCATTAAGACTGTTTAAGCTATATTGTCCATTTGGTATAAGAACAGTTTCATCTCCATAGTTAAACCACGAATTATGTGTAACTTTTGGAGTTAGATATGTACTGTAAAACCCAAGTAGTCCTATACTTAAATAGTTGTTTCTGTTGTCTAATTCGTAATGGAATTTCTTCTTTAAAATAGAAGTATCACTCGTTAACTTAAATACCTTAGCCATATATTATATAACAAATGAACGAGTTTGAATTACCTAGAGATATTCCAAGAAAGAAAGTAATCAAGTTAATATAAGATATCATTGAAAAGTTAGAATACAGGTTAAAGAAGAAAAAACTACAAATTGTTAGATATGCATACTACACTTTGATTACGTTATTGGTTATACTTTCTGCAACAACTGGGTTTATTAATATGTTTATACCCGTAACAATTTACTCAATATTAACAACGTCTCTTGCAAGTGGTATTATAACAGGTTTGTCTTCTAAGTTAAACATAAGCAAAAGAATAGATGAATATAAAACCATTGTCACTTTTATTAACTCATTTAAAGAACAGTTAAAGATGATAATAACATTAAATGGCGAAATTGATTAAGAATATACAAAAGATACGTTGCATAAGATCTGAGAACAACTTAAAGATATAAGATCATAAAAGGTGCTGGCACCAAGGGCTTAATTTATAATATAAGGACCCGACGATTTAGCGGGTCTAAATCAAAAATTTCTCTATAATAAATGAGTAAGAAAACTATTAACTGGGATGTAAAGGAAATGATAAAAGAAACAACAGTTAAGAAAAGAAATGGAGAACTTATACTTGATGATATTCGATGTCTTATTGTGGGTCCATCTGGTTGTTATTTAACTTTTCTGTTATTTAACTTTTTATTACAGCCAGGTTGGTTAAACAATAATTAATTCTACATATATTCTAAAAGCATGAATCAGCCAAAGTATGAGCAATTAAAAGAACGATTTGAAAAAGGAGAACTAAAATTCAAGAAGCAAATAGCAACGTTCTTAAGCAGTAATGGTTGTATTGTACGTATTGATGAATGAGAAAAGTACTCTGCAGTCTTGTTTGATGATTACATTTTGGAGAACCAAGATACTGCTATAAATTACTTTACGAGAGGTAGACATAGACATTTAGACTGTTTCTATCTTGCACAGACATATTCAAAAGTACCTAAACAGCTTATAAGAGATAACGTTAACTTTCTATGCTTATTTAGACAAGATGATACTAATCTTAAACATATGTATAACGAGCTCTTTGGAGGAGATATGCCTTATGACAAATTTAAAGAGATATATTCAAAATGTTGGCAAGAAGATTATGTTTTTTAGAGTAATTTATACACCAAGGAAGGTAAACAATGGCAAGTATAGGAACAAGATAAAACACTTTATAAACGTTTTATGTTTTTTCAGGTTTTTCAAGTTTTTTGATGTTTTCTATATAATAAATGGATGAGAAAGAAATTAATAAGAATATTAAGTTAAAGGAGTTCTTGATAAAGACTTACGATAAATTTAAGACGCAATAACAACCTGTAATTGATGCTATCTAAAATTTAGGAAGTGAGATCAAAGAAGTAGCAGAACAAAATAAAAATGTAATAACTGAACTTCTTCCAGCTCTACATAAGACGGTTTCAATAGATCCTAGTCTACTAGAAACACCTAAAAATATAACTTACGATAGTCCTCCAAGTAGTAGTGATACACCTATAACAGGAGAAATAAAACAAATGAGAAAAAAATAAAGACAATTTCGAAGAAGTAGAGCCTTTATCAACAGCACAATCATTTCGTAAGATTGCAACAAAATATTATAGCAGAAGAAATGATAGTGTATTAGGAATAAGAGCTGTTGAAGAAGGTGGAAGAATAATTAATAAGATAGGAAATTCTGAAGTTAAAGTGAGTGGTGATGATTTGATAATTAATGGTAAAAATTATAAAGGAACAGAAGGTCTATGGGAATTGTTAACGATGAATACTAATAAAACCATTGAAGATAATGATGATGATGATTTTGAACAGTACAAGGAAATAATAATAGAATCAGATGCTGCCTTCGAAAAATGTAATCGAGATAAAAATTAACATCTAATAGATTTTCTAAGTACATTAATATTATCAAACCTATTTGGGATGATTATATTAAACCATATCTACCTCCAACTCCTAAAAAGAACATGCCACCTAAAAAGACTGGTGAAGGAATTAAACAATATACAGAGATACGTAAAGAATACATTTGGATGGATGATGTTAGAATGCTTATAGATAGGCTAATTGTTATAGATGGAGAAGAAAAGGCTGGTAATAATAACTTTGATAATGAGAAAGTAGGTATAATGATTATGATTAATAATAAGCTTTCGCAATTTATTCCTAATGATCCGAAAAGTATAGTTATTAGATTGAGGTCTTAAATACATTACTACCACGATTCTGGAGTGATGAGAAGCTTGGAAAAGGATTAGTAAATGACTCAATTAATAAATTACCGCTTGAGCTACATATTCCACGATTTTCGTACTGTGTTCCAGGAACTAAGCTACAAGAAAGATTAGAAAGAGGTGATAAAGGTATTAACTCTTTAGATGAGGCTTGCAAAGAACACGATATATACTACGGAGACAATAAAGATACGGAGTCAAGACATATTGCAGATACGGAACTAGAAACTGAAGCATGGAATAGAGCATTTGATAGTGATGCATCAATTGGTAAACGATTAGCTGCTTTTGGAGTTGGTACTGCTATGAATGCTAAGGTTAAGTTAGGATGTGTATTATAAGTTTTTAAATGTTATTATGTATAATTCTTTTATGGTTAGATTCCATAAAAGCGTTGCTTCAAAATTTTCTTTATAATAAATGGATAGTATTGAGAGTTACGAGTTACAGAGTTTTAAACCTAACACAAAATATTTAATAATTTGAATGAAGCTAACAAAGATATTGAGTTTGATTTCGATGTGGGGGAAGGGTTTGTACATCAACACAAAGCAGATTGTCATATGACTTTTGAAGTTGTTGGTGCATCAGCTGGAGGAACATTTGGTGCAAATGATACTATAAAACTTAAGATAACTTCTTACCATTCTTCTTTTGTCAAATTGAGGTTAGAAAGCATGGAGTTGTTATAAATGAGATTGAACTACCTAGAATAACATCTACAGCTATAGGAACATTAAAGATTTCCAAACCAGAAGTTGAATATCTTGTAGTAATCAATCAGTAGTGATCAATCAGGATCACATATCGACATGGCATTGTATCAACAGTGCAGTGCCGCAGGTTAGCGTAATAGGTCCCCTTCTCTTTGCCCTTTACATTAATGATCTCCCTAAAATTCACACCTATTGTAAATAACATATTTACGCTGATGATTTTCAGTTATATGCTTCTTTTCCCCCACAAGATATCAATAATGCGATTGAAAAAATAAATACTGAGTTAAACAAAATCAGCCACTGGTCTACGGCTCATGGGTTAAAATTAAATGCAACATAATCGCAGTGCATCTTAATTGGCCCTCCAAGAATTCTCTCTTCTCTTGATACCTATCAGCTCCCGAATATAAAATTGTCAAATAATGTTATTCCATTCTCCACAACTGTCAAAAATTTGGGAGTCATACTAAATCAAAATCTCTCCTGGTCAGATCAAATACATGGAGTTTGTAAGAGAGCATTTGGTGCCCTGCATACGTTAAATCGACTAAAAAATTTCTTACCAATATCTCTGAAGATCAAATTTGTCAAGGTACTGGTGTTTCCACATCTTGACTATTGCGACTCAGTCTATTCTGATCTAACAGAAAATCAATCAAAGCGCTTGCAAAGAGTGCAAAATGCATGCGTTAGATTTATTTTCAATATAACTTACAGGGAACATCTCACATCCTTTTATAAAAAAAAAACTGTCATGGCTGACGTTAGTTGGAAGAAGAAATTTACATAATCTTACCCTATTGTACAAAATGCTTACTACGTCAGAACCATCGTATCTTGCCCGTAGATTTTTATATTTATCAGACTTTCATACTAGAAGCACAAGATCACAAGATAATTTCTTACTCTCCATACCCAGTCACAATTCTGATTCATGCTCAAAATCCTTCACAGTAAGTACTACACGCCTCTGGAACAGTTTACCTCAATTAATACACAACGTTTCCACAGTTGCCAAAATTAAAAAAAATCTGTAAATTCCCTTCTCTTAAGTAAAGATAAGGATACTGGTAGCTCATGAGTCATTTTCGTTTTACGAGATTATTAATAACCCACATATGTACACACAACCAATAGGTAACCTATGTTAATTTGTACAGCTTATATATTCATAGTTCTGGTACCGCTATATGATTTATGCATTTTAAGTTTCTCCGTGTTATTTTTGTTTCCTATATTGTATATTAATTTCAATTTTTGTTTTCGAAGTGTTTAACTATTTTTTACTTAATTAGTATATTCTTCTTTTTATGTGGTTCAATAATTTTATTTTGTAATTGTTAATATTTTCTATATATTGGTGTTTTTTTTAAAAAATATGTATGCACGTGGTTAAGTGCTTGGAGAAGGCTGCAGAGCCTTACCTTCGCCACGTAAAAGAAGTCATAAATAAATAAATAAATAAATAAATATCTAAAACAAGCAAGATTTGAAACGGATGATAAACTTGATTTACGAAAGGACTTTAGCGTTTTGTACCCATTAAGATTAATTCCAGGCTTCTTCAGTGATTATAAAGAGGTTATGTGGAAAGGTGGATTAAGAGTAACATTTACAAAAGCTAACAACAATATTGACGTCTTGTATAAATGGGTTGAAACAGGAGCAGGTGCAACACCTCCTCGTGATGGAAAAATAACAATAAAGAATATGGAGATAAGCATGCCTATTAATGAATACGAATGTAATTACGAAAACAAGTTAAAGTTGAATATTCTTAAATAACCTAAAATAATGTTCTCATTCCATACTTATCAGTGTGTTCAGATGATTGTCGTAGGTACTTTCTTGGAGTTAGATGTTACTACTCAATTTAATTCTAGACAATTTGATATGCCTGATTTCGTAGTTGTAATGTTCCAAACTGATAGAAGTGGCAAACAAACAGCAGATGCAAGTAAGTTCGATCATTGTAAGGTAAAGAATATCTATCTTAAGAATGGAACGAATGAAGTATTTCCAAAAGAATCAAGAAACAGATATTGATAACAGGAAATTTTTTAAGATGTATGAAGATTATACTGCGTTTAAGAGAATAACATGTGGTAATACCAAAATGTATTATGATCTTAAAGAGTTTATAGATAATAGACCAATGTATGAGATTAATTGTAGTAGAAGGAAAAATGTATCGGTAGATGAGAGAACAAACATGAAGATTTAGTAAACTTTGCAGAAGCTGTACCTGGTAATACTATATGTTATGCGATTTTAATTAGACAAAATAACTTTACATATGACCCTAAAATGAGAAAGTAGTAGATGAGCTTTAAATAGTTAAATGTATTTTTGAAATGTTTATGGAAGTTTTCCATAAACGTTATTTTAAAATTAGCAAAAATGATTAAATTTTTTTTTGTTAAAGATAAAAACTGAAGAGTGATCATTGATTTTCTATATAATAAATACGATGGCGAATCATATTGAGCTTTTAAAAAAACTTGGAAGTCATGAGCAAAAATAAGTTTTTGGATTAAGAGAATTAGTTAGATACAGAATATTAAATTGTGAAAATGGAAAAGATTAAAACAAAGTTTGGAAAGAGCATATTAGTTGAATGCGAAGAGTTTAAGGTCTTTCTTCCACCTAGATTTACAAAACACATAACAGATAAAATGATTGATGAGATCATTAAAGATGTGTTAAAAATCAAATACACTGGTATTAAAGATAATTAAAGACATTGGAAACATAGTAAATTTATTTCTCTATTGATTGTCGTTTGTATTTGGAAAATCGATGAATATTTATCAGTTATAATAACTTCAAAATTTCGGGAATTTTTTACGGGTTTATCTTTGAGTTTTCGGGAAAATGTTATTCATTAAAAAGTCTTAGAATTTTATGTAGATTATGCCAGTTTTACTTTTTTCAAATATCTGAATTTTTACTTTTGCGGTGTTGAAAACTCTTATTTTTTTAAAATTTGCCAAATTTTATTTGATGAGTTAGCATATTGTAACTATGGATGGGTAAAACTATCCTCTTAAAATATTTGGGGAAACAGTATAATTATTGATAATTGGGTTGGCAACACTGACTTTTTTCTTTTTGAACATTTATGCTTAAGCTAAATTTGCAAGCTAGGTGAACATATCCAAGCATTTACTCACTCACTCAATAGATAGTGTTGCATATCATTTAGTTTATCACCTTGCTAATTGATGGCGTTACTTGTAGAAGTATTTCTTCATATATAAGGACTGATTTTCACTTGATTTCTTTGAGTACGTGTTAGCCGAGCATCCTCGCTCATAGTCTTGCAACTGTGAGTAGTTATCGGCGTGGTCGGCGCATTTTCGAATCGCCTCCAAGCCGGAAAAAGGATTTTCACTCTCTCCTCTACAAGCCATACAGATCAGAGCGAGTTTGCGTGAATGGAGACTAGCACTAGTCGAGAAAGCAACACGGAGGCACAAGAGAAGAAGCAGCAGAAACAACAGAACGAGAAACACAGAAAAAGGAGCCTGAGAGGCAGCCAAAAGCAAAACCAAACAAACAAATAAGAGAAAGGCGTAAGTCCTCTCAGGTCCACCTGTGCACAGGTTTTGCTGCTTTTTACTTTGAAAATTTATTTATGTTAGAGTTTTTAGATGTAAGATTTTATAATTTTAAATGTCATAAAAGCCAAGTCAATCTCACTTTAGAATTGTTGTTATCTAAATACTTAGCGCTATGTATAGTTTTTGAATCCCTTATGTAAAATGCCTTTGTGCTTTCCTTCTGTGCTAATGGTCAAAGTACTGGAAGAAAAATAAAAAGTGTTCTAGATTGCTTATTTCTTTTCAATGTTATGTGCATTGGCTTAAAATTTCTTTTGTCCTTTTCGTGCTTCTTTTGTAAATGTTTTTTCGCTAGGACAATTTGAGAGGGATAAAAGGTGCACTAGAACTGATGAGTTGGAAAGTGCGCTAGAACCTACATGTGTACACTACTTGCATCACAAATCTTTTTACGGAATATCAAAACTGTAAGACGTTTTTTTTTTTAATAAATTCATAATTATAACAATCGAGGATATATGAAACTCGGACATATAAACAAGCATTACGAATAGTGAGAGGTATAGAGATTTACTTTAATTAAGCATCTTGTTAAAATAAGTAGAAAAAGGTGTTTCAAATTGTTCTCTATCCTCCTTCTAGTAACCCCTGCCAACTATAATTGTTCTTGGCTAACTGCAGACCATTTCACACCAGAAAACCTTTGTAATTGTAATCAAAATATTGGATCCACCATTTTGCATTTTCTAACTTTGACGTCAGATTCTGAATCAGCTGTACTGAAGCTACAGACCTGGCAGTATGTTTTTTCCTACATTAAATAATTGTTTTCTTTCTACGCTTCAAGATCAACTCTAACGTTCAAAGTTTGTTTCTACTCTTAAACCTGCACCTCTGCCGAAATATAAAAAATACGTGTTGATTATTTTTCAAAATTTTACAAGTCTACAAAGTTACATTCAAATCGGTTAGTTTCATTTTCGTAAGTCTCCTTGTGAGATAATCATCTTATACATAAATGTTTAATCTGTCTCTGAAATTACTTTTTTAGATGAACATTTATCTAAAATATATATTTTTATAATATTTCATAACATAGTGCTTTTCTCAATATTCACTATCGCTCTCGTGCCCTGAAAAAAGGTTGTTTAACGTAGAATTTTGTAGTCATGAATGTACATGGACAACTCATGTGCCTCTGCTGCTTGATTGTTTGTTTGGATAGGATTTTAACATGCCTTTTGAGCACTGAATCATCTGACATGAACTTCCGCCTTATCGTTGTGTCCTAACACCTTCAGTTCCCACACAGAATGTTGTCGATTTCAGTTGAGCGTCTCTTTCACCAGCTACACTATATCAGACGTGGACCTATTGATTAACGTGGCAATCGAACCACATGAGCTCCCGCCGGGAATCAAATGCGCGTCTTGCGCCGAACGTTCATAAGACTACTATATAACAAAATTGCCGACTTGTGAGATGGAAGTGATCGCATCAGAATCACAATCTAAATCGTTTTTTGAATTTGTATCCGAGATCTGGCATTGAATCTAAGTTGGAGATATAGGTTTTGTGTTTCAGCGTGTTAGTAAACAAGTAGTTACCCACCTCTGTGAGGCATTTGAATTATATTAGTATTAGTAAATGAAACGTATTGGTAAGATACCGAAATAGGACATTTATATTTCTTCACAGATAATTTCAGTGAAGGGTTGCGATCTT
The DNA here is from genome assembly GCF_964235325.1 of Thermobia domestica. Classification (NCBI taxonomy): domain Eukaryota; kingdom Metazoa; phylum Arthropoda; class Insecta; order Zygentoma; family Lepismatidae; genus Thermobia; species Thermobia domestica. The sequence goes on along the minus strand of NC_137457.1, from coordinate 43,758,871 downwards.
TCCGCCGTTGGCCGAGTATGTCCGACATTATGTGATTTTCCAATGTGAAGACTTCATTTCAAATATTTTTTGAGTTGTCTGACATTTAATCATATTTCAAATTGTTCAATATTTTGCTTGAAACATTAGTATGTTTCTCAATTGTGTTAGAGAACTGTCCTTCATTGTTTTTTTTTAATCAACACATTATTAAGATTGATTTTCAAAAGTGTGTCGAAGTCCAAACTTCAAATTTGATCTCATGTAACTCGGGAACTAAAAGCCTGCACATCATATTTTTTTCATGTGAATACAATGGTGTCAAGATTTACAACCATGCCAAGTTTGATCTAGTAAGTTTGGTTGAATTTGTATTTTTAACTATGATATTTCAGAAAATAATCAATGAAAGACGAAACTATAAATGACGAAAGTTATGTAAGTAATTGTATAAGGATAGGCGTATAGCAAATAGCATCGTCCTAATAACCTATTATATGTTCCTTATCTTATGTGAGTACTTAGCCTAAATGAAAATCTAACTCTTGCTGAAGAGTAGTTATAGGCATATTTCTGAACGAAAATACCACTGAAATTTCCAGTGAGCTTTGTCAACTTTATTTTCCGATTTTAGCAATACGGTAATTCAGTGAGTAAAGAATGTTTTCTCTAATCAATACTTAGTGTTAAAACGCTAATTAATACAGTCAGTTACGGGATCGGTCATTATACTAAAATGTACGTAGTTTCACACATGAATTATTAAGAATTTTACAAATACTTGTTCCAACAACATAATGCATTACTTCGGTCAACAAACGCTGGTTGGGGCAACTACAAGAAACAATAAAGATTTAAGAACCAATGAAGATCAATATCATCCACACATTTATAACGTGAAATGTTTTCAAATTTACATGTAAAAAAGTCCAGTTTTTTGATAAAAAGTCAGCTAATTTTTGAAAGAATGTCCACTGTTTGACAATTTCGTTGTAATAATAATCTTACAAAATCGTAAAAGAAAGAGTGAAATGGGAACAAATATTGACAAGTTGGTAAGGGTATGTATATCCTATAGTCCAATCAAAACACCAAATGCAGACTTCCCACTACAGCATCAGAAAAAAAACGGGAAAAACCTAAATGGACGATATGTTTCAGGGAATCAGATACGAAATTTTTCAACCTCTCTAATTTTAAACCAGAGAACGTACTACTATTGGGATATCAGCTTAAGGGATGCACAAGAAAGCACATGCACTAACACGAAGACCGGATTAAGGAAGAGACTTAGAGAGGCTTCTCTTATCCCGGAGATAATCTTAACTGGGTTTCTAAAAACAAAAACATGAATGTATAATCATCATCATAAAATAAAATATAAGCAAAAATATTAAACATATTCCTTTAACTTTCCTGCTGTAATTTCAGCGAAATTCATTAAGTTAAGTCAGCACATAAGTGACCAAGTTAAGGGCCACATAAGTTTTTTTCTAGCCCCGGTCCTGCATATATGTTAATCCAGCCCTTACTAACACCTTACGAACTACGGAAAAGCATTTAAAAAATGTAAATATTTCTATTCCTTTTACAGTTAATCTATCTTAAACCAGAATCTTAATGAGCTATCTTGAAATACAAAACTGAAATAACATTATATTAAAAAAGATTTCTCTTCTATTGTAAATTTTAAAATTCCTTGCACATAGCACGAGTATGTGAAAATCCGAACAGTGGAGAGAGTTATATTGATTTCACTATGTATTCTTAATTGCTGTGTAGAACCTGGGTACTCATTGCGGTCCAGAGTCCATCAACATAGCATGCAGTGGCGCGAACATGATGTCCACCTCTCAAGAAATTTAAGAAAATGCAATCAGCTGGCAAGATTATGGCAACATCTTTTTTTCTGGGATGAGGTATAGTAAGGGCATACTGTTCATTGTTTATCTGCAGGGTCCAAAGACAATTACAAGTGACTATTATTTACAATTGATTCCAAAAGTAAGGCAGGCAATCAAGGGGAAACTCAGAGGCATGCTACACATGAAAGTGCTGCTCCTGCATTATAATGCTTCTACTCACAAAAGCCACCTTACCTTCAGCGCTATTGCCAATGTAAGGTATGAAATACTTGAGCATTCTACCCACTCTAAAGATCGTGCCCCATGTGGCTTTCACCTGTTTCGGAAGATTAAATAGCACCTGCGAGGAACAAAGTTTGCCAACGATGAACATGTTATGCAGGTTGTCGAAGAATGGCTTCGAGCTTAGCCGTCAAGGATTTTTCTGAAAACTGGTACAGTGGTTCTCAAACGTTCCTTAAACGCGTACTCCCTGTTCATTCGAAAATTGGGTGTGCGGACTCACTTGCAATGCTATCTGTAAAATCACATGGTATTAAAAAATATACTAATTAACACTGCTGTAGTCGCGCTCATTTTATGACATGAGTAGTCCTTGCGGACTGCCATTCCGCAGGTAAGTTTTTAATTGCATACTAAATAAATGATATTACAAAAATCGCAAAGAATATTAACTATTTTATTGAAAAAATATACACCTTCACGAAAACACTTGTTTTAAACTATTATTATTTCATCACTTGATTTAGTAATTGAATTTATCGGTAGCATATTTTTGCTTATTTAATTTTGTTGTAGTAAATCTTTGCTTTAGAATGAGTTACAGAACATGTTTTAGGTGATAAGATTTAATTAAAATCCCAATTGTTTAACATTATTGTAACTCAGAGCTTATACAATATAAAATAGATAGTATGTATATTGTTATATTATAGTGTCATTCGCAGAAAAAAAATCCGTCAACACTGATTTTTTTCTATGAAGGCCTTTCAATGCAAACTATGCATGTTCTAGATACAATTACATTCTGTAATATTTTCCCAATCACTTTTTTTTTCTCACGAGGCACTTTCAATGCATTCTACATACACAACTGATGAATGCTCTAAGCACAAAAATGTTTTGCATAGAATGCAACAATACCTAGTAGGTCGGTTCTTCTTTCTGTCCCATTTACTGCACCTTCCCCGGACGCCTTTGGAAGTTTCAGGTACGTTTTGAGTAGCTTCCGTTCCAAGAAACTCATGAATTCGGTTCTTCAGACCGCCGGAAATATTGCAGACAGTTGCTCTAATTTTCAGAGGGCTCTCTGCCATTCGTAGGGACAACTCTTTCAAAAATTCTCGTCGAGGAACACACAAGTCACAGTTGTTCGTATTGTAAACAATGTAGGAATTTATGCCTCCAATGTTGAGCATAGAATAGAACACAACCTTGTCCATCGGCGAGTGTTTCTTGCACATAGACAGAACATAGTTTGTCCACCTTACACCCCCTTTAGTTTCATTGTATGTCAATATCATTTCTGGTTTTCCAGTTTCTGCGTCAACACTGTCATCATGATGCATACTTGATATAAAGAGAACATTTTTTTTTCTTCTTGGGAATGTGTGACACTAAGGTACAATCTTCCTGGAAAATAAACATGGATGATCTCTAGGGATGACTAACTGGCTTTGAAAATTCAAGGGGTAATTTTCTCTTGTTTTTTCTGATGGTACCCAGCAATGCCAATCGTTAGTTTACTTTTAAGGTCTTCTTTAGTTCCCCACTCGTAAACCAATTGTCCGTGGTGACATTTCTACCCGTCCCTTTTATAGGTTCACAAAGTCTTTGAACCACAGATGACGGTATATTATCCGCTCGGTAAGATCCCGGAGGCTCCATACCAACATATATTCCCAGATTGCTTGTATAGTACATTTTTGAATCAGAAAGAGCAAATATTCTAATTCCATACTTATTCTGTTTGCTATGTATATACTGGCGGAATGCCATCTTCCTCGGAATACTTCAAGTTTTTCATCCACGGTTACAAACTCGAAAGGTGTGTAAGCAGTTTTACATATTTGAACAAATGTGTCAAAAACGAATATAGTCGCAGGTAACTTATCTTGAGCTTTGCGCTGTTCACGAGTTGCGGCGTCACCTAACCTAACATAACGTAAAAGAAATCGAAATCTGGATAGAGACATAGTGAATCTGAAAATTTCTACGCCCGTACCATCCGTTCGCCACAGGTCATCAGCGTTAAGCTTACTACATTTCAAAACTCCTGCTAAATATATCAGGCCAATGAGGGCCTGAATTTCAGCAACATCTGTTTCTTTTGCATCTAGGTCACGCGTATAGTTTTTGTCTTACATGTGCCATTTTTGTTTGTATTATCTACATTAGCGTTCATTATTTCTTCCGGAAAAAATATTTCCAAATTTGGAGTGGGTCTTTCAAATCCCTCGTGGCTAGTTTTACACTAAATAAATGCGTCACTATGTTCACTGATCTTGTTCTTACGTTTTTCGGGGGTACGTACAAAATCCACTTTCTCTTCTGATCTTTCCCCAGGTGAAATGGACTAACTTGTTTGCTATGTGGCACTTCCTCTTCATCAGATATTTCCTGTTCGGTGTCCGTGTCCATGATTTCAGTAGTCAAATTGTCGTCTTCTCTCTCATCTTCATCATCTTCATACACGGTATCATTTCCAACGACTGAGCACTCATCCAACAAACGCTGGATAGGCCTTTTCTCTTCGTCATATTTATATTTGTTTCCCACTGAGCTTTCCCACATCTTTCTGGTGACAACTATATTTAGCTAACGTTAATGGTCGCTGCGGGCTCACGCACCGCATTACCTAACATCTCCAATACCTGTGCACACTACGAAGTGCAACTCTGTACTGATAGCCAGAAGCCGATTATTAGGAGGTATGATAAACAGGAAGGGGGAGGAGTGATTTGCGCGGGAAAAAAATCAACCATTGTTGACAGCAGACTGAGAGTCCGCAAGCGAGCACTGCAGGGTTAAAATTATCACTGAGAAGAAAACAATCAATAAAAATAATCCAAGTGTTCTACAAGCGTTTTATGCATTTCGGCAAAGAGTTTTTCACCTGAAAAATCCATAAAATCCTTGAGCACTAGAAATGATTAATAGCTATTGTTTTGTACTCGTACCGCACACAGCTACGGTTTTTTAATCTTAAAAATACTCTTGCGTAACTGATGTGAGTTCCATTTTATTACATTTCAATTTTAAACGTCGTGGAGACCCAGGGGTCCGTGGACCCGACTTTGAGAGCACCTGATCTAGAACATTGTTGAGGGAAGTGCACTATAATGAAAGGGGGCTATGTGGGAAATTGAAAGTTCTTTTACATCAGGAATTATCGAACACTCTTCGTAATATCAATCGACACTGCCTACATTGCCTAGTTCTCCTAAATATAGCAATTTTTCACCCCATAGAGCGTGAGGGGTCGGTTGACAACTCCTATGAATGAAATTTTGCCTCTATCATCTGCAGCGTTGTGTTTAAAATATCTCACGAGGATATAGTATCTTTAGATTTATTTAGTTTGTGTTTTTGCGAATCTAAATCTTTCAGCACGTCCCCAAAGTTTGGCAATATTGTTGGTGAACCTTTGTTGTTTGACGATTTCTCAAGCGTGTGTTCGAAACAAGTCTCCACGAATCGTATACCGAAAACTTTTGTGTATCAGTGGTAAAGCAAAACATTTCTGTGATTGGTGTAGAGCCCAAGCTTTGCTAGCCGATATGGTCACTGCAGCTAAAGAAAGAAAACATTATATGACCCATGACCGCAAACAGTAGGAGTGCAGAGATGTTAACACCTTACAAAAGTAAACAAAAGTTTCCAGTACATCACAAAGGTCTGGCGCTAATAAGAATTATGCAGCAACTTGGCACACTGGTGACGGAACCGGGTCTGTCTCATCCATCTGTAGACAAGAACATTGAAGGGAAAACTACGGCCCATGAGCCAGATACCACCGGCTGCAGCATTCTATCGGATCCGCAATATGAGTCCTGATCTACAGAATTTAACTTCACTTCTGACAATCCGCGAAATTTACTTTAATCAATATTGTCAGAGACTTGAAGAAATGCTGTAATAATTTCATCTACCACTTGAACTTTATAGTCTTTCAATCATAGCACTTAGTATTACAAGAAGCTTTCTTTAAGAAAATGTATAGGTTACCTAATTTTCTTTTTCTTTCAATCTTGGCCCGCAAAAGTGTTTTTATTTTTCTTTCTTTTGGTCCCTTCCTAAATCAGTTTTTTTCGTCACTAGAATAACACCCAAGCTCTCTGCAAAACAATTTCGAGGTTTACCGCACCTCCAGGGGTCTGGAGGATCGTCGCTACCACATGCTTGCTTGTTAATATTATTAGCACAGTGGGTTACTTAATAGTATGCATGCTTTCGATAGACGAACACAAATTTATCAATTTAAAAATTGTCGATTTAAAAAAGTAGTATCATTATATAACACTTAAGAAGCAGTTCTTGTCAACAGAGAACAAACAGGCAGTCTTATCAATAGGTTGGTTGATTAGAACCAACAGTTCTTATCAACAGGCAGCCAAGTTTTGCTTCTCATCGTTCTCTCTAACTAAACTCGATACAAAGAATGTATTGATTTTTTTATGTATTTAAGTTTGATATACGAGGGGTGTTCAAATGGAAAGATGAAAAATGACACTGTGGGTATAATCGAAGTCTTAGTTCAAAAGTAATTACCAGACGCCTGAGCACAACTATCCCACTGTATTATGAGCCGAAGGATTCCCTGTTCCCAGAAATCGCGGCCAGTCTTCCACACTTCCTTTCAGTTCTCGTCCGAGTTCAAGCGCTTGCCTTTGAGATGTCTTTTTTGCGGGCCAAACAGATGGAAGTCGCAATGAACTATGTCCAAACTGTAGGGCGGATGCTCAAGCTGCTCCCGCTTCGATTTATTCAATAGACTTGGTGTGACTTGCGAGACGTGTGGACAAGCAGAAAAAACTCCACTTTCTCACTGAAATTTTGAACACACAGCCTCTCCCGTATATATTCACTATCCGGCGATGAATATCGACCGATTAAACCCTTTCCCCAGTCAGAAATCGAATAATACCTCGCTGCTCCTCAATCGTTGAATGTTTCATTGTGACGCCATTATTTCCTTCCACACATTGCCGACTCAATTCGACTTGGACGAAACACATAATTGGCTGATTCTCTCGTGCATCATGTAAAAGGCAGCCATGCTTGGGCACAACCTGGCCGAACACTACATTTTCTCTTTAGATGTCTCAGTACTTTATTTCAAAGCGATATATATTGCGAATTACAACGTACGACGTTTGGTTTCTATGACGTTTCCAGAATTTTCATTTAGATTGCCTTGTATATGTAACCTCGGGGACATAACAATGAGACCGCGAATGCACTTTTCGTATACGTGGTCCCGCACACATTACCAATAAATACACAATATTACCGCCATTTTATGTCCTTCGCCCCAGATTATGATTATGCGTTCAAATCAGTTATGTTATCTTCAAAGGTTATAAAATCCCATCTCGTGGTGTAGAAATTCCCATTTTGCTCGTCAATTTCCCACATTCTGCTAATTATAAATTTTAGAAACTTGCAAAGTAAGAAAAACAGAAGCATTAACTGTTATTTTCTGCGATATTTGATTAATTATCCGCAAATATCGATTTATACGTTTATCAAATAGCTTTTAAAAAGTGATTTTCCTTGAAAGAATAAATTTAGTATGTTGACAGAAACAAATATATTTTATTTTCAAAACTTATTATTCCTGCCACTCCTTTGTGCTATCATCTTCTGCTGGATGTAATTAAAGAAAATATGAAAATATTGTTAAAAAAGAAATAGAAAAACTATAAAAAATCTTCATTCCGCAGTATATTTTTTCAATACCAGAGCACAGTTTACGTCTGTTGTAGGCCGACAGCAGTTTTGTTAAAGACATTTTCCTTTACCATGTGTTTTCTTCTAACATTAAGTTACAATTATCCTGATTTCAGATTGAAGATTTACTAGGCTATATTATGTCCATAAAATAATTTTTGATGACGATAAATTGTAAAACTCCCACATAAACCTACGCTGCTAATTTCGACGAAAAACTCCTTTATCCCTTTTCTAAAAGCAAATGCTAAAAAATCCAACAATATGGATTTATCCCACGAGCTGGTATCATTGGTTGAAGTTTTATTTTAGGTAGTTGCTTCAAATACAAACCAGAGCAATCTGGTTTAGTTATTACATTAGTGTGCTTCCGTTCATATAGCCTAAGTGCTAAAAAGGAAGATTTAATTCCAACCAATTGATCAATGAGCGTCGTAAGTTAATGGTAATATTCATAAATTAGAAAATTAAAAATAATTTGCGAATGGAACCGTAGTGCTAATGAAATGTCATTATAAAAGCCATCCTGACGTAAATCGTCGTGGTTATAATGTTAGTACATTTATCGTTATAAAACACCTAAATTAATTTCTTCTTTTCTTAAAAAAAGAAAATCTCTTCTACATGAAAACTTACGTCAACTTTCCGTTTTTAATATGAAGTTTTTTTTTAATGAGCATCCTCCCGCTTTCGCCGCCATTAACCTTTACACTTCTAGGTTCTGCCGTACGACGTCGTCATCACTATTATTATCGGTTATACCTAGATATTTCCCAGTTCTTTGCTAATCCTTCTCTTTTCCAGTTCTTTCTACGTCATTTTCATTACTTTTCTTTCTCAGTTTTCGATTCACCTGTAAAACCATTTCCATTTTTTACGTTTTGCTTTCGAACGACGGATAGAAAGTACGGCGATCGTGAAAAAAAATTAGGAACTCAACGGATTTACATCTTTTATGAAACTTACATATCGAAAACGTGATTTTTCGATATACATCTGTCCGTCCGTTCGATAAGGTTTCTTCAAATTAGAGTAGTTTACTGAAGAGTAAACATCGAAAAACACGATCTTCTCAAAAATGAATCCAACAATTTTTTTATGTTTCATAATTCAGTATTTAATTAAGAACCCTATTTTGTGGTAAAAAACATTTCCCTGGGACAAATTTGTGAGGGATAGTTTATTCTTGGGGTTGAGCGTTTTATCGACACTTTCCTCAAAAACAGCTCAGGCTAATTTATTCGTATTTCATAGATAAATATTTCATGAATAGCCTGACAATATGTCATAAGTTATTTGACGTTAATAAATATATGAGGGACAGTATGTGAATTGGGGTTGAGTTGTTAATCGACGATTTTCACAAAAAAGTCTCACTATTTTGTTGATAATTGATAAATATTTCTTTAACAACCCTATATTGTGGTAAAAATCATTACCCTGCGAGAAACCTATTACGGGTAGTTTATTCTTGTATTTTTCGATTTCTTTTGGTTTTGTAAAACAATTGAATTTTCCTGACATTTTTTTTCAAACGACAAAGTATTTTCTTCAAGTTTCGTAAATAAATGTTTCATTAATAAGATAAAAATATGGCTAAACTCGAATGATTGAAAATGATCTACAAAATGTAGTTTACTCTTGGGGTGAGATTTCTAACGATTTTCTCAAAAATGGCTCAGGTGATTTTGTTAATAGTGCAAAATAATTATTTTGTTATTTGCTCTAATATATACACTATGACATACGTCTAATGAAAAATCTGAAGGGTTGGCACATTTTTGGGGAGGAAGGGTGACGTTTATTCAATTGAGTTTTCCAAGACAAATTATTGTATTCCTATTTCCCAAATGCAAGTTTCAATATTAACTATGGCCTAACAGTTTAGGAAATTGGAGCGACAAGTTCTAGTGCGGTGGCCCGTACCTTTTATAAAAATCAAATATATATCTTCTCCCTACTCCTTGTTTATCAAAGCAGAATTCTGTCCTTATTAGTTAAAGAAGACGATAATTTTATCATTTTCATTACCGTTTATGTTGTTCTCGTAAGGTTTAGTTCATTAGCATTAACCATTAAATCCAGCATCATATTAAGCAATCATGTTGCAATTTTCAGCCGTGGTCGTGAGATTTATAATCAATAAAATTGTACTGCTTGTTTTAATTGTACCTAAATCAGAGACATAGCCAAGATATATATTTTGGATTTGGACTTTATACTGAACATAAAAGGAGTTATCGAACATCCATTACAGTGTGAGTTACACTCCTCGCTTTACTTAAGCATTTCCAAAGTCCTGACTTGTTTGGTGGTGACGTCGTCGGGAATCTATCTTGAAGCAACTTTGACAATGAGTATTATATACGATACATACGGTATACTCGTATATCCTTAAGATTAAACAGAAAAAAATATCAATGTCTAACACTGGACACCTTACAGTGTGGAGAGGAAACGGCTGGTGCGGTGGAATAAATTTGATATTTCAGATTGAAGACCTTCTATTTCCAACAACTTTCCCTTTTGTGTTGTGTTATCATTACAAAGTTCCGGTTTTTGATGCACCCAGTATACTAGACGAGTGATCTGCGACCAGCGTACTTCGGCGCGAGAGTGCAATAGCAAGGTGAAAAATGTGATTTAAATTTTCCACATCGTAAGAAATTATTTTTCGAATTATTATTATTATTATTATTCGAGTCTATTGTTATTCCAGTTCCTGTGCTTCTTACGCTTGTACAGTGTTTCGTCCTCTGTCGTATTTTATTCTCTATATATTAATTTCGTCCATTGATGGAACAAAAATCGAAGATGTTTATGACTGCTACGCTCTGATATCATTAGAAGGGACCAGGGGAACAGAGCCCTTCAATCACATTGTCCGCATTCCGTCCTCGTGACAAGTCCTCAACAGAGTGCTGTATTATCATACAGCAGTTTTTCGGTACACGAAAATATAACTGGGTTTCCAAAAAATGTATCTGTCTATTGAGACACACACACACCCTATGCCAATAAAGTAAAACAGATGTCGTCACTGCTCCTACGGTACGTGTATCGCAAAAAGTACAGAAAGCTAATTATAATATATCCAAACTTACCGGTAAGACCAATAGAACACACACAACAGCTGAAAATGAATGTTGTGTGTGAAACCCGTGTCCGATCTCTGGTGGAAGCGCATGTGGTTAGGATAACGCTTTAAGTTGTATTTCACGTTTGCTATAGGTTCGGTACTGTATATAATGCTAAGCCCTGAACCAACCAAGAATTCTTACGTGAATGTGATGCAGATATGCAAAGACAGAAAAGGCTGAAGACATAACCTACCAAAGATGGAGTAAGGTTGGGTGTTCGATATCAAAAAGTTTCAAGTGAGCTACGGGAAAGGTGTTTTTGTTTATAGAGAAAATAGAAACTGTCCAGATGATTTGTCTGCAAAGTGAAACAAATATGAAATACAGAAGAAGAAAGAAGGGATATAGTAATAATAAAATTTTCCATTTAAACACCAGACTCGGCTCGGGAGTGAAGTCATGTCCGTAAAACTTTTGTCACATCTCACTGGAAGAAGAAATGTTTTTTACTGTTCGTATTTTTGTTCTCAACAGTCAGAACATGAGAAAATTTTACGGTTGATTGTTTGAAGTAATACCACTTTATCTTTTACTGTCGTATTTTACCTTACGAGTCGCCTTTGATAGAAAATATTAAGATATTGTGCTCGTATTTTGATAGTTGATAGCAAATATCAAAATATTGCGAAACATTGACATATTAAACCATTAAATGCATCGAGGAATCGTAATATCGTAACGCTGAAAAATACCGAAATAATGAAAAATATTAAAAATCGATCTTAAAAGTTTTTGACACTTAAAAATATCTATCAATCGATATACCGAAATATCGCACAGCTGTACGTGGGACCTGTCACCGGGGATATTCTTTTAAAAACTGTTCCTCTTCTAGTATGAGGTTTCCCGTAAATGTTCTAGGATTATATCACTTTGACCGTCACCTAAATGTTGTTACTCGCTACACAATGAGCACGCTTACCACTTTCAACACGATAACACCATATATTTCAGCTTTATTAATTTGGCTTCTTTGAATATTAGAGTTAACTTATTTTAGTTATGACTGCTTGGTCGACAGAGGTGCACTACTATTCTACTGATACTCACACAATACGTATTTAGCCCTATCACTCCGACCAACAATCAAGGGCTGCGGCCGCTGCCTGTCCTTTGCCAACCCAGGCGACTTACGTGTTTTCTACTCCATATGTTTGAATTAATTTAATAAATCTGTATACAACATATTAGTAAACTACGGTTGTGAGGTTGTATTTGTTAAAAGTTAAAATAAATATTTACTATTATTTTTAATCTAAAGAGTTCTGTTTGACAAACGATAGAAATAAAGTAGTGTGAAAGTTGGATCATATCGTATGTAGTTATGTATGAACATGTGATTTGCAAATGTGCTTGTAAGTCTTCAATCTTAGTCTCTTCTAGTGTACTTCTAAGCACATATTTCTTCTAAACATATATTTCCTTCTAGTCTTTAACTATGTCATATGACAGGCTGGCTACTGGGAGTCGACGCGACTGCGCAAACAAAAATTTCAAAGTTGTATCGGTACCAACAAGCACTGTGAAAATTTACTTGTGTGTTTATTCCGCCGCACGACTCACCTTCTCTCTCCACTTCCCTTACCTTTCTCCATCCCGTAAGCAGGGCAGTGCCAATAGATGCGGTATGCGTCATATTTGCTCATCATTTCTTAGCTAGACTGTGAGACCATCAAAAGGCAGCTAATTTGGCAGAGCATACACACGGTTTACACAAATTCTTACCTTTGTCTATAATTATTGGGACCTTTCCGAATTTCGGCGAGGAGGCTCAGGGGTTCGGCACGAAGCCTCAGTAGGCTTAAAAGTTGTTGGCACCGGCAAATGCCCCAACAATTTTTTCGGTCCCAACTTGGAGGTGTTGCAGGAACCAACCATATGCAAGAACCAACAAGGATAAAATTGCGGGAACACACACACACACACAAACACACACACAAATACACACGCACACTCGTAAAAAATCACATTTTTCACGGAACACTTGGTAACGCATGCCCAATAAAATTACATTTCGAATTTAGTGGAAATAACAACCATGCACAGAAACATTACAATTTCGATTCCGACTACTGTTCCAGTTCCGGTTTCGATAACACACAGGTGCAGCACGAGTGTGACATTGACGACGGTGTTTTTACTTTTTTTTATGACTATGGCGTATAGTGAAGTTATTACCTTAAAGTTTAGGTCGGGTACACCCTTTTGTAACAATTTTAACCAATTTGGATGAAACTCAGTGTATATGGGTTTTTGAACATGCTGATTACAAATATCATATATATATATATATATATATATATATATATATATATATATATATATATATATATATATATATATATATTTACCTTGGTCTTACAGTTATGTGGGATACGAACTTTCTATGACAATTTTAACGGATTTGGATGAAACTCGGTATGTAGGTGTTTTCGGACACGTTAAATACGAATTCAGCAAAGTAGTTTAAGTGAGATACGCCCTTTTTATGACAATTTCAGCCGATTTGTATGAAACCTGGTAAATACGGATTTTCGAACATGCTGATTCCGACTGTAATTTATTTTTCTAGTTCTTAGAGTTTATGTGAGATACGCTATTTGTATGACAATTTTAATTGATTTCCATAAAGCTCGGCATAGAGGGGTCTTTGAACAAGCTGGTTGTGACTATCATACTTATTTTTACCTAGGTCTTAAAGTATATGTCGGATACGCACTTTTGATAACAATTTTAAGCGGTTGTAATGAAACTGATCATATAGAGGCTTTCGTTCATGTTGATTACGAATATCATATTTATTTTTACGTAGGTCTTATAGCTTATGTGGGGTGCGTACGTTAGAAGACAATTTTAACCGATTTCGATAATACTCGGCTTGTAGTGGTTTTCGTGCATGCTGGGTACGAATAACATAAACGGTTTTACCTACGTATTATAGTTTATATGGGATTCGCCCTTTATAATGAAAATTTAAACGATTGAGAGAAATTCGGCGTATAGAGTTTTCGGACACACTGATTACGAATACCATATTCTTTGACCTAGGTCTTACGATTTATGTGAGATATACACTTTTTAAGACAATTTTAAACGATTTGGCCGGTATGTAGTTGTTTTCGGACATGTTAAATACGAATATAGTCTTTGCTTTTTTCTAGGCCTTAGAGTAAAACTGCGGTTTCTAAGTGTTTCGCTCTCTCTTCGAATGTATTTTTCAGCTTATCCGGCATTTTGGTGGGACTTAAAATTTAAAGATTGCATTTCGGCTCTCTCTCACACACACACTGACCCATGGTTTACGGAGCACTTGGTGACGAGTGAGCACTTTCAGTTTAGTACAAATTACACGATTGCGCAGAATATTGTACTTCCAACTCCCAGTTACGATTCCAGTTGAACTCAGCAGCATCAGTCGCTTGACAACATGCAGAAACTTATGGTATATTTCGCAACCCTACAGAGGTATAAAATGAACATATATTCCAACTACAAATCTATAAAAGCTGTGACAGCATGCAGAAATGCAGAACCAGCGCATAAATAACATAAGAAATCAAATCGTTTTACTCGTTCTCTTCTACGACTAAAAGACCGAAGCGGAGATTAACACACACACACACACAATTTTTATTCCAGTCATGCCAAACAATAAAGCTATATCCTCAAACTGTTACACTGACAGACGATATTCATTTACACTAGATTCGAAATTTTAAAAAAAATCAAAATATTCTTCTACAATAATGGCAAATTGTACATTAATTGTAAAACATATTTATCTCCTTCCCGTATGTCCCTGTTAAGGATGTTTACCGTAAATTATGTGATTTTTGGAAGGGTGGCTGTAGCCCATTATCAGTCACTGCCACATGCAAGGAGCATAAGAATATTAATTCTGTGAGATTTGTGAATAATCTGACACACATAGGATTTTCCAAATAAAACTTGGAATTTGTATAAAGATCCAATAACTTATGCTTCACCCACTGTGCCCCCCTAAGCCAGTACATTAACAAAATAATATAGCAGATATGAGAAACACATACCCTTTTGCTTCATCGACGCCAAATTTCACATTAATTGACAAAAAATACCTTCTTCTCGTATGTCCTTACTTAAGAATATTTATTGCGATTTTCTTATTTTTGAAAGGGGGCTGTAGCCTCATTATCAGTCACGTTTACATGTTAGGAGCATTAGGGCGTTCATTCTGTGACATTCGTGATCAATGTGACGTTTACTGACACTCCGGAAATAAATTTTTGGGAATTGGTAACACATCACATATCACCTTTTTACGCTTCTTACCCCCGAAAAGGAAGGCCTTCCCAAAATAATGTTTGAGACGGCTTTACTAGCTTTGTGAATGAGTATATATGCATTTTGTGACAAATACAACTCATTTGCCGTCTTTGCGAATAAATATTTGAGAAAACTGCTGCCAAAATTTAACACTGAATCTCCCATAAGGAAAATGAACTTTTGTGTTTACACCCTAAAAGGGGTGCTAAAAAGAATTATCTTCTATTATGTTTAGAAAATTGAAAAATTTAGATATTTCTCAATAAGGGTGCTAAATTTTATATTAATAGTGTGAAAATTCCATCTTCTCCCAGTGCTGTAAAAAATTACACGAATTATGGAACAGTCTGGATGTATGTATGTGTGCGTGTGTGTGTGTATGTGTGTGTGTGCGTGCGTTCCTACTTACCTTTGGTATGATTTAAGTTGTTTCAACCATAAATCGTACACATTGGATTTGGAAAGTAGTGCTGCTTGGGTAACTTTCCTAGCACACCAATAGGTAGCAGGAGGGGACAACATATAAAAGCGATTGAAAACTTTCGATACTAGAGTTGAATTGATTGTTTTCGGGGTCGCGTAAAACAGTGGTGTTAGAACCACATAAGCTATTTTTTGCACTCAGTGTTGTGGATTTCTGACCGTAAAATATCGAAATCAATCAATGTAATATGGATTCATAAATTTCTATCATAGTTAAGGTAATTGTTAAAAGTTGTGGTGCCGTTTAAATACAAATTTAACTCCACTTGTAGCACGACCCCATTAGCCCACAGAAATGTCGAAAACTCCCCCACCACAAATTGTCACAACCCCTACACAAATGACTGACAGTCCCGCACAATCAGACAAATCTCCCACACTCTGAAATGATCATGGTTGCAAGTTTAGTACGGTGAAAATAATAAAAGCATGTCCAGACAACGCTAAGATCTAAACTGCAAGGGACTTGTCCACTTACCACCTTGTCCACTTTAGATCATAAGCATGTTTTTCGAATTAGTTTTATTATTTTCAGCGTGTGAAACGTAAAAGAAGTGCTACTAGGATCATTTTAAATTGTTGGGGATTTTTCCGATGATGTGGGAGTTCATGTGACTAATTGCTTTATTTTCATTTATTATGATTTACTTGTAGGTATTAAATAAATAATTTGGAGGTTAAAAAACTAGATTCGTTGCCTGAGTTGACTTGATTTTAAATTTAGCGTCCCGTTCAGCAGCAAGGCTATATGAAACGTGGACCTACTGATTAACGTGGATTCGAAACCACATGAGCTCCCACCGGGAATCGGGTCTCCCACGCCAGAAGCGCGTACGCTAACCCCATAGCCACGAAGGAGCTCAACTCGTTGCCTGTACTTTATATAACTAATATGATCTTCAAAGTTGTATTTCAATTTGTACTAAAAAGTAGCAAAGTACTAACTTACAAATGTTGAAAAGAAACTACTTTTTAAAGTAATGTAGAAATTATGTAGAAATAGAGATGAAATACGTAGTATTAATACACCCGAACCACTGTTTGAGATAGACGTTGGTGTGTCTCTTGTTGCTGACTCGAATGTCTGAAAAAAACTCAGATTTCCCTTACATGTGAATTACACCATAAAAGTTTGAGAAATAGGTAGAAATAAATTTTGTGTGTGGGAGTGTGTGTGCAAAATTAAAAAGATATATCAGCGTCTTGGAGATATTGTGAATATAAATATGTATTTGCAAATGTTGATTAATTGTGAGACCTGTTTCTTCTGGCAGTTACCCAACCTAATTTGTTTATAACATTTAGAAATTTAACATGTTTATAATACCAGTAGTAGAGTCAAGTTTAGAAAATCCACTTACATATAAATTTATACTGTTTATTGGTTATGTATGTGTACTAAGTATACCATTTTTCACACATATTTACTTCAATAGGACATATTGTAAGTAAATATACAGTTATGCGTACTCTCTAAATATAATAAAGTATTAATAAAATAACACAATACGCTTCAGAAAATACATTTTGAAGACTCCTTTGGAGACATCACTAACACTGTGATATGAAAACTGTCTTCTTGTAAGAATATAATTCGATAATGATTTTGAAGGATACTTTTAATACTGATAGTATGTGTATAATTAGAAAATGTGTATTTGTTGTAAATTTCATAGGAAAAGAAATATAAATACGAAAATTAGAATGAGTAAAACAAAATGTTGCTAATGGACAAGAAAGTTTCATTTTCTTTGTGTTTTTCTTATTTACATAAATTGTTCGATGTATATGTAATCGCCGATTATACACATATAAATTTATAAATAATACCGGTCAAATTCGTTACCAAATTATATTTTTATAACAACATATTTATAGACATGCGACAATAATCTTGGACGTGAGTGCACGTAAACTCCCATTTTGAGGAATTTAGATGAATCTTCACGTGAATATTCCCGAAAAATATCTTCCTGGGAATTTACACATCATAACGTATGCTAAAATGGGCCCTTGTACGGACTCGTTCTGATATGATGACAAAGGATTAACGATCGTTTTTCATCTACTAAGCACATTTTCACTCACTCAACACATCGGAAATGAAAGTGAAAGAATATGAACACATATACCAACCTATTATTTTAGCATAACAAAAATTATATAAGAA
Source organism: Thermobia domestica (assembly GCF_964235325.1). Classification (NCBI taxonomy): domain Eukaryota; kingdom Metazoa; phylum Arthropoda; class Insecta; order Zygentoma; family Lepismatidae; genus Thermobia; species Thermobia domestica. The sequence goes on along the minus strand of NC_137457.1, from coordinate 43,740,977 downwards.
TCTAATAAAATATTATGAATACCTTTCAACAGTTTAAAAGCAAAAATTGAGCATAAGAACAGTAAAAGGAATTCAGCGCATTTTCCTACCCCATATTATGAAATGGTACAAGAATATCTTCACCAATGTTTCGCAAAGCACAAGCATAATTTCAACCCCATGTTACCAACATAAACCTAGGCAAAAGCACGAGCACGTTTTCAACCACTATTTAAAGGCAAGGAATTGTCTTAAATAACCCTATAAATAAAAATAGAAATTACTAAAACATTTCGTCAACCAATTTTTACCATAGCAGAGTTTACAATATAACTATAGATTTGTGGTTACGTTTTTATGAAGGACTACAACACACCCTCAAATCCTAAATGACATAGCCAAATTATCTTAAATGCAGACTCTGTTACGAAAGGATAAACTACACTTTTTAACGCTTATTCAGCATAGCAGATGGCTTTATTTTATTACAATCTTTCTTGAATATCTATTTAGCATAGCACAAATTACACAAGAAAACCGTAAGCCTTATTTCGACCCCTATGTAACATAATTGCACTATCGAGGCATTAATTATTCACTGCAATTTATCATAGTAGATATTATACATCCTTTATGAAAGATAATAATCTGATTTTTAAACTTTAAAAAATAGATTTCCTCTGTCTAAATTACATTCTATAGACCCCATTTAGGACACGCTTTATATAGATTATTAAATATGTATAATTAGAAATTCATAGAACATAAATATTCAGTAACAAGGTATTGAGTTAGTTACTTAAAGTTTGAATTTGAAATGATCGCACTAAACAAAATAAAAACTACAAAGTTTAATATTGCTCTCCTTCGCTTATTTAAACGCTACATTTTTTCATTATATATATAAAAAGATATGAGGCTGGTACACAATTTTTAAGCTAGTTAAATTTTGATTTGAAAATTTGGAATACAAAATTAGTCCGCAAGTTTTGTAATGAATCTTCATCGCTTATTCGAATAGTAAATTTGTGCTGGTTGCTACAGACATATCGGACAAATGTAGAGAATTCTGTGTTAGTTAAAATACAAAATTGGAGATTTAGCGGCGCATGAAAATAGGCAATTCAAATTTTAGAAGATCATCCTTTGTTTCTTACATGGGTATAAATTGCCTTCGGAGTAGAAAAAAATACAGAATTATGTGCTAATTAAATTTAAAATTTGAAGCTGTCGCAATACAGGCAATTGAAGTGTTTAAAAATTTTAAGATTTTTTCGTACAAATTGAAAATTTTTGAACATTTTGAAATGACCTTTCTTGGTTTATTTAAGTGATATACTATTTTGTCTGGTTGGACAAAAATGTACGAACTATTACGAAGTTCCAAGGTGCTGCACCGAAATTAAATATTTCAATATCAAAGGAACTTGGAACTAATAGTACTAGTTGTAATGTTAATGTTTGTAATTGTATCAGCTACATAAATATTTAAAAAAAATCAAGCTTGTAGGACAAAGGAAGAAAATTAAGAAAGAAATAAAGGAAAGAAATGTTTAAAATTTATTGGTTGAACTACTTGCTTCTACATAGATCCACTTCACGAACATTGCATAAAAAGAATCTTGAAAGAGGATCAAAAAAGACAGAAATATAGACTGACATAGAAACAATTAGGAAGAAATTCCTGGTATGTTAAATAGGGTTTGACAAATTTGAGTTGACTTGAGACAATAAGATTTGAGTTGAGATCTCACCTTTTTTCATATCAAATCTTTGTGGTCATTACAATGAAACAGCAAACAAAATTTCAACATGTTGTAACAAGTAAAAAGTTAACCTTTTACCTCGAGGTTCACAACTTTTTGTGTATATAGTAGTCAATGTAACATTGCTAAGTCAGTAAATATAATTTAATATATAGTAACAATTTCAAGATATACAAGGTTAGATATTTGATCTTTCACAATTTTTACCGTATGAGAATTGCTTTGTTTGGATACAGAATTATAATATGTAGTACTGTTTATGGGCTATACTAAATTAAATATTTTACTTTGATATCGAGGTCAAAACTTATGTTATATAGTAGTCGATGATACACTGACTAATGTGAAAACAGATTTTAAAGTGTTGTACCGTATAGGAAATTGTCACAGTCAAATACTTCACTTTAGACCTCTACACCAAATATATAAACTGAATTTTAATATGTTTCGTCCTTCACATCTGGTTTAATATTTGATCTTTGAGGTCGGCGTCCAATTTAGTTCTGAATTTTAATCTATTACACAAGTTATGTACGGTTAAATATTCGTCCTTTGACTTCCGACCTAGATAGTTCATGTCCAAAAGAGGCTCTTTAGAATGTAATATAGTCTAAGTTAAATAAATATATATTTAACGGGTTTGAGAAAAGAGGTCATAGCCTTTTATAAAGGCTGTATGCTTTTTGTTATGTTAAGTAAAGATTATAGTGCATTATGATAAAACGAGCGATAACTATTTATGAATACCATGTTTCTATATAACTTATTCGTAATAGAAGAGCTGCGAATCTGGTTCATTATTCCGGTATGATCCTCGGTTAACATTATAATCCTATCTATTCGACCTTGTTTCAAGAGGGTCGTCTTCTTATTTTGATGTTAGTACTTATATATTAATAGGCGTATGGTAGTGACTATGACATACCCACTACGTATTGAAATTATTTGAAAATTTTGAATGAGATAGTTGAAAATGTTTTATCATTTTTGATAAAACAATAAGGAAACTTTATCGTTATATGACATTATCAGTCTTACTCTAAATGGTACAAGAATGTGTGGATTTTTCATTATAGTTACGAATTTACAAGTATATACTACAGGTTATTTTTAATGGAAAAGCTAAATAGTTCCAATTTGTACTCGAAACACAAACATTTAATAGAAAAGCTAATAAATCGTCATTAGTTACAAAGTTTGAATCTTATTTGGTTGATTATTCTGGAGTTCAGCGTTCTTTATAGCCTGTAAGCTACATGAAACGAGTTGTATCGCCATTACAAGTTTTGCTTAATTAGTATTTAACATAAATGTATAATATACCGACGTTCAGTCTAGACGTCCATTTAAAATGTTATTATTAAAACAAACTTATGTCTTCGATTGATTCGTTAAATATATACACATATAAAAGTGATTTCTTGAATCATAATTATTTAAAGGAAATATCTATGCACTAAGGATAATATCATTAAAAACTGAAAAGAATAGACGATGATGTAATCGAACTGACCATATTACGATTACAGGTTTAGTTGTTAGCCTAAAAGCTAATATGAGCACACGTTGAGAGTTACGTCAGTTGAAATACAACTGACTTTAAAAGACAATGGCATTCAACTCTTTTTCTTCTTCTCTTTTCTCATTACAGCATGGATAGATCATTTCATTTGTTCGTTGTACCTGCTTCCATTGTTCTTTCAGCAACGAAGATAAAAACAAGAAAGCACATTCTTACCAGTATAGATACCCTAGTTTCGAATTACTTTATCATTATGTATTTCAATAAGACTCATGACCTGTTTGTAATATGTGATTATAGAACTCCTCACAGCGATCTGAATATTTCTATTGAAAACCGTGAATTAACTATGGTCTATTTTGCTCAGTCTCATAAACATCCTGTTACAGTAGGTGGTGTGAATATAAATTTCCTTGTAACTGATATCGATGATCAACTCAACCTATTCTTAAATACGTATTATTTAACACGAATGGTCAATGTACATACAAGAATAACTTATCATAGTCGTAACGTAATCGATCAATTACTTTATAACAAAAATATACATAAACAGCAAAGTTAGAGACATAAAGAGTGGTTTCTCGGATCATTAAGCTCAATTATTTCATTTCAATATTTTCATTGTACAAAAAGCTAATAAAAACACACTCGAAAGTCAAATCCGCATACACAAGAATTTTTAATGAAACGAATATCTCCCATTTCAATTTTCTACCTAATCATGAACGCTGTGAGGAAATATACAACAAATATCCTTAAAAGAAGCTTGTAAAATTTTCCATGACGCATACACTCGTTACTACAATGAGGCATTTCCTAGAGAACTTTGCCCAATTTCAATAACAAATAACAAATCTTGGATAGCTACAACAAGAAAAGTTTCTAGTAAGAACTTCCAATTTATCATATAAGGGAGTAGAGTTACTAAGTACCATGACAGGGTACTATATAAGCTATAAAAAACATAAAAATATCTTAAAATTGGCAAGAGCACGATATTACTCAGTACGCATAATAAAATCTGAAAATAAGAGCGCCAAATAAGACCGATAATAAGACCGATAATTAAACATGAAACATACTAAAGAACGAGTAATTGAAGAAAACATTGACATTGAATCAATTGGCAATCTTACTAGTGAACCATGTATTATTGCAATTCTTTTGAACAATCACTTAATGAATATTCAGAAAACTATAGGTTCTAATAGTCAACCTCATTCAGACCAATTATTTTTTAACAAAAAGTCAAATCAATTCCTTCTAACAAGCAAAAAATCAAAACAATCAAAAAATCAAGACTGTCTACATCTACGGAACATGAGTTTGAAAAAAAATATCCTTCTTTGCTGAGGGATAAACGAGAGCGCTTGGCAACCATCCACCGCTGGAATGGAAGTTATATTTAACCTCAAGTTCTCGCACGAAACGGTGTTTCTTCATTTAGCCCTTCTGACACAATTATGTGAATTTATCACGTTAGTAAATACCTTTCAATACATCTTAGCACATATTTTACTGTATAACATACTTTCATTTTAGGATTTCCAATCTTTGGTACTCTAAAGTATATTAGCGTTCTTTTACTAAATTTTGAGAAGGAAACAGTGGTGAGATGACTTCTGGAAAGGGTAAAGTGTAAAGAATGTATGGACAAAATCCTAAGAATAAAGTAAACCTTGGCAAAAGTTGAAAGACTAATAGCTAAATTCAGTAAAGCATGTTAATCAATTTTTCCTAATATGAAACAAAGTTTCAGTGGAGAATAATTACTATACATAATTTCAACATAAACTAATCCTAGTGATGACGTAATATAACTTATAATTATTTTTAATAATATTCAAGTTTTCTACTAAAAGAAATATAAAAAAATACATTACCAAATTCACGGAACGCTGGCAATAAGATAAAGCTTCTTCCACTCTATGTGCCAACTAAGCAAGTGATGTGTATCTGTAAGGCAATCAATGGTGTTACAAAACTAAATTACAAACAAGCTCAGTTCACACACAAATATTTTGAAAATAAGAAACAAAACAACCATTCAATTCTATTGTTACATATATTATAATTTACATTCCTGTAATGTATATTTTATTTTGTGATTATTTTGCAAATATTGTTTAATTAGAAAAAAAATATTTGATAACTCTTCTCTATAAACGAGAAATCCATTTAACAGAAAATGTTATATTCAATATTAAGAAAACTTGAAATGCAGATAAAAGATTTAGAAAACCAACGTCATCCTAGGCATGTTTCTTTTCTCGCACGAACAAGGATTTATAACCAGTAGTCCAGTGAATAATTATTTTTTGGTTGCATTAAGTGAGGTAGTATTAAGAAACTTCATAAACCTGTGTATTACGATAAACTAAATAGCATACTAAATTTGTATCCTATTCAGTTTTGCGCTGGTGCAACAATATTGGAAAAATGGGACCTAAACCAGAATCTTCCTAAAATAGCATGATAAAATATTTAAAAAACTCGGATCTTTTACATTATAGCTCAAAATACATTATTATCCAAAAGAAAGAGCATAAAATTTCCTGTAAATAAGGTTATTGCGAAATAAACACATATATGATTATATGCCACCGAAAATTCTCAGTACTGAATTATTTGGTATTAAAGAGATAAATCCAAAACTATCATACACACACAGAGACAAAAAAACAAAAAAACAGATAATTAACAAAAACAGTGACATTGTATGATTGTAAGCGGTAAAGCAGGTTACCAGTTATAGTAGCAATTACAAAAACCTATTTCCCAAAACAGATAACAATCTTATTATAATATGAACAAATTTAATAACAAGAAATACATATGAAATTGAAATAATATTCGACTTCACTTAAATCTGTTAAATACATCTCAACGGTAGGTAACAAGTAGTTTTAAGCTCTTTCTTCAAGGTTTTGTTTGACAAAGGACGAAAGGAGTAAAAATCCCCAGACCAAAGAACAATAAGGGTTGTTAAACTAATAAAATACTATATTCAAAGAAATTAATTTCTTTATGTGCTTTTGTGCTTCTTTTGGTAGTTAAAATTAACTGGTTACTTCAAATAGGTTAGCAAGCAGCTACCACAGCACTTAAATAGCTGTTAAGTTAAAAGATATGACCTTATTTAAAATTAATTCTCATTACTTTTCTTTTCTTGTCAAGACGATATCATATGAAATAGGAAATTTAAGTATAGTAGTATTCTAAAAGACTTAAATCTACCATACAAACCAGCGCAATCCACTCATTTTCTTTTCTTTCTTTTTTTCACTTTTTGCCTCTAAAATTTGATTTAAATAGAAGTTAGAAGATTTTAGTTGTTAGATTTCGTCAGAATTTCTATTAACTCATACTATGGATAAACCTCAGTCCTTCTTTCCACTAAGTTAACACAATTTCATTTCACTTCCCCATATTATCAAGTCGCAGCAAATTTAGAACAAACTACACCCAATTCATTTATTGGGAACAATACTTCGCTCCCTACCTGCATACTCCAGAGAAGCATACAGGCACAACCAGCGCCATGCAACGGAAAGTAAGAGACCTTCCAGGGAGAGACAACTCCAGGAAAACTGGCAAAACATTTAGAGCTATTTCTCTTATTGTCATTTAAAATGGAGATTTTATTAACAATATTTTGTAACAAAAAAGTTTATTATTCGACTGAACGCAACAAGGTCCTATACATTTTTTGAAGAATCAACAGCGTAGATGAAACACTCCTAGCAATCCGACATTTCTTCTTCCGTAAATACAATAAGGTAATTTTTAGTATCTCTCCCATACATTTTCTCTTCCCACATTTCATAATGCAAATTTCTCCAAATAACGCTTTGTCTATTTCCATACTCCAAGGCAATCATTTACATTTCTTCAAAATGATATTAGATTTTTCCTCCTTTTTATAATGTCTCTTCCTACCTGTTCATTACAATCTCTACTACCAGGCTCAGTCTGTAAGATATGCTTAGCAGCTCTTTTATACTCACCAATCATGCATACATATTATCCAATATCAGCGTTAGGGACTTCAACACTTTCTCCTTTTTTTTATTTACTTATAATGTTATTTTCCATGTATTTTCTATTCTTGTAAAGACGCACACTCTTTTAGTGCTTGGCAACATTACCTTTTCAACAATATTGACTAATATGGTTTATTCTTTTCTGTTTCCCATCTATAGCTTAAACCTCTAGTTAAATTCCAATCATTTCCTTATTTGTTTTGTTAATTTTATATTTCCAGTTACTATTTCGCTATTTCCACTTACTTCTTTCTACTCAGTCTATCCTTGTTTCTTTTCATTTTCTTCAAACTTTCTCTCTGTTTCACATCAAATTTTATTTTACCAATTTTCCAAATGTCTCATCACTTCTCTCACAAATGTAGAAAACTTGTCTTTAATTTCCAGTCTTTTTCAGTCCCTATCTTCTTCTCTTCCACTCCTTTAGTTCTCCTTATTATGTTGTCCCACGTGAGCTGTCTTTCTGCTTTCTTGATCAGCTTTTTATGTCTCACTGATTGATCCGAAGACCTGTTAGGATGTTGTTCTTTTGCACATACTTCCATACAAAAACTATGTTCTATCTCTTGGATATCTATTTCCTCCATCTGTCCTTCCACTTATCTATTTTCCTTCTCAGCATCAGAGGTACTTCAAATTCAGACTTGCATCCAAGATTATCCGTGGGAGGATTAAACATCCACTACTCAAATTTTTGGCTCCACACCAACTTGGATTAGGCATTCAATATGGTGCTGAAGTGGCAGCACATACAGCAGGTATCTATTACTCATACCATCACCAAAAACCCAAAGCTTTCTTAAAAATAGATTTTAGGAACGCATTCAATAGAATAGACAGGTATACATTGCTATCTGTCGTCAAACAAAAATTTCCTTCGATATATCTGTATGTACACCTAATCTATGCTGAAACCAGCAAGCTAGAATTTATATTACGGCAAAGATATAATCTTATCAGAAAGAGGAGTTAAACCAGGTGATCCTTTAGGTCCAGCATTATTTGCCGTAACATTGCAACCTATAGTCAATAATATCAAGACAGACTTAAATATCTGGTACCTCGATGATGGTGCAATAGCTGGAGATCGAGATATTGTATTAAATACATCGAAAACGATCAACACACAGGCAGCTACAATTGGTCTGCAACTAAGTTTCTCGAAATGCGAAATCAGCTTTCTTGAAACTACAAATGACCAAAGGCGCACACTGTTTTCGTCAAACAACCAAGTAGCTCCAGGTATCCAATTCATGTCGCCATCAAACGGTTTCCTCCTTGGAGCTGCTTCCTCAGCTGAAACAATGAGAACTCTATTAACTGAAAAGATTAACCAGTTACAAATATATTTCTCACAGATATCATCAATATCTGCTCATTCTGCCATTTACTTACTAAGAACATGTTTTTCCATCCCAAGATTATTATATATCCTGCGATGTTCACCTTCATGGAATGAAGAGGATTTATTAGAAAGATATGAAAACCGTATAAAATCTGTTTTGGTGTATATCTTAAATTGTGTCCTTGAGGATAGCACATGGCTTGAGGTATCACTCCCAATTGATCATGTTAGATTAGCCTTTCGAAGAGCCTTAGATTTGGCTATTCCCACCTTCTTGGCATCATTCTACGGCTCTCAATGTCTACAAAAATCACATCTCCAACAGATTAGCAATCTCCACTTGGATTCTGAAGTTCAAGATTGCTCGTCCACATGGTCGTTGTTGATGGCCTCCGATTTATGCGACTTCAGTTTCAGGGCTAAACAATCCACATGGGAAGAACTATCTATCAAATAATCAAATTTTTCATTTTTACTACAGTCTTCCGACAACCCAGAAGACAAGGCCAGACTGATAACTGCATCGTCCATTGAGGTAGGTACTTGGCTCAAAGCTTTGCCCTTACGTCCTCTAGCCCTTCACCTAAATAATGAATCTTTTAGAATATGAATTGCGTTAAGACTGTGAGCAGATATTTGCGAACCCGATAAATAACAACCCGATTCTGTTGACAAAAAAAGGTCTTTTTAAAAAGCACACATAGACATCCTCGACACTCGAACTACAACGACATCATTGTGAGAGCACTCATCTCGGCAGATTTACCGGCAATAAGGGAGCCAAATGGCTGTAGTAGAACAGATGGAAAAAGAACAGATGGAATATCCTTAATTCATTGGAAGAAAGGTAAAGCCTTAATTTGGGACTTCTCATGCACAGACACTTTTGCACCTTCCAACCTTCCTTTCTCTTCAATCCAGGAGGGCAATGCAGCAGGTCGGAAAGAGATAGAGAAAAGAAGAAAATACAACCTTATGGAAAAATACCAATTCTTACCAGCTGCAGTTGAATCCGGTGGCTCGTAGGGAAGGGAAGACCTAAATCTCATAAAGAAATTAGGGAAACGCATCATACAGTTATCCGGTAAAGAAAGAGCAACCAGCTTCCTAATCCAAAGAATAAGCATGGCGGTGCAAAGAGGTGATGTGGCTTCCATACTACGAACCGTACCTCCTGGTAAAGCCCTGCAGGAGATATTCTTACTTTAAAAAAAAGAGTAATGTGTGCAGATTGTTGCATACTAATTATTTTTCGTTTCAAATGAGCGAAGTGAAGGATGTTTTTTTTATTGAGAAAAACAGAAACCGTCCTGATGATTTGCATACAAACTGAAACAGATATAAAATACAGGAGAAAGAAGGCACATAATAAATATTACCAATTAGACACCGGACACGTCTCGGGAGGGAAGTCATGTCCTTAAAGATAAAAGTTTTGTCATATCAAACTGAGAGAAGAAATGTTACTAACTGATTTTGTATATGTTCTCAACAGTCAGAAAAGGAGAAAATTTTACGACTGTTTCTTTGAAACAATACCACGTTATTCTTTACAGTCGTAATTTACCTTACGAACCGCATTTGGTTGACACCTTTAATTTATTTTGGTCATATTTAGATAGTTGAACGATACTAATATATACAGTGCACTAGATAATAAATATACTGAAATTCACAGGTTTTCTTTATTTTTTCGATTATGCAGCTTGGAGTTATAAACATAAATATACGTAGCTACTTTCCTCTTACAAAGCCTCATATGTATGTTTTATAGCACTCCAATTTAAAAATATACAAATATGATTTTTGTACGATACAAATCCACAACTATATAAATTTGTACGATTGCAGATAAGTATCTGGGATTGAAGAAGTTAACTTAAAAATATCGAAATACTGCTAAACATGAACTTACTAATGTAATAAAATTATCGAGAAATCATAATATTGTGATACTGAAACGTACCGAAATATTGAGATAACGAAATAATTAATACATCGATTTTAAAAGTTTTCGATACTTAAAAATATCTATGAATCCACATATTGAAATATCGCACAGCTGTAGGTGGGACCTGTCACCATGAATTTTCTTTTAACCACTTTTAGTCTTCGAGGATGTGGTTTCCCCGTAAATTTTGTAAGATTTCATCACTTTGAAAGTCAACTGAATGTTGTTATTCACGACACTCAACACACTTACCACCTTCACCACGCTCACAGCATAGAGCCGAGATTTATTAATATGCCCTCTTTAGAAATTAGACCTAACGTATTTTACTTGATATCAGTTTGCTTGATACAAGCACACTGCTATTCTACTGAGACTCACAGAATAAGTATTTAGCCCTATCATCTTCAGCAACAATCACAATCTGCACTCGCTGCCTGTCCCTTCCCAACCCAGATATCTTAGGTCTTTCCAATTACATATTTGAATTAATTGAACAAATCCGTAAAAGGCCAATTGGTGAAATACGTTTGTGAGCTTTTTATTTGTTAAAGTTTAAAATAAATATTTAGAATATTATTATCTTTAGACTAAACAGTTGTTTCACAAAAGAAGGTAATAAAATAATGTGATTCTTGGAACATTGTATGTACTTATGTATGAATCTGTTATTTGCAAATATACTTGTAAGGCTTCAAACTAAGACCATTATAGCATACCTTTAAGCATATATTTAATTTAAGGTCTTGTGCAAATGAATAAGCTTTCCTTTCAGACACTGGTCGCAAACGTTTTTATCTGGTGCAACAGAAATTCGAACTACGTGTGCAGATATAAACAATAATTGTATCCCGATACGATCATGTGCTGTGTATATGTTTTAGGCTAGCCTCCGTTAGATGCATATGTCACAATCTTTGTTTGTGTTCCCACCCTTCCTTGCAGTATGAGTTTTGAACATATGCATAAACGTTCCTCCAATTACGACCAACAAATCCGCTGATATCAAAACACCTTCTCCTTTACTTATTTCATGTGACAGGTACGTTACTGGGAGTTGGCGCGACTGCGCAAATGAAATTTCCGAGGCTATATCTGTACCAACAAAAACTCTGCCCATTTACTTGTGTGTTTATTTCCCCGCACATCTCACACCTCTTTCCACTTACCTTAGTTTCTTCATCCCGTATGCAGGGCAGTACCAATAGATGCGGTATGCGCCATACGTGTTTATTTAAAGTCTGAGACCATCAGGAGGCAGCTAATTCGGCAGAGCATACACACGGTTTACACACATTCTCACATTTTTCTATAATTATTGGGAACTTCCCAAAATTCGACCAGGAGGCCCAGGTGGTTTTTAACGGAGTGTTTGCACGCTTAAAAATTGATTTGTAGCGGAAAATGTCCCAACAATTTTTCTGGTCAGAACTGGTAAGGTGTTAAACCATATTCAGGTACCAACAAGGATAGGAATGCGGGAACATAGTTTCAAGGAACACTTAGTGGCGCATGCGCAAATTGTTCCAGGTTCATGCTCCAGCTTCGAGTCAAGTTCCAGTTCCAGTACACTCATTCTCACATTTTTCTATAATTATTGGGATCTTCCCAAAATTCGGCCAGGAGGCCCAAGTGGTTTCAACGGAGTTCCTCCAGGCTTAAAAATTGACGGTAGCGGAAAATGTCTCAACAATTTTCCCGGTCAGAACTGGTAAGGTGTTAAACCATATTCAGGTACCAACAAGGATATGAATGCGTGAACATACACAAACTAGGTTTACATAACTAAATTCAGTAAAGCGTATTAATCAAATTTTCCTGATATAGAACAGTTTCACTGTAGGATAATTACTATATATAATTTCAACATAAACTAATCCTAGTGATGACGTAATGGAACTTTTAATTATTTTTAATAATATTCAAGTTTTCTACTAAAAGAAATATAAAAAATGCATTACCAAAATCACGAAACGCTGGAAATAATATAAAAAGCTTCTTCCAATTTATGTGCCAACTAAGCAACTGATGTGTTTCTGTAAGGCATTCAATGGTGTTACAAAACTAAATTACAAACAAGCTCACTTCACACACAAATATTTTGAAAATTCGAAACAAAACAACCATTCAATTCTATTCTTACATTTTTTGTAATTTACATTTCTGCAATGTAAATTATATTTTGTGAGTACTTTGCGAATCTTGTTTAATTAGAAGAAAATATTTGATAACTCTTCTCTGTAAACGAGAAATCTATTTAACAGAAAATTTTATATTCAGTATTAAGAAAACTTAAAATGCAGATCAAAGATTTAGAAAACCAAAATCAACCTAGGCATGTTTCTTTTCTCCCAAGAACAAGGATTTTAAACCAGTTGTCTAGTGAATAACTAGCTTTTGGTTGCAATAAGTGAGGTAGTTTTAAAAACTTGATAAACCTGTGTATTACGATAATATAAATAGCATACTAAATTTGTATCCTATTCAGTTTTGCGCTGGTGCAACAATCTTGGTAAAATGGGGCCTAAACCAAAATCCTCCTAAAATAGCGTGATAAAATTTTTAAAAAATCGGATCCCTTACATTATAGCTCAAAGTACATTACTATACAAAAGAAAGAGCATAAAATTTGCTATAAATAAGGTTGTTGCGGAATAAACACACATATAGAATTATATGCCAACGAAAATTCTCAGTACTGAATTATTTGGTATTAAAGAGATAAATCCAAAACTATCATACACACACAGAGACAAAAAAAAAAAAAAAAAAAAAACAGAAACTTAACGGAAACAGTGACCTTCTATGATTGTAAGCGGTATAGCAGGTCACCAGTTATAGTGGCAATTACAACAACCTATTTCACAAAAGGGATAACAAACTTTATTATAATACGAAAAAAAATCAATAACAAGAAGTACATATGAAATTGATATATCCCCAGATCCAAGAACAATAAGGGTTGTTAAACTCATAAAATACTATATTTAAAGCAATGAATTTCTTTATGTGATTTTGTGCATCTTTTAGTAGATAAAATTAACTGGTTACTTCAAATAGGTTAGCAAGCAGCAACCTTAGCTCTTAAATAGCTGTTAAGTCAAAAGATATGACCTAAGTATAATAGTATTCTAAGGAGACTTAAATCTACCAAACAAACCAGCACGAACCACTCATTTATTTAGAAAGAATACTAATTTAGTGGATAGATTTGGCCAGAATCTTCTTAACCGATACTATGGATAAATCTCAGTTCTTCTTTCCACTAAGTTAACACAATTTCAGTTCACTTCCCCATATTATCAATTCTCAGCAAATTTAGAACGAACTACACCCAATTCATTTATTTGGAACAATACTTCGCTCCCTACCTGCATACTCTAGAGGAGCATACAGGCACAACCAGCGCCATGCAACGGAAAGTATGAGACCTTCCAGGGATAGATAACTCCAGGACAACTGGCAAAACATTTAGAGCTATTTCTCTTATTGTCATTTAAAATGGAGATTTTATTAACAATATTTTGTAACAAAAATGTTTACTATTTGACTAAACGCAACAAGGTCCTATACAGTATTTGAAGAATCAATAGTTTAGATGAAACACACCTAGGAATACGACATTTCTTCTTCCGTAAATACAATAAAGTAATTTTTAGTATCTCTCTCATACATTTTCTCTTCCCATATTTCTTAATATGCTAGGCTATTTTACATTTCCTTATCAAAATCATTTTCCCTCTATACTCCTTTTATTCATTCACAATTTATCTCATGTCCCGCTTCTTATATATATTGCGTTCCTTAGTCTTTGTAGTCTTAACTCAGTGATATAGCATCCAGCTTTGGTGTTTGGGGGTCCGTCGTTTGACCCGAGTTTGCGCGTAGTGGACTTTGTTGTGGAGAATAGCCGTGTGTGTAGGTTTTCCTGGTGTTCTCCCGTTTCTTCCAATTATCCATTCCAAACTCGATTCATTTCACATCCCTGGTGTTCTTCAGCCTAGCCTGCGAAACTGTGCGACGTAAAATTTTAAAAAAAATCATTTCATTTTTTTTATTTTTAGTGTAGCATCATCTAGTCTTTTGTACTAAATTCTTTCCTCTTTCCCCTACGTACTTCATCTAGCATCTAGCACTCGTTACAATTAACTTGGTACATTATTCCATCCTCTTTTGATCTTGTCTTCCCTTCTCTCGTCTTTCCTTTTTTCTATCAGTAACTATATTATCGTCATTCCTTCTTCTCTATAAGTTGTGATTTCTTCCTTCTTTAACGTTTTTTCAGTGTCTCCGTTTTATCGCATAAACTTTCATTTCCAAACCATTCTCTCCTTCATTCTTCACATCTTCCTCTTTTCTATTTTTTAAAGCTTCTCTTCAGTATCTGTTTCCCTTTAGTAGCTGGCATGGTATTTCTGTGTCAGCTTTCTTTGTTTCTTTCTTCCTCGCTATCTATATTTTTATCCCTCTTTCTCATGTCCAGTATAAAATTCTTCTCCCTCCTTATGCCTACGTCTCTCTTCTTAGGAAGTATATCTCAGAATTGGATTCTTTCCTGTACCTAGTTTTCTCGAATTTTCCTCCAATTTTCTCTAATATCATGTCCATGAAGTTGATTTTTTATTTCTCCGTCCATTTACATTTCTAGCCTATTTTTTTCTGTCCTTAATTGTTTTAGCAAATTTCTCGAAATGGCGCTTAGTCTATTTTAATATTCCAAGGCAATCATTTACATTTCTTCAAAATGTTATTAGATTTTTCCTCCTCCTTATACCTTCTCTTCCTACCTGTTCATTACAATCTCTACTACAAGGCTCAGTCTCTAAGCTCAGTCTCACAAATGTAGATAACTTGTCTTCAATTTTCACTCTTTTTCAGTCCCTTTCTGACTGTATTCCACACATTTAGTTCTCCTAATTATGGAGTCCCCCGTGAGCTGCTTTTCTGCTCCCTTCGTTAGCTTTTTATGTCTCACTGATTGATCCGAAGACCTGTTGGCATGGTGTTCTCCTCCACATACTTCCTTATAAACACTATGTGCTATCTCTTGGATATCTGTTTCCTCCATCTGTCCCTCCACTTATATGTTCTCCTTCTCAGCATCAGAGTTACTTCAAATTCTGACTTGCATCCAAGATAATCTGTGGGAGTATTAAACATCCACTACTCAAATTTTTGGCTCCACACCAACTTGGAGTAGGCATTCAACATGGTGCTGAATCGGCAGCACATACAGCGCGTATCTATTACTCATACTATCACCAAAAACCCAAAGCTTTCTTAAAATATATTTTAGGAACGAATTCAATGAAATAGACAGGTGTACTATGCTATCTATCGTCAAAGAAAGTTTTCCTTCGATATACCCCTATGTACACCAAATCTATGGTGAAGCCAGCAAGCTACAATTTATATTATGGCAAAGATATTATCTTATTAGAAAGAGGAGTTCAACAAGGCAATCCTTTAGTTCCAGCCCTATTATTTGCCCTAATATTGCAGCCTATAGTCAATAATATCAAGACAGACATAAACATCTGGTACCTCGATGATGGTGCAATACCTGTTGATCCGGCTGTTGTATTAAATACATTTTAAATGATCAACACACAGACAGCTACAATTGGTCTGCAACTAAATTTGCAGAAATGTGAAATCAGCTTTCTTGAAACTACAAGTGAACAAAATGGCACACTATTTTCGTCAAACAACCAAGTAGCTCCAGGTATCCGATTCATGTCGCCATCAAACGCTTTCCTCCTTGGAACTCCTCCCTGAGCTGAAACAATGTGAACTCTATTAACTGAGAAGATTAACCAGTTACACATGTATTTCTAACATCTATCATAAATATCTGCTCATTCTGCCTTTTACTTACTAAGAACATCAGTTTCCAACCCAAGATTATTATATTTCCTGCGATGTTCACCTTCATGGAAAGAAGAGGATTTATGAGAAAGATATGACAACAGTATAAAATCTGGTTTGGAATCTATCATAAATTGTGTCCTTCAGGATAGCACATGGCTTGAGGGATTTCTCCCAGATAATGTTGATGGACTATTTATTCGAAGAGCCTTAGATTTGGCTATTCCCGCCTTCTTGGCATCATTCTACGGATCTCAATGTCTAATAAAATCACTTCTTCAACAGAACAACAATCTTCACTGGGATTCTGAAGTTCAAGATTGCTTGTCCACATGGTCATTTTTGGTGGGCTCCGATTTATCCGACTTCAGTTTCAGGGCTAAACAATCCACATAGGACGAACCTATCATACAACCACATTTTTCATTTTTACTACAGTCTTCCGACAAAACAGAAAACAATTGCAGACTCATCGCTGCATCGTCCATTGAGGCAGGTGA
This sequence comes from Thermobia domestica, assembly GCF_964235325.1. Classification (NCBI taxonomy): domain Eukaryota; kingdom Metazoa; phylum Arthropoda; class Insecta; order Zygentoma; family Lepismatidae; genus Thermobia; species Thermobia domestica. The sequence continues at coordinate 43,724,000 of NC_137457.1, read as the reverse complement.
TTGGCCCAAATATTTGCCATCACGTTCTCTAGGCCGTCGCCTGAATGATGAATCTTTTAGAATAGGAATTCGCTAAGACGGTGAGTAGATAATTGCGAACCTACATAAAAAGCACAGTTAGACATCCTCGAAAGTCGAACTGCAATACATCATTGTGAGAACAGAAGAAAAAAAAGATGGGATATCCTTAATTCCTTGTCAGAAAAGTAAAGTCTTAATTTGGGACTTCACATGCACAGACACTTTTGCACCTTCTAATTGAAATTTCTCTTCAATTCAAAAGATCGGAAAGAGATAGGGAAAGGAAGAAAATACGCATCAGACAGTTATCCGGTAATGAAAGAGCAACTACCTTCCTAATCCAAAGAGTAAGCATGGCGGTGCAGAGAGGTGATGTAGCTTCAACACTAGGAACCTCCTCTAGGTAAAGCATTGGAGGAGATTTTCTTACTTTAAAAACAAGAGTAATGTGTCCATATTGTTGTATACTAATTATTTTTTATTGTTATCCGTTACTGTTTCAACTGTAACAATGTAATTTTAATTTCCAACTGATGTATTTGGATGAATGAAATGAAGAATAGAGTCTTTTATCTTAAAACGAATTGTAGAAGAGACAAATTTAATGCTCAATATGTCGAAACAGTTGGCCAAGTATAGCATATATCTCCAAGTGCGAAAGAAGTCCCAGAGCGAGATTTTCAGAACGACATGGACCTTATGGAAATCACAGTAAAACACAGATTCCAGTCCATGCCATTGGAGACCTCAGAACAAACGAAAGAATGTTGGGGTATCTTAATTTAGAATCTCTAATAAAAAATATCCTACGCTTCAGAAGATGAGAAGAGTTCAGATTTAGGTATGGAAAACTAGTGTAGAAGTCGATAAAATAAAGAAAATCTTAACTGGATTTGCCAAAATAAAAAAAAAAATATTTCTTCTTGTAGTGGCAATTAATATAAGCCAAACTTTGCCAATTACTCTTACGCTTCCCTTGATCTTGAGGTACCGATTAATTTCGATTACTACATAGTTTAAAACTTAGGAAAATGAAGTCCTGTGGAGGGGGGAAATATTTACACTCTGGTACGGAATTAGGGAGAATCTACGGTAATAAATCTACTATAATATTTACTCTTATCCATTCCTTCACCTCCATGAAAGTGATGAACTCAACTGAGTGAGGTAATATAGAAGACAAAATCTCCAAGTAACCAAGAGCTATCGCGAATATAAGGCTGGAGGCGAATATTTAATCTGCATTAATTGTGGAAACGGAAAGATGAATGTGATGCAGTTATGTAAAGAAAGAAAGGAAAGCTGAAGACAAAGACTACCAGAGATGAAGTTAGGTTGGGTGTTCGAAATCAAAACGTTTCAAATGAGCTAAGTGAAGGATGTTTTTCTGTATTGAGAAAAATAGAAACCGTCCTGATGATTTGCGTACAAACTGAAACAGATACAAAATACAGGAGAAAGAAAGGACATAATACATATTACCATTTAGACACCGGACCCGTTTCGGGAGGTAAGTCATGTCCTTAAAGTTAAAAGTTTTGTGATACCAAACTGAGAGAAGAAATGTTACTAACTGTTTTTGTATATGTTCTTAACTGTCAGAACAGGAGAAAATTTCACGACTGTTTCTTTGAAGCAATACCACGTTATTCTTTACAGTCGTAATTTACCTTACGAACCGCATTTGGTTGACACCTTTAATATATTTTGGTCATATTTTGATAGTTGAACGATACTAATATATACAGTGCACTAGATAATAAATATACTGAAGTTCACAGGATTTCTATATTTTTTCGATTATGCAGCTTGGAGTTATAAACATAAATATACGTAGCAACAAAGCGTCACATGTATGTTTTATAGCACTCCAATTTAAAAATATACAAATATGATATTTCTACGATACAAATCCACAACTATATAAATTTGTACGATTGCGGATAAGTATCTGGGATTGAAGAGGTTAACGTGAAAATATCGAAATACTGCTAAACATGAACATATTAAGGCAATAAAATTATCGAAGAATCGTAATATTGTGATACTGGAAAGTACCGAAATATTGAAATAACGAAATAATTAATACATCGATTTTAAAAGTTTTTGACAGTTAAAAATATCTATGAATCCACATATCGAAATACCGCACAGCTATAGGTGGGACCTGTCAACATGGATTTTCCTTAAACCACTTTTCAACTTCGAAGATGTGGTTTCCCCGTAAATTGTGTAGGATTTCTTCACTTTGAAAGTCACCGCGCTCACACCATAGAGCCGAGATTTAATAATATGTATTCTAGCGAAATTAGACATAACATGTTTTACTTTATAACCGTTTGCTCGATACGAGCTACTGAGACTCACAGAATACGTAATTAGCCCTATCATCTTCAGAAACAATCACCATCTGCAGTCGCTTCCTGTAACTTCTCAACCCAGATATCTTAAGTCTTTCCAATTACTTATTTGAATTAATTGAACAAATCCGTATAGGTCCAACTGGTAAACTACGTCTGTGAGCTATTAATTTGTTAAAGGTTAAAATAAATATTTAGAATATTATTATCTTTAAACTTATGAGTTGTTTGACAAAAGAAGGAAATAAAATAGTGTGAAAGTTGGAACATCGTATGTAATTATGTATGAATCTGTGATTTGCAAATATACTTGTAAGGCTTCAAACTAAAACCATTATAGCATACCTCTAAGCATATATTAAGTTTTATTTCTTTTTCAAATGAATAAACTTTCCTTTCAGACATTGGTCGCAATCGTTTTTATCTGGTGCAACAGAAATTCAAACTTCGGGTGCAGATAGAAAAAACAATTGTATCTTGATACGATCATGAGCTATGTATATGTTTTTTGCTAGCCTCCGTTCCATGCATATATCACGATCTTTGTTTGTGTTCCCATCTTTCCTTGAAGTATGAGTTTTCAACATATGCATACACGTTCCTCCAATTTCGACCAACACCTCCCTGATATCAACACACCTTCTCCTTTACTTTTGTCATGTGACAGGCACGCTACTGGGAGTCGACGCGACTGCACAAATGTACGTTCCAAGGCTGTATCTGTACCAGCAACCACTGTGCCAATTTACTTGTGTGTTTATTCACCCGCACATCTCACCACCTCTTTCCACTTACCTTAGTTTCTCCAACCCGTATGCAGGGCAGTACCAATAGATGCGGTATGCGCCATACGTTTTTAGTTAAAGTGTGAGACCATCAGGAGGCAGCTAATTCGGCAGAGCATACACACTGTTTACACACATTCTCCCATTTTTCTATAATTGGGATCTTCCCAAAATTCGGCCAGAAGGCACAGGTGGTTTTTAACGGAGAAAGGTCCGAACTGGTAAGGTGATAAACCATAATCGGGTACCAACAAGGATAGGAATGCGGGAACATACACAAACTGGGATTACGGAACACTTGGTGGCGCATGCGCAAATTGTTCCAGGTTCAGGTTCCAGCTCCGAGTCAAGTTCCAGTTCCAGAACCGGTACCCCAGACCAGACTACGCAAAGAGTGGGATGTTACGATCATTGTTTTCGAACCATTATAAAATACAATAGCCTATTTTTCGTTCACACACATATACGCTTGATTACGCATGAGCAGTTCCATTTTAGTAGAAATTACAGTTCCAACTCCCACTCCCTGTTCGGATTGAGGACAGGACCAGCTGCAGCAGACCATATACTACAAAAGGCTACAACATACGTAGAAATATGAACACATATTTCAACTACTATTGAAACATTATAAATCAGTGGTCCGCTCACCGCTAGCTTCTGGTTTCCTTCCCAGCTCTCTCTCTCCCTCACGCACACACACTGGTTTACGGAATACTTGGTGGCGCATGCGCAAACTGTTCTGACTCAAGCTGGAGTATAAGTTCCGGTTCCGAATACACAACTCAGGAGAAGCTGGATCCGACTACGAGCATGGCAGATATTTCAAGATTACGCAAGACATGCTGTGTCACCGCAGCAAAAAAAAAAAAAAAACTACGAAACAAATATTCGAAATCCCAAGTGGAAATGTTATGACCACATGCAGAAATGAGAAGCAGCGAATAGATAACATACAAACTCCATCTGTTTTCCTCGTTCCCTCTTCTACGAAAAAAAAAGTGAGACAGATATTAATGCACACACACACAGAAACACACACATTTACCTATACGCGTATTTGCGTACTCGTTGGCTCCGAGTTGGGACACTGACTTGTTTGAATGAAATGTGCATAAACAAAAACTAGAAGAGATACAAAAACGAGAGAGAGATCAAAATGCATTTATTCATACTTGCGGAGGGGAAATGCATATGTCGCTATTTATGTCATTTTTTGGGAACACGTGTGGTACCGTACTATATGTAATGAATTCTGGAGCCAACATCACCTGCAAGATATAAATGATACTGATACAAATAACATATCTGGATGATCTAATGCCAAACACACAAACACACTATTAACATTATCTACAGTGTTACAATATTTCAGTTATCTACAGTGTAGAATAATAGCACAAAGTAGATAAGTACACGCAGTTTTGGAGAAATAAGTCTACAAGAATTTAAAAGTATGTAAAAAGAAACTACAGAATTCTTTATATCTACATTACCAGATTTCCATGAAGTTAACTTCTTACACTATTATTTAAATCTGGCAACCGCGTTAAACCAGGAGACTAAAAGTTTGGTCTCCACTTCGCTTTATCGGATTAGAAGTGGGTATTTAAGTCACGTTTTACTGCGAAAGAAACAACTCGTTCCCAAACGGGCTATGATGACAAGTGGACGCTACATTTTTTCATAAACGCTCAGAAGGACATATTCACCTTTTTGATTAACTCTCCCGCCATTCAAACAGTTCCTTTACTTTTGCGTGACGATGACGTAGAAACATTCTTACGACAGTGAAACTCTTTTAATATCAGATTCGTCTATAGAAAGGAAAAGCACAAGATCTGATTAGTTTCGAAAGAAAAATGTAAATATAGAAACATAAATAGGATATGATGAGAATTGTAACGCGTAGCTATTTTTTGCATTTTCTTGCTAAGTAACTTACTTAGACGTTCAATATGGGACACTGGAATTTATTTTCGGATATGCTTTTGATCAGGCTCTTCTACTGACCATATGAATTTAAATGTATTCCACATTTGTCACCTTAAGTGACAACTTAATTAAACTGAAACATGAACACTCGGTACAAAAATTGCACATTAGAAATGACTGTGACAACATTGTTTTCACAGTTTTGTATGTAAATTCTAGAATTAGAAGATATTCTTGTAATAATGCAGGTATTGCACTGTGTAAGACAATTCTTGTGGCCATCATTATTGCACTAGTGAATGAGTCTCCAACAAGGAAACTTACGGAAGTGTAACTCACCGATTTGAAAGAAACTTTGCAGATTTGTACAACATGGAAAAAGAATGGACATTTATTTTTTCTTAAATTTCGGCCATGGTACGGTTTTAAAGTCCCTCGGTAAACCTTTGAACAGAGGGGAAGCTTTTGAAGCATAGACAGAAAACAATCATTTAATATAGAAGAAGCCATACTCCAAGGGAGGCTTTAGGACAGCTGATTCAGAATTTGACGTCAAAATGTTAAATATCAAAATGGTGGATCCATTATGGTGAATACAATTACAAACGTTTTCTGGTTTGAAATTGTCTGCAATTAGCCGAGAACAATCATAGTTGGCATTCGTTATTGTGAGAAGGTTGCAAACCGATTTTAAACCTCTTTCCTTACTTATTTTAACGGCATGTTTGATTAAAGTGACTTTCTAACTCTCTCCCTATTCGGGGTGCTTACTTAAATGAGTCACCTCGCTTCTCACTACTAGGTATGCTTCTTGAAAGTGAATCCCGCGGCTCCTACTACTCGGAGTGCTTAGTGAAAGTGACTCGTATCGCCTCTCACTAATCGGGTGCTTATTTAAGTGATTTATATTATATTTCAACCCCGAGTTGAATCTCGAAAAAGTATTTCAAAAAAGAATCCTTTCCTGCAGGATCAATTGGATTTAGCATCTTGATGTATTTTCTAGACCCAGGAAAAATGTCTTGGGACATTTTTGTGATATTGTCCTTCTCTATAACATAAATTAGCATCTCCGTAATGAAGATCCAATCATTGATTCTTAAAAAGGTTTTCTTCTCCCACTTTTGCAAATATATAGGTATGTAGGATATAAAAGCGGTTATTTGTAATGAAAACCTCCTACGTTTGACCATTTTGTAACATTTTATTTCAAAAATTATGCATTTTATGAATAGTGAGAGGTATAAAGATTTACTTTAATCAAGCACCTCGTTAAAACAAGTAGAGAAAGGTGTTTCAAATCGTTCTGTATCCTCCTCCCTGTAACCCCTACCAACTATAATTGTTCTATACTAATTGCAGACAATTACAAACAAGAAAATCTTTTGTAATTTTTATCACCATATTGGATCCACCATATTGGATTTTTTTTTCTAATTTTGACGTCAGATTATAAATCATCTGTCTTGAAACAACCCACCTGGCAGTAGGTTTTTTTTTCATTAAATAATTGTTTCTGTCTACGCTTGAAGATCAAATCTCACGTTCAAAGTTTGGTTCTACTCTTAAACCTTAACCAATGACGAAATATAAAAAATACGTGTCGATTATTTTTCGAAATTTTTTCGAAATTCTGTGAATGAAGTCTAGAAAGTTTCATTTATATCGATTTTAACATGCCTTTTAGCACTGAATCGTTTGATATGAACTTCCGCCTTACCCCTTCAGTTCTCACACGGAATGTTGTTGATTCAGTTTAGCGCCCGTTTCACCAGCGAGGATATATGAGACGTGAACCTGCTGATTAACGTGGCCAATTAGGGTTGCCATCCTTCAGGCGTTGGCCGAGCATATCCGACATTATGTGATTTTCCTATGTCAAGACTTCATTTCAATTATTTTTGGGTAGTCTGACATTTAATCATATTTCTATCTGGTCAATACTTTGCTTGAAACATTACTATGTTTCTCTATTGTGTTAGAGAACTGTCTATTGTTTCTTAATCAACTCATTATTAAGACTGATTCTCGAAAATGTGTCGAATCCCAAACTTCAAATTTGATATCATGTAACTCGGGAACTAAAAGCCTGCACATCATATTTATTTCACGTGAAAAAAATGTTGTCAAGATTTACAATCATGCAAAGTTTCATCAAGTAACTTATGTTGAATTTGTAATTTTTAACTAACTATAATATTTCAGAAAATAATCAATGAAAGACGAAACTATAAATGACGAAAGTTATGTAAGTAATTATATAAGCATAGGCGTATAGCATATAGCCTAGTCCTAATAACCATTATGTATTCCTTATCTTATATGAGTACTTACTCTAGATTGAAAATTTAACTCTTGTTGAAGAGTAGTGATTGGCCTTTTTCTGAAGTAAAATACCATTGAAATTTCCAGTGAACATTATCAACTTTATTTTCCGATTTTAGCAATACGGTAATTCAATGAGTAAAGTATGTTTTCTCTAATCAATACTTAGTGTAAAAACGCTAATTAATACAGTCAGTTACGGGATCGGTCATTGTACTAAAATGTTCGTAGTTTTACACATGAATTATTAAGAATTTTACAAATATTTGTTGCAACAACATAATGCATTACTTCGGTCAAAAAATGCTGGCTGGGGCAACTACAAGAAATAATGCAGATTTAAAAACAAATGCAGAATCAGCATCATCCAGAAAATTATAAGGAAAAAATGTTTTCAAATTTACAGGTAAAAAAGCCCAGCTTTTTAACAAAAAGTCAGCTATTTTTTGAAAGAATGTCCATTGTTAGCAATTTCGTTGTAATAATCTTACAAAATCGTAGAAGAAAGAATGAAATGAGAACAAATATTGACCAGTTGGTACGTGTAATTATATCCTATAGTCAAATGCAGATTCCCACTACCGCATCAAAAAAAAAAAAAAAAAAAAAAAACTAAATAGACAATATGTTTCAGGGAATCGGATACGAACTTTTTCAACCTCTCTCTTACGTTAAATCAGAGAAAGTACTATTATCGGGATAGCAGCTTAAGGAATGCACACGAAACACTTAAACTAACACGAGGACCGGTTTAAGGGAGAGAGTTAGGGAGGCTATAGCCTCGGGCCTACAGGTGAATAGGGTCCTACAATTAGATCAAAATCTCAACTGGGTTTCTGAAAAGAACATGAAGGTATAATCATCATCGTAAAATAAAATATAACCAAAAATATTAAACATATTCCATTAATTTTCACACTGTAATCTGAGAGAAATTTATTTAGTGAAGTCAGCAAAGGCCACATATTTTTTTTTCTAGCCCCGGTCCTCCACATATGTTAATACCGCCGTGACTAACACCTTACGTACTACGGAAAAAGCATTAGAAAAATGAAAATATTTCTATTCTTTTTACAGTTAATCTATCCTAAACCAGACACTTAATGAGTTATCTTGAAATACGAAACTGAAGTAACATTATATTAAAAAAGATTCATTTTCTCTTGTAAATTTTAAAATGCCTTGCACATAGCCCGAGTGTGTGACAATCCAAACAGTGCAGAGATTTAAATAGATTTTACTACGAATTCTTATGGCTGTGTGGAACCTGGGTACTCATTGCAGTCCAGAGTCCATCAACATACCATGCAGTGGCGCCAACATGATGTCCAACCCTCAAGAAATATAAGAAAATGCTATCAGCTGGCAAGATTATGGGAGAAAAAAATTCTGGGAGGAGCTATGTTAAGGACATACTGTTCATTGATTATCTGCAGGGTCTAAAGACAATTACAAGTGACTATTATTCAAAACAGGTTCCAAAAGTAAGGCAGGCAATCAAGGGGAAACTCAGAGGCATGCTACACATGAGAGTGCCGCTCCTGCATTATAATGCTTCTACTCACAAAAGCCACCTTACCTTCAGCGCTATTGCCAATGTAAGGTATGAAATACTTGAGCATTCTACCCACTCTAAAGATCGTGCTCCAGGTGACTTTCACCTGTTTCGGAAGATTAAGTAGCACCTGCGAGGAAGAAAGTTTGCCAACGATGAATATGTTATGCAGGTTGTCGAAGAATGGCTACGAGCTTAGCCTCAAGGATTTTTCTAAAAACTGGTACAGTGGTTCTCAAACGTTCCGAAAACGCCTACTCCCTGTTCATTCGGAAAGTGGGTGTGCGGACCCACTTGCAATGCTGTCTGAAATCACATGAAATTAAAAAATATACTAATTAAAATTATCACTGACAAGAAAACGATCAACAAAAATAATGTAATAAGTAATTTATTCTAAGATAAATTATTGCTTCTAATGAACGAAATTTCAATTGAAAATACAGTAGAATGGCTTTTTAAAAAGGAAATCCACTTGATAAAAAATGTTCTCGAATGTGGGGTGAGTGAGTAATGTGAGTAATGAAATTCTTTGTATTTTTCTATAACTGCATTTAAATCTTTGGAACCAGTTCTATCACTATCAATATTAAGTCCGACTCGACCTTAAGGCGACTTCGCCTTTAGGTTTTAATACTGCAAAGGGCAGAGAAGGTGTGCTCGCATAAGTTGTAGGGAAAGGCATCAAATGTAGCAATGGTTCTTTAGACAACTCTTCATTCTCACAACGCACACGCAATCAAAAGCTACAAAGCTCACTTTCTTTGAATACGCTTTTTCATGATGTATCGCACGTTAGCTCTAATAGCTGTTCTCGTTCGGTGTTAGAGATCTTGCAGAATCTATGTCTTGGATTTCTACATTAGTGGAAGGATTTTCAATCCAACTATTACCAGGGCAGGGACGTTTTCTCGAAAGCTTGCAGCTAATAGTCTCAAGTGTTCTACAAGTGTTTCATGGACTTCGGAAAAAAAATTTCAACTGAAAAATCAATAAAATCCTTGAGCACTAGAAATGATTAAAAGCTACTGTTTTGTACTCGTACCGCCCACAGCTACAATTTTTAATCTTAAAAATACTCTTGCATAACTGATGTAAGATCCATTTTATTACATCTCAATTTTTAGGTTTTGTGGACACCCAGGGGTCCGTGGACCCGACATTGAGAACAACTGATCTAGAACATTGTTGAGGGAAGTGCACTATAGTGAAAGGGGGCTATGTGGGAAAGTAGAAGTTATCTTCTACATCAGGAATTATCGAACACTCCTCGTAATATCATTCAACACTGCCTACATTGCCTAGTTCACCTAAATATACCTATTTTTCACCCCACAGAACGTGAGGGTATCGATAGACAACTCCTATGAATGAGATTTTGCCTCTATCATCTCCAGAGCTCTTTGGAAAATATTTCACGAGGATACAGCATCTTTAGATTTATTTAGTAGGTGTTTTTACAATCCTAAATCGTTCGGCATGTCTCCAAAGTTTGGCAATATTATTGGTGAACCTTTCGTGTTTGACGATTTCCCAAGCGTGCGTTCGAAACAAGGCTCCAGGAGTCCTATACCGAAATTTTTCGATGTATCAGTGGTAAAGCACTGATCAGTCACTGTCACATGCAAGGAGCAATGGAATATTAATTCAGTGACATTTGTGAATAATGTGACAATTATTGGATTTTTCAAAATAAAGTTTGAAATTTTTATAAAGATCCAATAACTTATGCTTCACCCCTTGTGCCCCCCTAAGCAAGTACATTAACAAAATAATATTACAGATATGAAAAACACATACACTTTTGCTTTATCCACGCCAAATTTCACATTAAATGACAAAAAATACCTTCTTCTCGTGTGTCCCTACTAAGGATATTTATCGTCCTTTTTTTTATTTTTCAAAGGGAATTCTAACCCTACATAAGACACTGATCATGCAAGGAGCATTAGAATAAAAATTCTGTGACATTTGTGAAAACTCGGATGCTCACTGGCATTTCGGGAACAAAATTTTGAACTTTTATAAAGATCCATCACTAATGCTCCGCCCCCTGTAGGTGGCTGAAAATACGGTTTAACCCTCAAAAAATTCCTACAAAAGGTTTCTCAACGATTTTCTGTAGTATCACATGTGCTGAATAACATATTAAAAGTTTAACAAAATTTGACCACCGTAAAGTCCCAATTTTGAAGATGGCGTCCAAAATGGTTGTTATTTTTTTACACTTTTAGGCTTTCATTCAAGTAGCTACTGGGTCATCACTATTTATCCTAGCATTATGGTTCTTCATCATTCTCTTCGGAATGAAACAAGCTTTTGTGTGGTCCCATTCAAATCTGTGCATGACCTACGTGGAAAGGAAATTAAGAATAATTTGAAAAAATTTCCTCTTAAAAATCCCTTTTCTAAAGTTTTGCGCCCTCTGAAGCGGCCCCGGGTAAGAATACACGACCCAAACCTTCCTAGAGAAATACTATGAGATATAGGCTATGCACGCGCCAAATTACATTGTGAAATCTTTAGTAGTTACGAGAGAATAAAATATTCACCAATATCCTACTCTGTGAATATATCTAACCAAATATATAAGTAGACAATAAATAGGACGTAACATAAAAGTTTCTAACACAGTACTATTAATCCAGGTATTATCATTCGTAACTCATTATTCTTAGAATGAAGCAAGCTTTCCTATGGTATCATCTCCATGCGTCCATGATATACGTGAAAAGGGAATTGTGGATAATTCGAAAAAATCCCCTAAAAATTCCCTTTTCAGAAGTTTTGCGTCTTCTGTAGCGGCCCCAGATAAAAGTACACTACCTTAACGTTTCTAAAAAATTACTATGATGAACAGACTATATGTGTGAGAAATTAAATTCTGAAGTCTTCAATAGTTACGAGAAAACAAAGAATTTACCAATATCCTACTCTGTGAATATACCTAACCGAACCTATAAGTAGGCAATAAATAGCACATCCTACAGTTTTCATCATACAAAAGTTATTCTAGTGTCTACTCACAACTTTATGGACTTAACACACATCTGCTACACCGAAATTCTAACCAGTACTTTCTTTATTCTTATGTTAGCGAAAATTAACAGAATTTTTCTTTAACATATTTACAAACAATCATTGTAAGATTTTTTCTTCCCATACTATTTCATTCAAAATATTTTGTTTCCTCAGTTTGAATTCTAATGTATTTGAAGTGTATTTTTTATAGTCTCAAAATACATTTGTTACATCGAAATGGTAAAGAATAGTTTCTTTGTCCTTAGTTTACACAAAATTAATATACGTTTTATTAAACATTAACGTATTTAAGAATAGTCCTTGTTACATTCTTCATCCCAAACAGATTCATTAAAAATATTTTCACAGTTTTCTGTTTGGGAAGGTCTGCAAACAGATGTGCATGGTAGTCCATATCTCTTGTAACTGCGCCGTTTTGTTAGGCAGGCAGTTGAACAATTACAATGGAGCATATGAAGAAGACTTTCTGGTGCAACAGATGTATCTGTCATAACAAGTATATACTGATTCTGCCATAGTTTCCACCTCCAACCAACTGCATTCATATCACTGTCATTTCTGGTCCAAACCTTGATTTGGTAATAAACTTTAAAGCTGTGGCATTTTGTAGAGGACTCAGTAGGAGGGAGGCACTTTGGAGTGATGAGTGGCATAAAAGAAAAAGTTTTTCTTTTACTGAAGAGTAGGTAGCGCAAAGAGGCCAGTACTTCTGCGTATAAACAAGATAGCCATTACCTTTACCCCTAACGATGCTACAACAGATTTTGTTTGATGTGGCAGCAGGAACACATTTCCACAGTTCTGATTTTTTTCACTGCTTATGAATCTTTGGAATACTGACTTCTTGCCTACCCCAAATATGTGCGAAGTTGAATCACATCCTGTTTAAGCATAATGAACAACAATTGCGAATATACATTACCTCCCAGAACACGTTTCATTTCATTGATGTCATATATCTTATGAAGTGTATACTTGTCCGAACGAAAATATAGGCCTTTATTATCAAACTGAGCACAATAAAGAAGGAGGATGAGTAAATCTGTATCCTCCCCAATCAATGTTGTTGAGTGTTGCTCTCACGACTTGACAGATGTTTCGACGATGTCTACGTCTGCATCTCCTGATGCATTGATAACACTGCAGCCACTTTTCTGCAGTTCTTCTGCCACCATGTGAAAAGTTCCTGTTTGTTGCTAGTTGTGGCAGGAAAATCATCTTTTTCCCCTAGAAACTCTGTTGCTTCATTGAAGCTGATAGTGAACTGGGTGATTTGGCCTCCCCGATGATGAGTATTATCCCTGATGGAAGGACGAGCTTCGTAAAAGTCAAAAATAACATTTGCTTTACCATTATGTTTTATGGTAAATTCTACGTATGAACTTGCAATGCCACCATAACTCTTGCTCTTTATCCAAGGCAGCCGATGAAAAAGTGAACTACCATCTAACACATAATGTTCAGTTGGTGAAACCGAATCCATGATAGCTTGTTTAGATTGCTTAGTAATATACACCTCAATCGTATGAGCCAGTTGAGCTTTGTCACTTTTACGAAATGTACTTGGCGTCAAACATGTCTACTGCAAATGGACTGAGCTCATAGCTCAATACACGTTCTAAAGAAAGTTCTGAAGTTTTTGACAGCCAAAAATCGTTCACAGAGAAGAGCAGGAGCAATGGTTCTGTCTTTGTCAATTTTAATGCTGGACTCGTTGGCAAGGGTTTTTGCTTGGTCTTTTATTTTAAATGATACATTAAAATTAGTTTTCAAATTATATTTTGTACAATATTTTTCCCGATCATCTGTGAATTATGCACATTGACATGCTCTATGGCAATTACACCCGTAACAATTTTTCCCAAAGAAGAATCTGGTGAGAATGGCATACAGATTACATGTTTTTCTTTAATCTTCTCCAAGTTTCAGTGATTTCTTTTCATCCTTGACAATGTTGTTTCTCGATGCTGATGACTGGTTGTGTATGTAAGACCATTGAATTCCTGCGTGTCATCGTGATATTGAGATGAGATAGATGTGGACATTGTCCACAAAGCACGCATTTCTTCAGTCATGCCACTTCCTTAGATTAACCTGCCACTGCTCTTTAAGGATCTCATTAATGTCTGCTCGATTACTATATCTGGACTAAGGCCTGCCCAGAACTGCTTACTGCGGCGAATCACATGGAATCCCTTGGCAAATGCGGTATATACATCAGGATGCGGCTCTGCAGTTGACTCATTTCTTGCACATAGATATAAACAGATTTTAGGTAGTTATACTGTCCAGCAGCAGCAAATATTGGCAGACAGTCTAACACCGCTTGCAGATGCATTATACAGGACCCTGTGCTTTGATGAGTGATCGGGCAACCTGCAACATTTTCTGATAATTTGTCCAAAGTAAACTTGTTTCTGACCTGTGGCCAAATTCTGTCGTTCTTATGTCAATAATTTTCTTTATTTCGATCAGCGTATCCGACTTTATGTCACTTTCGATTGTAATCTGTTTCAATATTATTGATGAATGTAGCGTTTCTGCTTCATTCACTAGTGACACAAATTGTGCGCTGTTTTTTTCTAGATCTGAGACAATTAGATAATTGAGACATCTGTCTAACACGAGATGTCCACGTAAAGCACTCTGTACTGGCTTCCCGGTCATCATACTTTATATTTTACCTACAAAATACCATTTAACAATCTTTACAGGAAATCAGGTATGAAAGAAAGGGTTCATCGTCATTATTTTCTAGATAAGATCGAACTTTGAAGAATGCTTGCTCTTAATCTTTGTTTTTGGGTCGGCCAGATCTACTGCGTTTCGCCTCTTAGTCATTATGGAACTGTAGCAGCATGCAAAGCTCAGAACGAAAATTACTGCTACAAGAGTGATGGTAAACACAGCCAGCGGCGTGCAGGTAATGTCCATAATATTCTATTCTTCCTTTCACGATACTCACCCGTTCATCTAAACGACTATTACAACACTCAATAATACTGTTCACAATTACTTCTGTTTTCACATAACTAATACCAGTACTTCCTGGTGTGACTGTAATACCGCAGAAGAGACAATTTATTTGGCTGTTAGAAGGACCTGAAGATACCCTAGCACTTCTCTTTGGTGGTTCAAATCTTTTTTGTTGTTTATTTTTAATGTTTTTTGTGTTGCTGTAGCGCTGCTTGCATTTTGAGCGTATTTTTTCTCCTGTTGAAATTAACAACTTATCTCTTCTTTCTGAACTTGCTTTGTTGACTCCTTCAGCTCCCTTCTGACAAAGTCGTACAATGTCTGAACCACAACTTAAGTTTTGATGGCCAATAGGACAGATTTCTCGGGTTGCAAGGTTAGCATTCATACTGAAGGTTGAAAGGAATAAAATAAAACATTATTACATTGTCATACTACGTTAATTAATCCAGTAACGTAATAACAAATAGCATAGTAAAATAATGAGATATCGGAATGAAATTTAGCAGACCCATACCATATACCGCATAGTAATTTTCTAGAAACATTAAGGTAGTGTAATCTTATCCAGGGGCGCTTCAAATTGCGTAAAACTTTAGAAAACTGAACTTTAGGGGGAATTTTTCCGAATTATCCACAATTTCCCTTTCCACGTGCATCATTGACGCATGAGAATGATACAATAGGAAAGCTTGCTTCATTCTAAAAACAATAAGTCACGAATGATAATACCCAGATTAATAGTACTGTGTTAGAAACTTTTATGTTCTGTCCTATTTATTGTCTACTTATATATTTGGTTAGATATATTCACAGAGTAAGATATTGGTAAACATTTTATTCTCTCGTAACTACTAAAGATTTCACAAGTAATTTGGCACATACATAGTCTATGTCCCATAGTATCTCTCCAGGAAGGTTTGGGTCATGTATTCTTATCTGGAGCCGCTTCACAGGGCGCAAAACTTTTGAAAAGGGATTTTTAAGAGGGAAATTTCTCAAATTATTCTTAATTTTCCTTTCCACATAGGTCACGCACACATTTGAATGGCACCACCCGAAAGCTTGTTTTATTCTAAAGAGAATGATGCACGAACCATAATCCTAAGATAAATAGTGATGATTTAGTAGCTATTTGACTGAAAACCTAAAATTGTAAAAGAGTTAACAACCATTTTGAACGCCATCTTAAAAATTGGGCCTCTCCGGGAGTCAAATTTTGGTAAACTTTTAATATGTTATTCAGCACATTTGATACTACAAAAAGCCGTTGAGAAACCTTTTGTAGGATTTTTTTGAGGGTTAGGTGTTTTTTTTTTCATATCTGCAGCCGCCTACTGTGCCCACCCAAAGGTGCTGCGTTACCAAAATAGCATTCCAGATCTCAAAAACGCATACTCCTTTGCTGCAATGACGCTAAATTTCACAATAAAAAAATTAAAAAAAATACCTTGTTCTCGTATGTCCCTACTAAGGACATTTATTATGATTTTCTTATTTTTGCAAGGGGGCTGTAGACCCATTATCAGTCACTTTTACATGTAAGGAGCATTGAGGCGTTAATTCTGTGACATTCGTGATTAATGTGACGTTTACTGTCACTCCGAAAATAAATTCTGGTAATTTGGTATCACATCACTCACCTCCTTTTTACGCCCCTTGCCCCCCAAAAGGAGGGCCTTCCCAAAATAATGTTTGAGACGGCATTACTAGCTTTGTGAATGAGTATTTTTGAATTTTCTAACAAATACAACTCATTTGCCGCAAAATTTTAAGAATAACTATTTAGAAAACTGCTCCCAAAATTTAACATTGAATCTCCCACAAGGAAATTGAACTTTTGTGTTTATATATTTTAGATATTTCTCAATAAGAGTTCCAAATGTTATATTAATATTGTGAAAACTTCATCTTCTCCCATGCTGTAGACATTTACAAGAGTTATGGAACAGTCTGAATATATATATATATATATATATATATATATATATATATATATATATATATATATATATATGTATGTGTGAGTGTTCCTACTTACATTTGGTATGATTTAAGTTGTTTCAACCATAAATCGTAAACATTGGAATTCGAAAGGACTGCAATTTGGAAAAGAGTGCTGCTTGGGTAACATTCCTTAAAAAACCAATGGGTAACAAGAGAGAGCAACACATAAAAGCGATGGAAAACTTTCGATACTAGAGTGGAATTCATTGTTTTCTGGGTTGCGTAAATCAGTGGTGTTACAAACATATAAGCTATTATTTGCACTCAGTGGTGTGAATTCGTGACCGTAAAATATCGAAATCGACCAATGTAATATGGATTCATAAATTTCTATCATAGTTAAGGTAATTGTTATCAGTTGTGATGCCGTTTAAATACAAATTGAACTCCACT
Organism: Thermobia domestica; assembly: GCF_964235325.1. NCBI lineage: Eukaryota > Metazoa > Arthropoda > Insecta > Zygentoma > Lepismatidae > Thermobia > Thermobia domestica. The sequence goes on along the minus strand of NC_137457.1, from coordinate 43,706,601 downwards.
GGTAGCAGGAGCCTATTAGCCTACAGAAATGGAGAATACTCCCACACGACAAATTCTCTCAACCGCACCACAAATGACTGAAAGTCCCACACAATCAGACAAATCTCCCACACTTTAAAATGATCCTGGTTGCAAACTCAGTACGATGAAAATAATAAAAGCATGTCCCGACATCACTTAAGATCTAAACTTCAATGGACTTGTCCACCTATCACCTTGTTCACTTTAGATCATAAGCATTCTTTCGATTTCCTTTTATTATTTTCAGCGTGTGAAGCATAAAAGAAGTGCTACTAGGATCATTTTAAATTATTGGGCATTCTTCCGATTATGTGGTAGTTTTGCCCATTTTTGTAGGAGTTTGATCCATTTATGTGGTGATTGTGACCGTTATTACGTGTGGGAGTTTTGTCCATTTGTGTGGAATTTATGACCTTTGAGAGTTATGAGATCTTACGTGTGAGGGAGTTTTGGCTGTGGAAGTTATGATCGTTAGTGGATTCGGGAGATTTGTCCATTTGTGTGCGGGTTATGACCGTTTCTATTTGCGTTATGACATTTTCTGAGTATGGAAGTTTTGCTTGTCGGAGACGTGTTTGCCCACAAGTATCGACCAGGTATGCCTAGTTATGGGCAACAGGAATATTCTCGGGTGTTTCCCCTGGCATATAAATTCCAAGTAATGTAGAAATTACGTAGAAATAGAGGTGAAATATGTACTATTAGTACACCCGAAATAGGTACTATTAGTACTGTTTGAAATAGACGTTTGTGTGTCTCTTGTTGCTGACTCGATTGTCTGAAAAAAAAAACTCAGATTTCCCTTACATGTGAATTACACCATAAAAGTTTCAGAAATAGGAAGAAATAAATCTTGTGTGTGGCAGTGTGTGTGCAAAATTAAGTAGAAATATCAGCGTCTTAGAGATATTGTGAATATAAATATGTATTTGCAAATGTTGATTAATTGTGAGACCTGTTTCTTCGGGCAGTTACCCAAACTAATTTGTTTATAACTTTTAGAAATTTAACATGTTTATATCAGTAGTAGGGTCAAGTTTAGAAAACCCACTTACATATAAATGTTTACTGTTTATTGGCTATGTATGTGTATTAAGTATACCATTTTTCACAAATATTTACTACAACATAAATATATAATATATAAGTAAATAAGTAGATATTGTAAGTAAATATACATTTATGCGTAGTCTTTAAATATAATAAAGTATTATAAGATAACACAATACCGCTCAGAATATACATTTTGAAGACTCCTTTTGTGGCGGCAGTAATACTGAGATATGAAAACGAATTTAACTTTGAAATCATAATATAGTAATATAATGCAATTTTCTTCGTGATTGTACACTCATGTCCAAAATGATTGGTGCATATCTATAACTGTTTTCTTGTAAGTATATAATTCTATAGTGATTTTGCAGGGTACTTTTAATACTGATAGTATGTGTTTAATCAGAAAATCTATATTTGTGGAAATTTTCATAGGAAAAGAAAGATAAATACGAAAATTAGAATGAGTAAAACAAATTGTTGCTAATGGACAAGAAAGTTTTATTTTCATTTTAAATTTTCTTATTTGCTGATCTTTTTACACAAAATTTTCCACGTACATGCTTTCGCCGATTATACACATACTAACATTATAAGAAATACCGGGCGAATTCGTTATCAAACTATATTTCTCTAACAACATATTTATAGACATGCGAAAATAATCTTGGACGTGAGTGTACACAAAGTCCCGGAAAATTCCCATTTTGGGGAATCATCCGGTGAATATTCCAGAAAAATATCTTCCTAGGAATTTACAATTCATAACGAATGCGAAATTGGGCCCTTGTACGGCCCCTTTCTGATATGCTGACAAAGGATTAAGGCCCGTATTTCATCCCCTAAGCACATTTTCAAACTCTTAGCACAGCACAAATGAGAGTCAGAGAATATGAACATATATTCCAAACCTCTTATTTTAGCATAACAGAAATTATATAAGAATCTAATAAAATATTATGATCACCTTTCAACCGTTCATAAGCAAAAATTGAGCATAAAAACAAAACAGGAACTAAGTGCATTTTCCTCCCCATATTATAAAATGGTACAAGAATATCTTCGCCAATGTTTCGCAAAGCACGACCATAATTTCAACCCCATGTTAACAACATAATCTTAGGCAAGAGCACGAGCACGTTTTCAACCACTATTTAAAGGCAAGGAATTTGTAAAGGCTAAGAAAACTATCTTAAATAAACTATTAATAATAATAGAAATTACTAAAACATTTCGTCAACCAATTTCTACCATAGCAGAGTTTACAATATAACTATAGATTTGTGGTTAAGTTTTTATGAAGGACTACAACACACTCTTAAATCCTAAATGACATAGCACAAATTATGTTAAATGCAGACTCTGTTACGAAAGGATAAACCACACTTTTTAACGGTTATTTAGCATAGCAGATGGCTTTATTTTATTACATTTTTTTGAATCTCTATTCAGCATGGCACAAACTACACAAATAAACCGTAAGCCTTATATCGACACCAATGTAACACAATTGCACGAACCGGGCATTAATTATTCACTGTAATTTATCATAGCAGAAATTATACATTCATTATAAAAGATAATAATCTGATTTTCAAACCTTACAAAATAGTTTTACTCTGTCTAAATTAGATTCTATAGACAGCATTTTGAATACGCTTTATATATATTAAGTAATATGTGTAATTAGAAAATCATAGAACATAAATATTCAGTAAGAAGGTACTGAGTTAGTTACTTAGTTAGAATTTGAAAAGATCGCATTAAACTAAATGAAACTACAAAGTTTAATATTGCGCTCCTTCGCTTATTTAAATGGTTCATTTTCTTTTCATTATATGCATAAAAAGATATGGGACTGGTACACAATTTTGAGCTAGTTAAATGTTGATTTGAAAATTTGGAATACAAAATTGGTCCACAAATTTTTTAATGACTCTTTGCCGCTTATTGGAATAGTACATTTGTTATGGTTGCTAAAGACGTATCCGACAATTGTAGAGACTTCTGTGTTAGTTAAAATACAAAACTGAAGACATAGTAGCGCAAGAAAATAGGCAATACAAATTTTAGATGATCATTCCTCGTTTCTTACATTGGTACAAATTGTCTTCGAAGTAGAAAAAGTACAGAATTATGTGGTAATTAAATTTCAAATTTGAAACTCTCGAAATACAGGCAATTGAAGTGTTTAAAAAATTAAAAATGTTTAATATGAATTAAATTTTTTTTTTGTACAAATTGAAAATTTTTGAACATTTTGAAATGACCCCTCTTGGTTCATTTGAGTGATATATTATTTTGTCTGGTATGACAAAAATGTACGAACTATTACGAAGTTCCAAGATGCTGCACCGAAACTAAATGTGTCAATATCAAAGAAACTTAAAACTAGTAGATGTAGTGGTAATGTTAATCATTATAATTGTGTAAGGTACATAAATATTAAAAAAATCATGTTTGTAAGTAAAAGAAAGAAAATTAAGAAAGGAATAAAGGAAAGAAATTACTTGATTTAATGTTTAATTATTAATTAGAAATTACTTAATTAATAAGAGCGGAATAAAGACACATATAGAATTATAACCCAACGGAAATTCTCAGTAGTGAATTATTTGGTATTAAAGAGATAAATCCAAAACTATAATACTTACACAGAGACAAAAAAGGAAGAAAATTAACGGAAACAGTGACCTTGTATGATTGTAAGCGGTATAGCAGGTTACCAGTTATAGTGGCAATTACGACAACCTATTTCCCAAGAGAGATAACAAACTTTTCTATAATACGAAGAAATTCAATAACAAGAAATACATATGAAATTGATATAGTATTCGACTTCACTTAAATCTGTTAAATACATCACAACTGTCGGTAACAAGTAGTTTTCAGCTCTTTCTTCAAGGTTTTGTTTGAAAAAGAACGAATGGAGCATAAAATCCCCAGACCAAAGAACAATAAAGCACAAACAAAGGATATACAGACCGCAAACTTCCAATATGTGCAATGGAAATCAGTTTTTATCGTCTGCACAGCGAAAGAGCCAATCAGCGCTCGGGTGGGTGGAACGATGTGTCGTCCCGGGTGAGATGGCCCTGCCATCGGTCTGTGAACGTGACGTCATGGGTTGTCATAGTAACCAGGGGATTGTTTTCGTCTGCTTTGAATCACAAGTGTTAGACGTAGTGCAGAATGATTAGCTAGCTTGTGTTCAGCTTTTCTTGTACTGCCTCTGGATTTGACATTCCTTTCCAGCTTTATATATATATATATATATATATATATATATATATATATATATATATATATATATATATATAAATCAGATTTTTCTTTTTTCGAGTTCACTGAAAATGCCCAAGTTCTGCAAAATACGTCGACAGAAAAAGCTGTTCCCCAAATGAAAGTAAAGGAGCCAAAGAGTAATAGTTTTAAATAAAAATATAGAAATTCCTCCTGTGGCTGCGAGTGTGTGCACAGACAAAGGATATCGTTTGTCTGTGCCGCCGCAGCCACTCTTCCACCACGTGCTAGTATCCTAACCCGCGCCCAGTGAGACAAAGCCTCGAAGGTGGCGTCAGATCGACTGATTAGTTCCGTCGTCGTTGGTGCAGAGGCGCTACTGTTCCCGAAATTTCCAGTTTGTCGCGGAGTTTACGGTCTGTATATCCTTTGTCTGTGCAATAAGGGTTGTTAAGCTCATAAAATACTATATTTAAAGCAATGAATTTCTTTATGTGATTTTGTGCATCTTTTAGTAGTTAAAATTAACTGGTTATGACAAATAGGTTATCAAGCAGCAACCTCAGCTCTTAAATAGCTGTTAAGTCAAAATATATGATCTAAGTATAATAGTATTCTAAAAAGACTTAAATCTAACATACGAAGCAGCACAACCCACAAATTTATTTAGAAAGAATACTAATTTAGTGGTTAGATTTGGCCAGAATCTCCTTAACCCATACTATGGATAAATCTCAGTCCTTCTTTCCACTGAGTTAACACAATTTCAGTCCACTTACCTATATTATCAAGTCGCAGCAAATTTAGAACGAACTACACCCTATTCATTTATTTGGAACAATACTTCGCTCGCTACCTGCATACTCCAGAGGAGCATAAAGGCGCAACAAGCGCCATGCAACGGAAAGTATGAGACCTTCCACGGATAGATAACTCCAGGACAACTGGCAAAACATTTAGAGCTATTTCTCTTATTGTCGTTTAAAATGGAAATTTTATTAACAATATTTTGTAAGAAAAATGTTTATTATTCGACTAAACGCGACAAGGTCCTATACATTTTTTGAAGAATCAATAGTTTAGATGAAACACCCCTAGCAATCCGACATTTCTTGTTTCGTAAATACAATAAGGTAATTTTTAGAATGTCTCTCATACATTTTCTCTTCCCATATTTCTTAATATACTAGGGTATGTTACATTCCCTTATGAAAATCCTTTTCCCTCTATAATCCTTTTACTCATTCCCAATTTATCTCATGTCCCGCCTCTTTAGTATATTGCGTTCTTCAGTCTTTGAAGTCTTAGATCAGTGATAGAGCGTCCAGCTTTGGTGTTTGGGTGTACCTCATTTGACCCGAGCTTGCGCGTAGTGGACGTTGTTGTGGAGAAGAGCCGTGTGAGTAGGTTTTCCCGGAGTTCTCCCGTTTCGCCCAATTATCCATTCCACAACTCGATTCATTTCTCATCACTACCATGTTCTTCAGCCTAGACTGCGGAACTCTGCGACGTAAAATTTTAAAAATTATTTCATTTTTTTAATTTTTAGTGTAGTATCATCTAGTCCTTTGTTCTAACCTCTTTCCTCTTTCCCCTACGTTCTTCATCTAGCACTCGTTACAATTAACTTGGTTCATTACTCCTTCCTCTTCTGATCTTGTCTTCCTTTCTCTCGTCTTCCCTTTTTCTCACTACTTTTCTATAAGTTGTGATCTCTTCCTTCTTCAACGTATTTTCAGTACCTCCGTTTTGTCGCATAAACTTTCATTTCGAAACCATTCTGTCCTTCATCCTTCACATCTTCCTCTTTTCTATTTCTTAAAGCTTCTCTTCAGTATCTGTTTCCCTTTAGTAGCTTTCATTGTGTTTCTATGTCTGGTTACTTTGTTTCTTTCTTCTTGGCTATATATAATTTTATCCCTCTTTCTCATGTCCAGTATAAAATTCTTCTCGGTCCTTATGTCTATGTCACTCCTGTTATGAAGTATATCTCAGCATTGGGTTCTTTCCTGTACCTAGTTTTCTCGAATTTTCTCCAATTTTCTCTAATATCATGTCAATGAAGTTGATTTTACTTTCTCCGTCCATTTTCATTTCTAGCTTAATTTTTCCCCGTCCCTATTTGTTTTAGCAAATTTCTCGAAATGACGCTTAGTCTATTTCCATATTCCAAGGCAATCATTTACATTTCTTCAAAATGTTATTAGATTTTCCTCCTCCTTATACTTTCTCTTCCTACCTGTTCATTACAATCACCACTACAAGGCTCAGTCTCAATGCTCAGTCTCATAAATGTAGATAACTTGTCTTTAATTTCCCTCTTTTTCAGTCCTTTCCTTCCTGTCTTCCACTCCTTTAGTTCTCCTAATTATGGTGTTCCCCGTGAGCTGCTTTTCTTTTATCGTTTTTATCTGGTACAACAGAAAGTCGAACTACGTGTGCAGATATAAAAAATAATTGTATCTTGATACGATCATGTGCTTTGTATATGTTTTTGGCTAGCCTCAGTTCCATGCATATATCACAATCTTTGTTTGTGTTCCCATCGTTCCTTGAAGTATGAGTTTTGATCATATGCATACACGTTCCTCGAATTGCGACCAAAACCTCCCTGATATCAACACACCTTCTCCTCTACTTATGACATGTGACAGGCACGCTACTGGGAGTCGACGCGACTGCGCAAATGAAAGTTCGAAGGCTGTATCTCTACCAACAAGCACTGTGCCAATTACTTGTGAGTTTATTCACCCGCACATCTCACCACGTCTTTCCACTTACTTTAGTTTATCCATCCCGTATGCAGGGCAGTACCAATAGATGCGGTATGCGCCATACGTTTTTATTTAAAGTCTGAGACCATCAGGAGGAAGCTAATTCGGCAGAGCATACACACGGTTTACACACATTCTCACATTTTTCTATAATTATTGGGAACTTCCCAAAATTCGACCAGGAGGCCCAGGTGGTTTTTAACGGAGTTCTGGCACGCTTAAAAATTGATTTGTAGCGGAAAATGTCCCAACAATTTTTCCGGTCAGAACTGGTAAGGTGTTAAACCATATTCAGGTACCAACAAGGATAGGAATGCGGTATCATAGTTTCAAGGAACACTTAGTGGCGCATGCGCAAATTGTTCCAGGTTCATGCTCCAGCTTCGAGTCAAGTTCCAGTACCAGAACCGGTACCCGAGATCAGACTACGCAAAGAGTGGGACGTTACGATTACTATAAAATACAATAGCCTATTTTTCGTTCCGCTCACCACTAAAGTCTAGTTTCCTATCCAGCTCTCTCTCTCTCTCACGCACACACACTGGTTTATGGAACACTTGGTGGCGCATGCGCAAACTGTTCCGACTCAAGTTGGAGTACAAGTTCCGGTTCCGAATACACAACAGAGGAGAAGCTGGATCCGACTACGAGCATGGCAGACATTTCAAGATTACGCAAGACAGGCTGTGTCACAGCAGCAAAAATCTACGAAACAAATATTCGAACTCCCAAGTGGAAATATTATGACCACAATGAGAAGCGGCGAATGGATAACATACAAAGTCCATATGTTTTCCTCGTTCCCTCTTCTACGAAAAAAACAGTGAGACAGATATTAATGCACACACAGAGAGAGAGACACACACATTTACCTATAAGCGTATATGCGTACTTGTTGGCTCCGAGTTGGGACACTGACTTGTTTGAACGAAATGTGCATAAACAAAAACTAGAAGAGATACATAAAAAGAGAGTGAGATCAAAATGCATTTATTCATACTTGCAGAGGGAAAATACATATGTCGCTATTCATGGCATTTTTTTTGTGATCACGTGTGGTACCGTACTATATGTAATGAATTCTGGAGCCAACATCACCTGCAAGATATAAATGGTACTGGTACCAATAACATATCTGGATGATCTAATGTCAAACACACACACACACACTATTAACATTATCTACAGCGTTACAATATTTCAGTTATCTACATTGTAGAATAATAGCACAAAATAGATAAGTACACGCAGTTTTGGAGAAATAAGTCTACAAGAATTTAAAGTATGTAAAAAGAAACTACAGAATTCTTTATATCTACATTACCAGATTTCCATGAAGTTAACTTCTTACACTATTATTTAAATTTGGCAACCGCGTTAAACCAGGAGACTAAAATTTGGTCTCCACTTCGCTTTATCGGATTAGAAGTGGGTATTTAAGTCACGTTTTACTGCGAAAGAAACAACTCGTTCCCAAACGGGCTATGATGACAAGTGGACGCTAAAAAGGATATATCCACCTTTTTGATTTACTCTCCCGCCATGCAAACAGTCCCTTTACTTTGTGCCACGACATTGAGACTCCTTTTATATCAGATTCGTCGATAGAAAGGAAAAGCACTAGATCTGAATTGCTTCGAAAGAAAAATTTAAATATAGAAACATAAATAGGATATGCTGAGAATTGTAACGCGTAGTTATTCTTGCATCTTCTTGCTAAGAACTTACACTTTCAATATGGGATACTGTATTCCACATTTGTCACTTTAAGTGACAAGTTAATTACACTGAAACATGTACACTCGGTACAAAAATTGCACATTAGAAAATGACTGTGACAACTTTGATTTCACAGTTTTGTATGTAAATTCTAGAATTAGAAGATATTCTTGTAATAATGCACGCATAGCACTGTGTGAAACAATTCTTGTGGCCATCATTATTGCACTAGTGAATGAGTCTCCAACAAGGAAACTTACGGAAGTGTAACTCACCGATTTGAAAGAAACTTTGCAGATTTGTACAACATGGAAAAAGAATGGACATTTATTTTTTCTTAAATTTCGGCCATGGTACGGTTTTAAAGTCCCTCGGTAAACCTTTGAACAGAGGGGAAGCTTTTGAAGCATAGACAGAAAACAATCATTTAATATAGAAGAAGCCATACTCCAAGGGAGGCTTTAGGACAGCTGATTCAGAATTTGACGTCAAAATGTTAAATATCAAAATGGTGGATCCATTATGGTGAATACAATTACAAACGTTTTCTGGTTTGAAATTGTCTGCAATTAGCCGAGAACAATCATAGTTGGCATTCGTTATTGTGAGAAGGTTGCAAACCGATTTTAAACCTCTTTCCTTACTTATTTTAGCGGCATGTTTGATTAAAGTAACTTTCTAACTCTCTCCCTATTCGGGGTGCTTACTTAAAGTGAGTCACCTCGCTTCTCACTACTAGGTATGCTTCTTGAAAGTGAATCCCGCGGCTCCTACTACTCGGAGTGCTTAGTGAAAGTGACTCATATCGCCTCTCACTAATCGGGTGCTTATTTAAGTGATTTATATTATATTTGAACCCCGAGTTGAATCTCAAAAAAGTATCTCAAAAAAGAATCCTTTCCTGCAGGATCAATCGGATTTAGCATCTTGATGTATTTTCTAGACCCTGGAAAAAATTCTTGGGACACTTTTTGACATTGTCCTTCTCTATAACATAAATTAACATCTCCGTAATGAAGATCCAATCATTGATTCTTAAAAAGGTTTTCTTCTCCCACATTTCCAAATATATAGGTATGTAGGATACGAAAGAGGTTATTTGTAACGAAAACGTTTGACAATTTCGTAACATTTAATTTCAAAAATTATGCATTATATGAAACTCGGACATATTCACATGCGATAAGACTTACTATAAACAAACACCCCGAATAGTGAGAGGTGTAAAGATTTACTTTAATCAAGCATCTCTTTAAAACAAGTAGAGAAAGGTGTTTCAAATCGTTCTGTGTCCTCCTCGCAGTAACCCCTACCAACTATAATTGTTCTTGGCTAACTGCAGACCATTTCAAACCAGAAATCGTTTGTAATTTTAATCACCATATTGGATCCACCATTTTGCGTTTTCTAATTTTGAAGTCAGATTCTAAATCAGCTGTCTTCAAACTACCCACCTGACAGTAGTTTTTTTTTTTTTTTACATTAAATAATTGCTTTCTGTCTACGCTTCAAGATCAACTCTAACGTCTAAAGTTTGGTTTTACTCTTAAACCTGCACCAATGCCGAAATATTAAAAAATACGTGTCGATTATTTTTCGAAATTTTTCGAAACCCTGTGAATGAAGTGTACTAAGTTTCATTCTAATCGGTTAGTTTCACCTTGGTAAGTCTCCTTGTGAGATACACATCTTATACATAAATGTTTAATCAGTCTTTGACATTTATCTAAAACATGTGTTGTATATAATGTTTCATAACATAGTGCTTTTCTATATATTCACTATCGCTCCGGTGCCCTGGAAAAAATAAGTTGTTTAACGTAATCTTTTCTTGTGCTGAATGTACATGGACATCTCATGTGCCTCTGCTGCTTGAGTGTTTGGTGGTTAAGGTTTTTAACATGCCTCTTATCACTGAATCATTTGACATGAACTTCTGCCTTACCCCTTCAGTTCCCACACGGAATGTTGATTCAGTTGAGCGCCCGTTTCACCAGCGAGGATATATGAGACGTGAACGTGCTGACTAACGTGGCCAATTAGGGTTGACATTATGTGATTTTTCTATGTCAAGACTTCATTTCAATTATTTTTGAGTAGTCTGACATTTAATCATATTTCTTTTTGGTCAATACTTTGCTTGAAACATTACTATGTTTCTCAATTTTGTTAGACAACTGTCCATTGTTTTTCCATCAACTCACTATTAAGATTGATTCTCGAAAATGTGTCGAAGCGCAAACTTCAAATTTGATCTCATGTAACTCGGGAACTAAAAGCCTGCTCATCATATTTATTTCACGTGAATACAATGTTGTAAAGATTTACAACCATGCCAAGTTTGATCAAGTAAGTTTGGTTGAATTTGTAATTTATCTATAATATAGTATAGTTTTTAACTAACTATAATATTTCAGAAAATCATCAATGAAAGACGAAACTATAAATGACGAAAGTTATGTAAGTAATTGTATAAGCATAGGCGTATAGCATATAGCCTAGTCCTAATAATTCATTATGTATTCCTTATCTTATATGAGTACTTACTCTAGAATGGAAATTTAACTCTTGTTGAAGAGTAGTGATTGGCATTTTTCTGAAGTAAAATACCATTGAAATTTCCAGTGAACATTATCAACTTTATTTTCCGATTTTAGCAGTACGGTAATTCAGTGAGTAAAGAATGTTTTCTCTAATCAATAATTCGTGTAAAACCGCTAATTAATACAGTCAGTTACGGGATCGGTCATTGTACTAAAATGTTCGTAGTTTCACACTTGAATTATTAAGAATTTTACAAATATTTGTTGCAACAAGATAATGCACTACTTCGGTCAAAAAATGCTGGCTGGGGCAACTACAAGAAACAATTAAGATTTAAGAACCAATGCAGATTCAGCATCATTTGCAAAATTATGAGGTAAAATGTTTTCAAATTTACATGTAAAAAAGTCTGTTTTTTTATAAAAGGTCAGCTATTTTTGGAAAGAATGTCCACTGTTTGAGAATGTCGTTGTAATAATCTTACAAAATCGTAGAAGATAGAATGAAATAAGAACAAATATTGACCAGTATTGATATCTTTCAGCGAATCGGATACGAACTTTTTCAACCTCTCTCTTATTTTAAACAAGAGAACGTACTATTATCGGGATAGCAGCTTAAATTGATTTCACTATGTATTCTTACGTCTGTGTGGAACCTGGGTAGTCACTGCGGTCCAGAGCCCATTAAAATGCATGCAGTGGCGCCAACATGATGTCCAACCCTCAAGAAATATAAGAAAATGCAATCAGCTGGCAATATTAAAAAAAAAGGCAAGATTCTGGGAGGTGGTATAGTAAGGCCATACTGTTCATTGATTATCTGCAGGGTCCAAAGACAATTACATGTGACTATTATTCATAACAGGTTCCAAAAGTAAGGCAGGCAATCAAGGGGAAACTCAGAGGCATGCTACACATGAGAGTGCCGCTCCTGCATTATAATGCTTCTACTCACAAAAGCCACCTTACCTTCAGCGCTTTTGCCGATGTCGGGTATGAAATACTTTAGCACCCTACCCACTCTAAAGATCGTGTCCCAGATGACTTTCACCTGTTTCGGAAGATTAATTAGAACCTGCAAGGAACAAAGTTTGCCAACGATGAACATGTTATGCAGGTTGTCGAAGAATGGCTTCGAGCATAGCCGTCAAGGATTTTTCTAAAAACTGGTACAGTGCTTCTCAAACGTTCCGGAAACGCCTACTTCCTGTTCATTCGGAAAGTGGGTGTGAAGACCCACTTGCAATGCTATCTGAAAAATCACATGAAATTAGAAAATATACTAATTAAAATTATCACTGACAAGAAAACGATCAACAAAAAAAAATGTAATAAGTAATTTATTCTAAGATAAATAATTGCTTCCTAATGAACGAATTTCAATTAAAATACAGTAGAATGGCTTTTTAAAAAAGGAAATCCACTTGATAAAAAATGTTCTCGAATGTGGGGTGAGTGAGAAATGTGAGTAATGAAATTCTTTGTATTTTTCCATAACTGAATTTAATTCTTTGGAATCAGTTCTATCATTATGAATATTAGGTCCGACTTGACCTTAAGGCGACTTCGCCTTTAGGTTTTAGTACTGCAAAGAGCAGAGAAGGTGTGCTCGCATAAGTAAGTTGTAGGGAAATGCATCAAATATAGCAATGCATTTTTAGACAACACTTAATTCTCACAACGCAAACGCAACCAAAAGCTACAAAGCTCTTTTTCTTTGAAAACGCTTTTTCATGACGCATCGCACGAAAGCTCAAATAGCTATTCTCGTTCGGTGTTAGAGATCTTGTAGAATCTATGTCTTAGATTTATACATTAGTTGAAGGATTTTCAATCCAACTATTACCAGGGCAGGGACGTTTTCCCGAAAGCTCGCAGCTAATGCTCTCAAGTGTTCTACAAGTGTTTTATGGATTTCGGCAAAGAGTTTTTCAACTGAAAAATCAATAAAATCCTTGAGCACTAGAAATGATTTATAGCTATTGTTTTGTAAACGTACCGCCCACAACGACAGTTTTTTAATATTAAAAGTACTCTTGCATAACTGATGTGAGTTCCATTTTATTACATCTCAATTTTTAGGTTTCGTGGACACCGAGAGGTCTGTGGACCCGACTTTGAGAACAACTGATCCAGAACATTGTTGTGGGAAGTGCACTATAGTGAAAAGGGGCTAAGCTGGAAAAATGGAAGTACTTTTACGTCAGTAATTATCGAACAGTCCTCGTAATATCATTCAACACTGCTTACATTGCCTAGTTTACCTAAATATACCGATTTGTCACCCCATAGAACGTGAGGGTGTCGGTTGACAACTCCTATGAATGAAATTTTGCCTCTATCATCTACAGCGCTCTTTGGAAAATATCTCACGAGGATACAGTATCTTTAGATTTATTTAGTAGCTGTTTTTGCGAAACTAAATCGTTCAACACGTCTCCAAAGTTTGGCAATATTATTGGTGAACTTTTGGTGTTTGACGATTCCTCAAACGTGCGTTCGAAGCAAGGCTCCAAGAATCGTATACCGAAATTTTTCGATTTATCAGTGGTAAGGGACTGATCAGTCACTGGTACATGCAGGGAGCAATGGAATATTAATTCTGTGACATTTGTGAATAATCTGACACACATTGGATTTGCAAAATAAAATTTTGAAATTTTTATTAAGATTCAATAACTTATGCTTCACCCCCTGTGCCCACCAAAGCAAGTATACTATTAACAAAATAATATTACAGATATGAAAAACACATAAACTTTTGCTTCATCCACGCCATATTTCACATTAATTGACAAAAAATGCTTCTTCTCGTATGTCCCTTCTAAGGATATTTATCGTCCTTTTTTATTTTTCAAAGGGAACTATAACCCTACATAACACACTGGTCATGCATGGAGCATTAGAATAATAATTCTGTGACATTTGTGAAAACTCTGACACTCACTGGCATTTCGGGAACAAAATTTTGAACGTTTATAAAGATCCATCATCTAATGCTTCGCCCCCTGTGCCCCCCAAAGGTGCTGCGTTCCAAAAAACGCATACTCTTTTGCTACAATGACGCCAAATTTTACAATAAAAAAATAAAAATACATTGTTCTCATATGTCCCTACTAAAGATATTTATTATGTTTTTCTTATTTTTTAAGGGGGCTGTAGCCCCATTATCAGCCAATTTTACATGTAAGGAGTATTGAGGCGTTAATTCTGTGACATTCGTGATTAATGTGACGTTTACTGTCACTCCGAAAATAAATTCTGGTAATTTGGTATCGCATAACCCACCTCCTTATTACGCCCCTTGTCCCCCAAAAGGAGGGCCTTCCCAAAATAATGTTTGATACGGCATTACTAGCTTTGTGAATGAGTATTTTTGCACTTTCTAACAAATACAACTCATTTGCAGCAAAATTTTACGAATAACTATTTGAGAGAACTGCTCCCAAAATTTAACATTGAATCTCCCATAAGGAAAATGAACTTTTGTGTTTAGATATTTTAGATATTTCTCAATAAGAGTGCAAAATGTTATATTAATATTGTGAAAACTTCATCTTCTCCCATGCTGTAGAAATTTACACGAGTTATGGAACAGTCTGAATATATATATATATATATGTGTGTGTGTGTGTGTGTGTGTGAGTGTTCCTACTTACATTTGGTATGATTTAAGTTGTTTCAACCATAAATCGTAAACATTGGAATTCGAAAGGAGTGCAATTTGGAAAGGTGTGCTGCTTGGGTTACATTCTTAACACACCAATGGGTTGCAGGAGAGAGAAACATATAAAAGCGATGGAAAACTTTCGATACTAGAGTGCAATTTATTGTTTACAGAGTCGCGTAAATCAGTGGTGCTACAACCATATAAGCTATTTTTTGCACTCAGTGGTGTGAATTCGTGACCGAAAAATATCGAAATTGACCAATGTTATATGGATTCATAAATTTCTATCATAGTTAAGGTAATTGCTATCAGTTGTGATGCCGTTTAAATACAAATTGAACTCCACTGGTAGCAGGACCCTATTAGCCTACACAAAAGGAGAAAACTACCAGACGACAAATTGTCACAACCGCGACACAAATGACTGAAAGTCCCACACAATCAAACAAATCTCCCACACTTTGAAGTGATCCTGGTTGCAAGCTCAGTACGATGAAAATAATAAAAGCATGTCCCGACATCGTTTAAGATCTAAAATTCGAGGGACTTGTCCACCTATCACCTTGTTCACTTTTGATCATAAGCATCTTTCGGTTTCCTTTTATTATTTTCAGCGTGTGAAGCATAAAAGAAGAGCTACTAGGATCAATTTAAGTTAGTGGGGATTGTTCCGATTATGTGGGAGTTTTGTCTATTTTTGTAGGCGTTTTATCCATTTATGTGGTGATTGTGACCGTTATTACGTGTGGGAGTTTTGACCATTTCTGTGGAATTTATGGCCGTTGAGAGTTATGAGATCTTACCTGTGTGGGAGTTTTGGCTGTGGAAATTATGATCGTTAGTGAATTTGGGAGATTTGTCCATTTTTGTGCGGGTTACCCGGTTTGTATCTGCGTTTTGACATTTTCTGAGTGTGGGAGGTTTGGTTTTCGGAGACGTGTTTGCCCACAAGTATCGACCAGGTATGCCTAGATATGGGCAACAGGAATATTCTCGGGTGTTTCCCCTGGCATATAAATTCCCGGGAAGGAATTTATTTCGATTTTTTACTTTATCTTCCAAATTGTACGATCCATGTGTCTAATTGCTTCATTTTCATTCAGTATGATTTACTTGTAGGTTTTAAATAATTAATTTGGAGGTTAAAAAATAATTCGTTGCCTGTACTTTATATAAATAATAATATTATCTTCTAAGTTGTATTTCCATTTGTACTAAAAAGTAGCAAAGTACTACTTGCAAATGTTGAAAAGGAACTACTTTTTAAAGTAATGTAGAAATTATGTAGAAATAGAGATGAAATAGGTACTATTAATACATCCGAACCACTGTTTGAAATATACGTTGGTGTGTCTCTTGTTGCTGACTCGAGTGTCTGAAAAAAATAACAGATTTCCCTTACATGTGAATTACTCCATAAAAGTTTGAGAAATAGGTAAAAATAAATTTTGTGTGTGGCAGTGTGTGTGCAAAAGTATAAAGATATATCAGATATTGTGGAGATATATCAGATATGTCTTGGAGATATTGTGAACACAAATATGTATTTGGAAATGTTGATTAATTGTGAGACATGTTTCTTGTGGTAGTTACCTAACCTAATTCGTTTTTAACATTTAGAAATTTAACATGTTTATATCGGTAGTAGGGTCAAGTATAGAAAATCCAATTATATATAAATTTATACTGTTTATTGTTTATGTATGTGTACTAAGTATACCATTTTTCACATATATTTACTTCAATATAAATAAATAATATATAAGTAAATAAGTAGATATTGTAAGTAAATATACATTTATGCGTAGTCTTTAGATATAATAAAGTAATAGAAAATAACACAATACCGTTCAGAAAAAAACATTTTGAAGACTTCTTTGGGGCGACAGTAATACTGTGATATGAAAACGAATTTAACTTTAAAATCATAATATAGTAATAGAACGCAATTTTCTTTGTGATTGTACACTCATGTCCAAAATGATTGGTGCATATCTATAAGTGTTTTCTTGTAAGAATATAATTCTATAATGATTTTGCAGGGTACATTTAATACTGATAGTATGTGTTTAATCAGAAAATGTATATTTGTGGTAATTTTCACAGGAAAAGAAATATAAATACGAAAATTAGAATGAGTAAAACAATATGCTGCTAATGGACAAGAAAGTTTTATTTTCATTTTATTGTTCGGTTTTCGCCGATTATACACATACTAACATTATAAGAAATAGCGGGCGAATTCGTTATCAAACTATATTTCTCTAACAACATATTTATAGACATGCGAAAATAATCTTGGACGTGAGTGTACATAAACTCCCGGAAAATTCCCATTTTGGGGAATCTTCCGGTGAATTTTCCAGAAAAACATCTTCTTGAGAATTTACACATCATAACGTATGCTAAAATAGACACTTTTATGGCCCGTTTCTGAAATGCTGACAAAATATTAAGGCTCGTTTTTCATCCCCTAAGCACATTTTAAAACACTTAACAAAGCACAAATGATAGTTAGAGAATATGAACACATACACCAACCTATTATTTAAGCATAAAAAAATATATAAGAATCTAATAAAATATTATGAGCACCTTTCAACCGTTTATAAGCAAAAATTGAGCATAAGAACGTAAGAGGTATTAAGCGCATTTTCCTAACCCATATTATGAAATGGTACAAGAATATCTTCACCAATGTTACGCAAAAGCACGAGCATAATATCAACCCCATGTTACCAACATAAACTTAGGCAAGAGCACGAGCACGTTTCCAACCCCTATTTAAAGGCACGGAATTTGTAAAGGCTAAGAAAGCTGTCTTAAATAACCCTATTAATAATAATAGAAATTACTAAAACATTTCGTCAGCCAATTTTTACCATAGCAGAGTTTACACTATAACTATAGATTTGTGGTTAAGTTTTTATGAAGGACTCCAACACATTCTCAACTCCTAAATGACATAGTACAAATTATGTTAAATGCAGAACAAAAGGATACGAAAGGATAAACCATACTTTTTAACGGTTATTTAGCATAGCTGATGGATATATTTTATTACATTCTTTTTCGAATCTCTATTCAGCATGGCACAAATTCCACAAGGAAACCGTAAGCCTTATATCGACCCCTATGTAATACAATTGCACTAACGGGGCATTAATTATTCACTGTAATTTATCATAGCAGAAATTATACATCCATTATTAAAGATAATAATCTGATTTTTAAAACTTACAAAATAGTTTTACTCTGTCTAAATTACATTCTATAAACCACATTTTTTATATGCTTTATATAGATTACTAAATATGTGTAATTAAAAAATCATAGAACATTAATATTCAGTAAGAAGGTACGGAGTTAGTTACTTAGTTAGAATTTGAAAAGATCGCGCTAACTCATGGCACTACAAAGTTTAATATTGCTCTCCTTCACTTCTTTAATGGTACATTTTCTTTTCATTATATGTATGAAAAGATATGGGACTGGTACACAATTTTGAGATAGTTAAATGTTGATTTGAAAATTTGGAGTACAAACTTCGTCCGCCAGTATTGTAATGACTCTTTGTCGCTTATACTAATAGTACATTTGTCCTCTTTGCTACAGACGTATCCGACAATTGTAGAGACTTCTGTGCTAGTTAAAATACAAAACTGGAGATTTAGCAGCGCAAGAAAAGAAGAAATTCAAATTTTAGATGATCATCCTTCGTTTCTTACATGGTTACAAATTGCCTTCGGAGTAGAAAAAAGCAGAGAATTATGTGCTAATTAAATTTAAAATTTGAAACTGTCGTAATACAGGCAATTGAAGTGTTTAAAAAAATTAAAATGTTTAATATGAATTTAATTTTTTTGTACAAATTGAAAATTTTTGAACATTTTGAAATAAGCCCCTCTTGGCTTATTTGAATGATATATTATTTTGTCTGGTAGGACAAAAATGTACGAACTATTACGAAGTTCCAAGATGCTGCACCGAAACTAAATTTGTCAATATCAATGGAACTTGGAACTGTTAAATGTAGTGCTAATGTTAATGGTTATAATTGTGTAAGGTACATAAATATTTAAAAAATCAAGTTTGTAAGTAAACGGAAGAAAATTAAGAAACAAATACTTCACGAACATGGGATAAAAAGAGTTTTGAAAGAGGATGAAAAAAGAGAGAAATATAGAGTGACATAGGAACTTTTAAGAAGAAATTCTTGGTATGTTAAATAGGGTTTGACAAATTTATCATTCCCTTAAGAGTTGACTTGAGATCTCAGCTTTGCGGTACTTACAATGAAACAGCAAAAAAAATTTTAACATGTTGTAGCATGATGTAAATATTTAACCTTTAACCTCGAGGTTCACAAATCTGGTGTATATAGTAGTCAATGTAACATTGCTAATTTAGAAAATATAATTTAATATATCGTAACAATTTCGAGTTATACAAGGTTAGATATTTGATCTTTCACAATTTTTGCCGTATATAATAGTCAATGACAACTGCTTTGCTTGGATACAGAATTTTAATATGTTGTACTGTTTATGGGGTACATATAATCAAATACTTCACTTTAGACCTCTACACCAAATATATAAACTGAATTTTAATATGTTTCGTCCTTCACATCTGGTTTAATATTTGATCTTTGAGGTCGACGTTCAATTTAGTTCTGAAATTTAATCTTTGCACAAGTTATGCACGGTGAAATATTCGTCCTTTGATTTACGACCTAGATAGTTCACGTCCAAAAGAAGCTCTTTAAAATGTAATATAGTCTAAGTTAAATAAATATATATTTAACGGGTTTCAGAAATGAGGCCATATAAAGGCTGTATGCTTTTTTGTTATGTTAAGTAAAGATTGTAGTACATTATGATAAAATGGACGATAACTATTTGTGAATACTATATTTCAATATAAGTTATTCGTAATACACAAGCTGCGAATCTGGTTAATTATTCCGGTATGATCCTCGGTTAACTGTATAATCCTTTCTATTGTACCTTGTTTCAAGAGGGTCGTCTTCTCATTTTGATGTTAATACCTATATATTAATAGGCGTATGGTAGTGACTACGTCATACCCACTACATATTGAAATTATTTGAAAGTGTTGAATGAGATATTTGAAAATGTTTACTCATTTTTGACAAAACAATAAGAAAAGTTATAACTTTATTGTTATATTATAATATCAGCCTTATCCTAAATCGTTCAGGAATGTGCGGAATTTTCATTATAGTTGCGAATTTACAAGTATAAACTGCAGGTTATTTTTAATGGAAAAGCTAAATAGTTCCAATTTGTACTCGAAACACAAACATTTAATAGAAAAGCTAATAAATCGTCGTTAGTTACAAAGTTTGAATCTTATTTGGTTCATTGTACTGGCGTTCAGCGCACTTTATACCCTGTAAGCTACATGAAACGAGTTGTATTGCCATTAAAAGTTTTGCTTAATTAGTATTTAACATTCATGTATAATATACCGAAGTTCAGTCTAGACGCCCATTTAAAATGTTATTATTAAAACAAACTTATGTCTTCGATTGATTCGTTAAATATATACACATATACAAGTAATTTCTGGAATTATAATTATTTAAAGGAAATATCTATGCACTAAGAATAATATCATTAACAACTGAAAAGAATAAACGATGTTGTAATCGGACTGACCATATTACGATTAGAGGTTTAGTGGGTAGTCTACAAGCTAATATGAGCACACGTTGAGAGCTACGTCAGTTGAAATATAACTGACTTTAAAAGACAATGGCATTCAACTCTTTTTCTTCTTCTCTTTTCTCATTCCAGCATGGATGGATCATTTTATTTGTTCGTTGTACCTGCTTCTATTCTTCTTTCAGCAACGAAGATAAAATCAACAAGAAAGCACATTCTTACCAGTATAGATACCTTAGTTTCGAATTACTTTATGATTATGTATTTCAATAAGACTCATGACCTGTTTGTAATATGTGATTATATAACTCCTCACAGCGATCTGAATATTTTTATTGAAAACCTTGAATTAACTATGGATTTTTTTGCTCAGTCTAATAAACATTCTGTTATAGTAGGTGGTCTGAATGTAAATTTCCTTGTAACTGATATCGATGATCAACTCAACCTATTCTTAAATACGTATAATTTAACATGAATGGTCAATGTACCTACAAGAATAACTTATCATAGTCGTAGCGTACTCGATCAGTTACTTTTTAACGAAAATATATACAAACAGCACAGTTACGGTCATAAAGAGTGGTTTCTCGGATCATGAAGCTCACTTATTTCATTTCAATATTTTCATTTTACAAAAAGGTAATCAAAACACACTCGAAAGTCAAATCCGCATACACAAGAATTTTTAATGAAAGAAATATCTCCCATTTCAATTTTATATCTAGCCATGAAAGCTGGGAAGATATATACGCCAAAAATCTTTAATGAAGCTTGTAACATTTTCCAGGACACATACACTCGTTACTTCAATGAAGCATTTCCTAGAGAACTTCGCCCAATTCCAATAACAAATAACAAATCTTGGATAGCTACATCAATAAGAGTTTGTAGTAAGAACTTAAGATCTTCAAATTTATCATATAAGAGAGTAGAGTTACCAAGTAACATGACAGGGCACTATATAAGCTATATAAAAAAATACAAATATCTTAAAATTGGCAAAATATAATAAAACTGAAAATAAGACCGCCAAATTACGGAAAATAATTAAACATGAAGCACACTAAAGAACGAGTAATTGAAGAAAACATTGAAATTGAATCAAGTGGCAATCTCACTAGTGATCCATTTATTATTGATATTATTTTGAACAATCACTTAATGAATATTTAGAAAACTATAGGTTAAAATGGTCAGCCTCTTTCAGAGCAATTATTGCTTAACAAAAAACTCAAAGCAATTCCTTCTAACAAGCAAAAAATCAAAACAATCAAAAAATCAAGACTGTCTACATCTACGGAACATGAGTTTCAAAAAAAAAATATCCTTCTTTGCTGACGGATAAGCGAGAGCGCTTGGCAACCTTCCGCCGCTGCAATACAAGTTATATTTAACCTCAAGCTCTCGCACGAAACGGTGTTTCTTCACTTAGCCCTTCTGACACAATTATGTAAATTTATCACGTTAGTAAATATCTTTCAATACATCTTGGCACATATTTTACAGTATGACATACTTACATTTTAGGATATCCAATCTTTGGTACTCTAAAGTATATTAGCGTTCTTTTACTAAATTTTGAGGAGAGAAACAATGGTGAGATGACTTCTGGAAAGGGTAAAGCGTATAGTCTGGTGAATGAACCCTAGTTTTGGACCAAACCAAACATTTCAGTATCTCTAATGTTTTTCAGCGGTTTCAGCTCATTTGATGGTGCTGAATATGAATTTGCTGGTTGTAAAAATGTACAACTTGAGCATTTTGAGTAATTCAAGATGGCGGCAAATATGGCGCCTGTAAAAGTGATAGGAATATTTTTGTATATTTTATCAAGATGGGTATCAAATTATATGTTTTTTGGGTTGCAGATTCCAATAATAAAGTAAAAAATGTTATGAAATTGATACAAATCGAGGTATTAAATATGGCGCCCAATATGGCGGCTGCAAAAGGAGTTTATGTTGTCATTTCTGAAACCCATTTTTGTAAAATATATACTGACATGAGTAATAATAAATCATAAAATCTTAATTTTGTGCTTACAGATGGCAGCATTTTCATAGAATTTAGGAAAATCTCAGAAACAAAATAACAGATACTTCCAAGTGAAATACTAGAACGATTTATGAAAGGCGTCACAAACCAGGTATCTGGAATGCTATATGATCAGTCATGTTCAATGAGAATACATTTATGCGTTATGGCCATGTACCAGGATGCATAATCGGACTTACACTAAATCCATCAGCAGTGAAGCGATGGGCTTTCAGTCTTAACACCTGCAGTCGTTTAGTAAATGACATTTATGTCATGAGAGATGCTGGATGAGATATGGAAATAACTAAGCGTACGGAAGAAATGCCACCTCGAGTAAAAGGAGATCATGCAGATCGAATTAAGTTAAAGGAAAAGCTGTTTCATTGTATGGATCCTCTGAAGACCGGTGATCACCCAAAAACTATTGTGAATATTGTGACATTGAAAATTTGTTCCCAGAAAGTGAATGTTGATAATGCTGTTGACATAGGCGAGAAGGCGTTGCTCTTACGAACAAAAACTACCAACTGGTTTTCACGATCCAATCTAAACAACGGTTCGTAATGTTTCCTGAGATGACGTCAAAAGAACAGCTAGTATTGGCGTAACTGACACAGAACTCTTGTACACGCGTGCAATGTGACTCACATCTACAAGAGATATTGATGCTAAAGGAGTGATTTCATATGAGCTTTCCGATGTCTTCAACATCTTTGTTTGATGAATATGAGACTCACAGGTTCTGCAAAAGAAAGTCAAAACTGAAACCAATATTACAGGTAGAGAAGTCTATGAGATCGTACAAGCACGAAGATGCTATCATATTTGGGTATGCTGTTTTGTGGGTGATCAACTGGCCATCTAACGGAACTGTTCTTGACTTCATAAAATTGTATTGGTCATATGTGCTTGAAAGTTGAACAAATGCAACATGTACCTGATATTTGACTAATATAAGGAGTACAGCACCAAAGGAGAAATAAGAAGCGTCAGAATAGGATCAACATGTAGCAGGTATCATAAATTGTCTTTCAACACGTCCTTGCCCTCCCAAAGAGTTGTGCTGAATGTTACGAAGAATAAGGTACAACTAGTACAGCTGATCTGCAAGTATCTAGTGACAGAATGGTTGCATAAGATTCCACCAAAAGCCTATTCATCACTGGACCAACAGAAATAAGTGCTGATTGTATCAAGGAACGTCCAGATATGAAAAACACTCACGAGGAGGCTGATGTCATAATTATAACACAAGTAGTGATGATAGCCAATCAGCTGGACAGAAATTGTACAATAAATGTAATTAGTGATGACACGGATGTTCTTCACCTCCTGATGCAACACTACCGCACACATAAACTTACTTATAACATGTTTATGGAGGCAACTCAAAGACATAGAGGAGTTATTGACATTGGATTGTCTGTGTCCAAACCTGTGGCATTATTTCAAACTTACTAGCACTTTATTATATTTCTGGCTGCGATACAGTTCCTACTCTTCATGGCATTGGAAAACAGAAGGCAATGAAAGTACTACAAAGTGGGAAGGAACTTCAAAAGCTTGGAAATAAGACATCACTACTTGAAGATGTGGTTCAGGAGGCAACTGAGTTTATAGCTTTTTGGTATGGTGGTAGGATAACTGGCCTTACAATGTCTGATGTCAGAAGAGAGGTCTGGCTGAAGAAATTGTCAAATAAATCTGCCGTACATATCCCGAAAATAAAGAGCTTGCCACCAACTACGGAGGCATTCTCTGAAAATGTAAAAAAAAGCTCATTTCCAGGCTTGTATTTGGAAACAAGCAGATAACCCAGACCCACCAGACATGGATCCGACACATTTTGGGTGGTATCCTGATGAGTTGAACAAAACATTGGAACCAGTTACTGTACCACCGAGAACTGTGATGGCACCGAAAGACATCTTAAAGATGGTGAATTGCGGCTGTTCTTCTGAAAACATGTGTAAAGGACGTTGTGGCTGTGTGGCAAACCATAATAGCTGGACTTATTTCTACAATTGTGAAGCCTCTAAACTATGCCACAATATCTTCACACGTCAAAATACTAGGAATCTAGAATACGAAAACATGGATACTTTTTCTGACGAAGACTGACAAGTGATTGATCTGTGACATTTATTATTTTGTTGCGGAGTAACATAGAAACATCAGCATTTTGTATTGTAAATGTACATATTTCGCACTAATGTGGCCAGCAACATAATTCTTGATTAAGAAGAAAACGTCCAGGAGAAAATATAAGAAAATCTTCAAACCTAAGCTTTTTTTTTTGCACACAGAAAGGAATATTTTTGTAAATAAATATAGGCAAGCCCAAAATGTGGGTAAAAAATGTTCTGGAGCGCAAACAAGGTGAGTTGCGGTGACGGAGAAAGCATCAACACCCAATCCAACATTTCAGTGTATCAGATATTGTTTTAAGTATGTACCTAGCTCGAGGGTCGCAAATCTGAAAATTCCATATGGAATACATTGATTTCTATCAATTTCATAAGATTTCTGAAGTAACTATTAAAATCTGCAACAAAAAGAACATATAATTCGATACCCATGTCGACACAATACAGCAAAAATGTTCTTGTCAATTTTACGGCCGCCATATAGGGTGCCATATTAAATACCTCGATTTGTATAGATTTCATAACATTCTTGACATTATTATTAGAATCTGCAACCCAAAAAGCATATAATTTGATACCTATCTTGATAAAATATACAAAAATATTCCTATCAATTTTACAGCTGCCATTGTGGCCGCCTTCTTGAATTACTCGAAACGCGCAAGGTGTACATTTGTACACCCAGCAGATTCAGATTCAGCACCCGGAAGTTAGGTAAAAGCCACCGAGAAACATTAGAGATACCGAAATTTTTAGCTTCGATGAATTTCCTCCAGACTAGTAAAGAATTTATGGATAAAACCCTAAGAATAAAGTAAACCTAGGCAAAAGTTAAAAACCTAATAGCTAAATTCAGTAAAGCATGTTAATCAAATTTTCCTGATATAGAAAAGTTTCAGTGGAGGATAAATACTATACATAATTTCAACCTAAACATAATTTCAACCTAGTGATGACATAATGGAACTTATAATTATTTTTAATAATATTCAAGTTTTCTACTAAAAGAAAGATAAAAATTGCATTACCAAAATCACGAAACGCTGGCAATAATATAAAAAGCTTCTTCCAATCTATGTGCCAACTAAGCAACTGATGTGTTTCTGTAAGGCAATCAATGGTGTTACAAAAGGAAATTACAAACAAGCTCAGTTCACACACAAATATTTTGAAAATAAGAAACAAAACTATCATTCAATTCTATTGTTACATTTTTTGTAATTTACATTTCTGCAATGTAAATTATATTTTGTGATTACTTTGCAAATCTTGTTTAATTAGAAAAAAATTGGTAACTCTTCTCTGTAAACGAGAAATCCATATAACAAAAAAGTGTTATATTCAGTATTAAGAAAACTTAAAATGCAGATAAAAGATTTAGAAAACCAAAGTCATCCTAAGCATGTTTCTTTTCTCCCACGAACAAGGATTTAAAAAAAGTAGTCCAGTGAATAATTACGTTTTAGTTTCATTAAGTGAGATAATTTAAAAACTTGATAAACCTGTGTATTACGATCATCTAAATAGCATACTAAATTTGTATCCTTTTCGGATTTGCGCTAGTGCAACAATCTTGGTAAAATGGGGCCTAAACCAGAATCCTCCTAAACTAGCATGATAAAATTTAAAAAAAAACTTGGATCCCTTACAGTCTAGCTCAAAATACATTATTATCCAAAAGAAAGAGCATAAAATTTGCTGTAAATAAGGTTGTTGCGGAATAAACACATATATAGAATTATATCCCAACGGAAATTCTCAGTACTGAATTATTTGGTATTAAAGAGATAAATCCAAAACTATCATACTTACATAGAGACAAAAAAAGAAGAAAATTAACGGAAACAGTGACTTTGTATGATTGTAAGCGGTATAGCAGGTTACCAGTTATAGTGGCAATTACAACAACCTATTTCCCAAAAGAGATAACAAACTTTACTATAATACGAAGAAATTAAATAACAAGAAATACATATGAAATTGATATAGTATTCGACTTCACTTAAATCTGTTAAATACATCTCAACTGTCGGTAACAAGTAGTTTTCAGCTCTTTCTTCAAGGTTTTGTTTGACAAAGAACGAATGGAGTATAAAATCCCTAGACCAAAAACAATAAGGGTTGTTAAACTCATAAAATACTATATTTAAAGCAATGAATTGCTTTATGTGATTTTGTGCATCTTTTAGTAGTTAAAATTAACTGGTTATGACAAATAGGTTAGCAAGCAGCAACCTATAGCTGTTAAGTCAAATAGCTGTTAAGTCAAAAGATATGACCTAAGTATAATAGTATTCTAAGGAGACTTAAATCTACCATACTAACCAGGTCAAACCACTTATTTATTTAAAAAGAATACTAATTTCGTGGTTAGATTTGGACAGAACCTCCTTAATCTATACTATGGATAAATCTCAGTCCTTCTTTCCATTAAGATAGCATAATTTCATTTTACTTCTCCATATTATCAAGTCGCAGCAAATCTAGAACGAACTACACCCAATTCATTTATTTGGAACAATACTTCGCTCGCTACCTGCACACTCCAGAGGAGCATACAGGCACAACCAGCGCCATGCAGCTGGAAGTATGGGACCTTCCAGGGATAGATAACTCCAGGACAACTGGCAAAACATTTAGAGCTATTTCTCTTATTGTCATTTAAAATGGAGATTTTATTAACAATATTTTGTAACAAAAATGTTTACTATTTGACTAAACGCAACAAGGTCCTATACAGTTTTTGAAGAATCAATAGTTTAGATGAAACACACCTAGGAATACGACATTTCTTCTTCCGTAAATACAATAAAGTAATTTTAGCATATCTCTCATACATTTTCTCTTCCCATATTTCTTAATATACTAGGTTATTTTCCATTTCCTTATCAAATTCCTTTTCCCTCTATAATCTTTTGTTCATTCCCAATTTATCTCATGTCCGGCTTCTTTAATATATTGCGTTCTTCGGTCTTTGTAGTCTTAACTCAGTGATAGATAGTGCTTTCTTTGTTTCTTTCTTCGTCGCTATCTATATTTTTAACCCTCTTTCTTATGTCTAGTATAAAATTCTTCTAGTTCCTTTTGCCTTCGTCAATCCTCTTATGAAGTACATCTCTGCATTGGTTTCTTTCCTGTACCTAGTTTTCTCAAATTTTCCTCCAATTCTCTCTAATATCCTGTCCATGAAGTTGATTTTCCTTTCTCCGTCCATTTTCATTTTTAGCCTAATCTCTTTTCCTGTCCTTAATTGTTTTAACAAATTTCTCGAAATGACGCTTAGTTTGTTTCAATGTTCCAAGCCAATCATTTACATTTCTTCAAAATGTTATTAGATTCCTCCTCCTTACACTTTCTCTTCCTACCTGTTCATTACAATCTCTACTATAAGGCTCTGTCTCTAAGCTAAGCTTAGAGGCTCTTTTACACTCACCAATCATTCATACATATTATCCAATATCAGCGTTAGGGACTTCAACACTTTCTTCTTTTTTGCATCTTCTTATAATCCTATTTTTCAGTTCTTTTTCTATTCTTTTAAAGACGCACTCTCTCTTAGTGCTTGGTAACATTGCTTTTTCAACAATATTGACCAATATGGTTCTTTCTCTTCTGTTTCCCACCTATAGCTTAAACCTCTCGCTTATTTCCAAGCATATCTTTATTTTGTATGTTAATTTTGCATTTCCAGTTACACTTACGCTATTTGCACTTACTTCTTTCTGTTCAGTCCATCCTAGTTTGTTTTCATTTTCTTCAAACTTTCTCTCTGTTTCACATCAAATTTCTTTTACCAATTGTCCAAATGTCTCATCACTTCTCTAACAAATGTAGATACATTTTCTTTAATTATCACTCTTTTTCTGTCCCTTTCTCCCTGTCTTCCACTCCTTTAGTTCTCCTTATTATGATATCCAACGTGAGCTTTCTTGATTAGCTTTTTATGTCTCACTGATTGATCCGAAGACCTGTTGGCGTGGTGTTCTCTTCCACATACTTCCTTATAAACAGTATGTGCTATCTCATGGATATCTATTTCCTCCATCTGTCCCTCCACTTTTATGTTCTCCTTCTCAGCATTGGAGGTACATCAAATTCAGACATGCATTCAAGATTATCTGTGGGGGGATTAAACAACCACTACTCCAATTCCTTGCTCAAAGAAACTTTTCCTTCGATATACCCCTATGTACACCAAATCTATGGTGAAGCCAGCAAGCTACAATTTATATTATGGTAAAGATATTATCTTATTAGAAAGAGGAGTTCAACAAGGTGATCCTTTAGGTCTAGCATTATTTGCCGTAACATTGCAGCCTATACTCTATAATATCAAGACAGATTTAAATATCTGCAACCTCGATGATGGTGCAATAGCTTTTGATCCGGCTATTGTATTAAATACATTGAAAATGATCAACACACAGAAGGCTACAATTGGTCTGCAACTAAATTTCAAGAAATGTGAAATCAGCTTTCTTGAAACTACAAATGGACAAAAGCGCACACTGTTTTCGTCAAACAACCAAGTAGCTTCAGGTATCCAATTCATGTCGCCAACAAAAGCTTTCCCCCTTGGAGCTGCTTTCAAAGCTGATACAATGACAACTCTATTAACTGAGAAGTTTAACCAGTTGCACATGTATTTCTCACATCTATCATCAATACCTGCCCATTCTGCTTTTACTTACTAAGAACATCATTTTCCATTACAAGATTATTATATTTCCTGCGATGTTCACCTTCATGGAAAGAAGAGGATTTATTAGAAAGATATGACAACAGTATAAAATCTGGTTGGAGTCTATCCTAAATTATGTCCTTGATGATAGTACATGGCTTCAGAGATCTCTCCCGGCTAATTTTGGTGGATTAGGCATTTGAAGAGCCTTAGATTTGGTTATTTTCACCTTCTTGGCTTCATTCTACGGCTCTCAATGTCTAATAAAATCATCTCTCCAACAGAACAACAATCTTCACTGGGATTCTGAAGTTCAAGATTGCTCGTCCACATGGTCGTTGTTGGTTGGGCTCCGATTATCCGACTTCAGTTTCAGCGCTAAACAATCCACATGGG
Organism: Thermobia domestica; assembly: GCF_964235325.1. Taxonomy (NCBI): domain Eukaryota; kingdom Metazoa; phylum Arthropoda; class Insecta; order Zygentoma; family Lepismatidae; genus Thermobia; species Thermobia domestica. The sequence goes on along the minus strand of NC_137457.1, from coordinate 43,676,621 downwards.
AAGAACCTATCATACAATGAAATTTTTCATTTTTACTACAGTCTTCCGACAACCCAGAAAACAAGGCCCGACTGATCGCTGCATCGTCCATTGACTTATGTGCTTGGCGCAAATGTTTGCAATCTCGTCCTTTAGGCCCGGACCTGAATGATGAATCTTAGTATAAGAATTCGTTAAGATTGGGAGTAGATATTTGCGAACCCCATAAATAACTAGCGCGCAAAAATCCTGTTGACAAACAAGGACTACGTGTTCTCTCCTGCATAAAAATCACAGGTAGTCATCCTCGACACTCGAACTGCAACGACATCATTGTGAGAGCAATCATCTCCGTACATGTACCGGCAGGGATACGGACAAAATCTCGTGGCTGAAACATCGCCGCCCAAAATCTCGCCGGCCAAGACCTCGCGGGCCAAAATCTCGCCGTACGTTTCTCGAGCCAAGTATAGCATATATCTCCAAGTGCGAAAGAAGTCCCAGAACGAGATTTTTGAGAACGACAAAGGCTTTATGGAAATCACAGTACACACACAGTATCCGGTCCATGCCATTGGAGACCCCAGAACTAACGAAAGGATGGTGTGGTCTCTTAATTTAGAATTTTTAATAAAAAAAATATTCTGCGCTTCAGAAACTGAGAAGAGTTCAGATTAAAGTATGGGAAACTAGTGTAGAAGTCGATAAAATAAATAAAATCTTAACTGGGTTTGCCAAAATTAAATAATAAATATTTTTCTTGTTTTGGCAATATAATATAAGCCAAATTTTGCCAATTACTCTTACGCTTCCCTACATCTTCAGGTACCGATTAATTTCGATTACTACATAGTTTAAAACTTAGGAAAATGAAGACGTGTGGAGGGGGAAACATTGACATTCTGGTACGGAATTGAGGAGACTCTACGGTAATAAATCTACTATAATATTTACTTCTATCCATTCCTTCACCTCCATGTACAGTGATGAACTCAACTTAGTGAGGTAATATAGGAGAAAAAAATCTCTAAGTAATCAAGTACTATCGCGAATATAAGGCTGGAGGCGAATATTTAATCTGCATTAATTGTGGAAACGGAAAGATGAATGTGATGCAGTTATGTAAAGAAAGAAAGGAAAACTGAAGACAAAGACTACCAGAGATGAAGTTAGGTTGGGTGTTCGAAATCAAAACGTTTCCAATGAGCGAAGTGAAGGATGTTGTTCTGCATTGAGAAAAATAGAATCCGTCCTGATGATTTGCATACAAACTGAAACAGATACAAAATACAGGAGAAAGAAAGGACAGAATAAATATTACCATTTAGACACCGGGCCCGTTTCGGGAGGTAAGTCATGTCCTTAAAGTTAAAAGTGTTGTGATATAAAACTGAGAGAAGAAATGTTACTAACTGTTTTTGTATAAGTTCTCAACAGTCAGAACAGGTGAAAATTTTGCTACTATTACTTTGAAGCAATACCATGTTATTCTTTACAGTTGTAATTTACCTTACGAACCTCATTTGGTTGACACCTTTAATATATTTTGGTCATATTTTGATAGTTGAACGATACTAATACATACAGTGCCCTAGATAATAAATATACTGAAATTCACAGATTTTCTTTATTTTTTCGATTATGCAGCACGGAGTTATAAACATAAATATACGTAGCTACTGTCTCTTACAAAGCGTCATATGTATGTTTTATAGCACTCCAATTTAAAAATATACAAATATTATTTTTCTACGATACAAATCCACAACTATATAAATTTGTACGATTGCAGATGAGTATCTGGGATTGAAGAGGTTAACTTGAAAATATCGAAATACTGCTAAACATGAACATACCAATGCAAAAAAATTATCGAAGAATCGTAATATTGTGATACTGAAAAGTACCGAAATATTGAAATAAGGAAATAATTAATACATCGATTTTAAAAATTTTCGATACTTAAAAATATCTATGAATCCACATATTGAAATATCGCACAGCTGTAGGTGGGACCTGTCACCATGAATTTTCTTTTAACCACTTTTCGTCTTCGAGGATGTGGTTTCCCCGTAAATTTTATAAGAGATCTTCACTTTGAAAGTCAAGTGAATGTTTTTATTCACAACACTCAACACACTTACCACCTTCACGACGCTCACACCATAGAGCCGAGATTTAATAATATGTTCTCTTTAGGAATTAGACTTAACGTATTTTACTTTATATCAGTTTGCTTGATACAAGCACACTGCTATTCTACTGAGACACACAGAATACGTATTCACAGCAACAATAACATGCTGCAGTCGCTGCCTGTCCCTTGCCAACCCAGATATCTTAGGTCCTTCCAATTACATATTTGAATTAATTGAACAAATTCGTATAGGGCCAACTGATAAAGTATGCCTGTGAGCTTTTTATTTGTTAAAGGTTAAAATAAATATTTAGAATATTATTATCTTTAAACTAATAAGTTGTTTAACAAAAGAAGGAAATAAAATAGTGTTAAAGTTGGAACATCGTATGTAGTTATGTGTGAATCTGCGATTTGCAAATATACTTGTAAAGCTTCAAACTAAGACCAATATAGCAAATGGATAAGCTTTCCTTTCAGACACTGGTCGCAAACGTTTTTACCTAGTGCAACAGAAATTCGAACTACGTGTGCAGATAGAAACAATAATTGTATCCCGATACGATCATGTGCTGTGTATATGTTTTTGGCTAGGCTCCGTTCCATGCATATATCAAAATCATTGTTTGTGTTCTATAGTTCCTTGAAGTATGATTTTTGATCATATGCATACACGTTCCTCCAATTGCGAGCAAAACCTCCCCTGATATCAACACACCTTCTCCTTTACTTATGTCATGTGAAAGGCAGGCTACTGGGAGTCGACGCGACTGCGCAAATGAAAGTTCCGAGGCTGTATCTCTACCACCAAGCACTGTGCCCATTTACTTGTGTGGTTATTCACCCGCACATCTCACCACCTCTTTCCACTTACCTTAGTTTCTCCATCCCGTATGCAGGGCAGTACAAATAGTTGCCGTATGCGCCATACGTTTTTAGTTAAAGTGTGAGACCATCAGGATGCAGCTAATTCGGCAGAGCATACATACGGTTTACACAGATTCTCAGATTTTTCTATAATTATTGGGATCTTCCCAAAATTCAGTCAGAAGGCACAGGTGGTTTCTAACAGAGTTCCTGCAGTCTTAAAAATTGATTTGTACCGGAAAATGTCCCAACAATTTTTCCGGTCCGAACTGGTAAGGTGTTAAACCATATTCAGGTACCAACAAGGATAGGAATGCGGGAACATACACAAACTAGGTTTACGAAACACTTGGTGGCGCATGCGCAAATTGTTCCAGGTTCATGCTCCAGCTCCGAGTCAAGTTCCAGTACCAGAACCGGTACCCGAGAGCAGACTACGCAAGGACTAGGATGTTACAATCACTGTTTTCGAACCATTATAAAAGACAATAGCCTATTTTTCGTTAACACACATATACACTTGATTACGCATGAGCAGTTCCATTTTAGTATAAATACAGTTCCAACTCCCACTCCCGGTTCGGATTTAAGACAGGACCAGCAGCAGCAGACCATAGACTACAAAAGGCTACAACATACGTAGAAATATGAAAACATATTTGTACTACTATTGAAACATTGTAGAGCAGTGGTCCGCTCACCGCTAGCGTCTGGTTTCCTTTCCAGCTCTCTCTCTATCTCTCACGCACACATACTGATTTACGGAACACTTGGTGGCGCATGCGCAAACTGTTCCGACTCAAGTTGGGCTACAAGTTCCGGTTCCGAATACACAACACAGGAGAAGCTGGATCCAACTACGAACATGGCAGACATTTCAAGATATCGCAAGAAATGAATTGTTCCCGCAGCAAAAAACGACGAAACAAATATTCTCACACCAAAGTGGAAATGTTATGACCACATGCAGAAATGGAGAGGCGTCGCCTAGATAACAAAGATAGTCCATTTCTTTTCCTCGTTCACTCTTCTACGAAGAAACCAGTGAAACAGATATTAATACACACACACACACACACACACACACACATATATATATATATATATATATATATATATATATACGCGTATTTGTGTACTTGTTGGCTCCGAGTTGGGAGACCGACTTGTTGGAACGAAATGTGCATAAAAAATTAGAAGAGATTCGAAAACGAGAGTGAGATCAAAATGCATTTATTCATATTTGCGGAGGGAAAATACTTATTTCGCTATTTATGGCAGATTTTTGGGAACACGTGTGGTACCGTACTATATGTAATGAATTCTGGTGCCAACATCACCTGCAAGATATAAATGGTACTGGTACCAACACCATATCAGGATGATCTAATGTCAAACACACACACACACACTATTAACATTTTCTACAGTGTTACAATAATTCAGTTATCTACAGTGTAGAATAATAGCACAAAGTAGATAAGTACACGCAGTTTTGGAGAAATAAGTCTACAAGAATTTAAAAGTATGTAAAAAGAAACTACAGAATTGTTTATACTTAAAATACAAGATTTCCGTCAAGTTAACTTCTTACACTACTACTTAAGTCTGGCAACCGCTTTAAACCAGGAGACTGACAGTTTGGTCTCCACTTCGCTTTATCGGATTAGAAGTGGGTATTTAAGTCACGTTTTTCTGCGAAAGAAACAACTCGTTCCCAAACGGGCAAGAGGCAGTTTGAAGTTTGCTATGGCCACAAGTGGTCGCTGCATTTGTTCATAAACGCTCAGAAGGATATATCCACCTTTTTGAATAACTCTCCCGCCATTTAAACAGTTCCTTTACTTTGTGCGTAACGATGACGTAGAAATATTCTCACGACAGTGAGACTCTTTTTATATGAGACAATACTGAATGTGTCTCTAAGAAGGAAACTTACGGAAGTGTAACTCACCGATTTGAATGAAAATTTGCAGCTTTGTACAACATGGAAAAAGAATGGACACTTATTTTTCTTAAATTTCGATAATGCTACGGTTTTAAAGTCCCTCGGTAAACCTTTGAACGTTAGGGAAGATTTTGAAGCATAGACAGAAAACAATCATTTAATATAGAAGAAAACATACTCCGAAGGAGGCTTTATGACAGCTGATTAAGAATTTGACGTCAAAATTTTAAATATCAAAATGGTGGATTATATATGGTGATTACAATTACAAACGTTTTCTGGTTTGAAATGGTCTGCAGTTAGCCAAGAACAATCATACTTGGCATGCGTTATTGCGAGAAGGTTGCAAACCGATTTGAAACCTCTTTTCTTTCTTATTTTAGCGGCATGTTTGATTAAAGTGACTTTCTAACTCTGTCCCTATTCGGGGTGCTTACTTAAATGAGTCACCTCACTTCTCACTACTAGGTATACTTCTTGAAAGTGAATCCCGCGGCTCCTACTACTCGGAGTGCTTAGTGAAAGTTATTCATATCGCCTCTCACTAATCGGGTGCTTATTTACGTGATTTATATTATATTTGAATCCCGAGTTGAATCTCAAAAGAGTATATCATAAAGGCATCCTTTCCTGCAGGGTCAATTGGATTTACCATCTTGATGTATTTTCTAGACCCTGGAAAAATGTCTTGTGACATTTTTTGACACTGTCCTTCTCTATAATAAATTAACATCTCTGTAATGAAGATCCAATCATTGATTCTTGAAAAGGTTTTCTTCTCCTACATTTGCAAATATATAGGTATGTAGGATACGAAACCTGTTATTTGTAATGAAAACCTCCTACGCTTAACAATTTCGTAACATTTCATTTAAAAAAATATGCATCATATGAAACTCGGACATATTCCCAAGCGAGAAGACTTACTATAAACGAGCACCCCGAATAGTGAGAGGTATAAAGATTTACTTTAATCAAGCATCTCGTTAAAATAAGTAGAGAAAGGTGTTTCAAATCGGTCTGTATCCTCCTCGCTGTAACCCCTACCAACTATAATTGTTCTTGGCTAAATGCAGAGCATTTCAAACCAGACAACGTTTGTAATTGTAATCACCATATTGGATCCACCATTATGCGTTTTCTAATTTTGACGTCAGATTCTAAATGAGCTGTCCTGAAACTACCCACCTGGCAGTAGGTATTTTTACAATAAATAATTGTTTCTGTCTACGCTTCAAGATCAACTCTAACGTTCAAAGTTTGGTTCTACTTTTAAACCTGCACCAATGCCGAAATATTAAAAAATACGTGTCGATTATTTTTCGAAATTTTTCGAAACCCTGTGAATGAAGTGTACTAAGTTTCATTCTAATCGGTTAGTTTCACCTTGGTAAGTCTCCTTGTGAGATACACATCTTATACATAAATGTTTAATCTGTCTTTGACATTAACGTTTTAGATTAACATTTATCTAAAACATGTGTTTTATATAATGTTTCATAACACAGTGCTTTTCTCAATATTCACTATCGCTCCCGTGCCCCGGAAAAAATAAATTGTTTAACGTAATCTTTTGTTGTGCTGAATGTACATGGACATCTCATGTGCCTCTGCACCTTGATTGTTTGGTTGGTTAGTATTTTAACATGGCTTTTAGCACTGAATCATTTGACATGAACTTCCGCCTTACCCCTTCAGTTCCCACACGGAATGTTGTTGATTCAGTTGAGCGCCCGTTTCACAAGCGAGGGTATATGAGACGTGAACGTGCTGATTAACGTGGCCAATTAGGGTTGCCATCCTTCCGGCGTTGGCCAAGCATGTCCGATATTATGTGATTTTTCTATATCAAAACTAAATTTCAATTATTTTTGGGTAGTCTGACATTTAATCATATTTCTATTTTTTCAATATTTTCCTTCAAACATTTCAATATGTTTCTCAATTGTGTTAGAGAACTGTCTATTGTTTCTTAATCAACTCATTATTAAGACTGATTCTCGAAAATGTGTCGAATCCCAAACTTCAAATTTGATATCATGTAACTCGGGAACTAAAAGCCTGCACATCATATTTATTTCACGTGAATATACAATGTTGTCAAGATTTACAATCATGCCAAGTTTGATCAAGTAAGTTTGGTTGAATTTGTAATTTTTAACTAACTATAATATTTCAGAAAATAATCAATGAAAGACGAAACTGTAAATGACGAAAGTTATGTAAGTAATTGTATAAGCATAGTCGTACAGCATATATCCTAGTCCTAGTAATCAATTTTGTATTCCTTATGTTATATGAGTACTTATTCTAAAATGAAAATTTAACTCTTGTTGAAGAGTAGTTATTAGCATTTTTTGAAGTAAAATACCATTGAAATTTCCAGTGAACTTTATCAACTTTAGTTTCCGATTTTAGCAGTACTGTAATTCAGTGAGTAAAGAATGTTTTCTCTAATCAATACTTAGTGTAAAAACGCTAATTATTACAGTCAGTTACGGGATCGGTCATTTTACTATAATGTACGTAGTTTCACACATGAATTATGAAGTATTTTACAAATATTTTTTGCAACAACATAATGCATTTCTTCGGTCAAAAAATGCTGGCTGGGGTAACTACAAGAAACAATTAAGATTTAAGAAACAATGCAGATTCAGCATCGTCCACGAAAATTATAAGGTAAAATGTTTTCAAATTTACATGTAAAAAAGTTCAGCTTTTTAATAAAAAGTCAGCTATTTTTTGAAAGAATGTCCATTGTTTTACAATTTCGTTGTAATAATCGTACAAAACCGTAGAAGAAAGAATGACATGAGAACAAATATTGACCAGTTTGTAAGTGTATTTATATCCTATAGTCTAATCAAAACATGAAATGCAGATTCCCACTACAAAATCAGCAAAAAAAAAAAAAAACTAAATAGACGAAATGTTTCAGGGAATCGGATACGAAATTTTTCAACCTCTCTCTTATTTTAAGCCAGAGAACGTACTATTATATGGATAGCAATAGCAACTTTAGGACTGCACACGAAAGCACATACACTAACACGAGGACCGGATTAAGGAAGAGAGTTAGGAAGGCTATAGCCTCGGGCCAACAGGTTAATAGGATCATCCAATCTGCTCAAAATCTCAACTGGGTTTCTGAAAAGAACATGAACGTATAATCATCATCATAAAATAAAATATAACCAAAAATATTAAACACATTCCATTAACTTTCCTACTGTAATTTGAGAGGAATTTATTAGGTGAAGTCTGCAGGGGCCACATATTTTTTTCTAGCAACGGTCCTCCACATAGGTTAATACAGCCCTGACTAACACCTTACATACTACGGAAAAGCATTAAAAAATGAAAATATTTCTATTACTTTTACAGTTAATCTATCTTAAACCAGACACTTAATGAGTTATCTTGAAATACGAAACTGAAGTATCATTATATTTAAAAAAAAGATCCTTCTTTTCTTGTAAATTTTAATATTCCTTGCACATAACCCGAGTGCGTGAAAATCAGAACAGTGGAGACATTTAAATTGATTTCACTATGTATTCTTGTGGCTGTGTGGAACCTGGGTACTCATTGCGGTCCAGAGTCCATCAACATAGGATGCAGTGGCTCCAACATGATGTCCCACCCTCAAGAAACATAGGAAAACGCTTTCAGCTGGCAAGATTATGGGAGAAAAATTTCTGGGAGGAGCTATGTTAAGGGCATACTGTTCATTGATTATCTGCAGGGTCTAAAGACAATTACAAGTGACTATTATTCATAACAGGTTCCAAAAGTAAGGCAGGCAATCAAGGGGAAACTCAGTGGCATGCTACACATGAAAGTGCTGCTCCTGCATTATAATTACATTCAGCGCTATTGCCGATTTAAGGTATGAAATATTTGAGCATTCTACCCACTCTAAAGATCGTGCTCCAAGTGATTTCACCTGTTTCGGAAGATTAAGTACCACCTGCGAGGAACAAAGTTTGCCAACGATGAACATGTTATGCAGGTTGCCGAAGAATGGCCTCAAGCATAGCCGTCAAGGAGTTTTCTAAAAACTGGTACAGTGGTTCTCAAACGTTCCGAGAACGACTACTTCCTGTTCATTCGGAAAGTAGGTGTGCGGACCCACTTCCATGCTATCAGAAAAATCATATGAAATTAAAAAAAAATATACTAATTAAAATTATCACTGACAAGAAAACGATCAACAAAAATAATGTAGAATCTTGTAGAATCTATATATTAGATTTCTACATTAGTGGAAGGATTTTCAATCCAACTATTACCAGGGCAGAAACGTTTTCTCGATAGCTTGCAGCTAATTCTCTCAAGTGTTCTACAAGTGTTTTATGGATTTCGGCAGAGTTTTTCATCCGAAAAATCAATAAAATCCTTGAGCACTAGAAATGATTAATAGCTATTGTTTTTACTCGTACCGACCACAGCTACAATTTTTTAATCTTAAAAATACTCTTGTATAACTGATGTGAGTTCCATTTTATAACATCTCAATTTATAGGTTTCGTGTACAACCAGGGGTCCGTTGACCCGTCTGTGAGAACAACTGATCTAGAGCATTGTTGAGGGAAGTGCACTGTAGCGAAAGGAAGCTAAATGGGAAGCTGAAGTTCTTTTACATCAGGAATTATCGAACACTCCTCGTAATATCATTCAACACTGCCTACATTGCCTCGTTTACCTAAATATACCGATTTTTCACCCCATAGAACGTGAGGGGGTCGGTTGACAACTCATATGAATGAAATTTTGCCTCTATCATCTCCGGCGCTGTATGGAAAATATCTCACGAGGATACAGTATCTTTAGATTTATTTAGTAGGTGTTTTTTCGAAACTAAATCGTTCAGCACGTCTCCAAAGTTTGGCAATATTGTTGATGAACCTTTGGTGACTATTCCTCAAGCGTGCGTTCGAAACAAGGCTCCACGAATCGATGTATCAGTGGTAAAGCACTGATCAGTCACTGGCACATGCAAGGAGCAGTGGAATGTTAATTCTGTGATATTTGTGAATAATCTGACACACATTGGATTTTCCAAAATAAAATTTGAAAGTTTTATAAAGGTCCAATAACTTATGCTTCACCCCCTGTGCCCCCTAAGCAAGTACATTAACAAAATAATGTTACAGATATCAAAAAAACATACTCGTTTGCTTCGTCCACGCCAAATTTCAAATTAATTGATAAAAAATACCTTCTTCTTGTGTGTCCCTATAAGGATATTTATCGTCCTTTTTATTTTTAAAAGGGAACTATAGCCCTACATAAGACACTGGCCATGCAAGGAGCATTAGAATAACAATTCTGTGACATTTGTGAAAACTCTGACGCCCACTGGCATTTCGGGAACAAAATTTTGAACTTTTATGAAGATCCATCATCTAACGCTTCGCCCCCTGTGCCCCCTAAGGCGCTGCGGTACCAAAATAGCATTCCATATTTCAAAAACGCATACTCCTTTGCTACAATGACGCCAAATTTCACAATAAAAAAATAAAAATTACATTGTTCTCGTATGTCCCTACCAAGGATATTTATTGTGATTTTCTTATTTTTGCAAGGGAGCTGTAGCCCCATTATCAGTCACTTTTACATGCAAGGAGCATTGCGGCGTTAATTCTGTGACATTCGTGAATAATGTGACGGTTACTGGCACTCCGAAAGTAAATTTTGGAAATTTGATATCACATCACCCACCTCCTTTTTACGCCCCTTCCCCCGAAGGGAGGGCCTTCTCAAAATAATGTTTGAGACAACTTTACTAGCTTTGTGAATGAGTATTTCTGCATTTTCTAACAAATACAACTCATTTGCTTCAAAATTTTACGAAAAACTATTTGAGAGAACTGCTCCCAAAATTTAGTATTGAATCTCTCAAAAGGAAAATGAACTTCTGTGTTTAGATATTTTAGATATTTCTCAATAAGAGTGCCAAATTTTATATATTTAGTGTGAAAACTTCATCTTCTACCAGTACTGCAGAAAATTACACGAGCTATGGAACAGTCTGTATGTATGTGTGTGTGTGTGTGAGAGAGAGAGTTCCTACTTACATTTGGTATGATTTAAGTTGTTTCAACCATAAATCGTACACATTGGAATTGGAAAGTGTGCAATTTGGAAAGGAGTGCTGCTTGGGTAACATTCCTAACACACCAATGGGAAGCAGGAGAAAGCAACATATAAAAGCGATGGGAAACTTTAATACTAGAGAGGAATTAATTGTTTTCAGGGTCGCGTAAATCAGTTGTGTTACAACCATATAAGCTATTATTTGCACTCAGTGGTGTGAATTCGTGACCGTAAAATATCGAAATCGACCAATGTATTATGAATTCATAAATTTCTATCATAGTTAAGGTAATTGTTATCAGTTGTGATGGCTTTTAAATACAAATTGAACTCCACTGGTAGCAGGACCCCACTAGCCTACAGAAACGGAGAAAACTCCCACACGACAAATTGTCACAACCGCGACACAAATGACTAACTGTCCCACACAATCAGACAAATCTCCACACAATCGGACAAATCTCCCACACTTTGAAATGATCCAGGTTGCAAGCTCAGTACGCTGAAAATAATAAAAGCATGTCCCGACATCGCTTAAGATCTAAAATTCAATGGACTTGTCCACCTATCACCTTGTTCACTTTAGATCATAAGCATTCTTTCGATTTCCTTTTATTATTTTCAGCGTGTGAAGCATAAAAGAAGAGCTACTAGGATCATTTTAAATTATCGGGTACTTTTCCAATTATGTGGGAGTTTTTTCCATTTTTGTAGGAGTTTTAACCATTTATGTGGTGATTGTGACCGTTATTGCGTGTGGGAGTTTTGTCCATTTGTGTGGAATTTATGACCGTTGAGGGTTATGAGACCGTTGAGGGTTTCCCGGGAAGGAATTTATTTCGATTTCTTTACTTTATGCTAAAAATTATAAGATCCATGTAACTAATTGCTTTATTTTCATTTAATATGATTTACTTGTAGGTTTTAAATAAATAATTTGGAGGATAAAAAATAATTCCTTGCCTGTACTTTATATAAGTAATAATATTAACTTCTAAGTTGTATTTATATTTGTACTAAAAAGTAGCAAAGTACTAACTTACAAATGTTGAAAAGGACCTACTTTTTAAAGTAATGTAGAAATTATGTAGAAATAGAGATTAAATAGGTACTATTAGTACACCCGAATCACTGTTTGAAATAGACGTTGGTGTGTATCTTGTTGTTGACTCGAATGTCTGAAAAAAAACTCAGATTTCCCTTACATGTGTATTACACCATAAAAGTTTGAGAAATAGGTAGGAATAAATTTTGTGTGTGGCAGTGTGTGTGCAAAATTAAAGAGATATATCTGTGTCTTGGAGATATTGTGAATATAAATATGTATTTGCAAATGTTGATTAATTGTGAGACATGTTTCTTCTGGCAGTTACCCAACATAATTTGTTTATAACATTTAGAAATTTTACATGTTTATATCAGTAGTAGGGCCAAGTTTAGAAAATCCACTTAGATATAAATTTATACTGTTTATTCGTTATGTATGTGTACTACCTATACTATTTTTCACACATATTTACTTCAATATAAATAAATAATATATAAGTAAATAAGTAGATATTGTAAGTAAATATACATTAATGCGTAGTCTTTAAATATAATAAAGTATTATAAAAGAACACAATACCGTTCAGAATATACATTTTGAAGACTCCTTTAGGGCGACAGTAATACTGTTATATGAAAACGAATTTAACTTTAAAATCATAATATAGTAATAGAATGCAATTTTCTTTGTGATTGTACACTCATTTCCAAAATGATTGGGGCATATCTATAACTGTTTTCTTATAAGAATACAGACGTGTGCAAATTATTAGACTAAATGTCGATTCTTCAGGATTTTCGAGGAATTTTGTTTTTTTCTCCATTTGTATTGTGTACAGTTGATATTTTTAAAACCTAAAGTATGTTCTGGACTTTATATATACCTTTGTCAATAGAAAGTAATGATCCTTTTTATTTCTTACTGTCAACAGTGGTATGAAACTGGCAACAATATTAAACAACTGCATCATTGTATACTTATATTAGCACATGTTGGTCCTTTCTTTATACGTCGTATTAAATTTGCTTTCAATGTTATTATGTTTTTAATACTCCAAATGATAGTTTAATGTGTATTAAGTTCAAAACACATGCATTTTTGCTTCCTTAAGTGTTATTTTTGCTAAAGATCTGTAGGAAAAAAGTATTGAACTTTCTTTCGTTCTGTATTTTGAGCTTTAGCAAAAGTGACAATTATGGGCAAAACCAAAGACGTATCACCACGTAAAATTGCATTAAATGAATGTCTTGTGCACGAGAAACGCTACACAAGCAAGAAATAGATAGTAAACTGTGTATTTCTCAAAACACAGTCAGTCGAATAAGTCGGGCATTGAAGCTCGGTGCATCATATACACAAAACCGCTCAGGTAAATGTCGACATAAAGCGAAAATCAGTCCTCGTGTTCAAAGGAAACTATTACAGATGGCCAAATCGAATAGAAGAGCTACTAGCAAAGATTTGTCAGATCAGTAAAAAGCGTACGAATGTGACGTATCTTCATCTACAGTGAGAAGACAATTTTGTGCATCGGGCTTACCAGCGCGAAGGTCCTGCACAAAGACGAAGTTAACCACAGCAATGAAAAAGAGGAGGTTGGAATGGGCAAAGGAAATGAAAAATAGATTCAAGGATAACTGGAGCAAAGTAAAGTACCAAACTTGACATATTTATCCTGTATATTTTGTCAATTGGGACATCTTTGGGAGGTTGTAGTACACTTGAATATTTTAAACTTTATTGTACAAGAGTTTACGAGAGGAGTTGCTTCTCCGAATATTATGTTTAGATTATGATATTGTGACAAAATTTAAAATCAATACACTGATATACATTATACTATTTCCAGGTATGTTTCCCCGATGAATAAATATTTTCCATAAGTGAGGAAAGTACACAATATGTTTGCAGGACGTCAGATGAAACACTTTCACCAAACTGTGTTTCCCAAACAGTAAAGCACCCAACATCAGTTAATGGTCTGTAGCTGTATGTCATTGTATGGTGCTGGTAGACTGTATCTCGTGAAAGGAATGATAAATCAAAATCAATATCTAAAGGTGCTAGAACCACAAATGAAGGAATGATTTCCGGATGGGAACTTTATTTATATGCATGATGGAGCCCCATACCATAAAGCAATGACTGTAATTTATTTTGTGAGAGAAAATGGTATTCAGGTTCTGTCATGGCCAGGAAATTGTCCCAACTTAAACCCTATCGAAAGCTTGTGGGCTATTGTTAAGAAAAAAGTGAAGAGAAAAAGTGTAACTACCAAGATTGATCTCATCGCAGCACTTATCAGAATATGGCATCGCGATGAGGAAGTGAAGTGTACTTTTATAAAGTTAATGCAAAACATGACAAAGTGTATAGAAATGGTAATAAAATTGAAAGGAATGCGTACAAAGTACTAACAGGTTGTAACAAGGTGAAAGAACGCAGGAATTCAGGATTTATTTAAAATTATGTTTAAGATTCTTCATTTTTCCAACTTTACTCTAATAATTTGCACACGTCTGTATATTTCGATAATGATTTTGCAGGGTACTTTTAATACTGATAGTATGTGTATAATCAGAACATGTATATTTGTGGTAATTTTCATAGAAATAGACATAATAATACGAAAATTAGAATGAGTAAAACAAAATGTTTCTAATGGACAAGAAAGTATTATTTTCATTTTATTGTTCTTATTTGCTGATCTTTTTAACTAAAATTTTCCACGGACATGTTTTCGCCGATTATACACATACTAACATTATAAGAAATACCGGCCGAATTCGTTATCAAACTATATTTCTCTAACAACATATTCATAGATATAGGAAAATAATCTTGGACGTGAGTGTACATAAACTCCCGGAAAATTCCCATTTTGGGGAGTCTTCCGATGAAAATTCCCGAAAAATATCTTCCTGGGAATTTACACATCATAACGTATGCTAAAATGGGCCCTTGTACGGCCCTTTCTGATTTGCCGACAAAGGACTAAGGCTCGTTTTTCATCCCCTAAGCACATTATCAAAGACTTAACACAGCATAAATGATAGTCAGAGAATATGAACACATATACCAAATTAATATTTTAGCATAACAAAAGTTATATAAAAATCTAATAAAATATTATGAGCACCTTTCAACCGTTTATAAGCAAAAATTGAGCATAAAAACAAAAAAGGAATTTAGCGAATTTTCCTACCCCATATTATGAAATGGTACAAAAATATCTTCACCAATGTTTCGCAAAGCACGAGCATAATTTCAACCCCATGTTACCAACATAAACTTAGGCAAGAGCACGAGCACGTTTTCAACCACTATTTAAAGGCAACGAATTTGTAAGGTCTAAGAAAACTTAAATAACCCTATTAATAATAACAGAAATTACTAAAACATTTCGTCAACCAATCTTTACCATAGCACAATTTACACTATAACTATAGATTTGTGAATATGATCTTGAAGCTTTGCTGGCGTCTACTATTAATCCAATGTTCTCGGGATTGCTGCCAGAGTAGGTGTTGCTGTGCTGAGCTTTCGTTACCATACAGCGGCAACATCTTCAGAGCTATATAGAGCTCTGAAGATGTTGCCGCTGTATGGTAACGAAAGCTCAGCACAGCAACACCTACTCTGGCAGCAATCCCGAGAACATTGGATTATAGATTTGTGGTTAAGTTTTTATGAAGGACTACAACACCTCTCAACTCCTAAATGACATAGTACAAATTATGTTAAATGCAGACTCTGTTACGAAAGAATAAACCAAACTTTTTAAAGGTTTTTTTAACATAGCAGATGGATTTATTTTACTACATTCTTTTCCGAATCTCTATTCAGCATGGCACAAATTACACAAGGAAACCGTAAGCCTTATATCGACACCAATGTAACACAATTGCAGTAACGGGGCATTAATTATTCACTGTAATTTATCATAGCAGGAACTATACATACATTATAAAAGATAATATACTGATTTTTAAACCTTACAAAATAAATTTAGTCTGTCTAAATTACATTCTATAGACTCCATTTTGGATACGCTTTATATAGATTATTCAATATGTGTAACTAGAAAATCATAGAAAATAAATATTCAGTAAGAAGGTACTGAGTTAGTTACTTAGTTAGAATTTGAAAAGATCGCACTAAACTAAATGAAACTACAAAGTTTAATATTGCTCTCCTTCGCTTATTTAAATGGTACATTTTCTTTTCATTATATGAATAAAAAGATATGGGACTGGTACACAATTTTAAGGTAGTTAAATGCTGATTTGAAAATTTGGAATACAAAACTTGGTCCCCAAATTTTGTAATGTTCCTTTGTCGCTTATTCTAATAGTACATTTGTTCTGGTTGTTACAGACGTATCCGACAAACGTAGAAACTTCCGTGTTAGTTAAAATACAAAATTCGAGATTTAGCAGCGCAAGAAAATAGGCAATTCAAATTTTAGATGATCATCCTTCGTTTCTCACATTGGTACAAATTGTTTTCGGAGTAGAGAAAATACAGAATATTTTCCTAATTAAATTTTAAATTTGAAACTGTCGCATTACAGGCCATTGAAATGTTTAAAATTTTAAAATGTTTAATATGAATTTAATTTTTTTAGTACAAATTGAAAATTTTTGAACATTTTGAAATGACCTTTCTTGGTTTATTTGAGTGATATATTATTTTATCTGGTAGGACACAAATGTACGAACTAGTACGAAGTTCCAAGATGCTGCACCGAAACTAAATTTGTCAATATCAAAGGTACTTCGAACTAGTCAAATAAGTGGTAATGTTAATGGTTATAATTGTGCAAAGTACATAAATATTTAAAAAATCAAGTTTGTAAGTAAAAGGAAGAAAATTAAGAAATAAATAAAGAAAAGAAATTATTAAATTTAATGGTTGAAATACTTGCTTCTACATAGATCTACTTCACGAACATGGGATAAAAATAATCTTCAAGGAGGATGAAAAAAGAGAGAAATATTGACTGTCATAGAAACATTAAAGAAGAAATTCCTGATATGTTAAATAGGGTTTGAAAAAATGTATCATGCCCATAAGAGTTGACTTGAGATCTCAGCTTTTTCATATCAAATCTTTGCAGTCCTTACAATGAAACAGCAAACAAAATTTTAATATGTTGTAACAAGTATTTATTTAACCTTTTACCTCGAGGTTCACAAATTTGGTGTATATAGTAGTCAATGTAACATTGCTAAGATGGAAAATAATTTAATATATCGCAACAATTTTGAGTTATACAAGGTTTGATATTTGATCTTTCACAATTTTTGCCGTATATAATAGTCAATGACAACTGCTTTGTTTGGATACATAATTTTAATATGTTTTACTGGTTATGGACTACACATAATTAAATGTCATTGCGGTCACAACGTTTATGTTATATAGTAGTCGATGATACATTGACTAATGTGAAAACAGATTTTAAATGTTGTGCCGTATAGGAAATTGTCACAATCAAATACTTCACTTTAGACCACAACACCAAATATATAAACTGAATTTTAATATCTTTCGTCCTTCCCATCTGGTTTAATATTGAATCTTTGAGGTCGACGTTCAATTTAGTTCGGAAGTTTAATCTATTGCACAAGTTATGCATGGTTGAATATTCGTTCTTTGGATTCCGACCCAGATAGTTCATGTCCAAAAGAGGCTCTATAGAATGTAATATAGTCTAAGTTAAATAAATATATATTTAACGGGTTTGAGAAATGAGGCCATAGTCTTTTTATGTTTAGTAAAAATTGTAGTACATTGTGGTAAAATGAACGATTGCTATTTACGAATACTATGTTTCTATATAAAGTAACCGTAATACAAAAACTGCGAATCTTGTTAATTATTCCGTTACGATCCTCGATTAACAGTATAATCCTTTGTATTCGACCTTGTTTCAACAGGGTCGTCATCTCATTTTGATGTTAGTACCTATATATTAATAGGCGAATGGTAGTGACTACGTCATATCCACTACGTATTGAAATTATTTGAAAGTGTTGAATGAGATATTTGAAAATGTTTTCTCATTTTTATAAAGCAATAAGGAAATTTTATCGTTATATGACAATATCAGTCTTATTCTAAATGGTACAGGAATGTGCGGAATTTTCATTATAGTTATGAATTTACAAGTATATACTGCAGGTTATTTTTAATGGAAAAGCTAAATAGTTCCAATTTGTATTCGAAACACAAACATTTAATAGAAAAGCTAATACATCGTCGTTAGTTACACAGTTTGAATCTTGTTTACTTGATTAATCTGGAGTTCAGCGTCCTTTGTAGCCTGTAAGCTACATGAAACGAGTTACTTTTCAGCTGTTACAAGTTTTAGAGTTTTACTAGTTTCAGCCATTATTAGTTTTGCTTAATTAGTACTTAACATTCATGTATAATATAGTCTAGACGCCCACTCAAAATGTTATTATTAAAACAAACATTTGTCTTCGATTGATTCGTTGAATATATACACATATACAATTGATTTCATGAAATATAATTATTTAAAAGAAATATCTATGCACTAAGGATAATATCATTAAAAACTGAAAAGAATAAACGATGTTGTAATCGAACTGACCATATTACGATTACAGGTTTAGTGGTTAGCCTACAAGCTAATATGACCACACGTTGAGAAGTACGTGAGTTGAAATATAACTGACTTTAAAAGACAATGGCATTCAACTCCTTTTCTTTTTCTCTTTTCTCATTCCAGCATGGATGGATTATTTTATTTGTTCGTTGTACCTGCTTCCATTGTCCTTTCAGCAACCGAGAAAAAATCAACAAGAAAGAACATTCTTACCAATATAGATATCTTAGTTTCGAATTACTTTATGATTATGTATTTCAATAAGACTCATGACCTGTTTGTAATATGTGTTTATAGAACTCCTCACAGCGATCTGAATATTTTTATTGAAAACCTTGAAATAACAATGGACTTTTTTGCTCAGTCTAATAAATATCTTGTTATAGTAGGTGGACTGAATGTAAATTTCCATGTAACTCATATCGATGATCAACTCAACTTATTCTTAAATACGTATAATTTAACACGAATGGTCAATGTACCTACAAGAATAACTTATCATAGTCGTAGCGTAATCGATCAATTACTTTATAACAAAAATATATATAAACAGCACAGTTACTGTTTTAAAGAGTGGTTTCTCGGATCATGAAGCTCACTTATTTCATTTAAATATTTTCATTGTACAAAAAGCTAACCAAAACAAACTCGAAAGTCAAATCCGCATACACAAGAATTTTTAATGGAACGAATATCTCCCATTTCAATTTTATACCTAGTCATGAAAGCTGGGAGGAAATATACACCAAAAAATCTTTAAAGAAGCTTGTAACATTTTCCATGACGCATACAGTCGTTACTTCAATGAGGCATTTCCTGGAGATCATCGCGCAATTCTAATAACAAATAACAAATCTTTGATAGCTACAAGAATAAAAGTCTCTAGTAAGAAATTAGATCTTCAAATTTATCATATAAGAGATTAGAGGTATCAAGTAACATGACAGGGTATTATATAAGCTATAAATCTTAAAATTGGCAAAAGTACTATATTACTCAACACGCATTATAAAATTATCCGGTTTCAGTGGTGGATAATTGCCATACATAATTTCAATCTATGTGTCAAATAAGCAAGTGATTGGTTTCTGTAAGCCATTCAATGGTGTTACAAAAGAAATTACAAACAAGCTCAGTTCAGACACAAATATTTTGAAAATATTAATTAAAACTTCAATTCAATTCTATTGTTACATATTTTGTAATTTACATTTCTGTTATGTAAATTTAATTTTGTGATTACTTTGCAAATCTTGTTTAATTAGAAAAAAAATTTGGTAACACTTCTCTGTAAACAAGAAATACATATAACACAATATGTTACATACAGTATTAAGAAAACTTAAAATGCAGATCAAAAATTTAGAAAACCAAAGTCATCCTAGGCATGTTTCTTTTCTTCCACGAACAAGGATTTAAAACCAGTAGTCCAGTGAATAATTAGGTTTTGGCTGCATCAAGTGAGGTAGTTTTAAAAACTTGATAATCTTGTGTATTACGATCATCTAAATAGCATACTAAATTTGTATCCTATTCGGATTTGCGCTGGTGCAACAATCTTGGTAAAATGGTACCTAAACCAGAATCCTCCTAAACTAGCATGATAAAATTTAAAAAAAAAAAACTTAAATCCCTTAAATTCTAGCTCAAAATATATCCAAAAGAAAGAGCAAAAATTTACTGTAAATAAGGTTGTTGCGGAATAAACACATATATAGAATTATATGCCAACGGAAATTCTCAGTACTGAAACATCTGGTATTAAAGAGATAAATACAAAACTATCATACGCATACAGAGACAAAGAAAAAAAAGAAGATTAACGGAAACAGTGACTTTGTATGATTGTAAGCGGTATAGCAGGTTACCAGTTATAGTGGCAATTACAACAACCTATTTCCCAAAAGAGATAACAAACTTTACTATAATACGAAGAAATTCAGTAACAAGAAATACATATGAATTTCAGATAGTATTCGACTTCACTTAAATCTGTTAAATACATCTCAACAGTAGGTAACAAGTAGTTTTCAGTTGTTTCTTCAAGGTTTTGTTTGACAAAGAAGTAAAGGAGCATAAAATCCCCAGAACAAAGAACAATAGGGGTTGTTAAACTCATAAAATACTATATTTAAAGCCATGAAATTCTTTGTGTTTTTGTGCATCTTTTAGTAGTTAAAAAAACTGGTTACGTCAAATAGGTTAGCAAGCAGCAATCGCAGCTCTTAAATAGCTGTAAGATCAAAAGGTATGACATTATTTAAAATGAATTCTCATTACTTTTCTTTTCTTGTCAAAACAATATAATATGAAATAGGAAACATGTATAATAGTATTCTAAAGAGACTTAAATCTACCATACAAACCAGCACAAACCACTCATTTTCTTTTCTTTCCTTTTTCACTTTCTGTCTCAAAAATTTGATTTAAAAGTAATACTCGTTTAATGGTTAGATTTGTCCAGAATCTCCATTAATCCATACTATGGATAAATCTCAGTCCTTCTTTCCACTAAGTTAACACAATTTCATTTTACTTCCCCATATTATCAAGTCGCAGCAAATTTAGAACGAACTACACCCAATTCATTAATTTGGAAAAATACGCGCTCGCTACCTGCATACTCCAGAGGAGCGCCATGCAGCACAGGCACAACCAGCGCCATGCAGCGGAAAGTATGAGACCTTCTATCGATAGATAACACCAGGACAACTGGCAAAATATTTAGAGCTATTTCTCTTATTGTCATTTAAAATGGAGATTTTATTAACAATATTTTGTAAGAAAAATGTTTATTATTCGATTAAACGCGACAAGGTCCTATACATTTTTTGAAGAATCAATAGTTTAGATGAAACACCCCTAGCAATCCGACATTTCTTGTTTCGTAAATAGAATAAGGTAATTTTTAGAATGTCTCTCATACATTTTCTCTTCCCATATTTCTTAACATACTCTCTCTATTTTCCATTTCCTTATCAAATTCCTTTTCCCTCTATAATCCTTTTATTCATTCCCAATTTATCTCATGTGCTGCTTCTTTAATATATTGCGTTCTTCAGTCTTTGTAGTCTTAACTCAGTGATAGAGTGTTCAGCTTAGGTGTTTGGGTTCCCTCGTTTGACCTGAGCTTGCGCGTAGTGGAATTTGTTGTGGATAAGAGCCGTGTGAGTAGGCTTTCCCGGAGTTCTCCCATTTCTTACAATTATGAATTCCACAACTCGATTCGTTTCTCATCACTACCGTCTTCTTCAGCCTAGCCAGCGTAACTGTGCGACGTAAAATTAAAAAAAAATATTTCATTTTTCTATTTTTAGTGTAGCATCATCTAGTCTTTTGTTCTAATCTATTTCCTCTTTCCCCTACGTACTTCATCTAGCACTGGTTACAATTAACTTGGTTCATTACTCCTTCCTCTTTTGATCTTATCTATCTTTCTCTCGTCTTTTCTTTTTCTCTCAGTAACTATATTATCATCTTTCTTCTTTTCTATAAGTTTTAAATTCTTCCTTCTTCAACGTTTCTTCAGTACCTCCGTTTTATCACATAAACTTTCATTTCTAAACCATTCTTTTCTTCATTGTTCACATCGTCCTCTTTTCTTCCCTTTAAAGCTTCTCTTCAGTATTTGTTTCTCTTCAGTAGCTGGCATGGTATTTCTATGTCTGCTTTCCTTGTTTCTTTCTTCATGGCTATCTATATTTGTATCCCTCTTTCTCATGTCCAGTATAAAATTTTTCTCGGTCCTTATGTCTACGTCACCCCTCTTATGAAGTACATCTCAGCATTGGGTTCTTTCCTGTACCTAGTTTTCTCGAATTTTCCTCCAATTTTCTCTAATATCATGTCCATGAAGTTGATTTTCCTTTCTCCGTCCAATTTCATTTCTAGCCTAATTTCTTTTCCCATCCTAAATGGTTTTAGCAAATTTCTCGAAATGACGCTTAGTCTGTTTCAATACTCCAAGGCAATCATTTACATTTCTTCAAAATGTTATTAGATTCCTCCTCCTTACACTTTCTCTGCCTACCTGTTCACTACAATCTCTACTATAAGGCTCAGTCTCTAAGCTAAGCTTAGAGGCTCTTTTACACTCACCAATCATGCATACATATTATCCAATATCAGCGTTAGGGACTTCAAAACTTTCTTCTTTTTTGCATCTTCTTATAATAATATTTTTTAATTTCTTTTTCTATTCTTTTAAAGACGCACTCTCTCTTAGTGCTTGGCAACATTGCTTTTTCAACAATATTGACCAACATGGTTCTTTCTCATCTGTTTCCCGCTTATAGCTTACCTCTCGCTTCATTCGAAACATGTCCTTCTTTTGTATGTTAATTTTACATTTCCAGTTACTATTACGCTATTTGCACTTACTTCTTTCTGCTCAGACCATCCTAGTTTGTTTTCATTTTCTTCAAACTTTCTCTCCGTTTCACATCATTTTTTTACTAATTGTCCAAATGTCTCTTCACTTCTCTCACAAATGTAGATAAATTGTTATTAATTTTCACTCTTTTCTGTCTCTTTCTAACTGTCTTGCACTCGTTTAGTTCTTCTTATTATCGTGTGCTGCTTTTACGTGAGCTATTACGTGATCTGCTTTTCTGCTTTCTTCATTAGCTTTTTATGTCTCACTGATTGATCCGAATACCTGTTGGCGTGCTGTTCTCCTACACATACTTCCTTATAAACACTATGTGCTATCTCTTGGATAATTATTTCCTCCATCTGTCCTTTCACAAATATATATTCCCCTTCTCAGAATCGGAGATACTTCAAATTCAGATTTGCATCCAAGATTATCTGTGGGAGGATTAAACAAACACTACTCCAATTCCTTGCTCCACACCAACTTGGAGTATTCATTCAATATGGTGCTGAATCGGCAGCACATACACCACGTATCTATTACTCATACCATCACCAAAAATACAAAGCTTTCTTAAAAATAAATTTTAGGGACGCATTCAATGAAATAGACAGGTATACAATGCTATGTATCTTTAAAGAAAGTTTTCCTTCGATATTTCCCTATGTACACCAAATCTATGGTGAAGCCAGCAAGCTAGAATTTATATTATGGCAAAGATATTATCTTATTAGAAAGAGGAGTTCAACAAGGTAATCCTTTGGGTCCAGCATTATTTGCCGTAACATTGCAGCATATAATCAATAATATCAAGACAGACTTAAATATCTGGTACCTCGATGATGGTGCAATAGCTGTTGATCCCGCTATTGTATTAAATACATTGAAAATGATCTACATACAGGCAGCTACAATTGGTTTGCAACTAAATTTCTCGAAATGTGAAATTAGCTTTCTTGAAACTACAAGTGAACAAAACGGCACAGTGTTTTCGTCAAACAACCAAGTAGCTCCAGGTATCCAATTCATGTCGCCATCAAACGCTTTCCTCCTTGGAGCTACTCCCTCAGCTGAAACATTGAGAACTATGTTACCTGAGAAGCTTAACCAGTTACACATGTATTTATCACATCTATCATCAATACCTGACCATTCTACTTTTACTTACTAGGAACATCATTTTCCATCCCAAGATTATTATATTTTCTGCGATGTTCACCTTCATGGAATGAAGTGGATTTATTAGAAAGATATGACAACAGTAAAAAATCTGGTTTGAAGTCTATCCTAAATTGTGTCCTTGAGGATTGCACATGGCTTCCGGGATCTCTCCCAGTTAATCTTGATTTGAAGAGTCTTAGATTTGGCTATTCTCGACTTCTTAGCATCATTCTACGGCTCTCAATGTCGAATAAAATCACTTCTCCAACAGAACAACAATCTCCATTGGGATTCTGAAGTTCAAGATTCCTCGTCCACATGGTCGTTGTTGGATGGGCTCCGATTTATCAGACTTCAGTTTCAGGGCTAAACAATCCACATAGGAAGAACCTATCATACAATGAAATTTTTCATTTTTACTACAGTCTTCCGACAACCCAGAAAACAAGGCCAGACTGATCGCTGCATCGTCCGTTGAAGCAGGTGCTTGGTTCAAATGTTTGCCATCACGTCCTCTAGGCCTTCACCTGAATTATGAATCTCTTAGGATAGAAATTCGTTAAGGTTGGGAGTAGATATTTGCGAAGCTAGTAAATAACAAGCGCGCAAAAATCCTGTTGACAAAAAAGGACTGCATGGTTTCTCCTGCATAAAAGCACAGGTAGACATCCTCGACCCTCGAACTGCAACGACATCATTGTTTGACCAATCATCTCCGCACGTGTGCAGGCAATAACAGAGCCAAATGGCTGTAGTAGACCAGATGGGGTATCCTTATTTCCTTGGAAGAAAGGTTAAGCCTTAATTTGTTACCTTACATGCACAGACACTTTTGCACCTTCCAACCTTCCTTTCTTTTCAATTCAGCAGATCGGAAAGAGACAGAGAAAGGATGAAAATACAACAACCTTACGAAATATATCAATTCTTACCAGCTGCAGTTGAATCCGGTGGCTCGTAGGAAAGGGAAGGCCTAAACGTCTTAAAGAAAGTCGGAAAATGCATCACACAGTTACCCGGTAATGAAAGAGCAACCAGCTTCCTAATCTAAAGAATAAGCTTGGCGGTGCAGAAAGGTGATGTAGTTTCAATACTAGGAAACATACCTCCTGGTAAAGCACGGAAAGAGATTTTCTTACTTTAAAAACAAGAATAATGTGTCCATATTGTTGTATACTAACTATATTTATTGTTATTCAACTAATTTGCAACTGATGTATTTGGATAAATGAAATTAAGAACAGAGTCTTTTATGTTAAAACGAATTGTAGAAGAGACAAATATAATGTTCAATATGCCGAAACAGTTGGCCAAGTATAGCATATATCTCCAAGTGCGAAAGAAGTCCCAGAACAAGATTTTCAGAACGACAAGGGCTTTATGGAAATCACAGTACACACACGGTATCCTGTCCCTGCCATTGGAGACCCCAGAATTAACGAAAGAAAGGTGTGGTCTCTTATTTAGAATCTCTAAGAAAAAATATCCTGCGCTTCAGAAACTGAGAATATAACAGTATGGATTGGCTTGGATTTTTAAACCAACCCTCGTATTTCCCCAGCGTCAATTCTTGGAAATGAAATGCAACTAGTCAACAGTTGGAGGAGAATAATGCTCAGGAATTTCTCACCCAAAAGGTACCTCACTTTTCCAGACTGTCTTGCTTCTTCCCGTCAACCCATATATGGTTGAGGAATTTAGCTACTCTCGAGAGAAACACCCACGCACAAGCCCTCATGACGATGACAGATCTTTACGTGACAATGTGAAAATTATCAATAATCATCAGTTCCACAACTTATTGGAACTATCAGTGTTTTAATGTGATTTCTATTAACCTATGAAAAATTCATTATATATTATTAGCAATATAATAACGTAAAAACTTAATGTTCTCTACGAACTAAATTTTAATTTGTTAGTGTATTCTTGCGCTGTTAACTGGCAACGATGTGAAGCGCAGAAGAGTAGCTCTCACTCGTTATGTAAGAGTGAACGTGTGAGTGTGTTAGTAGTTTTCACACAAACAAAATCTTCTAAGAACTCTCAAAAGAGAGAGTCCAGAAAGTCGCCGCATAAGTTGAGTGTATTAAGTATCTGTTTCCACTAAGATTAGAAGAGTCCCTAAAATTACAGTGTTTAAATTAGCAAAGTAACATAAGATGAGTTTAACAACGTAATACTAAAACTTAGCCGGACAGACCATGAAAACCACAAGATGGAGCAATGGAAAATAATCAGTTGCAACCCCTTGCAGCTTAAGGGAAGTGAAGTGTCTGTAGTGAATAGCATAGTCGCTAACCGATCCATCATCTTCGTTCGGTCGAAATTTCGCGTATTATTTCGGTATCGTCTCGGTACGTTCACCACAGTGATTGGGCCATTCTTTTCATCCTAGTGTTTTGTGTTGTCGTACGCTTGTAAATGTTTTATATTCATTGAAGTTTAGAGTTAAATATAAGTGTTTCGTAAATACCTCTTTTTTAATATGCAGTGAAAATAATATTAATAATTTCAAAGTGTGTGATCCATATTGTCTCTTTCTCAGCAAATGGAGAATATTACCTTCTTATAGCGTAAATGGCTTAGATTAGAACTAAACAGGTAAGGTACTTCTAAGCAGTGGAGGGCAAACATTACTTTCGTCTCTCACTATCCATCTGGCGTAAATCATTTATTGCTGTCCCACTTATACTTTTTACAGGTATTAACCAGTGTATTTTGGAGCTGACGTACCAGCGAGGGTGGGTATACGGCTTATGCCTCTGATATATTTAACGCCCGAATCCTAGGACCGTGGGAGTGAGACTATTTGTTTACTTGCCAGTTCCTTATTGGATCTATTAGTCTTTTACAAATGAATGATGTTAAGGAAGACTCCAAAAGAGACCCAAGTTTCGAATCCCAATACTATTATATCTGGCTTTCGTTACGGGAACCAACTCCTCTTATAAAACAGGAACAAACGGTAGTCGAACGAAACTCCTATATATATTATTAATAAGAGTGAATATATTAATAAGAGTGCCGGGTTCGTTCATTATCTGTCCCTGTTCGGTCGCCATTTTATAACAGTAGTTTGGTTCCTGTGAAGGGCTTAGCCATATGTTACAGTATCAGGGTTCGAGTCCTGGTACATTCCCGTGAGAGAAAACCATATATTACAGTCCTGGGTTCGATCCAGGTACGTCTCACTCCCTATCGGGATAAACCCTTTTGTTACTGTATGTGGTTCGTGTCCTACGGTCCCAAAGTGGGCTTACGCTTTTCCTATGGTCTGGGGTTCGATTCTCCACCGCTCGAATGTCTTCTTTAGCATTAACTAGTGGGTTTGATCGACCATTGCAACTGACCATATAGCCGCTGGACAACAGGTTCAGAGTTCGGTCAGAACGTAACGGGAAACCGGCACAAAGTTAACTCCAATTGTATTCTTTAGCGCTAATGCAATTTATTAATGTATAAATTACTAAGTTGCATGGGCGCTAATCACTCGTGCTGTAAAGAAAAATGAATTAAGTTGTTCCTTAAAATTAACATATATAAATTTGGATCATGATTGTTATTTTAAAATGATACTCAAATTTTGCATTTAGGTTTAATTAACACTTGAACTTCACGAACAAATATTACATAAGCAGTGGCACTTCACTTTAGATAACCAATAATTTAGGCCCATTTAATACAAAAGACGCGGTTGACACGAATTATTCGTTATATTTCGTCACATGGTTGATTTTTATTATTCACTAGCACTGTTTACTCACTGTGACATCTGAAAAAAAATAGTTATTGGCGGCTCCTGAGGGTCTGTCCAGAAGGTTGCGGGTTGGTTTCCTCTCATCCTCTTTTTGATGAACAAGTGGTCTTTGCTGCTTGCTTACTCCATGTCGCTGTAATGACTTTTACTTTTACTTGTAAACAAATACTTTAAAATTGTTGATCATCTTCATTATTACGGCACTGGTTCTAAAGTTACGTTTCGTACTAACAAAAATAAAATGTCATTTCAACTTGTGTTTTCATTTCAGTCGCGTGCACTAAATTCAACGTGGTTGTTTCTACGTATGTGTAAGTCAGACTAAAACACCTTTTCTCTCCGTCTCGTCGTGTTGCTAGGCAAAAGAATCGGTTTGCTACGCAGTTTGGTGATGTCAGAAGCTAAAAATAGCAATGACAGCCCATAGACAGGAATGTTTTGAGACGACTATTGTTCTTTTTGCTGAATTTTAGTTCCTTATTTGGGAAGGAGAGAGGAACTCTGCGATCTCTGTCGCAGACGAAACTCACATACATATATGCACATTCGTTTGTTGGCTGAGAGAAAAATTCTTGAGAGCACTATTGTGCGAGGTTCATTTAAAAAGTTAAAAATTTTCTTCATTAATAATCGATCAACTAGACCGTACACTTACATTGGTGCTCGACAGGACGATTGTTTTTAATAGAAGAGGAAAAACAAACATAACCCTGCAACACTGGTCACTTCACTAGTGTCACCAAATTTCTTCCACTGGCCTTCAAAGGGTTAATATCACTTAACTCTTCTCGTGAGGATATAACGAAAAATTTTTAAAGTCCTTTCGGAAATACGGCAACGAACACGTGGGCCATACGAAACGAATTTCGGGTTACGGTTGGGCGATAATTTTAATAAAGTTTTTCAATGTCTTTCATTATATTATTATTTTTTTTTAAAATACTTAAGTGCCACAATTTCAAACACAACAAAACATAAATAATATTATTATTACTTTCTTTCAAAATATCACATTTAATAATTGAACAACTAATTACCGGCATTGTTTACAATTGAACATAAAAATATTACAAGTATATTAAGTAATCAGTATAACCTAAAATATTTACTAATGTAGTGCCTTGTACTCTTAAATGTAACATGAATTAATTTTCTTATTACTATCAAAAAGCATTCATTTTCAATATTTACTTTCATTGAAAACAACTTCTAATATTCTTGAAAACTAACACAATAACTGTATATCTGTTTTCATTTATTGATATTATTATTAGTAGTATTATTTCAATTATCATTACTACTACGAAACAAACATATAAGACACACATTAATTTCAAATATGAACACACGTAAATATTTTCAGAATATTGGTTACGATATGAAAATTTTTGCTTAAATCTACAACAATACTAATTTATCATGATATTCTACATTTATTACATTCCGGTTAAATATTAACCAAGAATGGACTGAGCAGTGGATGGTTTGTCAAACCATTACACTTTTCAAAGTGTCTGCCCTCCGAAATTTTGAAGATACCTACCCACATTAAAATGTCATTTATTTCCATCCCCGAAGCAAAGTGAAAAGATAGGATATTTGGGTAAAATTCAAAAATAATATAGAGGGGACTAATAAGAAAATTGCCTACTCCGGGCATTACATAATATAAATAACCCATAATATTGGAGGGAACTTTGCTTCCATGTTTTCAAGTTAAGACTTGAAATGTATTCGTATTCAACGAAAAGATTAATGCAAAGCGAATGCAACAATGATTGCTATCAATTAGCATATACACAACTTACTTGTACTCATTTATAATAAGATGTCTCATTATATATTATTTTCAACTGAACAACGCGCCATAAAGGTGGGTACAGGTAACTACCATAACTTACCACACCAAACGTCAAGTATCCTCAGCTGATTACTAATCCCAGAGGCATACTGATTGGTTAAAACAAATATCTTGACATAACACATCGTAAGTATAGGTTACTATTAATTGACGCATAGTTGTTATTTAAAATTGAAATATTTAATTCATTAATTTAAAATATGCTTATTCAGATTTATTACCGAACGGTTTCACACCAGAATATTTAAATTTATGATTCGAAACATTTTTAGTTTTGTAAAATTGCAACACTGTGATGGAATATTCTATATAAATTTTCCACATCTTCACAATTTAAATTTATTTCACTTTGCTATATTTGAAAATTTTCTCTGCGCAAATTCACTCTTGCACTTCAAAAAGAAACACTAAATTTTCTATAATTCAAAAAACTAAGATTTTGATGGGAATGCGTTAACGAAAAAATATGCTATTACAAGTAATTTGATATTACGTATGTATGAAATATAAAGATTTTTTTTTAAATGGTATCTCTAATTCAACATTTTCAATATATTATAAGATGCAACAATGTATGAAGTGAAAAAAATTAATATTGAAAATTTTTCCTGAATCTATCGGCTATAGCCATTCACATGATATACACAATAAAATATTATTGCTTTTATTTAAACATGCAAAATTTTGTAAAACACTAACAGTGTTGAAAAATATTTATAGTATGAAAAATAGTTACTAACAACTGAGAATTTTGTATAAAAGAACTTTTGCAATGGATATATATTCATTTTTCATTGCAAGGTCAACAATAAGGAAAATGGGCAATCCGTCTATGTGTTAATATCGTTTACCCAATTCCTTTTCGTATTGGATTTAACACAACATCGTAGATTAAAATTGTCATGCATTCAAGAATTGTGAGTTTAACTTCCACACTAGGCATCCATTGGGTTTTGTTTGTGCAAAAACGCAACATTCTGTAAGCAGTAGATTTATGTACTACCTTAACATGGGAACTAGCAGTTATCTTACGAATTGTTTGTACACTCGGGACATTTACTATTTGAGTGTCATTGCAAATGTTAGCAGTGAAGAATTTATGCTTTCTTCGTAGGTATAATACCTTACTTAACTTACGCACATTTTTGCAAGTTTTCTGGTTATTTTTCATTTTCGCACGGTGGAAAAATCTTTGCTTACGTTTTTTACTTTCCAAACAAAAATTTCTGTTTCTACATTTCTCAATAACATTTCGAGTTGAGTACAAAGTATTGGTTGGTGGATAGTCAATCTGAACGTTTTGACTTAATTCAATACACTTTTTCTTACCTCTTCTGAATCTAAATTTCATAGATTTACAAGTTGCACGATGTATGCCAAGCGAACATGGAATGGTTTCATTTCTACTAGAACAGACAATTACAAGTGTACATACTGTACCTTCTAGCGACACTAAAGATATATTACCACTAGAAAAATAACGCAACTCACCAATCTGAATTGGTTGCCTAATGAATTTTATTCTGGGATAAGTTGTAACATGCCGTGTATATACCACAAAAAATACAGGACTTGTAGAAAAACATTTTTTATGAACAAGTAGCTTTGAGCCGGAGGGGGGAAACAGCTGATCCGCCCACTTCCTTTCACATAAGGGACAAGTGCAGACTTTATTTTCGTCTAAAAATACTACAACAGTTTCACTTTTTATTTCCCTAGTGGTGGTTACGCTAACCACACTCATACTACTGTTGGAGGTAGCCTCCATGAAGTCAACCTGCACGGTGTTTACCTTTACACTGACATTTTCATTACTTACTTCATTTCCCTGAATAAAAAGATTATTACTCTGTAGAACAGATATTTTTTCCAATTGGCTTTTGATGCTTTGTAATTGTACAGTGTTGTTATCCAATAACTGAAACAATTCATTCCACCTAACTTTTTCACTTTCATTAATTTGAACAAAATGTGATTCTTGGACTTCAGATAACCTACCTTTTTTGACAGAATTTGGATATAACTCAGTATCATCGGCAACATTTTCGTATTTCCTTTTACAACTTTTAACTCTAACCTCAGAAGAATAACTATGACGAACATGTGCTAACGGGTCAACATTAAATTCATCTGTAAATCTAACCCTTTTTGGAACTTTATTTTCCTTTTCGGTTTGACCCACATTACCTGACATAGTATGTAAATTGACATCCTTGCTACGTTTTTTGAGGATAGATTTGATACCACCAAGAGCATTTTGAGGAGGACTTTCAACATTACTTGAAAATAATTCTTTCTCCTCTCCCTTGAACGTACTACCATGGTCACTAAAAGAACTAACATCATTGGAATACTTTTTCTGTAGCCGTTGAACTGTTATTTCAATAACCTTATTCTTGACATTAACGTCATCACATTGAAGTTTCAACTTTTTAGCTACATACTTAAAATACACATTTTTGCCGCGAGAACATTTCTCTTTCAGTTTCTCGTACTGAATTGATTTCCTAATACCACGTACGCGCAGATTTATCTCCTTTTCTATATCTTTCCTATATTGACAATTAAAATTAAATACAGCTTCACAAATTGCTAGTTTCGCTACTCTATTGAGACTGTGAGTTTCTACATTGAGAGCTAAAACATTTTGAAACTCTTCTAAGCAAAATGGAACAGTACTATATTTATATTCATTTATTACGTTAGCGTACTCTAACTCTATCTGTGCTCTTACATTCATTAAATTCAGCGCTAGCATTTTGTACGTGGATTTATGAATCATATACTCTAAAATGAACACAAAAATATAAAAATGTAAGTAACACTACACGTGAAAGAATGCAAGGATATATTTCTTTCGCAAAACATTAATTGCTAGATTCACAATTTGCTTTTTCAATAACTATTTCGCATTCTTGTATGCATACACTAGGACCTACTTGCTTTTGTACAGCAGTGTTTGGCTGATTTAACAGCTCCTGAGAATTACTTTGAACTTTTTGTGCGTTTCGTACCTTTCGCGTAATTAAACCACATCTGTTCTTAAATTCTCAAATTGTTTGGCCAACTCTTTTTGATTTGATTTTAATATTTTGTTAATTGCAGCCAAGTCTGCCGATAATTTTCTCACTGCTTCGAGCAGTGTTTCCATTTCACTAAGTGTTGACATTGTAAAATATTATACTTGAAAATATTCCTGTCCGGCCTAAATTTACTCTTATTAATAAATTTTCTACACATATAGTAGAAAGGAATATCTCATTGTCGTGAAAAATAAAATCATGATAAGTTGAATTATTTGATGATATATGCTATTTTTGAATGATATTGTGTGTTTTATTTTAGAATTAAGAAGTATTATTGCAAAATATTAAGTTAATTTTACCATTTTAAATGTATTGGTATATAGCTAGTTTGTACTATTTCTATTTTACTGTGCATTCTTAAATGTGGCACTGAATACAATACCTTACAAAATGTAATGTTTTATTAAATATAATATTGTATTGAATATATTAATATGTTTGTGTAATTTAGTTTGAATTTTGAAAAACATTATGAAGTATAATGTTGAATTACAAATAACTATTGATTTATATTCAAATATTGAAATTATTTTGTGTTTATTTTTCAAAGAATAATTGAAATAAATGGAAAATATAAACAAATAATAAAAATGAAAGCACTCAAAAGACATTTACGAAATGGCCCTCGCGTTATCGTACATGGCCCTCGCGTTCGTTATTCTTCGACTTTCGCGATTATGTGCGTCCGAGTGAAGCTATAAACTGCTATTCACCAGTGTGAACGAACTTCAAATGACTAACTCTCTATGGACTATTGGAGTGCTTTGATTACTGTTGTGTTGAAATATGGTTAGGAAGACTTGGATTCCAGGGATCTTGCCCACTTGTGTGATACCTTCAGTGGACATTAAGTTCGACGCCATCTATAACAGTATGGATTGGCTTGGATTTTTAAACCAACCCTCGTATTTCCCCAGCGTCAATTCTTGGAAATGAAATGCAACTAGTCAACAGTTGGAGGAGAATAATGCTCAGGAATTTCTCACCCAAAAGGTACCTCACTTTTCCAGACAGTCTTGCTTCTTCCCGTCAACCCATATATGGTTGAGGAATTTAGCTACTCTCGAGAGAAACACCCACGCACAAGCCCTTATGACGATGACAGATCTTTACGTGACAATGTGAAAATTATCAATAATCATCAGTTCCACAACTTATTGGAACTATCAGTGTTTTAATGTGATTTCTATTAACCTATGAACCATTCATTATATATTATTAGCAATATAATAACGTAAAAACTTAATGTTCTCTACGAACTAAATTTTAATTTGTTAGTGTATTGTTGCGCTGTTAACTGGCAACGATGTGAAGCGCTGAAGAGTAGCTCTCACTCGTTATGTAAGAGTCAACGTGTGAGTGTGTTAGTAGTTTTCACACAAACAAAATCTTCTAAGAACTCTCAAAAGAAAGAGTCCAGAAAGTCGCCGCATAAGTTGAGTGTATTAAGTATCTGTTTCCACTGAGATTAGAAGAGTCCCTAAAATTACAGTGTTTAAATTAGCAAAGTAACACAAGATGAGTTTAACAACGTAATACTAAAACTTAGCCGGACAGACCATGAGAACCAAAAGATGGAGCAATGGAAAATAATCAGTTGCAACCCCTTACAGCTTAAGGGAAGTGAAGTGTCTGTAGTGAATAGCATAGTCGCTATCCGATCCATCATCTTCGTTCGGTCGAAATTTCGCGTATTATTTCGGTATCGTCTCGGTACGTTCACCACAGTGATTGGGCCATTCTTTTCATCCTAGTGTTTTGTGTTCTCGTACGCTTGTAAATGTTTTATATTCATTGAAGTTTAGAGTTAAATATAAGTGTTTCGTAAATACCTCTTTTTTAATATGCAGTGAAAATAATATTAATAATTTCAAAGTGTGTGATCCATATTGTCTCTTTCTCAGCAAATGGAGAATATTACCTTCTTATAGCGTACACGGCTTAGATTAGAACCAAACAGGTAAGGTACTTCTAAGCAGTGGAGGGCAAACATTACTTTCGTCTCTCACTATCCATCTGGCGTAAATCATGTATTGCTGTCCCACTTATACTTTTTACAGGTATTAACCAGTGTATTTTGGAGCTGACGTACCAGCGAGGGTGGGTATACGGCATATGCCTCTGATATATTTAACGCCCGAATCCTTGGACCGTGGGAGTGAGACTATTTGTTTACTTGCCAGTTCCTTATTGGATCTATTAGTCTTTTACAAATGAATGATGTTAAGGAAGACTCCAAAAGAGATCCAAGGTTCGAATCCCAATATTATTATATCTGGCTTTCGTTACGGGAACCAACTCTTCTTATAAAAGAGGAACAAACGGTAGTCGAACGAAACTCCTCTTATAAGAAGAGTTCAGATTAAAATATGGAAAACTAGTGTCGAAGTTGATAAAATAAAGAAAATCTTAACTGTGTTTGCCCAAATTTAAAAAAAAAATAAATATTTTTCTTGTAGTGGCAAATTAATATAAGCCAAATTTTGCCAATTACTCTTAAGCTTCCATACATCTTGAGGTACCGATTAATTTCGATTACTACATGATTAGGAAATGAAGACGTGTGGAGGGAGAAACATTGACACTCTGGTACGGAACTGAGGTGACTCTACGGTAATAAATCTACTATAATATTTACTTTTATCCATTCCTTCACCTCCATGAACAATGATGAACTCAACTTAGTGAGGTAACATAGGAGAAAAAACTCCAAGTAAGCAAGTACTATCGCGAATATAAGGCTGGAGGCGAATATTTATTCTGCATTAATTGTGGAAACGGAAAATTGAATGTGATGCAATTATGTAAAGAAAGAAACGAAAGCTAAAGACAAAAACTACCTGAGATGAAGTTTGGTTGAGTGTTCGTAATCAAAACGTTTCAAATAAGTAAGTGAAGGATGTTTTTCTGTATTGAGAAAAATAGAAAACATCCTGATGATTTGCATACAGACTGAAACAGATATAAAATACAGGAGAAAAAAGGGACATTATAAATATTACCACTTAGACACCGGACCCGTTTCACGTATTTAAAGTTAAAAGTTTTTTGATATCAAACAGAGAGGAAATGTTACTAACTGTTTTTGTATATGTTCTCAACAGTCAGAACAGGATAAAATTTTACGACTTTCTTTGAAGCAATACCACGTTATTCTTTACAGTCGTAATTTACCTTACGATCTGCAATTGGTTGACACCTTTAATATATTTTGGTCATATTTTGATAGTTGAGCGATACTAATATATATAGTGCACTAGATAATAAATATTCTGAAATTCACAGATTTTCTTTAGTTTTTCGATTATGCAGCAAGGAGTTATAAACATAAATATACGTAGCTACTGTCCTCTTACAAAGCGTAATATGTACGTTTTATAGCACTCCAATTTAAAAATATACAAATATGATTTTTCTACGATACAAATCCACAACTATATAAATTTGTACGATTGCAGATGAGCATCTCGGATTGAAGAGGTTAACTTGAAAATATCGAAATACAATTAAACATGAGAATATTAAAGCAATAAAATTATCCAAGAATCGTATTATCGTGATACTGAAACATACTGAAATATTGAAAAATATTGAAATATCGAAACATTAAATACATCGAATTTAAAAGTTTTCGATACTTAAAAATATCTATGAATCCACATATTGAAATATCGCACAGCTGTAGGTGGGACCTGTCAACATGCATTTTCTTTAAACCACTTTTCGTCTTCGAGGATGTGGTTCCCCCGTAAATTTTGTAAGATTTCATCACTTTGAAAGTCACCTGAATGTTGTTACTCACGACACTGAACACACTTACCACCTTCACCTCGCTCATACCATAGTGCCGAGATTTAATGATACGTCCTCTTTCAAATTTAGACTTACCGTATTTTACTTTATAACAGTTTGCTCGATACAAGCACACTGCTATTCTACTGAGACTGAAAGAATGCGTATTCACAGCAAAAATGACATGCTGCAGTCGCTGCCTGTCCATTGCCAACCCTGATATCTTAGGTCTTTCCAATTACATATTTCAATTAATTGAACAAATCCGTGTAGGGCCCACTGATAAACTATGTATATGAGCTTTTTATTTGTTGAAGGTTAAAATAAATAATTTTAATATTATTATCTTTAAACTAATGAGTTGTTTGACAAAAGCAGGAAATAAAATAGTGTGAAAGTGGGAACATCGTGTGTAGTTATGTATGAATCTGTTATTTGCAAATATACATGTAAGTCTTCAATCTAAGGCCATTATAGCATACCTCTAAGCATATTTAGTTTTAGGTCTTGTTCAAATGAAAACACTTTCCTTTCAGACACTGGTCACAAAAGTTTGTATATGGTGCAACAGTAACTCGAACTACGTGTGCAGATAAAAACAATAATTGTACCCCGATACGATCATGAGCTGTGTATATGTTTTAGGCTAGCCTCCGTTCCATGCATATATAATATTCTTCGTTTCGGTTCCCGTCGTTCCTTAAAGTATGAGTTTTAAACATATGCATACACGTTTCTCCAATTGCGATCAACACCTCCCCTGATATCAACACACCCTCTCCTATACTTATGTTATGTGACAGGCACGTTACTGGGAGTCCACGCGACTGCGCAAATTAAAATTCCAATGCTGTATCTGTACCAACAAGCACTGTGTCCATTTACTTGTGTGTTTATTCCCCCGCACATCTCATCACCTCCTTTCACTAACCTTAGTTTCTCCATCCCGTATGCAGGGCAATACCAAGAGATGCGGTATGCGCCTTACGTTTTTAGTTAAAGTGTGAGACCATCAGGAGGCAGCTAATTGGACAAAGCATACACACGGTTTACACAGATTCTCACATTTTTCTATAATTATTGAGATCTTCCCAAAATTCGGTCAGAAGGCACAGGTGGTTTTTAACGGAGTTCCTGCAGTCTTAAAAATTGATTTGTACCGGAAAATGTCCCAACAATTTTTCCGGTCCGAACTGGTAAGGTGTTAAACCATATTCAGGTACCAACAAGGATAGGAACATACACAAATTAGGTTTACGAAACACTTGTTGGCGCATGCGCAAATTGTTCCATGTTCATGCTCCAGCTCCGAGTCAAGTTCCAGTACCACGACCGGTACCTGATAGCAGACTACGGAAAGAGTGGGATTTTACGATCATTGTTTTCGAACCATTATAAAAGACAATATTCTATTTTTCGTTCACACTCATATACAATTGATTACGCATGAGCAGTTCCATTTTATTATAAATTACAGTTCCAACTCTCACTCCCGGTTCGGATTTAAGACAGGGCCAGCAGCAGCAGACCATAGACTACAAAAGGCAACAAAACATACATAGAAATATGAACACATATTTCAACTACTATTGAACATTGTAGAGCACAGTAGTGACTGGATCCAACTACAGGAGTGGCTGACAATTCCAGTTTACGCAAGACAGGCTCAGCAAAAAACTACGAAACCAATATTCGAACTCCCAAGTGGAAATGTTATGACCACATGCAGAAATGGAGAAGTGGCGAATATATAGCATACAAAGTCCATCTGTTTTCCTCGTTCACTCTTGTACGAAGAAAGCAGTGAAACAGATATTCACACACTCACACACACACAGAGACACACACACACATTTACCTATATTCGTATTTGCGTACTTGTTGGCCCCGAGTTGGGAGACCGACTTGTTGCAACGAAATGTGCATACAAAACCAGAAGAGATACAAAAACGAGAGTGAGATCAAAATGCATTTAATCATATTTGGGAAGGGAAAATACTTATGTCGCTATTTCTGCCAGTTTCGTTGGAACACGTGTGGTACCGTACTACAGGGTTTGTCCGGAAAGTAATAGGACTGATTTTATTCCCCCATGACTTGTACTTTGGAGCGTTAGCGCAACGAATGGACAGGGTAGAGAGTGTTCCAAGCTAACGAACGAGCGGCTGGTCAGTTGTCTCCGAGCACACGGAAAGTCAGAACATTCTTTTTCGCGCGACATGTTTCTGTGCGTGGTGCAAGCCGAAAATGCAGCGTTCGTTAGAGGAGAGTTACCCGATTAAATTCTGTGTTAAACTGATCAAGCAGGCTTACCCAAATGATGCTTTAGCAAGAAGTGGTGTGTTTCGGTGGCACAAGGCCTTTTTGGAGGGCCGGGAAGAGGTTGCCGATGAAGACCGTGCTGGAAGACCTTCGACTTCGACAAACACTGACAATGTGACTCGTGTGCGCGAAGTTTTGAACTCAGACCATCGACCAAGTATTCGTTTAATCGCCCAGATGTTAAGTTTGCCAAAAACTGTGGTTCATGAAATTGTGATGGAGCATTTGAACATGCGCAAGGTGAGAGCGAAGATTGTCCCAAAAGTGCTCACTGACGACCAGAAATTGTGGCGAGTGGAACTGTGCCAAGAAATTTGAACATCTGTGAAGGTGACCACCAATTTTTGAATAACGTAATCACTGGTGGTAAATCATGGATCTTTGAGTATGATCCCGAGACAAAGAGGCAATCTTCAGTGTGGCACACGCCGGCGTCTCCTCGCCCAAAAAAAGGGGAAAATGAGCACATCCAAAGTGAAAACGATGCTCATGATCTTTTTTGATCTCAAAGGCATAGTCCACCATGAATTTGTTCCTCCTGGACAAACTGTCAACACCAACATTTACGTGGAAGTGCTCAAGAGACTCAAACGAAGGGTCAATCGGGTCCGACCAGACATCGCAGCCGACTGGAAGCTGCAACACGACAACGCCCCGAAACACACCGCCTTTCTTGTGAACAGCTATCTGACCAAGGCCGGTATCCCAACGCTTCCGCAGCCGCTTTACAGCCCAGATGTGCCCCACCGGAATTCTTTTCGTTTCCTCGTCTGAAACGCCCGATAAAAGGCATGGATTTTGAGACGACAGAGTGGATCCAAGCAGCTCGTACCGCGGCTCTCAAGGCTGTTCCGGAGAATGACTTCCGTGACGCCTTCAATGCTTGGAAATCGCACTGCCAGCGCTGCATCGACACAGAAGGTGCCTATTTTGAAAGTTTTTAAAGAATTGTAACGGTTGGCTCAATTTTTTTTAAAATCAACTCAGTCCTATTACTTTCCTGACAAACCCTGTATATTTAATGAATTATGGTGCCAACATCACCTACAAGATATAATTGGTACTGGAACCAATAACATATCTGGATAATATAATGTCAAACGCACACACACACTATTAATATAATTTTACAAAATTGCAGGCGCTATTAGGACCTCTACAGTATTACAATATTTCAGTTATCTACAGTGTAGAATAATAGCACAAAGTAGATAAGTACAAGTAGTTTTTGAGAAATAAGTCTACAAGAATTTAAACGTATGTAAAAAGAAACTACATAATTGTTTATATTTAAATTACCCGATTCCCGTCAAGTTAACTTATTACACTATTACTTAAAACTGACAACCGCGTTAAAGTAGGAGACACTCTGTTTGGTCTCTACTTCGCTTTATCGGATTAGAAGTGGGTATTTAAAACAAGTTTTACTGCGAAAGAAACAACTTGTTCGTAAACGGGCGAGAGGTAGTTTGAACTTTGCTATCACCACAAGTTAATAAATGCTAGCTGCATTTATTAATAAATGCTCAGAAGGATATATCCATCTTTTTGATTAACTCTCCCGCCATTCAAACAGTTCCTTTACTTTGTGCGTGACGATGACGTAGAAGCATTCTCATGACAGTGAGACTCCTTTTATACCAGATTCGACGGAAGAAAGGAAAAGCATAAGATCTGAATTGTTTCGAAAGAAAAATGTAAATACAGAAACATATATAGGAAGTGCTGACAATTCTAACGCGTTTTTTTTTTTTTTTTTTGAATTTTCTTGCTATGTACTTAGACGTTCAATATGGGACACTGGAATAGCTTTTTGGGTATGCTCTTGATCAGGCTCTTGTACTGACCAAATGAATTTAAATGTATTACGCGTTTGTCCCTTTAAGGGACACCTTAATTATATTGAAACATGAGTACTCGGAAAAAAAATGCATATTAGAAAATGACTGTGACAACTTTGTTTTCGCAGTTTGTATGTAAATTCTAAAATTAGAAGATATTCTTGTAATAAATCTGGTCATAGCAATATGTAAGACAATTCTTGTGGCCGTCGTTTTACACAACTGAATGAGTCTCTAACAAGGAAACTTACGTAAGTGCAACTCACCGATTTGAATGAAACTTTGCAGATTTGTACAACATAGAAAAGTAATGGACACTTATTTGTTAAAAAAATTTCGGCCTTTGTACAGTTTTAAAGTCACTCCGAACCCTTTGAACGTTAGGGAAGTTTCTGAAGCCTAGAGAGAAAACAATAATTTAATATAGAAGAAAACATACTCCGAGGGATGTTTTAGGACAGCTGAGTCAGAATTTGATATCAAAATTAAAAAAAGATAAATCCAATATGTTGATTACAATTACAAATGTGTTCTGGTTTGAAATGGTTTGCAGTTAGTCAAGATCAATCATAGTTGGCATGCGTTATTGCGAGAAGGTTGAAAATCGATTTGAAACTTCTTTCTTTACATATTTTAGCGGCATGTTTGATTAAAGCGAGTTTCTGACGCTCTCACTCTTCGGCGTGCTTATTTAAACTGAGTCGCATCGGTTCTCACTACTAGGGATGCTTCTTGAGAACGAACCCCTCGGCTCTTACTACTCGGGGTGCTTATTGAAAGTGACTCACATCGCCTCTCGCTAATCGGGTGCTTATTTAAGTGATTTATATTATATTTGAATCCCAAGTTAAACCTCAAAAGAATATCTCAAAAAAGAAACCTTTCCTTCAGGAACAATTCGATTTAGCATTTTGATGTATTTTCTCTAGACCCTGGAAAAATCTCTTGGGACATTTTTTGACATTGTCCTTCTCTACAACATAAATTAACATCTTCGTAATAAAGATCCAATCATTGATTCATAAATAGGTTTTCTTCACCCATATTTGCAAATATATAGGTATCTAAAATACGAAAGCGGTTATTTGTAATGAAAACATCCTATGATTGACAATTTCGTACAATTTTATTTCAAAAATTATGCATATATATTTTTTTAATTTGTACACAGTTATTGCTGTAATAAGGCGTGCGCTGTGTAAACTATGTTTATGCTTCACAAATCTTTTTACGGAATATCAATACTGTAAAACGTTTATCACTAAATTCATAATTACAACAACTGAGGGTTTATGAAACTCGGACATATCCACAAGCAAGAAGACTTACTATAAACAAGCACCCCGAATTGTGAAAGGTATAGAGATTTAGTTTAATCAAGCATCTCGTTAAAATAAGTAGAGAAAGGTGTTTCAAATCGTTCTGTATCCTCCTCGCAGTAACTCTGCCAACTATAATTGTTCTTGCCTAACTGCAGACCATTTCAAACCACAAAACGTTTGTAATTGTAATCACCATATTGAATCCACCATTTTGCATCTTCTAATTTTGACGTCAGATTCTAAATCAGTTGCTCTGAAACTCCCCCACCTCGCAGTATGTTTTTAACTACATTAAATAATTGTTTTCTGTGTACGCTTCAAGATCACTTCTAACGTTCAAAGTTTGTGTCTACTCTTAAACCTGCACCAATGCCGAAAAATATAAAAAATAAATGTCGATTATTTTTCGAAATTTTTCGAAATTCTGTGAATGAAGTGTACAAAGTTTCATTCAAATCGGTTAGTTTCACTTTCGTAAGTCTCCTTGTGAGATAAACATCTTATCCATA
This sequence comes from Thermobia domestica, assembly GCF_964235325.1. Taxonomy (NCBI): domain Eukaryota; kingdom Metazoa; phylum Arthropoda; class Insecta; order Zygentoma; family Lepismatidae; genus Thermobia; species Thermobia domestica. The sequence continues at coordinate 43,633,874 of NC_137457.1, read as the reverse complement.
AATGTTTAACCTGTATCTGAAATTAACTATTTAGATTAACATTTATCTAAAACAGGTATTTTACATAATTTTTCATAACATAGTGCTTTTCTCAATATTCACTATCGCCCCCGTGCCCTGGAAGAAAATATGTTGCCTTACGTAATCTTTTTTTTGTGCTGAATGTACATGGACATATCATGTGCCTCTGCTGCTTGATTGTTTGGTTGGTGAGTATTTTAACATGGTGAAATAGAACATTTATATTTCTTGACAGTTAATTTCAGTGAAATTAGGGTTGCCATCTTGCCGGCGTTGGAAAAGCACATCAGACATAATGTGATTTTTCAATTTCAAGATTTCATTTCAATTATTTTTGAGTCGTCTGTTATTTATTCATATTTGTATTTGGTCAATATTTTGTTTGAAACATTAGTATGTTTCTCAATTGTGTTAGAGAACTGTTCTTCATTGTTTTCTAATCAACTCGTTATTAAGATTGATTCTCAAAAATGGGTCGAAGCCCAAACTTAAAATTTGATCTCATCTAACTCGGGAACTACAAGCCTGAACACATATTTATTTCACGTGAATAAAAAGTTTTCAAGATTTACAACCATGTCAAGTTTGATCAAGTAAGTTTGGTTGAATTTGTAATTTTTAACCAACTATGATATTTCAGAAAATAATCAATGGAAGACGAAACTATAAATGACGAAAGTTATGTAAGTAATTGTATAAGCATAGGCGTATAGCATATAGCCTAGTCCTAATAACCATTATGTATTCCTTATCTTATATGAGTACTTACTCTAGATTGAAAATTTAACTCTTGTTGAAGAGTAGTGATTGGCCTTTTTCTGAAGTAAAATACCATTGAAATTTCCAGTGAACTTTATCAACTTTATTTTCCGATTTTAACAATACGGTAATTCAGTGAGTAAAGAATGTTTTCTCTAATCAATACTTAGTGTAAAAACGCTAATTAATACAGTCTGTTACGGGATCGGTCATTGTACTAAAATGTTCGTAGTTTCACACATGAATTATGAAGAATTTTATTAATACTTGTTGCAACAACATAGTGCAGTACTTCGGTCAAAAAATACTGATTGGTGCAACTACAAGAACCAATGCAGATTTAAGAACCAATGCAGATTCAACATCATCCACACAATTATAAGGTAAAATGTTTTCAAGTTTACATGTAAAAAGGTCGTTTTTAATAAAAAGTCAGATATTTCTTGAAAAAACGTCCACTATTTGAGAAGTTCGTTGTAATAATCGTACAAAATCTTAAAAGAAAGAATGAAATGGGAACAAATATTGACCAGTTGGTAAGTGTATGTATATCCTATAGTCCAATCAAAATATATATGGAGACTTCCCAATACTGCATCAGCAAAAAAAAAGAAAAAAAGAACAGAAAGAACTTAAATAGCCAATATGTTTTAGAGAATTGGATACGAAATTTTTCAACCTCTGTAATTTTAAACCAGAGATCGTACTACTATCGGGATAGCAGCTTACGGAATGCACACGAAAGCACATACACTAACACGAGGACCGGATTAAGGAAGAGACTTAGGGAGGCTGTAGCATCGGAAATTTAGGTCAATAGGATCCTCCAATCTGATCAAAATCTCAACTTGGTTTTTTAAAAGAACCTGAACGTATAATCATCATCACAAAATAAAATATATCCAAAAATATTAAACATATTCCATTAACTTTCCTACTGTAATTTGACAGAAATTTATAATGTGGAGTCAGCAGGGGCCACACATTTTTTGTAGCCCACGGTCTTCCAGATAGGTTAATCTAGCTCTGAATAACACCTTACGTATTACGGAAAAGCATTAGAAAAATGAAAATATTTCTATTCTTTTTTACAGTTAATCTATCTTAAACCAGACACTTAATGAGTTATCTTGAAATACGAAACTAAAGTAACATTATATGAAAAAAGGATTCTTATTCTCTTGTAAATTTTTAAATTCCTTGCACATAGCACGAGTGCGTGGAAATCCGAACAGTGGAGAGAGTTAAATTGATTTAACTGTGTATTCTTATGGCTGTGTGGAACCTGGGTACTCATTACGGTCCAGAGTCCAACCAACATAGCATGCGGTGGCGGCATCATGATGTCAACTCCTCAAGAAATTTAAGATAATGCAATCAGCTGGCAAGATAATGGCAACATTTTTTTTCTGGGAGGGGGTATAGTAAAGGCAAACTGTTCATTGATTGTCTGCAGGGTCCAACGACAATTACAAGTGAGTATTATTTACAACTGATAGCAAAAGTAAGGCAGGCAATCAAGGGGAAACTCAGAGGCATGCTACACATGAAAGTGCTGCTCCTGCATTATAATGCTTCTACTCACAAAAGCCACCTTAACCTTTGCGTTATTGCCGATGTCGGGTGTGAAATACTCGAGCACCCTCCTAACTCTATAGTTCTTGCCGCATGTGACTTTCACCTGTTTCGGAAGAATGAGTAGCACCCGCGAGGAACAAAGCTTTCCAACGATGAACATGCTATGCAGGTTGTCGAAGAATGGCTTCGGTCATAGCCGTTGAGGATTTCTCTAAAAACTTTTATAGTGGTTCTCAAACGTTCCGAAAACGCGTATTCCCTGTTCATTCGTAAAGCGGGTATGCGGACCCACTTGCAATGCCATCTGAAAAATCATATGGTATTAAAAAATATACAAATTAAAATTATCACTGACAAGAAAACGATCAATAAAAATAATGTAATAAGGAATTTATTATGAGATAAATTATTGCTTCCTAATGAACGAAATTTCAATTGAAAATACAGTAACTTTCAAGATTGGCTCTTTAAAAAAGGAAATCCAGGTGTAAACAATGTTCTCAAATGTGGGTAATGTGAGTAATGACATTCTTTGTATTTTTCCATAACTGCATTGAAGTGCTTGGACTCAGTTCTATCACCATCAATATTAGGTCCTATTCCGCCTTAAGGCGATTTCGCTTTAATGTTTTAATACCGCAAAGGGCAGAAAAGGTGTGCTCACATAAGTAAGTTGTAGGGAAAGGCATCAAATGTAGCAATGGTTTTTTAGACAACATTTCATTTTCACAACGCACGCACAACCAAAAGCTTCAAAGCTGATTTTCTTTGAAAACGCGTTTTCATTTTGTATGGCACGATAGTAGCAATAGCTGTTCTTGTTCTGTGTTAGAGATTCATACCTTGTACAACCTATGTCATGGATTTCTACATTAGTGGAAGGATTTTCAATCCAACTATTACCAAAGCAGGAACGTATTCTCGACAGCTTACAGCTAATGCTCTCAAGTGTTCTACAAGTGGTTTATGCATTTCGACAAAGAGTTTTTCAACTGAAAAATCAATAAAATCCTTGAGCACTAGAAATGATTAATAGCTATTGTTTTGTACACGTACCGCCCACAGCTACAGTTTTTTTAATCTTAAAAAATACTCTTGCATAACTGATGTGAGTTCCATTTTATTACATTTCAATTTTTAGGCGTCGTGGACACCCAGGGGTCCGTGGACCCGACTTTGAGAACAACTGATCTAGAACATGTTGAGGGAAGTGCACTATAGTGAAAGGGGGCTATGTGGAAAGGTGGACGTTCTTTTTACATCAGGAATTATGGAACACTCCTCGTAATATCATTCAACACTGCCTACATATCTTAGTTCATCTAAATATACCGAATTTTTACCCCATAGAAAGTGAAGGGTCGGTTGACAACTCCTATGAATGAAATTTTGCCTCTATCATCTCCCGCGCTGCATGGAAAATATCTCATGAAGATACACTATCTTTAGATTTATTTAGTATGTGTTTTTGCGAAACTAATTCGTTCAGCAGGTCTCAAAAGTTTGGCAATGTTGTTGGTGAAACTTTGGTGTTTGACGATTCCTCAAGCGTGCGTTCGAAACAAGGCTCCACGAATCGTATACCGAAATCTTTCGATGTATCAGTGGTAAATCAAAACATTTCTGTGATTGGTGTAGAGCCCAAACTTTGCTAGTCGTTATGGTCACTGCACTTAAAGAAAGAAAACAATCTGTGACCCATGACCGCAAAAAATAGGAGTGAGAAACGTCAACACCTTACAAAAGTAAACAAAAGTTTCCAGTACATCACTAAGGTCTGGTGCTGATATTAAATGTGCAGCAACTTGGCACAGTGGTGACGGAACCGGGTTTGTCTTATCCATCTGTAGACTAGAACATTGATAGGAAAACTACGGACTACGGGACAGATACCACCGGCTGAAGTATTCTATCAGGTCCGCAATGTGAGTCCTGATCTACAGAATTTAACTTCACTTCTGACAATCCATGAAACCTACTTTAATCAGTATTGTGAGAAACTTGTAAAAATGCTATACAAATTTCATTTACCACTTGAACTTTATAGTCTTTCCATCATATAACTTAATATTACAAGAAGCGCTCTTAAGAAAATGTACAGGTCACCTACTTTTTCTTTATCTTTGAATATTGTCCCGCCATGTGTTTTTTCTCTTTTGGTTTCTTCCTAAATAAGTTTTCTCGTCACTGGAATAACACCAAATCCATGTGCAAAACAGTTTCGAGGTTTACCGCACCTTCAGGGGTCTGGAGGATAATTGCTACCATCTGCTTCCTTGATAATATTATTAGCACTGTGCATACTTAATAGTATGCATGCTTGCGATAGAAGAACACAAATTTATCGATTTAAAAATTGGCGATTTAAAAAAGTAGGATCATTATATAAGACTTGAGAAGCAGATCTTATCAACAGAGAACCATTATGGCAGCCAAGTTTTGCTTCTCAGCGTTCTCTATAACTAAACTCGATAAAAAGAATGTATTGATTTCTTTTTATATTTATGTCTGATGTTTGAGGGGTGTTCAAATATAAAGGTGAAAGAGGACACTGTGGGTATAATCGAAGTCTTAATTCAAAAGTAATTACCAGACCCCTGAGCACAACTATCCCACTGTATTATGAGCCGAAGGATTCCCTGTTCCCAGAAATCCAGTGGGTGTGATAGCGGCCAGTCTTCCACTCCTCCTTTCAGTTCTCGTCCGAGTTCAAGCGCTTGTTTTTGAGATGTCTTTTTAGCGGGCCAAACAGATGGAAGTCGCAGTGAGCTATGTCCAAACTGTAGGACATATGCTCAAGCTGCTTCGACTTCAACTTGTTCAGTACACTTTGTGTGACCTACGAGACATGTGGACAAGCAGAAAAATCTCACTTTCTCACTGAATTCTTGAACACACAGTCTCTCTCGTATACAGTCACCATCCGGCGATGAATATCGACCGATTAAGCCATTTCCCCAGTCAGAAATCGGATAATACCGCGCTGCTCCTCAATCGTCGAATGTTTCATTGTGACGCTATTATTTCCTTCCACACATTGCCGACTCAATTCGACTTGGACGGAACACATAATTGGCTGATTCTCTCCTGCATAATGTGAAAGGCAGCCACGCATGGTCACAACGAGGCCGGAGACTACATTCTCTCGTTAGATGTTGCAGTACTTTATTTCAAAGCAATACATAATGCTATTTCAAAGTACGACGTTTGGTTTCTACGACGTTTCGTGAATTTTCATTTGAACGTTCCTTGTATATGTAACCTCGGGGACTTAACAATGATACCGCGAATGCATTTTTCGTATACGTGGTCCCGCACATATTATCAATAAATCCAAAATATTACTGCCACTTTCTGTCCTTCGTGACAGATTACGATTATGCGTTCAAATCAGTTATGTTAACTTCAAACGTTATAAAATCTCATCTCGTGGTTTATAAATTCCTCGTGGTGATATATGATTAATTATCCGCAAATATCGATTTATACGTTTGTCAAATAGCTTTTAAAGAATGATTTTCCTCGAAAGAAGGAATTTAGTATGTTGACAGAAACAAACATATTTTATTTTAAAAACTTATTATTCCTGACACTCCTTAGTTCCCTGAAACTTCTGCTGGACGCAACTAAAAAATAATATGAAAATAAAAAGAAAAGAAATAGAAAAACTGAAACAATTCTTCATTTCGCAGTATATTTGTTCAATACCAGAGCACAATTTACGTCTGTTGTAGGCCGACAGCAGTTTTGTTAAAGACATTTTCCTCTACCATGTATTTTCTTCTAGCATAAAATTACAATTAACCTGATTTCAGATTACAGAGTTACTAGGCTATTTTCGGTCCATAAAATAATTGTTGACGTCGATAAAGTGTAAAACTCCCCTATAAACCTACGCTGCTAATTTCGACGAAAACTTCCTTTATCCCTTTTCTAAAAGCAAATGTTAAAAAATCCTACAATATGGATTTATCCCACGATTTGGTATCCTGCTTGAAGTTTTAGTTGTGGTAGCTGCTTCAAATACAAACCCGAGCAATCTGCTTTGGTTATTATATTAAAGTGCCTCTTTTCATATAGCCTAGGTGCTAAAAAGGGGGATTTAATTCCAACCAACCGATCAATGAGCGTCGTAAGCTAATGGTAATATTCTTACAATAGAAAACTAAAAATAATTTGCGAATGGAACCGTAGTACTAATGAAATGTCATTATAAAAGCCATCTGTCCTGCCTAAATCTTCGTGGCTATAACGTTAGGACATTTATCGTTATAAAAATACCTAAATTAACTTCTTCTTTTCTTAAAAAAGAAAGTCTTTTCTACATGAAAATTTATGTCAACTTTCCTTTTTTAATATGAAGTTTTCCTTTTAATAAGCATCCTCCCGGTTTCTCCGCAATTTACCTATTACACTTCTAGGTACACGTCTTCATCACTATAATTATCAGTTATACCTAGATATCTCCCTGTTCTTTGCAATCCTTCTCTTTTCCATTTCTCTCTACGTCCATTTCATTACTTTTCTTTGTCAGTTTTTGATTCGCCTGTAAGACCATCTCCATTTTTTACTTTTTGCTTTCAAACGGCGGATAGAAAGTATGGCGATCTCGAAAAAAAAATAGGAACTCGACGGATTTACATCTTTCATGAAACGTACATATCGAAAACGTGACTTTTCGGTATACATCTGTCCGTCCGTTAGCTAAGGTTTCTTCAAATTAGAGCAGTTTACTGAAGAGTAAACATCGAAAAGGACGATCTTCTTAAAAATGCCTCCAACAATATTTTTTATGCTTCGTAAATCAATATTTGATTAAGAACCCTATATTGTGGTATAAAACAATTCCCTGGGAAAAATTTGATAGTTTATTCTTGGGGCTGAGCTTTTTATCGGTACTTTCCTCAAAAACGGCTCAGGGTATTTTATTCGTATTTCATAGATAAGTACTTCACGAATAGCCTGGCAATAGGGTGAATGTGCCAATAGTCGTCACTTTTTGATTGCATCTTTGCCTTTTACTTCATAACTTTTAACAGATACAAGTGACTGCTTAAATTGTACATTGGTTCTAATATGTGTAGCTTATTGTGTGATACAGGATCATTACCTTTGATATAAAACACATAGAACAAAGTTTACAATTAAAACAATCCAAACATGCGAAAAATGCCTATAGTCGTCACAAAAATTCTCAAAGTCGTCACCTTAAACTTCCAGTGTTCGTCACTCTTACAAATTCTTATAGTTCAAGCTTATACAAGTATTAACGCTTAAGATGAGTGGCTAGCATGTAAAAGGCTGTCAATATCATCATCGCTATCACGCACATCGAAACAATTTTCGCACATGAATTCCACATCTGAATCAGAATCATCCACACCTGGGAAAAATTCTTTGTGTGATTTGCTAATACAATTAGCCTGAAAGATTTTGTTGCATTTGATACATGTAGGGTTATCAGTAAGTATTAATAACTCATTACTCTTGGCACATAACTGAGATTCATTGCGTGGCTTTGTAATTGTTGTTTTCTTTCTTGTTTCAGCTTCGAGTCTTTTTCGTTTTCTTGCTTCTTGAGAGAGAGATTTTTCTCTTTTCTCAGCTTCCTTTTTCTCATAGAATTGCTTCCATTCACCAGACGAAACAGCTGATGGGAACTTCTGAGTTGATCTTCTGGTTTTCTTGCGTTCCACCTCTCTTGGCCACCAGAGATGTTTCTTAAACGGAGAAGGAACAGCGACTTGTGATTTGACAAGACAATCTCCATTAGAACTGCCTTCCTTCACGGGAGTTTGCGACGGTTTAGTTAATATTGGCTCACTTCCCACACTCGCAGACACAGAATCTTTGAGCAGATGATCGCTTATTTCTGCTTTCTTCTTAATTGATTCCCAGATATTGTAGAGCTTTTGGTCTTCAGGGTCGATAGTAGTTTTTCCTCCCAAGACGTCGTTAAATTTAACAACTGTATCATGACCGATTTCATTCTGTAAAACATTAAGAGCCGTGTGATATTCTTCGATACTATACTTCTTTGAGATGGTGCTTTGATGTTCGATAGTTTCTCCCCGTGTCTGGTGATCCAAACATTTCGAATAATCAACTGCATCTACATTTAAAGGGGAAGTCCACACATCCGAAAGCTATTCTTTATCGTCTCCGGTGTGGCTTTGGTTTTTACAACGTCCACTAGAATTGGTGCAAAATCTGCTTTGGTCACTGTTCGATTTGGATTAAGCTTCTGCCAGTCATAAACAGCTTTCCTCCAATGTTGTTTTATTGGTTTATAAATCCCTACATCTGCAGGCTGGATTATATGTGTGGCATTTGGATGAAGAGCATAAAAAACAATTCCATTTTTGCTGCAGAAATCAGAACACTCTTTGGTAATGTGAGATTTATGTCCATCAATGAAATATAGAAAGGGAAGTCTGCTAGTTTCTTTTAAGTAGGAATACAAAATATTTGCAATGTATTCAAAAAACACATCTGACTTCATCCATCCAGATTCGGAGAGTCCTATTTCCCACGATGCCGGAACGGGTTCACAAACTTATTTAGGGGCCTTAATGTAAGGGTAGATAATCATTCCCGGTAAAACTTTTCCATACGCAGAAAATGAGCACATAACTGTAATGGTTTCCTTTTCGTTTCCGCGTTTTATTTCATAAAAGTTTCTCCACCCTTTTACTCCAATAACAGTTCCACTTTTGGGGCATAGTTGGAAATTTGTTTCATCCCCATTTCCAACTTTCCTTGTGTCACTAAATTCTTCCACTAATTTCTCACCCTGTAAGAATTCCTTTAGTTTTTCAAACCAGTTCCGGAGACTTTGTTCAGAAACTTGAGCTCTTCCGGTAGTTACGGACTCTGCAGTTCGCAGGCTGAGAATCGGATGTCGTTGTAGGAAAAGCTGAAAAAGAAACTGGGTTTATTAGTTAACTACTTAAATGACAAACTATATGAATCAAAACTTATCTTTGCACGTGTAACAAAACTTATTACTACACGATAATTTGTCCCACTTCCTGGTTGTAACTGTACAACTAAAGTCCTAGCTAGTGGGACGAAATACCTATAGTAAAATTTTTTATGTGTGGAAGGATGCGTTTTAATTCATACTGTTTTTAATAACATGAGCAGAGTTAATTTTCGAAATTTTATCAGATATTAACTCAATCATACGCAGAGAGGGCTTGTAAAGTATTTTATAATGTTACGGTCAAGCTAACAATGAATTGAAACAAACTTTCGTCCCTCAAAAATTGAAAAAATGGCGAGGCAATAGGAACATTTTTGAAATGGAAATTAAGACATTTGTCCAGACGCAAATTGTGCACCTAAGAAAGTTACATCAAGCGGTACGAAATATACTGTAATATTTTGTTTACACATGAAACTGTTAGTTTTAATCCATACTGTTTACTAATAAAGTGAGCAGCATTAAGTTTGGAAATTTCATCAGATTTGCAATTAGTTAATCAAGAATAGAAATAAAACCTGGCATTACTTACTTTGTACCATTTTTCACCAGGTCTCCCCTCTGCAAAAGGTGACTTCCGGCCATCTGATTTAATTATTTTCTGCACGGTATCCAGGAGATCGTGCTTTTTCCTTGGAAATCCTTTCTTTGCAAGATCTACCAAACATTTAACAACAATGTCCTCTTCTTGTGCTGAGAGTACAGTTTTTGGTCCCATTTTTCTTGGTTCAGGCACTTTTCCACTAACTTAATCTGATAACGTCATTCGAGGAACACCAAAAATTGCAGCAGCCTTCTTGGTACTCATAGACTTTGACCGTACTTCAAAAATGGCTTTGTGCATCGCATCTTCAGAATATTGTGAAATCTTCCGTCTTTTGGTGTTTTCGGTCATAGTTACAGCACCTGAAAATATAGAATAAAGAATATTAATATCGTAGGTAAGAAAAAGTCAGGTTCTAAAACGTTTCACCACCTGCCAATAGCTCATAAATAAGCGAGGTAAGATCTTTAAATAAAACGGGAGTTAAATTCAAAATTCTGGTACTAATGAAAACATGGCAAAATGAAAGTTAATTTGCTTCTCTTAAAATATTGTCTCGTTATAAGACAATTCTAAATTTATACATTTGAAAATCAGTTACAGATATGAAACTTCTATAGTTTAGTCACCCCGGAGAGGAAAGAAGGCAAAATTATCCAAAAGAAATAAATTATTCCTAATTACTCTGTAGTCGTCACCCACTCAACCAGTGTTCGTCACCCCTATGACGCCCTTTGGAAGGATACAAGATATTGGCCCCAAAATTTTGTAGCTAATACCTTTCACCCCAACAAAAAATTTAAAATGATTTTGAAGCTTCTACTAATATGTTCCTTAAAAAACCCAGTCTTCGGCATATCTGACGAAGTAAGGAAGATCACAAATTTTCTTAAACCTATAGTCGTCACCCCACTGTTTTTTGTTCAAATATGAATTTCAAAGACAAATGCATGGTAAACATTTAAAAGAGACTTAGGTTGATAAAAATAAATAATTATCTTACCTTTTAGAGCTTCAACTGCGCCGTCCTCTGCTGTTTTTCAACCGGTAGCAACAAGTTTTTTAATTTTCCAAAAACTGTAATTAGCACGCAAAACAACAGCCTTTGCACTTCAACTGAAAACAGAAAACAAAAACGCCCGACTCGGTGTTAACGCAAGGCGGGCTAAAAACTAAAGCCATAGACGTTAGAGATTAGCCAGCTTGTATTCGTATAACAATGACTTACGCCATCTTATGAACGAATTAATTTGGCCATGACGACCATTGGGGGTATGACGAGAATAGGCGCATTCACCCTATGTCATAAGTCATTTCACGTCAATAAATATACGAGGGACTGTTTGTGAATTGGGGGTGATTTGTTTATCGACGATTTTCACAAAAATGTCTCACGATTTTGCTAATAATTCATAAATATTTCATTAACGACCCTATATTGTGGTAAAAATCATTTCCCTACGACAATAATATTAGGGCTAGATTATTGTATTTTTTCGATTACTTTTGGTTTTGTAAAACAACTGAATTTTCCTGACAATTTTCCTGACAAACGACAAACTATTTTCTTCAAGTTTCGTAAATAAATGTTTCATTGATAAGCTAAAAATATCGCTAATCTCGCACGATTGAAAATGATCCATAAAATGTAGTTTACTCTTGGAGTGAGATTTTTAACGATTTTCTCAAAAAATGGCTAAGGGGATTTTGTTAATATTGCAAAACAATTATTTTGTTAATTGCTCTAATATATACAGTATGACATACGTCTAATGAAAAATCTGAAGTTTTGGTACATTTTTGGGGAGAAAGGGTGAAGTTGATTCAATTTATTTTTCCAAGAAAAAATGTTTTATACCTATTTCCCAAATGCAAGTTTCAATATTAGCTGTGGCCTAACAGTTTAGGTAATTGGAGCGATAAGGCCTAGTGCGGTAGCCCGTACCTTTTTATAAAAAATCAAAGAAATATCTTCTCCATACTCCTTGTTTATCAAAGCAGAATTGTGTCCTTATTGGTTAAAGAAGACGTTAATTTTATCATTTTCATTACGGTTTTTGTTGTTCTCTTAAGGATTAGTTCATTAGCTTTAATCATTAACTCCAGCATCATATTAAGCAATCATGTTGTAATTTTCAGCCGTGGTCGTAAGATTTATAATCAATAAAATCCTACTGGTTGTTTTCATTGTATCTAAATCAGTGACATAGCCAAGATATAATTTTGGGATTTAGACTTTATACTGAACATAAAATGAGGTATCAAACATCCATTACAGTCTTCGCATTACTAATGTATCTCCAAAGTCCTGAAATGTTTGGTGGTGACGTCGCCGGGAATCTATCTTGAAGCTGCTTTGACAGTGAGTATTATATACGATAAATACGATATACTCGTATATCCTTCAGATTAAACAGAAAAACACTATCAACGTTTAACACTGGATACCTTAAAGTGTGGAGCGGAAACAGCTGGTGCGAATAAATTCGAGATTTCAGATTGAAAACCTTCTATTTCCAACAACTTTCCTTTTTCTGTTGTTGTATATTTATCATTACAAAGTTCCGGTTTTTGATGCACCCAGTATACTAGACGAGTTATCTGCAACCAGCGAACCTTGGCGCCAGAGTGCCATACCAATGAGAAAAATGCAATGAAAAGTCTTCACATCGTAAAAAAAAAATATATTTTTGAGTTATTATTATTATTATCAGAGTCTATTGTTATTCCAGTTCCTATGCTTTCTACGCTTGTACAGTATTTCGTCCTCTGTCGTATTATATTCTCTATATATTAATTTCGTCCAGTGTTGGAACAAAAATCGAAGAAGTTTATGGCACCTACGCAGTGACCACACTAGAAGGGACCAGGGGAAAGGAGCTTTCTGACACATCTTTCGCCTTCCGTCCTCGTGACAAGCCCAACGCATTCATGCTGTATTATCGTACAGCAGTTTATCGGTACACGAAAATATAACTGTGTTTCCAAAAAATATATCTGCCTATTCACACTCACACACCCTATGCCAAGAAAGTAAAGCTGATGTCGTCACTGCTCCTACGGTGCGTGTATCGCAAAAAGTACAGAAAGCTGATTATAATATATCCAATCTTACCGTTAAGACCAATAGAACGCACACAACAGCTGTAAACGAATGTTGTGTGTGAAACCGGTATTCGATTTCGTGGGGGAGCTCATGTGGTTACGATAACGCTTTAAGTTGTATTGCACGTTTCCTGTAGTATCTGTACTATATAGGATGATAAGCCTTGAACCAACCAAGAATTCTTACGTGAATGTGATGCAGATATTCAAAGACAGAAGGCTGAAGACAAAACCTACCAAAGATGGAGTAAGGTTGGGTGTTCGATATAAAAAAATTTCAAGTGAGCTAAGTTAAAGATGTTTTTGTGTATAAAGAAAATAGAAACTGTCCAGATGATTTGCCTGCAAAGTGAAATAGATATGAAATGCAGAAGATGAAAGAAGGGATATAGTAATAATAAAAATTACCATTTAAATACCAGATTCGGCTCGGGAGGGAAGTCATGCCCGTAAAACTTAAAAGTTTTGTCGCATCACACGGGGAGAAGTAATGTTACTTACTGTTTTTATTTTTGTTCTCAACAGTCAGAACACGAGAAAATTTTACGGCTGATTATTTGAAGAAATACCATTTTATTTTTTACTGTCGCATTTACCTAACAAGTCGCCTTTGGTACACAGCATTGAGATTTGTGCTCGTATTTTGATAGTTGAAGAATACTAATATACATAGTGCACTAGATAACAAATGTACTGAAATTCACTGTTTTTCTTTGTTTTTTCGATAATGCAGCTTCGGGTTATAAAAATAAATATACATAGGTACTGTCTTCTCACAAAACGTCAACGTATGTTTATAGCACTCCAATTAAAAAATATTCAAATTTGCTTTTTCTACGAAATAAATACACAAAATTTATAAATTTGTACGATTGCAGATAACTACCTGGGATTGAAGAGGATAAATAGAAAATATCGAAATATTGCGTAACATGGACATATTAAAGCATTAAGTGCATAGAGGAATCGTAATATCGCAACACTGAAAAATACCGAAATATTGAAAAATATTGAAAATCGATATTAAAACTTTTCGATACTTAAATATATCTATCAATCGATAAACAGAAATATCGCACAGCTGTACGTAGGACCTGTAACCGAGGATTTTCTATTAAAAACTGTTAATCTTCTAGGATGAGGTTTCCCGTAAAATTTGTAGGATTATATCACTTTGACCGTCACCTAAATGTTGTTACTCGATACACAATCAGCACACTTACCACTTTCAACACGCTAACACCATATATTGGAGCTTTAATAATTTGGCTTCTTTGGAATTAAAGTTAACTTATTTTAGTTTATGACTGCTTGGTCGACAGAGGTACACTTATGTTCTACTGAGACTCACACAATATGTAGTTAGCCCTATCACTCCGTCCAACAATCAAGGGCTGTGGCCGCTACATGTTCTTTGCCAACCCATACACTTTACGTGTTTCGTACTCTATATGTTTGAATTAATTTAAAAAAATCTGTATACAACATATTAGTAAACTACGGTTGTGATATTTTATTTGTTAAAAGTTGAAATAAATATTTACTTTATTATTATTTTAAACTAAATAGTTCTTAGACAAACGATAGAAAAAAAGTATTGTAAAAGTGGATCATATCGTATGTAGTTATGTAGGAATGTTATATATGGATCATATCTGGAACAAGAGAAAGTCGATCTGCGTGTATGTATAGAAACGATAATTGTGTCCCGATAAGATCATGCGCTGTGTATATGTTTTACGCCAGCCTCTCTTCCATTCATTTTTTCAATCTTTGTTTCTGTTTCCATCGTTTCTGGAACTACGATCTGTAAATATATGCATATAAGTTTCTACAATTGTGATCGATGCCTCCTCTGATTTCAACCCACCTTCTACTCTTTAACTATGTCATATGACAGGCTGGCTACTGGGAGTCGACGAGACTGCGCAAACGAAAATTTCAAGGTTGTATCGGTACCAAAAAGCACTTTGAAAATTTACTTCTGTGTTTATTCCTCCACACGACTCACCTCCTCTATCCACTTCCGTTACGTTTCTCCATCCAGTAAGCAGGGCAGTGCCAATAGATGGGGTATGCGTCATATTTACACATCATTTCTTAATTAGAGTGTGAGACCATCAAGAGACAGCTAATTCGACAGAGCATACAACGGTTTACACAAATTCTAACATTTCTTTATAATTATTGGGACCTTCCCGAATTTCGGCGAGGAGGCTCAGGAGTTCGGCACGAAGCCTCAATAGGCTTAAAAGTTGTTGGCACCGGAAAATGCCCCAACATTTTTTTCGATCCCAACTGGTGTTAAACCATATGCAGGTACCAACAAGGATAGGATTGCGGGAACACACACACACACGCATACACACGCAAACTCGCAAACAATCACATTGTTCACGATGCACTTGGTAGCGCATGCCCAATAAAATTACATTTCGAATTTAGTGCAAATAACAACCATGCACAGAAACATTACAATTCCGATTACGACTACTGTTCCAGTTCCGGTTTCGATAACACACAGGAGCAGCACGAGTATGACATTGACGGCGGTGTTTTTGCTTTTTTTTATGACTATGGCGTATAGTGAAGTATGTCGGCTATTCCCTTTTGTAACAATTTTAACCAATTTGCATGAAACTCAGTGTATAGGGGTTTTCGAACATGCTGATTACAAATATCATCTTTTTCACCTAGGTCTTACAGTTATGTGCGTTACGCACTTTGTGTGACAATTGAAACCGATTTGGATGAAACTTGGCAAATATGAGTTTTCCAGCATGCTGATTACAAACATCATATTTATTTTTACTTCAGCCAAGTAACTTAAGTGAGATACTCCCTTTTTATGACAATTTCAGCCGATTTGTATAACACCTGGTAAATAGGGAATTTCGAACATGCTGATTCCGGCTGTAATTTATTTTTCTAGTTCTTAGAGTTTATGTGAGATAAGCTATTTGTATGACAATTTTAATTGATTTCCTTAAAGCTCGGCATAGGGGGGTCTTTGAACAAGCTGGTTGTGACTATCATACTTATTTTTACCTAGGTCTTAAAGTATATGTCGGATACGAACTTTTGATAACAATTTTAAGCGGTTGTAATGAAACTGATCATATAGAGGCTTTTGTTCATGTTGATTACGAATATCATATTTATTTTTACTTAAGTCTTATAGCTTATGTGGGGTGCGTACATTTGAAGACAATTTTAACCGATTTCGATAATACTCGGCTTGTAGTGGTTTTCGTGCATGCTGGGTACGAATAACATATATGTTTTTACCTACGTATTATAGTTTATATGGGATTCGCCCTTTATAATGAAAATTTGAACGATTGAAAGAAATTCGGCGTATAGAGTTTTCGGACACACTGATTACGAATACCATATTCTTTGACCTAGGTCTTACGATTTATGTGAGATATACACTTTTTAAGACAATTTTAAACGATTTGGCCGGTATATAGTTGTTTTCGGACATGTTAAATACGAATATAGTCTTTGCTTTTTTCTAGGCCTTAGAGTAAGTCTGCGGTTTCTAAGTGTTTCGCTCTCTCTTCGAATGTATTTTTCAGCTTATCCGGCATTTTGGTGGGACTTAAAATTTAAGGATTGCATTTCGGCTCTCTCACACACACACACACACTGACCCATGGTTTACGGAGCAGTTGGTGATGAATGCGCACTTTCTGTTTAGCAGAAATTACACGATTGCGCAGAATATTGTACTTCCAACTCCCAGTTACGATTCCAGTTGAACTCAGCAGCATCAGTCGCTTGACAACATGCAGAAACTTATGGTATATTTCGCAACCCTACAGAGGTATAAAATGAACATATATTCCAACTACAAATCTATAAAAGCTGTGACAGCATGCAGAAATGCAGAACCAGCGCATAAATAACATAAGAAATCAAATCGTTTTACTCGTTCTCTTCTACGACTAAAAGACCGAAGCGGAGATTAACACACACACACACACACAATTTTTATTCCAGTCATGCCAAAGAATAAAGCTATATCCTCAAACTGTTACACTGACAGACGATATTCATTTACACTAAATTCGAAATTTTAAAAAAATCACAATATTCTTCTACAATAATGGCAAATTGCACATTAATTGTAAAGCATATTTATCTCCTTTCCGTATGTCCCTGTTAAGGATGTTTACCGTAAATTATGTTATTTTTGGAAGGGTGGCTGTAGCCCATTATCAGTCACTGCCACATGCAAGGAGCATAAGAATATTAATTCTGTGAGATTTGTGAATAATCTGACACACATAGGATTTTCCAAAATAAAACTTGGAATTTGAATAAAGATCCAATAACTTATGCTTCACCCCCTGTGCCCCCCCTAAGCCAGTACATTAACAAATTAATATAGCAGATATGAGAAACACATACCGTTTTGCTTCATCGACGCCAAATTTCACATTAATTGACAAAAAATACCTTCTTCTCGTAGTCCCTGCTAAGGAAATTTATCGTCCTTTTTTATTTTTGAAAAGAGACCATAGCCCTACATAAGACACTATCCATGCAAGGAGCATTAGAATATTAATTCTGTGACATTTGTGATAACTCTGACGCTTACTAGCATATCGGGGAAAAAAATAAACTTTTATAAAGATCCATTATCTACTGGTTCGCCCCCTATGCCCCCTAAGGCGCTGCGTTACCAAAGTAGCATTCCAGATTTCAAAAACGCATACTCCTTTACTACAATGATGCCAAATTTCACAATATAAAATAAAAAATGCATTCTTCTCGTATGTCCCTACTTAAGAATATTTATTGCGATTTTCTTATTTTTGAAAGGGGGCTGTAGCCTCATTATCAGTCACGTTTACATGTTAGGAGCATTTGAGCGTTCATTCTGTGACATTCGTGATCAATGTGACGTTTACTGACACTCCGGAAATAAATTTTGGGAATTTGGTAACACATCACATACCACCTTTTTACGCTCCTTACCCCCGAAAAGGAAGGCCTTCCCAAAATAATGTTTGAGACGGCTTTACTAGCTTTGTGAATGAGTATATATGCATTTTGTAACAAATACAACTCATTTGCCGTCTTTGCGAATAAATATTTGAGAAAACTGCTGCCAAAATTTAACATTGAATCTCCCATAAGGAAAATGAACTTTTGTGTTTACACCCTAAAAGGGGTGCTAAAAAGAATTATCTTCTATTATGTTTAGAAAATTGAAAAATTTAGATACTTCTCAATAAGGGTGCTAAATTTTATATTAATAGTGTGAAAATTCCATCTTCTCCCAGTGCTGTAAAAAATTACACGAATTATGGAACAGCCTGGATGTATGTATGTGTGCGTGTGTGTGTGTGTGTGTGTGTGTGTGCATGCGTTCCTACTTACCTTTGGTATGATTTAAGTTGTTTCAACCATAAATCGTACACATTGGATTTGGAAAGTAGTGCTGCTTGGGTAACTTTCCTAGCACACCAATAGGTAGCAGGAGGGAACAACATATAAAAGCGATTGAAAACTTTTGATACTAGAGTTGAATTGATTGTTTTCGGGGTCGGGTAAAACAGTGGTGTTAGAACCACATAAGCTATTATTTGCTCTCAGTGTTGTGGATTTCTGACCGTAAAATATCGAAATCAATCAATGTAATATGGATTCATAAATTTCTATCATAGTTAAGGTAATTGTTAAAAGTTGTGGTGCCGTTTAAATACAAATTTAACTCCACTGGTAGCACGACCCCATTAGCCCACAGAAATGTCGAAAACTCCAACACCACAAATTGTCACAACCCCTACACAAATGACTGAAAGTCCCACACAATCAGACAAATCTCCCACACTTTGAAATGATCATGGTTGCAAGTTTAGTACGGTGAAAATAATAAAAGCATGTCCAGACAACGCTAAGATCTAAACTGCAATGGACTTGTCCACTTATCACCTTGTCCACTTTAGATCATAAGCATGTTTTTCGAATTAGTTTTATTATTTTCAGCGTGTGAAACGTAAAAGAAGTGCTACTAGGATCATTTTAAATTGTTGGGGATTTTTCCGATTATGTGGGTGTTCATGTGACTAATTGGTTTATTTTCATTTATTATGATCTACTTGTAGGTATTAAATAAATAATTTGGAGGTTAAAAAACTAGATTCGTTGCTTGAGTTGACTTGATTTTAAATTTAGCGTCCCGTTCAGCAGCAAGGCTATATGAAACGTGAACCTACTGATTAACGTGGATTCGAAACCACATGAGCTCCCACCGGGAATCGGGTCTCCCACGCCAGAAGCGCGTACGCTAACCCCATAGCCACGAAGGAGCTCAACTCGTTGCCTGTACTTTATATAACTAATATGATCTTCAAAGTTGTATTTCAATTTGTACTAAAAAGTAGCAAAGTACTAACTTACAAATGTTGAAAAGAAACTACTTTTTAAAGTAATGTAGAAATTATGTAGAAATAGAGATGAAATACGTAGTATTAATACACCCGAACCACTGTTTGAGATAGACGTTGGTGTGTCTCTTGTTGCTGACTCGAATGTCTGAAAAAAACTCAGATTTCCCTTACATGTGAATTACCCCATAAAAGTTTGAGAAATATTTAGAAATAAATTTTGTGTGTGGGAGTGTGTGTGCAAAATTAAAAAGATATATCAGCGTCTTGGAGATATTGTGAATATAAATATGTATTTGCAAATGTTGATTAATTGTGAGACCTGTTTCTTCTGGCAGTTACCCAACCTAATTTGTTTATAACATTTAGAAATTTAACATGTTTATAATACCAGTAGTAGAGTCAAGTTTAGAAAATCCACTTACATATAAATTTATACTGTTTATTGATTATGTATGTGTACTAAGTATACCATTTTTCACACATATTTACTTCAATAGGACATATTGTAAGTAAATATACACTTATGCGTACTCTCTAAATATAATAAAGTATTGATAAAATAACACAATACCGTTCAGAAAATACATCTTGAAGACTCCTTTGGGGACAACAGTAATACTGTGATATGAAAACTGTCTTCTTGTAAGAATATAATTCGATAATGATTTTGGAGGATACTTTTAATACTGATAGTATGTGTATAATCAAAAAATGTGTATTTGTTGTAAATTTCATAGGAAAAGAAATATAAATACGAAAATTAGAATGAGTAAAACAAAATGTTGCTAATGGACAAGAAAGTTTCATTTTCTTTGTGTTTTTCTTATTTACATAAAATGTTCTATGTATATGTAATCGCGCATTATACACATCTAAATTTATAAATGATACCGGTCAAATTCGTTACCAAATTATATTTTTATAACAACATATTTATAAATACACATGCGACAATAATCTTGGAGTGAGTGCACGTAAACTCCCATTTTGAGGAATTTAGAGGAATCTTCACGTGAATATTCCCGAAAAATATCTTCCTGGGAATTTACACATCATAACGTATGCTAAAATGGGCCCTTTACGGACTCTTTCTGATATGATGACAAAGGATTAAGGATCGTTTTTCATCTACTATGCACATTTTCACTCACTTAACACATCGGAAATGATAGTGAAAGAATATGAACACATATAGAAACCTATTATTTTAGCATAACAAAAATTATATAAGAATCTAATAAAATATTATGAGCACCTTTCAACAGTTTAAAAGCAAAAATTGAGCATAAGAACAGTAAAAGGAATTCAGCGCATTTTCCTACCCCATATTATGAAATGGTACAAGAATATCTTCACCAATGTTTCGCAAAGCACGAGCATAATTTCAACCCCATGTTACCAACATAAACGTAGGCAAAAGCACGAGCACGTTTTCAACCACTATTTAAAAGCAAGGAATTGTCTTAAATAACCTTATAAATAATAATAGAAATTACTAAAACATTTCGTCAACCAATTTTTACCATAGCAGAGTTTACAATATAACTATAGATTTGTGGTTATATTGTCTAAATTACATAACTCTGTCTAAATTACATTCTATAGACCCCATTTTGGACACGCTTTATATAGATTATTAAATATGTATAATTAGAAATTCATAGAACATAAATATTCAGTAACAAGGTACTGAGTTAGTTACTTAAAGTTTGAATTTGACTAAACAAAATGAAATTACAAAGTTTAATATTGCTCTCCTTCGCTTATTTAAACGGTACATTTTTTCATTATATATATAAAAAGATATGAGGCTGGTACACAATTTTGAGCTAGTTAAATTTTGATTTGAAAATTTGGAATACGAAATTGGTCCGCAAGTTTTGTAACGACTCTTCATCGCTTATTCGAATAGTAAATTTGTGCTGGTTGCTACAGACATATCCGACAAATGTAGATAATTTTGTGTTAGTGAAAATACAAAATTGGAGATTTAGCGGCGCATGAAAATAGGCAATTCAAATTTTGGATGATCATCCTTTGTTTCTTACATGGGTATAAATTGCCTTCGGAGTAGAAAAAAATACAGAATTATGTGCTAATTAAATTTAAAATTTGAAACTGTCGCAATACAGGCAATTGAAATGTTTAAAATTTTAATTTTTTTTCGTACAAATTGAAATTTTTTGAACATTTAAAAATGACCCCTCTTGGTTTATTTGAGTGATATATTATTTTGTCTGGTAGGACAAAAATGTACGAACTATTACGAAGTTCCAAGATGCTGCACCGAAATTAAATATTTCAATATCAAAGGAACTTGGAACTAGTAGTACTAGTTGTAATGTTAATGGTTGTAATTGTATCAGCTACATAAATATTTAAAAAAAAAATCAAGCTTGTAGGATAAAGGAAGAAAATTAAGAAAGAAATAAAGGAAAGAATTTTTTTTTAAATTTATTGGTTGAACTACTTGCTTCTACATAGATCCACTTCACAAACATTGCATAAAAAGAATCTTGAAAGAGGATGAAAAAAGAGAGAAATATAGACTGACATAGGAACAATTAGGAAGAAATTCCTGGTATGTTAAATAGGGTTTGACAAATTTGAGTTGACTTGAGACAATAAGATTTGACTTGAGATCTCAGCTTTTTTCATATCAAATCTTTGTGGTCATAACAATGAAACAGCAAACAAAATTTCAACATGTTGTTACAAGTAAAAAGTTAACCTTTTACCTCGAGGTTCACAACTTTTTGTGTATATAGTTGTCAATGTAACATTGCTAAGTCAGTATATATAATTTAATATATAGTAACAATTTCAAGATATACAAGGTTAGATATTTGATCTTTCACAATTTTTACCGTATATAATTTTGAATGAGAATTGCTTTGTTTGGATACAGAATTATAATATGTAGTACTGTTTATGGGCTATACTAAATTAAATATTTTACTTTGATATCGAGGTCAAAACTTATGTTATATAGTAGTCGATGATACATTGACAAATGTGAAAACAGATTTTTAAGTGTTGTACCGTATAGGAAATTGTCACAGTCAAATACTTCACTTTAGACCTCTACACCAAATATATAAACTGAATTTTAATATGTTTCGTCCTTCATATCTGGTTTAATATTTGATCTTTGATGTCGGCGTCCAATTTAGTTCTGAATTTTAATATATTGCACAAGTTATGTACGGTTAAATATTCGTCCTTTTGACTTCCGACCTAGATAGTTCATGTCCAAAAGAGGCTAATTAGAATGTAATATAGTCTAAGTTAAATAAATATATATTTAACGGGTTTGAGAAAAGAGGCCATAGCCTTTTCTAAAGGCTGTATGCCTTTTGTTATGTTAAGTAAAGATTGTAGTGCATTAGATATGCATTAGATTGTAGTGCATTATGATAAAACGAACGATAACTATTAGATATGCATTAGATTGTAGTGCATTATGATAAAACGAACGATAACTATTTATGAATACTATGATTCTATATAACTTATTCGTAATAGAAGAGCTGCGAATCTGGTTCATTATTCCGGTATGATCCTCGGTTAACAGTATCCTATCTATTCGACCTTGTTTCAAGAGGGTCGTCTTCTTATTTTGATGTTAGTACTTATATATTAATAGGCGTATGGTAGTGACTATGACATACCCACTACGTATTGAAATTATTTGAAAATTTTGAATGATATTTGAAAATGTTTTATCATTTTTGAGAAAACAATAAGGAAAATTTATCGTTATATGACAATATCAGTCTTACTCTAAATGGTACAAGAATGTGTAGAATTTTCATTATAGTTACGAATTTACAAGTATATACTAAAGGTTATTTTTAATCGAAAAGTTAAATAGTTCCAATTTGTACTCGAAACACAAACATTTAATAGAAAAGCTAATAAATCGTCATTAGTTACAAAGTTTGAATCTTATTTTTTTGATTATTCTGGAGTTCAGCGTCCTTTATAGCCTGTAAGCTACATGAAACGAGTTGTATTGCCATTACAAGTTTTGCTTAATTACTATTTAACATAAATGTATAATATACCGACGTTCAGTCTAGACGCCCATTTAAAATGTTATTATTAAAACAAACTTATGTCTTCGATTGATTCGTTAAATATATACACATATACAAGTGATTTCTTGAATTATAATTATTCAAAGGAAATATCTATGCACTAAGGATAATATCATTAAAAACTGAAAAGAATAAACGATGATGTAATCGAACTGACCATATTACGATTACAGGTTTAGTTGTTAGCCTACAAGCTAATATGAGCACACGTTGAGAGCTACGTCAGTTGAAATATAACTGACTGTAAAAGACAATGTAATTCAACTCCTTTTTCTTTTTCTCTTTTCTCATTCCAGCATGGATGGATCATTTTATTTGTTCGTTGTACCTGCTTCCATTGTTCTTTCAGCAACGGAGATAAAATCAACAAAAAAGCACATTCTTACCAGTATAGATACCTTAGTTTCGAATTACTTTATCATTATCTATTTCAATAAGACTCTTGACCTGTTTGTAATATGTGATTATAGAACTCCTCACAGCGATCTGAATATTTCTATTGAAAACCGTGAATTAACTATGGTCTATTTTGCTCAGTCTAATAAACATCCTGTTACAGTAGGTGGTCTGAATATAAATTTCCTTGTAACTGATATCGATGATCAACTCAACCTATTCTTTAATACGTATTATTTAACACGAATGGTCAATGTACCTACAAGAATAACTTATCACAGTCGTAGCGTAATCGATCAATTACTTTATAACAAAAATATACATAAACAGCAAAGTTAGAGACATAAAGAGTGGTTTCTCGGATCATTAAACTCAATTTTTTTTTAAATCTTTTCATTGTACAAAAAGCTAATGAAAACACACTCGAAAGTCAAATCCGCATACACAAGAATTTTTAATGAAACGAATATCTCCCATTTCAATTTTATACCTAGTCATGAACGCTGGGAGGAAATATGCATCAAATATCCTTAAAAGAAGCTTGTAACATTTTCCATGACGCATACACTCGTTACTACAATGAGGCATTTCCTAGAGAACTTTGCCCAATTTCAATAACAAATAACAAATCTTGGATAGCTATAACAATAAAAGTTTCTAGTAAGAACTTAATATCTTCCAATTTATCATATAAGGGAGTAGAGTTACTAAGTAACATGACAGGGTACTATATAAGCTATAAAAAGCATAAAAATATCTTAAAATTGGCAAGAGCACGATATTACTCAATACGCATAATAAAATCTGAAAATAAGAGCGCCAAATAAGACCGATAATAAGACCGATAATTAAACATGAAACATACTAAAGAACGAGTAATTGAAGAAAACATTGACATTGAATCAATTGGCAATCTTACTAGTGAACCATGTATTATTGCAATTCTTTCGAACAATCACTTAATGAATATTCAGAAAACTATAGGTTCTAATAGTCAACCTCATTCAGACCAATTATTGTTTAACAAAAAGTCAAATCAATTCCTTCTAACAAGCAAAAAATCAAAACAATCAAAGAATCAAGACTGTCTACATCTACGGAACATGAGTTTGAAAAAAAATATCCTCTTTGCTGGGAGATAAACGAGAGCGCTTGGCAACCATCCACCGCTGGAATGGAAGTTATATTTAACCTCAAGTTCTCGCACCAAACGGTGCTTCTTCATTTAGCCCTTCTGACACAATTATGTGAATTTAACACGTTAGTAAATATCTGTCAATACATCTTAGCACATATTTTACAGTATAACATACTTTCATTTTAGGATTTCCAATCTTTGGTTCTCTAAAGTATATTAGCGTTCTTTTACTTAATTTTGAGAAGGGAAGCAATGGTGAGATGACTTCTGGAAAGGGTAAAGTGTAAAGAATGTATGGACAAAATCCTAAGAATAAAGTAAACCTTGGCAAAAGTTGAAAAACTAATAGCTAAATTCAGTAAAGCATGTTAATCAATTTTTCCTAATATGGAACAAAGTTTCAGTGGAGAATAATTACTATACATACTACACCCATTTCATTTATTTGGAACAATACTTCGCTCCCTACCTGCATACTCCAGAGGAGCATACAGGTACAACCAGCCTGCAACGGAAAGTATGAGACCTTCCAGGCATAGATAACTCCAGGACAACTGGCAAAACATTTAGAGCTATTTCTCTTATTGTCATTTAAAATGGAGATTTTATTAACAATATTTTGTAACAAAAATGTTTACTATTTGACTAAACGCAACAAGGTCCTATACATTTTTTGAAGAATCAATAGTTTAGATGAAACACCCCTAGCAATCCGACATTTCTTGTTTCGTAAATACAATAAGGTATATTTTAGAATGTCTCTCATACATTTTCTCTTCCCATATTTCTTAATATACTAGGCTATTTGACATTTCCTTATCAAAATCCTTTTCTCTCTATACTCCTTTTATTCATTCCCAATTTATCTCATGTCCCGCTTCTTATATATATTGCGTTCCTTAGTCTTTGTAGTCTTAATTCAGTGATAGAGCATCCAGCTTTGGTGTTTGGGGGTCCCTCGTTTGACCCGAGTTTGCGCGTAGTGGACTTTGTTGTGGAGAATAGCCGTGTGAGTAGGTTTTCCTGTTGTTCTCCCGTTTCTTCCAATTATCCATTCCAAACTCGCTTCATTTCCCATCCCTGGTGTTCTTCAGCCTAGCCTGCGTAACTGTGCGACGTAAAATTTTAAAAAAAATCATTTCATTTTTTTTTATTTTTAGTGTAGCATCATCTAGTCTTTTGTTCTAACTTCTTTCCTCTTTCCCCTACGTACTTCATCTAGCATCTAGCACTCGTTACAATTAACTTGGTGAATTATTCCATCCTCTTTTGATCTTGTCTTCCTTTCTCTCGTCTTTCCTTTTTTCTATCAGTAACTATATTATCGTCTTTCCTTCTTTTCTATAAGTTGTGATTTCTTCCTTCTTCAACGTTTTTTCAGTGCCTCCGTTTTATCGCATAAACTTTCATTTCCAAACCATTCTTTCCTTCATTCTTCACATCTTCCTCTTTTCTATTTTTTAAAGCTTCTCTTCAGTATCTGTTTCCCTTAAGTAGCTGGCATGGTATTTCTGTGTCAGCTCTCTTTGTTTCTTTCTTCCTCGCTATCTATATTTTTATCCCTCTTTCTCATGTCCAGTATAAAATTCTTCTCCGTCCTTATGTCTACGTCTCTCCTCTTAGGAAGTATATCTCAGCATTGGGTTCTATCTTGTACCTAGTTTTCTCGAAATTTCCTCCAATTTTCTCTAATATCATGTCCATGAAGTTGATTTTCCTCTCTCCGTCCATTTACATTTCTAGCCTATTTTTTTCCGTCCTTAATTGTTTGAGGAAATTTCTCGCAATGACGCTTAGTCTATTTTAATATTCCAAGGCAATCATTTACATTTCTTCAAAATGTTATTAGATTTCCCTCCTCCTTATACTTTCTCTTCCTACCTATTCATTACAATCTCTACTACAAGGCTCAGTCTCTAAGCTCAATCTCACAAATGTAGATAACTTGTCTTTAATTTTCATTCTTTTTCAGTCCCTTTCTGACTGTCTTCCACACCTTTAGTTCTCCTTATTATGGTGTCCCCCTTGAGCTGCTTTTCTGCTTCCTTGATTAGCTTTTTATGTCTCACTGATTGATCCGAATACCTGTTGGCATCGTGTTCTCCTCTACATACTTCCTTATAAACACTATGTGCTATCTCTTGGATATCAATTTCCTACATCTGATATTCCACTTATGTATTCTCCTTCTCAGCATCAGAGTTACTTCAAATTCTGACTTGCATCCAAGATAATCTGTGGGAGTATTAAACATCCACTACTCAAATTTTTGGCTCCACACCAGCTTGGGGTAGGAATTCAACATGGTGCTGAATCGGCAGCACATACAGCGCGTATCTATTACTCATACTATCACCAAAAACCCAAAGCTTTCTTAAAATATATTTTAGGAACGAATTCAATGAAACAGACAGGTGTACAATGCTATCTATCGTCAAAGAATGTTTTCCTTCGATATACCCCTATGCACACTCAATCTTTGGTGAAGCCAGCAAGCTACAATTTATATTATGGCAAAGATATTATCTTATTAGAAAGAGGAGTTCAACAAGGTAATCCTTTGTATCCAGCATTATTTGCTGTAACATTGCAGCATATGGTCAATAATATCAAGACAGACATAAACATCTGGTACCTCGATGATGGTGCAATAGCTGTTGATCCGGCTGTTGTATTAAATTCATTTTAAATGATCAGAAAACAGGGAGCTACAATTGGTCTGCAACTAAATTTCTAGAAATGTGAAATCAGCTTTCTTGAAACTACAAGTGAACAAAACGGCACACTGTTTTCGTCAAACAACAAAGTAGCTCCAGGTATCCGATTCATGTCGCCATCAAACGCTTTCCTCCTTGGAACTCCTCCCTCAGCTGAAACAATGAGAACTCTATTAACTGAGAAGATTAACCAGTTACACATGTATTTCTCACATCTATCATAAATATCTGCTCATTCAGCCTTTTACTTACTAAGAACATCATTTTCCAACCCAAGATTATTATATTTCCTGCGATGTTCACCTTCATGGAAAGAAGAGGATTTATGAGAAAGGTATGACAACAGTATAAAATCTGGTTTGGAATCTATCCTAAATTGTGTCCTTGAGAATAGCACATGGCTTCAGGGATTTCTCCCAGATAATGTTGATGGATTATTTATTCGAAGAGAATTAGATTTGGCTATTCCCGCCTTCTTGGCATCATTCTACGGATCTCAATGTCTAATAAAATCACTTCTTCAACAGAACAACAATCTTCACTGGGATTCTGAAGTTCAAGATTGCTTGTCCACATGGTCGTTTTTGGTGGGCTCCGATTTATCCGACTTTAGTTTCAGGGCTAAACAATCCACATAGGACGAACCTATTATACAATCAAATTTTTCATTTTTACTACAGTCTTCCGACAACCCAGAAAACAAGGCCAGACTCATCGCTGCATCGTCCGTTGAGGCAGGTCATTGGCCCAAATGTTTGCCATCACGTTCTCTAGGCCTTCGCCTGAATGATGAATCTTTTAGAATAGGAATTCGTTAAGACTGTGAGTAGATATTTGCGAACCTACAGAAAGAGCACAGTTAGACATCCTCGACTGTCGAACTGCAATACATCATTGTGAGAACAGAAGAAAAAAAGGATGGGACATCCTTAATTCATTGTCAGAAAAGTAAAGTCTTAATTTGGGACTTCACATGCACAGACACTTTTGCACCTTCTAACCGAAATTTCTCTTAAATTCAACAGATCGGAAAAAGATAGGGAAAGGAAGAAAATACGCATCAGACAGTTATCCGGTAATGAAAGAGCAACCACCTTCCTAATCCAAAGAGTAAGCATGGCGGTGCAGAGAGGTGATGTAGCTTCAACACTAGGAACCTCCTCCAGGTATAACATTGGAGGAGATTTTCTTACTTTAAAAACAAGAGTAATGTGTCCATATTGTTGTATACTAATTATTTTTTATTGTTACTCGTTACTGTTTCAACTGTAACAATGTAATTTTAATTTGCAACTGATGTATTTGGATGAATGAAATGAAGAACAGAGTGTTTTATCTTAAAACGTATTGTAGAAGAGACAAATTTAATGCTCAATATGCCGAAACAGTTGGCCAAGTATAGCATATATCTCCAAGTGCGAAAGAAGTCCCAGAACGAGATTTTCAGAACGACATGGACTTTATGGAAACCACAGTACAAACAAAGTATCCAGTCCATGCCATTGGAGACCTCAGAACAAACGAAAGAATGTTGTGGTATCTTAATTTAGAATCTCTAATAAAAAATATCCTACGCTTCAGAAGCTGAGAAGAGTTCAAATTTGGGTATGGAAAACTAGTGTAGAAGTCGATAAAATAAAGAAAATCTTAACTAGATTTGTCAAAATAAAAAAAAATAAATATTTCTTCTTGTAGTGGCAAATTAATATAAGCCAAACTTTGCCAATTACTCTTACGCTTCCCTTCATCTTGAGGTACCGATTAATTTCGATTACTATATAGTTTAAAACTTAGGAAAATGAAATCCTGTGGAGGGGGGAAATATTTGCACTCTGGTATGGAATTAGGGAGACTCTACGGTAATAAATCTACTATAATATTTACTTTTATCCATTCCTTCACCTCCATGAAAGTGATGAACTCAACTGAGTGAGGTAATATAGAAGAAAAAATCTCCAAGTAACCAAGAAATGTCGCGAATATAAGGCTGGAGGCGAATATTTAATCTGCATTAATTGTGGAAACGGAAAGATGAATGTGATGCAGTTAGGTAAAGAAAGAAAGGAAAGCTGAAGACAAAGACTACCAGAGATGAAGTTAGGTCGGGTGTTCGAAATCAAAACGTTTCAAATGAGCTAAGTGAAGGATGTTTTTCTGTATTGAGAAAAATAGAAACCGTCCTGATGATTTGCGTACAAACTGAAACAGATACAAAATACAGGAGAAAGAAAGGACATAATACATATTACCATTTAGACACCGGACCCGTTTCGGGAGGTAAGTCATGTCCTTAACCCTTAGATTCATGGTATAAAAATTATACATAAATGCATACGCAGGGCCTCCGAGGCCCTGTAGATTTCTCAATGGAAATAATAAGCTTTTAAATCATTTCACCTAAATAACATGCTATGGCGTTTGTAATAATATATTTTATTAGAACTATAGTTTATATATATAAAGCTTTTGAACTATGCAGCATGTATACCAAGAGCTTTAGTGATTTGATTATTATTGGGATTATAAGCCTTTTATGACATTTATATTATCACTACAGTGACTTAAGTACCATTAGTTCCTATATCAAAATACATAAACTTTTCTAAGCATGTGCCGTCGAGTTTGCAAAATTCAGTAGTTCAGGTAACACTGTTCACTTATGAGAAGCATGAGTTACAAACTAACTTACTGTGTTGCTTACAAACGTTTTTTCCACACTTGGAGCACGTCAAGATGCTTTTTCTGTGAAGATCGTAAGGACAGAATCCGCATCTCCTCCTTTTTGGTTCTTGAGCTTACTTCTTCGGTTGGCTTGGAAACTCCACATCTTTTCAAGGCATCTTGAACTGACTTTGGGAGATTAGGTATTGGAAGTCTCATGATCATCTGATTTTTCACTAATTCTTCTGCGAGTTCTCTAAGAAAAAGACGACTTTGTCTGTTCTGTTAGGAAAATACCCTGGATGTTGAGTGGATGAGACAACATAACTGTTCAAAGCTGCAACATCCATCATATTCGTCCCAATACAAAAGGCCACCTTCGACTTTGTCTTTTGGAAGTATAGCAACGAACTTTCTGGTCTGGACACCTCCCTTTGTTGAGTTATAGAAACTTATTATTTCCGGTTTCTTCTTCGGATGGTCTTCAACAATGGATTTGTCATTATGCATTGTACTAAGTATAATTACTGATTTGTTCCTTTTGGGTACGTAACTTACAAGAGTGATGTCATTTTTGAAGGCGAAAATTGAAGATCTTACTTCTCTTGAGGGAGATGCTTTCAGCTCCTTCGGGGTATCAGGTTTGCTTTGTTTTATTGTTCCCACTATTCCTTGCTGAAGCATATCCTCTGCAAGACTAACACTGGTAAAATAATTATCCATTGTTACGTTTCTTGAAGAGTTTTTCTCGGTTTGAGTGAGTTCTTTGACAATATTTGCTCCCAAATTTCTTTGATATGGCTCATTTGGTTTGCTGCCTGTATATACACACCCATCAACAGCGTATGATGATTTGGCATCGCACAACCAAAGATCTTTATGCCATATTTGGAAGGGTTTTTCGGCATATATTGTATGAAACAACACTTTCCGTGAAATGGCTCTAATTGTTCATCAATCGTTAAAAACTCACTAGGAATAATTACTTTTCTGCAATTATCAAGAAAAAGATTCCACTCATAACTAATTGGTAATAGCTTGTCCGTTTGCAGACGAACACTTCGGGTACGCTTGTCGTGCTTTACGGATATCTTCAAACCGGTTGACAGACATTGTTGCTTTGTAAAGAGGATTAGACCTCTCGTCCAGAAATAGCTCACGAATAGGCACATCCCAACTCTTTTCAACTCCTGCTTGTAACAGAACACCGGAAAACGCATTCATTTCTTCAACGGAAACGTTCTTCCACTGCTTCCCCACTGCTTCCCCATTGCAAATTAGTGCAATGTATAATTTCTTCTATCATTGAATGGGTTATGAAACAATTCCATGCGTCTTTGGGACACGATGTTTTCACTTCCCTTGAAACACCGGGGGTACACTTTACAATATTATGAGCTCGGGTACGTGAAGTAGACGGAGCGTTCTTCTTCCATTCTGTTCCATTTACGCTAATGAAGGTGTCATCTTTCTATGTTTGTTGTATGCACTCACTGTCACTACAATACTCTGAACCTGATGAAGAATAGTCCTGATCACTTTCCTCACGAGCACTAATAGGCCGAGCAGTACTAGAACAATCCTCAACTTCAGAGTCGGTCGCACTACTATCGGATATCACTGTCTCTTCGTCAAGACACATACGCAAAAAAAAGTGCTGAAGTCTTCGTCTGATGCTTTCCTTTTCTGAGAAGAGGCCATTGTAGCACCAAATGTAATACGAAACACACGAATCTTCAACTTACATCGGCATGGTCACGGTCACGGTCACGGTAATGTTGAAGTTTTGTGAAGAGTATCGGGCCGAAGCCCGTGACTTCATGAGTAAGATGGCATAAAGAATATATATAGATGTGCTGGTGGCTAGTTGGGTATTACTATTGTTTTGTTATGTCTGGAAGTCTACATCTGCAACTGTCGCAGAGTAGCTGATATTGTTATTACGAGCTATGGAAAGATATTAAATGCGTGGCGTGCGATGAACATTCCGTAGAGCGCATTCGGTGCCGATGGTGGCTATAGCTGGATTAACATGTCTTGGTAAAGTATGCCAGAACTTATGAAGGAGATGCCGTAGAACTTCTCTAACAGGAGGCAGCTCTAAATCTTCCAGAATTTGTCTGTTGCGTGTATATCTGTCGTGACCAGTGATGATGCGACCGGCCCTCGATTGCACACTTTCGAGTGTTTGAAGATGGCTATTAGAAGCATGTTGCCAGGCAGGACATGCATAAGAAAGTGTGGATACTCGACTTACTTTTTTTCTAAGGGTTAAGCCAGTCAAAGGGTTACGCCCTTTCTTCGGGACGAGAGTTATAGGTATGGGGAAATTTTCTTTATTTATAGGGGGGCATTGAGGTTAGGAGCATTATTTTATTTTATTTCATTTCATTCTTATTTGTGGGCATCTTTTTTTTATGAGAGATGAGGTGAAGTGCTGATGGACGTCACAAACACGAGGGTAATGTTAGTATGGACGAGTGAATGGTTATCTTCTGCCCTGGGGCGTCACAGGGCTGATGAGGACAGATGAAGCCCGCTGCTAGCAACATTGATGGAACACTAGTGCAGAGATGGATAAATGCATGGACTAAGATGAGGTGGACGGTACATAGCAAAATCGGCTTTGTGGGGGTCATTATCGTCTAAAGTCGTATGGTACAGAGTAAGAAGATGTTGAAGAGGTGTGGCTTGATGTTGAGGAGGGGTATCATGAATGATGTCCTGGTGAAAGGTGTCGAGGAAGAGCGGATTACCTTCGGCAATGACTTTTGTTATGTATTTTGTGCGGAGTGTTTCCAAGTGTTGTAAGATGGTGGGAAAGTTGATACGGCGATAGAGATCGGCAGTTGGTGCTGGTAGTCTTATGCGATAGGCAAGGCGGAGAGCATGACGTTCGGATATTGCAAGTCTAGTATATAGTGTGTCAGGGGCAGAGATCCAGCATATATGGCCATGTGTGAGAGCAGGTCGAAGGAAAACCTTATAAGTCTTAATAACAGTGTCAGTATGTAAGCCCCAAGTGGTGCCCACTAGCTGCCGGAGAAGGTTTAATCGATTTGTAGCCTGTGATCGGATTTTCTGTAAGTGAGGTTTCCAGCTGAGTTTGGAGTCAAAGATGATTCCGAGGTATGTTACTTGTGATGATGGGCGTATGAAAGTGCCATTGACGTGAATATGAAGAAGAGCAGGGTTGCGATATATCGTGATCGGCAGCGAGGTGGAAGAAAAATGATAGCCTGTGTTTTGAGGGGATTTATTGTTAGGCGCCACTTGTCACACCAGGAAGTGAAGGCATCAATTGGTTGTTGAAGTGTTAGATTTATCTGTTGAACAGTGTTGGCTGTGGTGAAAAAAGCTGTATCGTCGGCATATTGATATAATGAGACATTTGGTGGTAGAGGGGGCATGTCTGCTACGTATAATACATAAAGAAGGGGTGAAAGAACAGAGCCTTGAGGAACACCACAGTGAAGAAAGATCGGATGTGAAAGTGATTGGTTGACGGTAATGTAAGTCATACGATTTGAAAGGAAAGAATGGATACATCTGATGTAGGAGAAAGGAAGATGAAAAGAGAGAAGTTTTGCGATGAGGCCGGCATGCCAAACTTTGTCAAAAGCCTTTTCAAGTTCAACAATAACAGGCAGGAAGGTTTGGAGGTATTGTAATGATTAGTTATGGCAGTCGAGAGGCGTAAGAGTTGATCGGAAATACTGATGTTTGGGCGAAAACCAGCTTGATGAAGAGGAATGAGGTTTCGGTCAGAAAGATGGTTATGAAGGCGACTGACAAGAATGCGTTCAAAGATTTTGCTGAGTACTGATGTCAGTTGTATAGGACGGTATGATGAGAGTTCTGTAGGAGATTTATTGGGTTTGGTGAAAAGTAGAGTTTTTGAGATTTTCCATTGTGGTGGATAAAAGCCGGTGCGGAGAATGAAGTTGTATATGGCTCCAAGAAGTGTATATAGGACGGGAGGAGAGGCTTTTATGAGTTTATAAGTTATATGGTCAAAGCCAGGCGCCGTGGTACGTTTCGATTTGATAGAGGCTGAGATATCTGCAGGAGTAATGGGATCATTAAGAGGTGAATCGGTGAGTTGATGGTGAATGTTGGGTTGTAGGAGGGGGTAGTGCGGATTTGCAAGGCGTTCGACACGTCGGGTGATAGTTGGATGTGGTAGTTGTAAAGTAGGGGTAAATATTTCTTGGAAGAAGGAGGCAAAAGCATTTGCTTTATCAGTATCGGTTTGGAGAGGATGATGATGAGAGATGATAGGGTATGATGTATGTCGAGTTTGACCAGTTAACTGATGGAATTTTTGCCAGAATTTGGTAGGATGTGATGTAGTTGAGAGGGAGTTGCAGGTGGAGATCCAACGTTTTCTTTTATAGGCAGTAAGGTAATTATGAAGCATGCGAGTCCAACGACGATGCTGTGCTAAGGATATAGGATTATGAGTACGTTGAAAGTCACGGAAAGAGCGGCGAGAAGCAGGAAGGATGGAAAGATATTGTGGAGGGATCGGAGGTTTGTGTGGATGACGTATACGTAAGGGTATGTTATTGTGGGTGGCTGTGTCAAGAGATGCTGTGAGTTGGTCAACAAGGTCATAGAGTTCGTGCTCTGAGGTAGGCTCTGGAAGATGCTGTATCGAATTTGTAAGATCCGCTTGGAAATTAGCCCAATTTGCATGATTATAATCAAAGTAGTGTATGGGCGGTGGTTGTGTTTGAACTGAGTGGGTGAGAATAATATCGAGTAGTATCGGAGCATGATCGCTGCCGAAAGGTGGGAGAACTCTAAGATTTTGAATATTCAGAGACGCAGAGCTGATAACTATGTCTGGGGAAGTGTTGCTGATGGGGCGAGATGGCGATGGGAGATGATGAAAATCGGCGGCAATGATATTAGAGATGTAGTTGTGAAACTGTTGTTTCTCAGCCTGCGGGCGGCAATGAATATTTATGTCTGCCATGATGATGTAATGCCTAAAAGTATTGTCAATGTATTGAAAAAATTCATATGGTATGGGGTGGCCTGGTCGAATGTAGATAGTCCATAGAGTGATGATTTTGGTGCGAAAATATAGTGTGACTATGGAATACTCGGGAAGGTTATGTGGCTTTGGAAAATAGTGAGTGCGTACAGGGATATTGTGATATGTTCCAATTGCAGTGCCTCCATTTGCTCGTTGGTATGGTCTAGAGCAATCATGACGGTTTAGTTGAAACTGTGGAAAACGGACATCATGTGTAGGTTTGAGATAGGTTTCGTTCAACGAAAAGCCTGTATTTGTTTCTCCCTTAGGAGTTGTTCAAAAACTGCTTTGTGAGTGAGAAGAGATCGGATATTAATGAAGAGGAAAGTGACTGCCATGAAGATTGATAGTGTTTTAGAAGTTGTTGGGCGATGGTTGTAAATTATAGAGATGGCCATTCTGGATCTGTTTTAGTAGATGTGATGGAAAAGTGGGCATGTGGACTGTTGTAGGCCAAATAATTGTTGGGCTATGTGATCGACCTGCATAAGAATGTGTGGGCGTAAGAAGGGCTGGATATTTTGAAGAACAAGAGTGGTGAAACGGAGCAAGTCTTCAGCTGTGATGGGTTCTCGTAAGGAGTTAGCAGGTGGTGTAGCGGAATCGGTGGTGCGGATGGGAACGGATAGTTCAGGTTTATCAGTAGGTGGAGCAGGTTTTTGATGGCATTTATAACTATAGGTTGGGTGTTGTTGATGGCAGGTATTGCATAGAGGTGGCTTTTTCAGGTTAGGACAGTTGTTAGTGGAATGGTCCTCATTGCAGTGTCCACAGCGGGGTGAGTTTGGACAGTTTTTAGTCAGATGTGAGGCATATGTTTGGCATCTTTCGCAGCGGATTGGGAGTGGTGGCGAAGTGCGGGATGGTTCTACTCTATGACGTCTGCGATAGATATAAGCACCATTTTGCAGCAGATCGTCTACTGTTTCCTTGGATGTTGTAAGAACTCGAACGAGATAGGTGGGACCGGACTGACACTTGATGCGAATGCATTTGTGAACTTCATAACATTCGAGTCTTAATTCGTCAAGGATTTCTTCATCGGAATATGCTGGTGGAACGCCTTTTATCACCACTGAAAACATGGGTTGGCGTCGAGGCGGCGGTGGTTGCTTTTTTCTGGTTTGAGAGAGAGCTTGGATGGTAGCTTTTTCGCCAAAAATGTGAAAGCCTGCTTTGTTTCTTATTGTAGTAAGGAAGTTTTGGTCTGGAGATTTAATAATTATGCCGTTTCTAGTGAAGATGATTTCTGATACATTAGCTCGCGGATAGTATTTGATAAGTTAAATTAGAATGTGTTTAGGATTTGAGTATTTGTTGTCAGCATTAGTGAGAAGATAATTGAAGGTTGCTGGAGGTTTGTTTGAAGCGATGTCCATAGCTAGATCATATAGGTCACTTTCGGAAGCCTGACTGACAGGAGATCTTGATCGAGGACGAGGTTGCTTTTTCTGATTTTGTGATTGTAGTGTTTCACCTGATCGTTTTTGGGTATTGGGACCCGTTCTGGGTTTGGCCCCCTTGCACTCCATCGAGTTCACAGGGGACACACCCACGGATCGCGAAGACTGCGAAGTGGCCGAAGCCAGTACAATATGAGAAGTGAACAACAATGATCAGTCAGGATGATGTCGATGATATGATCAAACGGTGTACAACGATGATGATAGGTTTCACCCTCCAGCACTGAAAAGTACTGTTAATCCCAGAGAGAGCGTATTCGTGCTGGTCTCTATTGTGCGTATGCTACACAATGTCCTCGAAAGCACGTTAACGATTCTCAGCTAGGCTAGGCTTGGTACAAAATACAGCTCGTGACGTATGGTACGTCTAGCTGTTGAGAGAGTATGTGTCGACTTACAACGGCAACACAAATACATTCCTAAAATAGCAAAACCTTCAGTAATTTATAAGTGGAAAATAAAAAAATCATACTTACATCAATATCTATTACATTCTCCAAAATTGATATAAGTTGGATACAATTTACTAAACACATTTTATTTCTTTGCAAATTTACAATGTAGAATGCTTTGGGGAAAAAATGTACAAGAAAGTCACTATCAACGTGCGTAGTGCCATCTATTGACAATCTTAAAATGTATAAAAGCACCCAGGTATTCAATGCCAGGTATGAAAATATTATAGAAAGATATATTTTACGTCAAAAAAATTTAAAATAATGGAATGCGAACGGAATCTGGTCAAGGGCCTCGCAGGCCCTGCATATGCATTGATAGGGTATAAATGAAAAAATGCAAATTACTAAAAAGCGCTGACAGCTAATGGGTACAGAAAGACAATACACAATGTACATCCTCAATCCGAAGATTACGCAAAGCCACAGCCTTTTACAAAATAAAATATTTCAAAGGCTAAGGAAACAAAACTACATAGGGCCTCGGAGACCCTGCTTATGCATCCAAGGGTTAAAGTTAAAAGTTTTGTGATATCAAACTGAGAGAAGAATTGTTCCTAACTGTTTTTGTATATGTTCTTAACTGTCAGAACAGGAGAAAATTTCACGACTGTTTCTTTGAAGCAGTACCACGTTATTCTTTACAGTCGTAATTTACCTTACGAACCGCATTTGGTTGACACCTTTAATATATTTTGGTCATATTTTGATAGTTGAACGATACTAATATATACAGTGCACTAGATAATAAATATACTGAAGTTCACAGGTTTTCTTTATTTTTTCGATTATGCAGCTCGGAGTTATAAACATAAATATACGTAGCAACAAAGCGTCACATGTATGTTTTATAGCACTCCAATTTAAAACTATACAAATATGATATTTCTACGATACAAATTCACAACTATATAATTTTTTTACGATTGCAGAGAAGTATCTGGGATTGAAGAGGTTAACGTGAAAATATCGAAATACTGCTAAACATGAACATATTAAGGCAAAAAAATTATCGAAGAATCGTAATATTGTGATACTGGAAAGTACCGAAATATTGAAATAACGAAATAATTAATACATCGATTTTAAAAGTTTTCGATACTTTAAAATATTTATGAATCCACATATCGAAATACCGCACAGCTATAGGTGGGACCTGTCAACATGGATTTTCTTTAAACCACTTTTCAACTTCGAAGATGTGGTTTCCCCGTAAATTTTGTAGGATTTCTTCACTTTGAAAGTCACCTGAATGTTGTTACTCACGCAACACAATTTCCACTTTCACCGCGCTCACACCATAGAGCCGAGATTTAATAATATGTATTCTATCGAAATTAGACATAACATGTTTTGCTACTGAGACTCACAGAATACGTAATTAGCCCTATCATCTTCAGTAACAATCACCATCTGCATTCGCTGCCTGTAACTTCTCAACCCAGATATCTTAAGTCTTTCCAATTACTTATTTGAATTAAACAAATCCGTATAGGTCCAACTGATAAACTACGTCTGTGAGCTTTTAATTTGTTAAAGGTTAAAATAAATATTTAGAATATTATTATCTTTAAACTTATGAGTTGTTTGACAAAAGAAGGAAGTAAAATAGTTTGAATATTGGAACATCGTATGTAATTATGTATGAATCTGTGATTTGCAAATATACTTGTAAGGCTTCAAACTAAAACCATTATAGCATACCTCTAAGCATATATTTAGTTTTATTTCTTTTTCAAATGAATAAACTTTCCTTTCAGACACGGGTCGCAAACGTTTTTATCTGGTGCAACAGAAATTCAAACTACGTGCGCAGATAGAAAAAACAATTGTATCTTGATACGATCATGAGCTGTGTATATGTTTTTGGCTAGGTTCCGTTCCATGCATATATCACAAACATTGTTTGTGTTCCCATCGTTCCTTGAAGTATGAGTTTTGAACATATGCATACACGT
The DNA here is from genome assembly GCF_964235325.1 of Thermobia domestica. Classification (NCBI taxonomy): domain Eukaryota; kingdom Metazoa; phylum Arthropoda; class Insecta; order Zygentoma; family Lepismatidae; genus Thermobia; species Thermobia domestica. The sequence goes on along the minus strand of NC_137457.1, from coordinate 43,594,546 downwards.
TCCTCCAATTTCGACCAACACCTCCCTGATATCAACACACCTTCTCCTTTACTTTTGTCATGTGACAGGCACGCTACTGGGAGTCGACGCGACTGCACAAATGAACGTTTCAAGGCTGTATCTGTACCAGCAAGCACTGTGCCAATTTACTTGGGTGTTTATTCACCCGCACATCTCACCACCTCTTTCCCCTTACCTTAGTTTCTCCAACCCGTATGGAGGGCAGTACCAATAGATGCGGTATGCGCCATACGTTTTTAGTTAAAGTGTGAGACCATCAGGAGGCAGCTAATTCGGCAGAGCATACACACGGTTTACACACATTCTCCAATTTTTCTATAATTGGGATCTTCCCAAAATTCGGCCAGAAGGCCCAGGTGGTTTTTAACGGAGAAAGGTCCGAACTGGTAAGGTGATAAACCATATTCAGGTACCAACAAGGATAGGAATGCGGGAACATACACAAACTGGGTTTACGGAACACTTGGTGGCGCATGCGCAAATTGTTTCAGGTTCAGGCTCCAGCTCCGAGTCAAGTTCCAGTACCAGAACCGGTACCCCAGACCAGACTAGGAAAAGAGTGGGATGTTACGATCATTGTTTTCGAACCATTATAAAATACAATAGCCTATTTTTCGTTCACACACATATACACTTGATTACGCATGAGCAGTTCCATTTTAGTAGAAATTGCAGTTCCAACTCCCACTCCCGGTTCGGATTGAAGACAGGACCAGCTGCAGCAGACCATATACTACAAAAGGCTAACACATACGTAGAAATATGAACACATATTTAAACTACTATTGAAATATTATAGATCAGTGGTCCGCTCACCGCTAGCGTCAAGTTTCCTTCCCAGCTCTCTCTCTCCCTCACGTACACACACTGGTTTACGGAACACTTGGTGGCGCATGCGCAAACTGTTCCGACTCAAGCTGGAGTACAAGTTCCGGTTCCGAACACACAACTCAGAAGCTGTATCCGACTACGAGCATGGCAGATATTTCAAGATTACGCAAGACAGGCTGTGTCACCGCAGCAAAAAACTACGAAACAAATATTCGAAATTCCAAGTGGAAATGTTATGACCACATGCAAAAATGAGAAGCAGCGAATAGACAACATACAAACTCCATCTGTTCACCTGTTCCCTCTTCTACGAAAAAAAAAACAGTGAGACAGATATTAATGCACACACACACACACACAGACACACACATTTACCTATACGCGTATTTGCGTACTTTAGTAGAAGAAACAAACGAGAAAAAATGGCCTAACCCGGAAATAATTGCAACACAAATGTTTTTTTCGTCTATCACTTCCAAATAGCGTTGCTAATAATATATTCAAAATCCTCTTTCGTAATGCTTGGGGAAAGTCCATCATCTTGGATTCAATATGGCGGCCACACCGAGACATCGACTCACACTTAAATGACAATATCTACTCATAGATTTAAGCTGAAAACTTCGTTCCTGCGCCATTTTCAACATAATAGCATATCTTAAGGGATGCAAGTTTGCATACCTCTATGTACCACCGCCATATTGAAAAATGGCGGCGATTATTAAAAATATAGTTTCTTTTTAAATTGGCAATAATGTTCTATTGGCAGTTAACTCAGAAACTAACAGAGATATGCAGAAATTTCTTGAAATAAACGTAAAAGCTCATGATCTTATCTTTCCAACGAGGGTACTTTTGTTCGTTTATCTTACAAAGTAACGGAGCTAGTCGAATTTATGTGGCACTGGGTGTGCAATTTTCGATAATATGACTTTTTTCTCAGGTTCCTGCTAGAAGCTAAGTAGACGCAGTATACGGATTGACCAGTAAATAATTGCAACACAAATAATTTTTGAACCAGGATGTGTAACAAGATGTATTTAGCTACATACTAAAAATCTTCTACTCACCTCCTTGGAGAAAGTCCTCCAAATTTCGTTGAAATATGACTTCTGAGATTTCGTTCAGATGTCGCTACAGATCGCGATAATCCATCATTGAAATGAAAGAAGATGTGAAAAATTGCTCAAAATTACGAGATTTCTTCAGTCCTTGTTATGGTTAACGCTACATGTCTATTTGAAAGGCAAGAATTAAAACAGTGTAACAACCTCTTCACTGAAAAAAATGTCCTCGTCTTTACAAAGTTTACAGCGTTTTCCTCATTATCACAAATTTCTTCCAGGTAATTGTCCCTAATTTATATTAGTAATAGATCACGTTTCATGTCTCTTCATGTCTCTATTGTTTTCATGTATGTGTATATATAATGGATAAAAATTAACACTAGGAGCATCATAATCTTGCTTATACTAGAAGCATCAAAGGGGTCATTTTGACCCCTACTTAAAAATACACACATTAAACAGTACTATTCTTTATTTTTTGTATACTTTTGGTGTTATTGTGCGTTTTTATTATTTATAAATTCAAATGTCATTATTTTCTTTCTTTATTTTACATTTGGTATTGTTCTTAGTGAATAATTTTAATAAGTTTCGTAATCTATAAAGTAACTTCAAATGAAGTTACATAATATAGCAAATATAATTAGCACTACTTATTGTTACTGTAAAATTTCTTAGTTTCCCTTGAAACATCATAAACAATAGGAATTAAAATAAAATATAATAAAAAAATGAATTAGAACATGAACTTCTATACAAGTAGGCATGTTTTATAACGTTCACATCTACATGCCTACTCATCACATTTTGAACAAACGTCCTTTTTGGCGATCTTTGTCCAGGATCCACAGACGTGTGCCTCTTACAGTGGAAACATTGATCTTGTGTTTTGTTTCCATTGCACTCAGATACTTGACATCTCTTCCGCTTGGTTGTTTGAAGCAATCCAGGTACACACTGTTTGGTACGATTACCGTCCTCCTTTAGTGTCTTCACTTCCGAACACAGTTCCTCTCCTAGTGCCAAAAGAACTTGATGGCGATTGATCTTTCTACTCGTTACCAGCTTGTAGAGGACGAAAGCATATGTAGCTGCCAAATCAAGGATCTTATAGAAAATCTATACTGGCCATCTTCTACTCACAGCGTTCACGGAGTACTTTCGTGCCATCTGTTCGATTACATCAACTTTAAACTTTTGCTTATTGTACAATAAAATTGTTTCAGGGTTTTTCTTCTTATGGCTGATATCGATGCCAACATAAGAGTGGCTACTCAAAAGAAGAACATTTTGTTCTTCTTACAGTGATATGCCGTGAGCGTGATGTCATCTTCAGTCTTCAGTACAGTTGTACTGTATAGGTCCTTTCCCTCGACTTTTTTTTACTGAATCTGGAACTTCTCTCCTGTGGTTACGGATAGTTCCTACGAAGCTGATGTTTTTCTTGAGATCACGAGCGAGGTGTAGGGATGTGAAAAGGTTGTCACATGTGACATTCAATCCGGACTCTGCGAAAGGTCACACAAGCTTCTGTACAACAAATTCACCAAGCTGTGTGTTTGCTGGTCGTTCATAATCCTTTCCTAAATATGGGAAGCCATTTATTATGTATTTGTGTCCCACTTCCACTAGCATACAGAATTTTACGCCATATTTGTCTGGTTTGTTGCCCATGAACTGTATAAATTTGCACCGCGTCTTCATCGGAAACAGTTCTTCATCAACCTTACAATTTAGCACTTTTGAGAGTGTTCAAGAAAAGCTTTCCAAACCTTGGAAATCATACAAAACTTGTCAGAATGATAATTTTCCATCCTAGTACTTTTTATATCGAATCTCAGAAATCGCATGATTTCTCTAAATCTTGTTATTGACATTGCATTACTGAAAACTCACGGTCCCCATTTCTTAGACCAAAGGCTCTTTATCCAAATCTCCTTCATTCCTAAAGCACCGCGAAGACATAACAACCCTATGAAGGGTCTAATTCTTGAAGTGAAACTGACTAAGTTGGGTCATTCAAAACTCTTGAGCTCCGACTTCCGTACACTTCTTTATGTCGCATAACAGACTCATCTATTGTAAGTCTGAAAGAACTAGAAAATGTGTCGTCCATATTCCGAAAAGTATATGGGTTTGGACCTGGAGTTTTACGTAACACGTTATGATGTTTAGCCCTTCCGCGAACACTTGTACAGGTTTGTTCGACCCAAACTGTCTAATCTCTGGATAATTCAAAATTTTCAGCATCCGTCTCATCTGCCATCCTTCCACTGTCACTAAATTCTTCATAACTCGCAGATACACTTTCACCATGTGCCAATTTATCAATGCTGATATCACCAACGCATTCATCGTCACTTCTATCACTATAGTCACCAGCAGAGTCGATTACATCAATAGCCTGTAGTTCTTGTAGAATTTTTTCCAACGAAAGTTTTTCTCAGCACTCATTATGCACCAAACTAACAGTAGCCACTTACAACACATATATAATGAATTATATCAGTCACAAAAGTAATACTAATTAGTATGTTAAAAATATGTGAGTATCAAAATGTTTGCAACTGTCAAAAATCCGCATTGTAGGCATGAGGGTCAAAATGACCCCTGTGAGGCTTCTAGGTAAAATGTAAGAAAAGTGGTATATATAAATATTTTTAAGTGTAAAAATGTGATTAAGCTAGAGTATTGGTAGAGTGATAAAAAGTCGGGACATTTGGTGGCCACATTTTCATAACTTTAGAAATTATAACAAAATAATCATCCAGATGGGTCAAAATGACCCCTCTGATGCTTCTAGTTTTAAAACAGTGTAGCTATCTAATCATTAAAATGAATGATCATCTTCATAAAATTCTAGAATTTCTTTACACATTGCACAAGTTTCTTTCACATAATGCCCATATTCAATGTACAAAGTATATCTACTTTGCACCGCATACGTGTATGTTCATACCTTATATGCATATTGAATACACAAAAACTACATTAATAACTGAAACTAATAATTTTCATTTTCAAAAACTTCAGTTTTGTCTCACATTATCAAAATATTTGACCAGAAACTGGTCACAAATTGATGCACAAAACTGTTCATACTCCTTGCATCAACACACTATACTGACATAGTTTTCTGCGGATATGTATAATTAGTAAATGGCAAATAAGCAGCACACCAACCTAATTACTAAAACAAGTCGTCTTCATTGTCAGAATGTTCTGATTCCCTTTCTACATTATCACAAGTTTATCCCAGAGACTGTCCACAAAATGATGTACAAAACAGACCATACTTCTTGCAAGAACACTTCATGCTTATACATTTTCCATGACAATACAATGAATGATTTCCAGTATATTATCAGGAGCAGGTTTCCTGTCCATCATCACTGGAAAATACATTCCCTTATGTAGTCGCCATCCACAATCTTCTGGTCGCATTTGAGAGGATAGACTCTTCCATTCCATGATTTGGTAGTAAACACGCAGAGAATGATATTTAAGTGCATCAGGAGTAGGGGGGAGGTTTTCTGGTCGTACAAAATCTGTTGCTGTACTGATTTTGCTAGAAAACATTCTTATTCTTAAAGCAACAAGAGATTCATCTCCCTTGCATTTGTACAGCCTTGCTGTTGCCTGTTCTCCAGCACGAATAATTTCTTCTTTAAAGGCATTTTTAGAATTAAAAATAGAGATGGATTTCTGAAAGGCCTCATTGGAATTAACTAGTTATAATGCCACTTGTTTTTCTTTTCCAAAAAATCGTGATGTATCACAACCAAGAAATACATGGATACATAGAAGATTGTTACAGAAATCGCCAAGGTCTGTTTTCGTAGATTTAATGTCCCAAAGCCTAATTTCTGTTTTATAAAACAAAGCATTCGTGTTTGACGGTGATAGACTTAGGAGAAGAATGAGCAGATCAGTATCATTTCCAACAACTCAAGTATCTTGGTTTCGTGATTCTTGAATAGCTGTGTTGACTATCAGTGTGTCAGAATCCCTGTCTGAATACAAAACTTGAAATCCAACAGCAGAAAGCTCCAAACCCAATTTTCGAATTAGTCTCTCCCTTTCCATAGAAAGTTTCATTTCTGGAGAAAGGAGCACTTCAGGAGAGCTCAAACCTCTAGTTCTCCTTAGGTGTGTGCAATCCTTTATCGATGGACCGCTAATGTAACCATCGAAAATAACTGAAGCGTCACTGAAGTGTGTCTTCATGTAAGAAACGTAGGACTCAAATACTGTTTTGAATATATGATTCACTGGCCAATTGATCTGGTGAAGCAACCACACACCGTCAATCACATATTTACAAGACATTGGTGTATTTGAAGGTTAACTTGTCATTTTCCATAAAGAATTAACCAGTGCTGATTTATTTGCTGGTCGTAGATTCTCATAATCTTCAAATAATGTTCTTGGAACAGAACAAAGCTCGTAGGAGAAAACGTCTTCTAGATTCATGTTTCCTCTCATAGCAACAATTGCTAATCTTTGGAAAAGCTTGTTGTGTTCCATATTGATTGATCCGGTAATCGTATGTATGGATTTCTTGTCTGCCATTGTAATGGCTTTATCCTTCTTCGAAAATATGAATGAGTCTGACGAATTTTCCTTCATTTTCAGTAAAATATTTTGTCCAACATATTTTGCTTTATCAACATTGACACGATCTTGAGCAGTTAAACCGTTTGTAATATTAATAAGTTCCTCTTCAGTTCGGAACGGCTGACATAATGTTAAGAAATCAAGTATTTTTTTTAAAGTATCAGCTGCATCCCTACTCATCCTCTTCAATGAAATATCTCTATGCTGGTTGGTGTGCTGCTTATTTGCCATTTACTAAATATGCATATCCGCAGAAAACTATGTCAGTATAGTGTGTTGATGCAAGGAGTATGAACTGTTTTGTGCATCAATTTGTGACCAGTTTCTGGTTAAATATTTTGATAATGTGAGACAAAACTGAAGTTTTTGAAAATGAAAATTATTAGTTTTAGTTATTAATGTAGTTTTTATGTATTGAATATACATATAAGGTATGAACATACACGTATGCGGTGCAAAGTAGATAGAGTTTGTACATTGAATGTGGGCACATGTGAGAGAAACTTGTGCAATGTGTAAAGAAATTCTAGAATTTTATGAAGATGATCATTCATTTTAATGATTAGATAGCTACACTGTTTTAATTTTTATCCATTATATATACACATACTGAAAACAATAGAGACATGAAGAGACATGAAACGTGATCTATTACTAATATAAATTAGGGACAATTGCCTGGAAGAAACTTGTGATAATGAGGAAAACGCTGTAAACTTTGTAAAGACGAGGACATTTTTTTCAGTGAAGAGGTTGTTACACTGTTTTAATTCTTGCCTTTCAAATAGACATGTAGCGTTAACCATAACAAGGACTGAAGAAATCTCGTAATTTTGAGCAATTTTTCACATCTTCTTTCATTTCAATGATGGATTATCGCGTCTGTAGCGACATCTGAACGAAATCTCAGAAGTCATATTTCAACGAAATTTTGGAGGACTTTCCCCAAGGAGGTGGGTAGAAGATTTTTAATATGTAGCTAAATACACCTTGTTACACATCCTGGTTCAAAAATTATTTGTGTTGCAATTATTTACTGGTCAATCCGTATACTGCGTCTACTTAGCTTCTAGCAGGAACCTGAGAAAAAAGTCATATTATCGAAAATTGCACACCCAGTGCCACATAAATTCGATTAGCTCCGTTACTTTGTAAGATAAACGAACATAAGTACCCTCGTTGGAAGGCTAAGATCATGAGCTTTTATGTTTATTTCAAGAAATTTCTGCATATCTCTGTTAGTTTCTGAGTTAACTGCCAATAAAACATTATTGCCAATTTAAAAAGAAACTATATTTTTAATAATCGCCGCCAGTTTTCAATATGGCGGTGGTACATAGAGGTATGCAAACCTGCATCCCTTAAGGTTGCTATTATGTTGAAAATGGCGCAGGAACGAAGTTTTCAGCTTAAATCTATGAGTACATATTGTCATTTAAGTGTGAGTCGATGTCTCGGTGTGGCCGCCATATTGAATCAGATGATGGACTTTCCCCAAGCATTACGAAATCGGATTTTGAATATATTATTAGCAACGCTATTCGGAAGTGTTAAGCGAAAAAACCATTTGTGTTGCAATTATTTCCGGGTGAAACCGTATATTGCCTCTACTACTTGTTGGCTCCGAGTTGGGACACTGACTTGTTTGAACGAAATGTGCATAAACAAAAACTAGAAGAGATACAAAAACGAGAGTGAGATCAAAATGCATTTATTCATACTTGCGGAGGGAAAATACATATGTCGGTATTTATGGCATTTTTTGGGAACACGTGTGGTACCGTACTATATGTAATGAATTCTGGAGCCAACATCACCTGCAAGATATAAATGATACTGGTACAAATAACATATCTGGATGATCTAATGCCAAACACACACACACACACACTATTAACATTATCTACAGCGTTACAATATTTCAGTTATCTACAGTGTAGAATAATAGCACAAAGTAGATAAGTACACGCAGTTTTGGAGAAATAATTCTACAAGAATTTAAAAGTATGTAAAAAGAAACTACAGAATTCTTTATATCTAAATTACCAGATTTCCATCAAGTTAACTTCTTACACTATTATTTAAATCTGGCAACCGCGTTAAACCAGGAGACTGGCAGTTTGGTCTCCACTTCGCTTTATCGGATTAGAAGTGGGTATTTAAAACACGTTTTACTGCGAAAGAAACAACTCGTTCCCAAACGGGCAAGAGGCAGTTTGAAATTTGCTATGGCCACAAGTGGTCGCTGCATTTGTTCATAAACGCTCAGAAGGATATAACCACCTTTTTGATTAACTCTCCCGCCATTCAAACAGTTCATTTACTTTGTGCGTGACGATGACGTAGAAACATTCTCACGACAGTGAGACTCTTTTAATATCAGATTCGTCTATAGAAAGGAAAAGCACAAGATCTGATTTGCTTCGAAAGAAAAATGTAAATATAGAAACATAAATAGGATATGCTGACAATTGTAACGCGTAGCTACTTTTTGCATTTTCTTGCTAAGTAACTTACTTAGACGTTCAATATGGGGCAATGGAATTGCTTTTCGGATATGCTTTTGATCGGGCTCTTCTACTGACCATATAAATTTAAATGTATTCCACATTTGTCACTTTAAGTGACAACTTATTTAAACTGAAACATGAACACTCGGTACAAAAATTGCACATTAGAAATGACTGTGACAACTTTGTTTTCACAGTTTGTATGTAAATTCTAGAATTAGAAGATATTCTTGTAATAATGCAGGTATAGCACTGTGTAAGACAATTCTTGTGGCCATCATTATTACACTACTGATTGAGTCTCTAATAAGGAAACTGTAACAAACCGATTTGAATGAAACTTTGCAGATTTGTACAACATGGAAAAAGAAAGGACACTTATTTTTATTAAATTTCGGCCATGGTACGGTTTTAAATTACCTCAGTAAACTTTTGAACGTTAGGGAAGAGTTTGAATCATAGACAGAAAACAATCATTTAATATAGAAGAAAACATACTCCGAAGGAGGCTTTAAAACAGCTGATTCAGAATTTGACGTCAAAATTTTAAATATCAAAATGGAGGGTCCAATATGGTGATTACAATTACAAACGCTTTCTGGTTTGAAATGGTCTGCAGTTAGCCAAGAACAATCATAGTTGGCATTCGTTATAGCGAAAAGGTTGCAAACCGATTTGAAACCTCTTTCCTTTCTTATTTTAGCGGCATGTTTGATTAAAGTAACTTTCTAACTCCCTCCCTATTCGGGGTGCTTATTTAAAGTGAGTCACCTCGCTTCTCACTACTAGATATGCTTCTTGAAAGTGAATCCCGCGGCTCCTAGTACTCGGAGTGCTTAGTGAAAGTGACTCATATCGCCTCTCACCAATCGGGTGCTTATTTATGTGATTTATATTATATTTGAACCCCGAGTTGAATGTCAAAAAAGTATCTCAAAAAAGATTCCTTTCCTGCAGGATCAATTGGATTTAGCATCTTGATGTATTTTCTAGACCCTGGAAAAATGTCTTGGGACATTTTTTTGACATTGTCCTTCTCTATAACATAAATTAACATCTCCGTAATGAAGATCCAATCTTTGATTCTTCAAAAGGTTTTCTTCTCCCACTTTTGCAAATATATAGGTATGTAGGATATGAAAGCGGTTATTTGTAATGAAAACCTCCTACGTTTGACCATTTTGTAACATTTTATTTCAAAAATTATGCATTTTATGAAACTAGGACATATTCACAAGCGAGAAGACTTACTATAAAGAAGCACCCCGAATAGTGAGAGGTATAAAGATATACTTTAATCAAGCACCTCGTTAAAACAAGTAGAGAAAGGTGTTTCAAATCGTTCTGTATCCTCCTCCCAGTAACCCCTACCAACTATAATTGTTCTATGCTAATTGCAGACAATTACAAACAAGAAAACCTTTTGTAATTTTAATCACCATATTGGATCCACCATTTTGCGTTTTCTAATTTTGACGTCAGATTATAAATCAGCTGTCTCGAAACTACCCACCTGGCAGTAGGTTTTTTTTCATTAAATAATTGTTTTCTGTCTACGCTTCAAGATCAAATCTAACGTTCAAAGTTTGGTTCTACTCTTAAACCTGAACCAATGCCGAAATATAAAAAATACGTGTCGATTATTTTTCGAATTTTTTTCGAAATTCTGTGAATGAAGTCTAGAAAGTTTCATTCATATCGATTTTAACATGCCGTAATTTTTAACTAACTTTAATATTTCAGAAAATAATCAATGAAAGACGAAACTATAAATGACGAAAGTTATGTAAGTAATTGTGTAAGCATAGGCGTATAGCATATAGCCTACTCCTAATAACCATTATGTATTCCTTATCTTATATGAGTACTTACTCTAGAATGAAAATTTAACTCTTGTTGAAGAGTAGTGATTGGCATTTTTCTGAAGTAAAATACCATTGAAATTTCCAGTGAACATTATCAACTTTATTTTCCGATTTTAGCAATACGGTAATTCAGTGAGTAAAGTATGTTTTCTCTAATCAATACTTAGTGTAAAAACGCTAATTAATACAGTCAGTTACGGGATCGGTCATTGTACTAAAATTTTCGTAGTTTTACACATGAATTATTAAGAATTTTACTAATATTTGTTGCAACAACATAATGCATTACTTCGGTCAAAAAATGCTGGCTGGGGCATCTACAAGAACCAATGCAGATTTAAAAACAAATGCAGATTCAGCATCATCTACAAAATTATAAGGTAAAATGTTTTCAAATTTACATGTAATATGTCCAGCTTTTTAACAAAAAGTCAGCTATTTTTTAAAAGAATGTCCATTGTTTAACAATTTCGTTGTAATAATCTTACAAAATCGTAGAAGAAAGAATGAAATGAGAACAAATATTGACCAGTTGGTACGTGTAATTATATCCTATAGTCAAATGCAGATTCCCACTACCGTATCAGCAAAAAAAAAAAGAAAAAGAAAAAGAAAAAAGAAAAAAAAGAAAAAGAAAGAAAAAGAAAGAAACTAAATAGACAATATGTTTCAGGGAATCGGATACGAACTTTTTCAACCTCTCTCTTATGTTAAATCAGATAACGTATCGGGATAGCAGCTTAAGGAATGCACACGAAACACTTACACTAACACGAGGACCGGATTAAGGGAGAGAGTTAGGGAGGCTATAGCCTCGGGCCTACAGGTGAATAGGGTCCTCCAATTTGATCAAAATCTCAACTGGGTTTCTGAAAAGAACATGAACGTATAATCGTCATCGTAAAATAAAATATAACCAAAAATATTAAACATATTCCATTAATTTTCACACTGTAATTTGAGAGAAATTTATTTAGTGAAGTCAGCAAAGGCCACATATTTTTTTTTCTAGCCCCGGTCCTCCACATATGTTAATACCGCCGTGACCAACATCTTACGTACTACGGAAAAGCATTAGAAAAATGAAAATATTTCTATTCTTTTTACAGTTAATCTATCTTAAACCAGACACTTAATGAGTTATCTTGAAATACGAAACTGAAGTAACATCATATTAAAAAAAGATTAATTTTCTCTTGTAAATTTTAAAATGCCTTGCACATAGCCCGAGTGTGTGACAATCCAAACAGTACAGACATTTAAATAGATTTTACTACGAATTCTTAAGGCTGTGTGGAACCTGGGTACTCATTGCAGTCCAGAGTCCATCAACATACCATGCAGTGGCGCCAACATGATGTCCAACCCTCAAGAAATATAAGAAAATGCTATCAGCTAGCAAGATTATGGAAAAAATTCTGAGAGGAGGTATAGAAAGGGCATACTGTTCATTGATTATCTGCAGGGTCCAGAGACAATTACATGTGACTATTATTCATAACAGGTTCCAAAAGTAAGGCAGGCAATCAAGGGGAAACTCAGTGCCATGCTACACATGAAAGTGCTGCTCTTGCATTATAATGCTTCTACTCACAAAAGCCACCTTACCTTCAGCGCTATTGCCAATGTAAGGTATGAAATACTTGAGCATTCTACCCAATCTAAAGATCGTGCTCCAGGTGACTTTCACCTTTTTCGGAAGATTAAGTAGCACCTGCGAGGAAGAAAGTTTGCCAACGATGAACATGTTATGCAGGTTGTCGAAGAATGGCTACGAGCTTAGCCTCTAAGGATTTTTCTGGTTCTCAAACGTTCCGAAAACGCCTACTTCCTGTTCATTCGGAAAGTGGGTGTGCGGACCCACTTGCAATGCTATCTGAAATCACATGAAATTAAAAAATATATTGATTAAAATTATCACTGACAAGAAAACGATCAACAAAAACAATGTAATAAGTAATTTATTCTAAGATAAATTATTGCTTCTAATGAACGAAATTTCAATTGAAAATACAGTAGAATTGCTTTTTAAAAAAGAAAATCCACTTGATAAACAATGTTCTCAAATGTGGGGTCACTAATGTGAGTAATGAAATTCTTTGTATTTTTCCATAACTGCATTTAAATCTTTGGAATCAGTTCTATCACTATCAATATTAAGTCCGACTCGACCTTAAGGCGACTTCGCCTTTAGGTTTTAATACTGCAAAGGGCAGAGAAGGTTTGCTCGCATAAGTAAGTTGTAGGGAAAGTCATCAAATGTAGCAATGGTTTTTTAGACAACTCTTCATTCTCACAACGCACACGCAATCAAAAGCTACAAAGCTCATTTTCTTTGAATACGCTTTTTCATGATGTATCGCAAGTTAGCTCCAATAGCGGTTCTCGTTCGGTGTTAGAGATCTTGTAGAAGCTATGTCTTGGATTTCTACATTAGTGGAAGGATTTTCAATCCAACTATTACCAGGGCAGGGACGTTTTCTCGAAAGCTTGCAGCTAATAGTCTCAAGTATTCTACAAGTGTTTTATGGACTTCGGAGAAAAAATTTCAACTGAAAAATCAATAAAATCCTTGAGCATTAGAAATGATTAATAGCTACTGTTTTGTACTCGTACCGCCCACAGCTACAATTTTTAATCTTAAAAATACTCTTGCATAACTGATGTGAGTTCCGTTTTATTACATCTCAATTTTTAGGTTTCGTGGACACCCAGGGGTCCGTGGACCCGACATTGAGAACAACTGATCTAGAACATTGTTGAAGGAAGTGCACTATAGTGAAAAGGGGCCAAGTTGGAAAAATGGAAGTTCTTTTACGTCAGTAATTATCGAACACTCCTCGTAATATCATTCAACACTGCCTACATTGCCTAGTTTACCTAAATATACCGATTTTTCACCCCATAGAACGTGAGGGGGTCGGTTGACAACTCCTATGAATGAAATTTTGCCTCTATCATCTACAGCGCTCTTTGGAAAATATCTCACGAGGATACAGTATCTTTAGATTTATTTAGTAGGTGTTTTTACAATCCTAAATCGTTCAGCACGTCTCCAAAGTTTGGCAATATTATTGGTAAACCTTTCGTGTTTTACGATTTCCCAAGCGTGCGTTCGAAACAAGGCTCCACGAGTACTATACCGAAATTTTTCGATGTATCAGTGGTAAAGCACTGATCAGTCACTGGCACATGCAAGGAGCAATGGAATATTAATTCTGTGACATTTGTGAATAATGTGACAATTATTCGATTTTTCAAAATAAAGTTTGAAATTTTTATAAAGATCCAATAACTTATGCTTCACCCCCTGTGCCCCCTAAGAAAGTACATTAACAAAATAGTATTACAGATATGAAAAACACATACACTTTTGCTTCATCCACGCCAAATTTCACATTAATTGACAAAAAATACCTTCTTCTCGTGTGTCCCTACTAAGGATACTTATCGTCCTTTTTTATTTTTCAAAGGGAACTATAACCCTACATAAGACACTGATCATGCAAGGAGCATTAGAATATTAATTCTGTGACATTTGTGAAAACTCTGATGCTCACTGGCATTTCGGGAACAAAATTTTGAACTTTTATAAAGATCCATCACTAATGCTCCGCCCCCTGTAGGCGGCTGAAAATACGGTTTAACCCTCAAAAAATTCCTACAAAAAGTTTCTCAACGATTTTCTGTAGTATCGAATGTGCTGAACAACATATTAAAAGTTTACCAAAATTTGACCACCGGAAAGACCCAATTTTGAAGATGGCGTCCAAAATGGTTGTTATTTTTTTTAAACTTTTAGGCTTTCATTCAAGTAGCTAGTGGGTCATCACTATTTATCCTAGCATTATGGTTCGTTCATCATTCTCTTCGGAATGAAACAAGCTTTTGTGTGGTCCCATTCAAATGTGTGCATGACCTACGTGGAAAGGGAAATTGAGAATAATTTGAAAAATTTTCCTCTTAAAAATCCCTTTTCTAAAGTTTTGCGCCCTCTGAAGCGGCCCCGGGTAAGAATACACGACCCAAACCTTCCTAGAGAAATACTATGAGATATAGGCTATGTCCATATAAATCGATCGACAGAAATGAATGTGGTCTCTCAGGCGTTATTGAGAGCATTGGTTTTTGTATAGCCTGGTAATTATGCTTGATTCGCATGCACTCAATGCAGTCATTGATATAATTTTTGACTTGAGCTCTCATTCCCTTCTAGTAAAAAGATTTATTAACCAAGGCACATACCTTTACATACCCAAAGTGTCCGAAATCGTCATGGTAGGCCTTTAATATGCGTGCTGTTAACGTAGGTGGAATGCAAATTTTGTTCCTAGATTTGAATTTAAAATCTTTAATAAGTAGAATTCCGTTGTTTAATTTAAATTTGGAATTCCAATGCTTGGGACAATTACATCCCTCACCGCATGAAGATAAATGTTCCATGATTTGTTTATATTCATGATACTTCATTTGATGTTCTCGTAAATCTTCTACTGAAATGGTAGCTATTTCATCCTGTAAGATCTTAAATTCGTTAATGGACAAAATATGTTGCTCTTCTCCAGGAAACAGACGTGATAAGGTATCTACGGGTCCATTATCTACACCTTTAATGTGTTGTACTTCGAAATCATAAGCTTGAAGATCTAACGACCAGCGAAGTAATCTGTTATTATATCCCTGTACGCTGTTAAGGTATCGCAATGAATTATGGTCGGTAAGTACTATGAAATGACATCCGCTAAGATATGGAGCGAATTTTTGTATTGCAAAACGTACAGCCAAAAGTTCAATTTCTGTCGTGGTGTATCCCTTTTCAGCTTTCTTTAAAGTACGACTAGCGCAATGTATAACAGCTAGTTCCTGAATAGTTGGGTTAGGTTGCCAGAGTACTGCAGAGATTCCAAGTTGAGAACCGTCACACTGTACATAGAAAGGAACGTCGTATCTGGGGTGGTTCAAATGGATGTTTCGTTTTACGCACTCCTTCAACTTATTAAAACTGTGTTCTTGAATCGGACCCCATTGCCATGGTACTCCTTTCTTTATGATCATAAATAAAGGCTGGGCTATCTCAGCGAATCGCGGGATGGCTTTGCGAAACCAATTGAAGAGTCCTAATATTTGTCGTGTCTGTTTCACATTTACTGGAGCAGGCAGATCTTCTATGGCTTGAACTTTAGATTGACTGAATTGTAAACCAGAGGCATCAATTTGGTACCCAAGAAATTCTATAGAATTCTGCAGAAATTTGGATTTCTGTAGATTGATAGTAAGGCCTGAACTTTCCAATCTGTCTAAAACTATATCTAAATACTTCAAGTATTCATGTGGATTTTCCCCATGATTAAGATGTCATCAGCATAAGTTATCACGTTGCTACGTAAGTCTTGACCTAGAACTTTGTTCAAGCAGGATGCTAATGCCGCACTACCATTGATAAGCCCAAAGACTACACGATTGTATTCGTATAAGTGACCTTCAAAACTAAATGCTGTGTACGGTTTCGAATCTTCATGTAATTCGACCTGATTATACGCCATCACTAGATCTAAATTTCCGAATACAGTGTTCCCTTGTAAAGAAGCTAGTATTTCTTCCACTGGAGGATACCTCACTTGTTCCAGATCAATGTGACTATTCGTGCGTCTCAAATCTAATACCACACGTAGAGAACCATTTTTCTTTGGAACAACATGTAATGGATTAAGGTGGATGCTTCGTGAAGGCCTAATGATCCCATCTCTTAACATATCTGTAATTTTCTGACGTACATTCTCCCTGTATCTATATGGAATTATATAGGGCTTGGTTACTATGGGTTTGTATGTTTTAACTTTAAAAGAATAAACAAAATCCTTGCAACGCCCAGGACGTTCTGAAAAGACATTTCTATGTTTATATAAGATGTCCTTAAAGTCGGCTTTTACTGTATTATCAGCAAAATCAAGGCTGCTTTCGAGTGATTTAACACGCTCAGAAAATAATACATCGTCCTTTAAATCCACCAAATTTTGTGTGTCTTCCAATCGTTGATCATTTAATTTATCACTTTCTGCACTAACAGAAACATTATTCACTACAGGAGAAATATCATTATATTGACAAGCAAGATTATCTAATTTTGGAAGCAGTTTCTGAACAATTTCCTGAGGTATACCCGGTATAGTCAACGTTTGGTTTTTAAAATCAAGCATGACACGTAATTGAGATAATAAATCTAAACTCATAATTAATTTCTCGTTAAGTTCCTTTATTACTAGAATGGGAATTGATATTTCAAAATCTTCAATAGATATTGTCACACGAGTAATTCCAGCTACTCTCTTTTTATGTTTACCGGTAAAATCAACTATAATAAGGTTCTCAGCATTTTGTAGCTTAGGATTCGAATAATTACTGGTAATTGCTTTCCACAATGAATACGATAATAGAGAGGCATTTGCTCCTGTATCAAGTAAAGCTTCGGTACTTAACCCATTGACTTTAATAGGTATTTTAGCTGTACTATATGATTTTAAAAATACAAAATTTTCTTCAATATTAAAACCATCATTGACAGTATCATCTTCAAACCAACAACGATTTACAACAGGTATAAATTGGTACTGACATCTATTAATTGCTATTTCCGAATAATTATTTACAGAGACGTCATGTGAAAGATCATTTTCATAATTAACATGAACATGTAAATTGGAAGATAAATGTTCATAAGAATTATCGCTTAAATTTTTAGATAAATGTTCATGAGAATCTACAGCTGACATGGGTTTAACCCCTACCACATCAGCCGCAATTAGTTTAAATTCATACTCGTGTATGGTTCCAATAAAGTACACTGTACAGCACAATCATGATTATATCCCGTATTATTGTTCTGTACAGAAATTACTTCAATACCTGGATCTTGATGCGAAGCGCCATCTCTTGTCCTTCCATTACGTCTATCCACGTAGTTCGCTGTATTCCTGGAATTTCGCCATACATTACGTCTATTTTTAAACCTATTTTGATTATATTGTCTAACATATGGATTGCTACGATTAATTAGGTTAGGCGGATTCCCTACATAACCTTGCCTATTTTGCTCATTTTGATTGCTAGAATTTACTCGGCTTAGGTTATGCTCCGTATTATTCACACTTCGGATATTTAAATTCCGAACTGGCACAAAATGATCTGAATTATTCTTATTTTTACCCATTCCTGTTTGTTGGTTCATGGCATGGTATTGATTTTCATAGCATTGGACAAGCATTAATAAATGGTTGAAACTCATACACTGTGTGGAAAATAAGATCTGTTGTAACTTAAATGGAAGCAAATTTCGAATCGATGCTATTATTCTCGATTCCGATTGCAATGGATTAACGACCTTTAATTCGTTGTATGTATTTACAACAAACTCTACAACAGATTTATGCAATAGAGGATTGAAGTGTTGATTTCTAATGGTGGCATCTCTATTTGCCAGCAAAAAGTCATTTTCATAATTTGCGATTAGTGCCGCTTTGAATTCTTCATAAGTACTGATGTGATCACGTACTGCTTTAAACCATAATGAACAAGGTGGGAGTAATACATGAGGGATTAATTTCATATATTGTGATCTATCTATACACATAATATTGCACTCATCCTGGAATTTCTCTAAGAAAGAAGTAGCATTCTCGTTACACTTACCACTGAATTTACTCATAGCTCGTATTTCACTCATCATAACACTTAATTTTACCTTCCTTTTATCATTCCGTGTACTTGTTGAGTGATAGTTCCTATCCATTACGTGATGTGTTGTTACACCATCTATGTTTCGCCCATCTGTACTCTTCGGATGTATTTCGTCCAATATAATATCCTCATCAGACCCCGGCGAAGGTGAGTTCATCACTGGTGAGTGGGGAAACTCCAAGCGATCACTACCCAAGTTATTACGGTATGTGTTGTCCTTAACCTGTAGCGTTCTAATCTCTTCCTGTATAGTAGCTAACAATTGCGTATTTACACGTATGTTGTTAGAATTGTTGATGACCTTGATCTTTTGCTGTTGAACGGAAGATTCTATTACTTCTAAATCTTTTTTTACAGCACTGATTTCTTGGTTTTGGTGAGTGTGCTTCTCCTGACAATCATCGGATATTCTTTTTATCTTTTCCTCGAACTGTGAGGATATGTCATTCACCACCTGGACAATTGTCTGTTTCGTTTCATCTGACTTCTGTTCTATCCGTCTACTTAATTCTTCATATTGCCTGTTAGATTCGTCGAACTTCTGTTCCATTCGTCTACTTAATTCTTCATATTGCTTGTTAGATTCATCAGACTTCTGTTCTATTCGTCTACTTAATTCTTCAGAGTTATGTTCTATCGTCTGCTTTAATTCTTCGTATTGCTTATTGGATTTTTCTGAGTTCTGTTCTATGGTCTGCTTTATCTCGGTAGACATCTGAATCAATTGTCACTGTAAAGCTAACAAGATTCGGTCTTCCGATGTCAATCCTGGTGTTACACTAGTTTCACCGTTGTCACTATTATTTGATTCATGCTCCATTATTTCATTGTCCATTTTTCTTACAATTATTCTATCACTTCTCAATATGGTGAAATTCGTATTCATTAACTAAGAAAGTAAATTCACTCCTACTATGCTTCGGGATGAGAATTTACAGTATATCCCGGGCGGAAACACCAAAATTTTTACAACGACTTATCACTGGATAGTCGTTAACCTGGTTCGGCTAAGTAAGATATACAAATTTCGAGTGGTAGTATTTCTTTGCCTGTAAAAATTAGCTTCAATAATTATAATTATATATTATTATTCTCACCTTTACTATTAGAATCATAAAGTCGGTGAACGGTGTTAAAAATGGTTTATTAGTTGATATACTTTATAATACCTTTTCCTTAAAACTGTTAAGCACACAAACTTGCTGAGTAGGTATCCATAAACATGTACATAGCAACCACTATCCCATAATAATAATTTACATATCTTAAAAACATTCTTCTTTTGTTAATATGAAATTAACATTCTACTAAGTATAGTGCACATGTATGAGCACTTTCTGCCCAAGGTACAGGTAATTATTACTCAATCTAAAGTATTTTGTTATAAGTGGTGTGAATTCGTGACCGAAAAATATCGAAATCGACCAATGTAATATGGATTCATAAATTTCTATCATAGTTAAGGTAATTGTTATCAGTTGTGATGCCGTTTAAATACAAATTGAACTCCACTGGTAGCAGGAGCCTATTAGCCTACAGAAATGGAGAATACTCCAACACGACCAATTGTCACAACCGCGACACAAATGACTGAAAGTCCCACACAATCAGACAAATCTCCCACACTTTAAAATGATCCTGTTTGCAAGCTCAGTACGATGAAAATAATAAAAGCATGTCCCGACATCGCTTAAGATCTAAAATTCAATGGACTTGTCCACCTATCACCTTGTTCACTTTAGATCATAAGCATTCTTTCGATTTCCTTTTATTATTTTCAGCGTGTGAAGCATAAAAGAAGTGCTACTAGGATCATTTTAAAT
Source organism: Thermobia domestica (assembly GCF_964235325.1). Taxonomy (NCBI): domain Eukaryota; kingdom Metazoa; phylum Arthropoda; class Insecta; order Zygentoma; family Lepismatidae; genus Thermobia; species Thermobia domestica. The sequence goes on along the minus strand of NC_137457.1, from coordinate 43,574,078 downwards.
TCTTGGGGATTTTTCAGATTATGTGGTAGTTTTGCCCATTTTTGTAGGAGTTTTATCCATTTAGGTGGTGATTGTGACCGTTATTACGTGTGGGAGTTTTGTCCATTTGTGTGGAATTTATGACCGTTGAGAGTTATGAGATCTTACCTGTGTGGGAGTTTTGGCTGTGGAAATTATGATTGTCCATTTTTGTGCGGGTTACCCGGTTTGTATCTGCGTTTTGACATTTTCTGAGTGTGGGAGGTTTGGTTTTCGGAGACGTGTTTGCCCACAAGTGTCGACTAGGTATGCCTAGATATGGGCAGCGGGAATATTCTCGGGTGTTTCCCCTGGCATATAAATTCCCGGGAAGGAATTTATTTCGATTTTTTACATTATCTTCCAAATTATACGATCCATGTGTCTAATTGCTTCATTTTCATTCAGTATGATTTACTTGTAGGTTTTAAATAATTAATTTGGAGGTTAAAAAATAATTCGTTGCCTGTACTTTATATAACTAATAATATTATCTTCTAAGTTGTATTTCCATTTGTACTAAAAAGTATCAAAATACTACTTCCAATGTTGAAAAGGAACTACTTTTTAAAGTAATGTAGAAATTATGTAGAAATAGAGATGAAATAGATACTATTAGTACACCCGAAATAGGTACTATTAGTACTGTTTGAAATAGACGTTGGTGTGTCTCTTGTTGCTGACTCGAATATCTGAAAGAAACTCAGATTTCCCTTACATGTGAATTACACCATAAAAGTTTGAGAAATAGGTAGGAATAAATTTTGTGTGTGGCAGTGTGAGTGCAAAATTAAATAGAAATATCATCGTCTTTGAGATATTGTGAATATAAATATGTATTTGCAAATGTTGATTAATTGTGAGGCCTGTTTCTTCGGGCAGTTACCCAAACTAATTTGTTTATAACTTTTAGAAATTTAACATGTTTATATCAGTAGTAGGGTCAAGTTTAGAAAACCCACTTACATATAAATGTTTACTGTTTATTGGTTATGTATGTGTATTAAGTATACCATTTTTCACACATATTTACTTCAACCTAAATATATAATATATAAGTAAATAAGTAGATATTGTAAGTAAATATACATTTATGCGTAGTCTTTAAATATAATAAAGTATTATAAGATAACACAATACCGTTCAGAATATACATTTTGAAGACTCCTTTTGTGGCGACAGTAATACTGAGATATGAAAACGAATTTAACTTTGAAATCATAATATAGTAATATAATGCAATTTTCTTTGTGATTGTACACTCATGTCCAAAATGATTGGTGCATATCTATAACTGTTTTCTTGTAAGTATATAATTCTATAGTGATTTTGCAGGGTACTTTTAATACTGATAGTATGTGTTTAATCAGAAAATCTATATTTGTGGTAATTTTCATAGGAAAAGAAAGATAAGTACGAAAATTAGAATGAAAAAACAAAATGTTGCTAATGGACAAGAATGTTTTATTTTCATTTTAAATTTTCTTATTTGCTTATCTTTTTACATAAAATTTTCCACGGACATGTTTTCGCCGATTATACACATACTAACATTATAAGAAATACCGGGCGAATTCGTTATCAAACTATATTTCTCTAACAACATATTTATAGACATGCGAAAATAATCTTGGACGTGAGTGTACATAAACTCCCGGAAAATTCCCATTTTGGGGAATCATCCGGTGAATATACCCGAAAAATATCTTCCTGGGAATTTACAATTCATAACGAATGCGAAAGTGGGCCCTTTCTGATATGCTGGCAAAGGATTAAGGCCCGTATTTCATCCCCTAAGCACATTTTCAAACTCTTAGCACAGCACAAATGATAGTCAGAGAATATGAACACATATACCAACCTCTTATTTTAGAATAACAAAAATTATATAAGAATCTAATAATATATTATGATCACCTTTCAACCGTTTATAAGCAAAAATTGAGCATAAAAACAAAAAAGGAACTAAGCGCATTTTCCTGCACATATTATAAAATGGTACAAGAATATCTTCGCCAATGTTTCGCAAAGCACGAGCATAATTTCAACCCCATGTTACCAACATAATCTTAGGCAAGAGCACGAGCACGTTTTCAACCACCATTTAAAGGCAAGGAATTTGTAAAGGCTAAGAAAACTATCTTAAATAACTATTAATAATAATAGAAATTACTAAAACATTTCGTCAACCAATTTCTACCATAGCAGAGTTTACAATATAACTATAGATTTGTGGTTAAGTTTTTATGAAGGACTACAACACACTCTCAAATCCTAAATGACATAGCACAAATTATGTTAAATGCAGACTCTGTTACGAAAGGATAAACCACACTTTTTAACGGTTATTTAGCATAGCAGATGGCTTTATTTTATTGCATTTTTTTTCGAATCTCTATTCACCATGGCACAAATTACACAAAGTTACCGTAAGCCTTATACCGACCCTTATGTAACACAATTGCATGAACGGGGCATTAATTATTCACTGAAATTTATCATAGCAGAAATTATACATCCATTATAAAAGATAATAATCTGATTTTCAAACCTTACAAAATAGTTTTACTCTGTCTAAATTACATTCTATAGACAGCATTTTGAATACGCTTTATATATATTAAGTAATATGTGTAATTAGAAAATCATAGAACATAAATATTCAGTAAGAAGGTACTGAGTTAGTTATTTAGTTAGAATTTGAAAAGATCGCACTAAACTAAATGAAACTACAAAGGTTAATATTGCTCTCCTTCGCTTATTTAAATGGTTCATTTTCTTTTCATTACATGCATAAAAAGATATGGGACTGGTACACAATTTTTAGCTAGTTAAACGTTGATTTGAAAATTTGGAATACAAAATTGATCCGCAAATTTTTTAATGACTCTTTGCCGCTTATTGGAATAGTACATTTGGTATGGTTGCTAAAGACGTATCCGACAATTGTAGAGACTTCTGTGTTAGTTAAAATACAAAACTGAAGACATAACAGCGCAAGAAAATACTCAATACAAATTTTTGATGGTCATCCCTCGTTTCTTACATTGGTACAAATTGTCTTCGAAGTAGAAAAAAGTACAGAATTATGTGCTAATTAAATTTCAAATTTGAAACTGTCGCATTACAGGCCATCGAAGTGTTTAAAAAATTAAAAATGTTTAATATGAATTAAATTTTTTGTACAAATTGAAAATTTTTGAACATTTTGAAATGACCCCTCTTGGTTCATTTGAGTGATATATTATTTTGTCTGGTATGACAAAAATGTACGAACTATTACGAAGTTCCAAGATGCTGCACCGAAACTAAATGTGTCAATATCAAAGAAACTTGGAACTAGTAGATGTAGTGGTAATGTTATAGGTTGTAATTGTGTAAGGTACATAAATATTAAAAAAATCATGTTTGTAAGTAAAAGAAAGGAAATTAAGAAGGGAATAAAGGAAAGAAATTACTAAATTTAATGTTTGAACTACTTGCTTCTACATAGATCTACTTCACGAACTTGTTATAAAAAGTCTTGAAAGAGAATGAAAAAAGAGAAAAATACAGACTGACATAGAAACTTTTAAGAAGGTATTTCCTGGTATGTTAAATAGGGTTTGACAAATTTATCATGCCCATAACAATTGACTTGAGATCTCAGGTTTTTTTCATATCAAATCTTTGCGGTACTTACAATGAAACAGCAAACAAAATTTTAACATGTTGTAACAAGTAAATATTTAACCTTTAACCTCTAGGTTCACAAATTGTGAGTATATAGTAGTCAATGCAACACTGCTAAGTTAGAAAATATAATTTAATATATCGTAACAATTTCGAGTTATACAAGGTTAGATATTTGATCTTTCACAACTTTTGCCGTATATAATAGTCAATGGCAACTGCTTTGTTTGGATACAGAATTTTAATATGTTGTACTGTTTATGGGCTACACATAATCAAATACTTCACTTTAGACCTCTACACCAAATATATAAACTGAATTTTAATGTTTCGTCCTTCACATCTGGTTTAATATTTGATCTTTGAGGTCGACGTTAAGTTTAGTTTTGAATTTTAATCTATTGTACAAGTTATGCACGGTTAAATATTCGTCCTTTCACTTCCGACCTAGATAGTTCATGTCCAAAAGAGGCTCTTTAGAATGTAATATAGTCTAAGTTAATTAAATATATATTAACGGGTTTGAGAAAGGAGGCCATAGTCTTTAATAAAGGCTGTATGCTTTTTGTTATGTTAAGTAAAAATTGTAGTACATTATGATAATCTAAATGGACGATAACGATAATCTAATCTAGTAAATGGACGATAACTATTTTTGTGAATACTCTGTTTCTATATCAATTATTCGTAATGCAAAAGCTGCGAAACTGGTTCACTATTCCGGTATGATCCTCGGTTAACAATATAATCCTTTCTATTCGACCTTGTTTCAAGAGGGTCGTCTTCTCATTTTGATGTTAATACCTATATATTAATAGGCGTATGGTAGTGACTACGTCATACCCACAACGTATTGAAATTATTTGAAAGTGTTGAATGAGATATTTGAAAATGTTTACTCATTTTTGATAAAACAATAAGGAAGGTTATAACATTATCGTTATCAGTCTGATTCTAAACGGTACAAGAATGTGCGGAATTTTCATTATAGTTACGAATTTACAAGTATATACTGGAAGTTATTTTTAATGGAGAAGCTAAATGTTTCCAATTTGTACTCGAAACACAAACATTTAATAGAAAAGCTAATAAATCGTCGTTAGTTACACAGTTTGAATCTTATTTGGTATATTATTCTGGAGTTCAGCGTCCTTTATAGCCTGTAAGCTACATGAAACGAGTTGTATTGTCATTACAAGTTTTGCTTAATTAGTATTTAACATTCATGTATAATATACCGAAGGTCAGTCTAGACGCCCATTTAAAATGTTATTATTAAAACAAACTTATTTCTTGCAATGATTCGTTAAATATATACTCATATACAAGTGATTTCTTGAATTATAATTAACTAAAGGAAATATCTATGCACTAAGGATAATATCATTAAAAACTGAAAAGAATAAACGATGTAGTAATCGAACTAACCATATTACGATTAGAGAGTTAATGGTTAGCCTACAAGCTAATATGAGCAAACGTTGAGAGTTACGTCAGTTGAAATATAACTGACTTTAAAAGACAATGGCATTCAACTCTTTTTCTTCTTCTCTTTTCTCATTACAGCATGGATGGATCATTTTATTTGTTCGTTGTACCTGCTTCCATTGTTCTTTCAGCAACGAAGATAAAATCAACAAGAGAGCACATTCTTACCAGTATAGACACCTTAATTTCGAATTACTTTACGATACTGTATTTCACTAAGACTCATGACCTTTTTGTAATATGTGTTTATAGAACTACCCAGAGCGATCTGAATACTTTTATTGAAAACCTTGAATTAACTATGGACTTTTTTGCTCAGTCTAATAACCATCCTGTTATAGTAGGTGGTCTGAATGTAAATTTCCTTGTCACTGATATCGATGATCAACTCAACCTATTCTTAAATGCGTATAATTTAACACGAATGGTCAATGTACTAACAAGAATAACTTATCACAGTCGTAGCGTAATCGATCAATTACTTTATAACAAAAATATACATAAACAGCAAAGTTAGAGACATAAAGAGTGGTTTCTCGGATCATTAAACTCAATTATTTCATTTCAATATTTTCATTTTACAAAAAGGTAATCAAAACACACTCGAAAGGCAAATCCGCATACACAAGAATTTAATGAAACGAATATCTCCCATTTCAATTTTATACCTAGTCACGAAAGCTGGGAGGATATATACGCCAAAAAATCTTTAAAAGAAGCTTGTAACATTTTCCATGTCGCATAAACTCGTTATTTCAATGAGAGATTTCCTAGAGATTATCGCCCAATTCAAATAACAAATAACAAATCTTGGATAGCTACATCAATAAGAGTTTGTAGTAAGAACTTAAGAGCTTCAAATTTATCATATAAGAGAGTAGAGTGCCCAAGTAGCATGACAGGGTTCTATATAAGCTATATAAAAAACATAAAAATATCTTAAAATTGGATAAAGTATAATAAAATCTGAAAATAAGACAGCCAAATACGGAGGATATTTTAACATGAAACATACTAAAGAACGTGTAATTGAAGAAAACATTGAAATTGAATCAAGTGGCAATCTTATCAGTGATCCATTTGTTTTTGCCATTCTTTTGAACTATCACTTAATGAATATTCAGAAAAGTATAGGTCCAGAAAGTCAGCCTCCTTCAGAGCAATTATTGTTTAACAAAAAACTCAAAGCAATTCCTTCTAACAAGCAAAAAATCAAAACAATAAAACAATCAAGACTGTCTACATCTACGGAACATGAGTTTGAAAAAAAATATATCCTTCTTTGCTGAGGGATAAACGAGAACGCTTGGCAACCTTCCGCCGCTGGAGTGGAAGTTATATTTAACCTCAAGTTCTCGCACGAAACGGTGTTTCTTCACTTAGCCATAATGACACAATTATGTGAATTTATCAGGTTAGTAAATATCTTTCAATAGATCTTGGCACATATTTTACAGTATGACATACTTACATTTTAGGATTTCCAATCTTTGGTACTCTAAAGTATATTAGCGTTCCTTTACTAAATTTTGATGACTTCTGGAAAGGGTAAAGCGTAAAGAATGTATGGATAAAATCCTAAGAATAAAGTTAACCTTGGCAAAAATTAAAAGCCAAATAGCTAAATTCAGTAAAGCATGTTAATCAAATTTTCCTGATATGGAACAGTTTCAGAGGAGGATAATTACTATACATAATTTCAACCTAAACTAATCCTAGTGATGACGTAATGGAACTTATAATTATTTTTAATAATATTCAAGTTTTCTACTACAGGAAATATAAAAATTGCCAAAATTGCATTACCAAAATCACGAAACGCTGTCAATAAAATAACAAGTTTTTTTGTCTCTATGTGCCAACTAAGCAAGTGATGTGTTTCTGTAAGGCAATCAATGGTGTTACAAAAGAAAATTACAAACAAGCTCAGTTCACACAAAAATATTTTGAAAATTTGAAACAAAACAACCATTCAATTCTATTGTTACATTTTTTGTAATTTATATTTCTGCAATGTAAATTATATTTTGTGATTACTTTGCAAATCTTGTTTAATTAGAAAAAAATTGGTAACTCTTCTCTGTAAACTAGAAATCCATATAACAGAAAAGTGTTATATTGAGTATTAAAAAACTTATAATGCTGATCAAAGATTTAGAATACCAAAGTCATCCTAAGCATGTTTTTTTTTCTCCCACGAACAAGGATTTAAAACCAGTAGTCCAGTGAATAATTATGTTTTGGTTGGATTAAGTGAGGTAGTTTTACAAACTTGATAAACCTGTGTATTACGATCATCTAAATAGCATACTAAATTTGTATCCTATTCGGATTTGCGCTGGTGCAACAATCTTATTAAAATGGTGCCTAAACCACAATCCTCCTAAACTAGCATTATAAAATTAAAAAAAAAAACTTGGATCCCTTACATTCTAGCTCAAAATACATTATTATCCAAAAGAAAGAGCGTAAAATTGGCTGTAAATAATGTTGTTGCGGAATAAACACACATATAGAATTATAACCCAACGGAAATTCTCAGTACTGAATTATTTGGTATTAAAGAGATAAATCCAAAACTATCATACATACACAGAGACAAACAAAGAAGAAAATTAACGGAAACAGTGATCTTGTATGATTGTAAGCGGTATAGCAGGTTACCAGTTATAGTGGCAATTACGACAACCTATTTCCCAAGAGAGATAACAAACTTTACTATAATACGAAGAAATTCAATCACAAGAAATACATATGAAATTGATATAATATTCGACTTCACTTAAATCTGTTAAATACACCTCAACTGTCAGTAACAAGTTGTTTTCAGCTCTTTCTTCAAGGTTTTGTTTGACAAAGAACGAATGGAGTATAAAATCCTCAGACCAAAGAACAATAAGGGTTGTTAAGCTCATAAAATACTATATTTAAAGCAATGAATTTCTTTATGTGATTTTGTGCATCTTTTAGTAGTTAGAATTAACTGGTTATGACAAATAGGTTAGCAAGCAGCAAACTCAGCTCTTAAATAGCGGCTAAGTCAAAAGATATGACCTAAGTATAATAGTATTCTAAAAAGACTTAAATCTACAATACGAACCAGCACAACCCACTCATTTATTTAGAAAGAACACTAATTTAGTGGTTAGATTTGGCCAGAATCTTCTTAACCCATACTATGGATAAATCTCAGTCCTTCTTTCCACTAAGTTAACACAATTTCAGTTCACTTACCCATATTATCAAGTCGCAGCCAATTTAGAATGAACTACACCCAATTCGTTTATTTGGAACAATACTTCGCTCGCTACCTGCATACTCCAGAGGAGCATACAGGCGCAACCAGCGCCATGCAACGGAAAGTATGAGACCTTCCAGGGATAGATAACTCCAAGACAACTGGCAAAACATTTAGAGCTATTTCTCTTATTGTCATTTAAAATGGAGATTTTATTAACAATATTTTGTAAGAAAAATGTTTATTATTCGACTAAACGCGACAAGGTCCTATACGTTTTTTGAAGAATCAATAGCTTAGATGAAACAGCCCTAGCAATCCGACATTTCTTGTTTCGTAAATACAATAAAGTAATTTTTAGAATGTCTCTCATACATTTTCTCTTCCCATATTTCTTAATATACTAGTCTATTTTACATTCCCTTATGAAAATCCTTTTCCCTCTATAATCCTTTTATTCATTCCCAATTTATCTCATGTCCCGCTTCTTTAGTATATTGCGTTCTTCAGTCTTTGAAGTCTTAGATCAGTGATAGAGCGTTCAGCTTTGGTGTTTGAGCTTGCGCGTAGTGAACTTTGTTGTGGAGAAGAGCCGTGTGAGTAGGTTTTCCCGGAGTTCTCCCGTTTCGTCCAATTATCCATTCCACAACTCGATTCATTTCTCATCACTACCATGTTCTTCAGCCTAGACTGCGGAACTCTGCGACGTAAAATTTTAAAAATTATTTACTTTTTTTTATTTTTAGTGTAGTATCATCTAGTCCTTTGTTATAACTTCTTTCCTCTCTCCCCTACTTTCTGCATCTAGCACTCGTTACAATTAACTTGTTTCATTATTCCTTTCTCTTTTGATCTTGTCTTTGATCTTTCCTTCTTTTCTATAAGTTGTGATCTTTTCCTTCTTCAACGTATTTTCAGTACCTCCGTTTTATCGCATAAACTTTCATTTCGAAACCATTCTGTCCTTCATTCTTCACATCTTCCTCTTTTCTATTTCTTAAAGCTTCTCTTCAGTATCTCTTTCTCTTTAGTAGCTTGCATTGTGTTTCTATGTCTGGTTACTTTGTTTCTTTCTTCGTGGCTATATATATTTTTATCCCTCTTTCTCATGTCCAGTATAAAATTCTTTTCGGTCCTTATGTCTACGTCACTCCTCTTATGAAGTATATCTCAGCATTGGGTTCTTTCCTGTACCTAGTTTTCTCGAATTTTCCTCCAATTTTCTCTAATATCATGTCCATGAAGTTGATTTTACTTTCTCCGTCCATTTACATTTCTAGCCTATTTTTTTCTGTCCTTAATTGTTTGAGCAAATTTCTCGAAATGACGCTTAGTCTATTTCCATATTTCAAGGCAATCATTTACATTTCTTCTAAATGTTATTAGATTTTCCTCCTCCTTATACTTACTCTTCCTAACTGTTCATTACAAGCTCTACTACAAGGCTCAGTTTCTAAGCTCAGTCTCACAAGTGTAGATAACTTGTCTTTAATTTCCCTCTTTTTCAGTCCTTTTCTTCCTGTCTTCCACTCCTTTAGTTCTCCTTATTATACTGTCCCAGGTTAGCTGCTTTTCTGCTTCCTTTATTAGCTTTTTATGTCTCACTGATTGATCCGAAGACATGTTGGCGTGGTGTTCTCCTCCACATACTTGCTTATAAACACTATATGCTATCTCTTGGATATCTATTTCTTCCATCTGATATTCCACTTATATATTCTCCTTCTCAGCATCAGAGGTACTTCAAATTCAGACTTGCATCCAAAATTATCTGTGGGAGGATTAAACAACCACTAATACAATTCTACCAACTCGGAATAGGCATTCAACATGGTGCTGAATCGTCAGCACATACAGCACGTATCTATTACTCATACCATCACCAAAAACCCAAAGCTTTCTTGAAAATATATTTTAGGAACGCATTCAATGAAATAGACAGGTACACAATGCTATCTATCGTCAAAGAAAGTTTTCCTTCGATATACCCGTATGTACACCAAATCTATGTTGAAGCCAGCAAGCTAGAATGTATATAATGACAAAGATATGATCTTATTAGAAGGAGGAATTCAACAAGGTGATCCTTTAGGTCCAGCTTTATTTGCCGTAATATTGCAGCCAATAGTCAATAATATCAAGACAGACTTAAATATCTGGTACCTCGATGATGGTGCAATAGCTGTTGATCCCGCTGTTGTATTAAATACATTTTAAATGATCAGAAAACAGGGAGCTACAATTGTTCTGCAACTAAAATTCAAGAAATGTGAAATCAGCTTTCTTGAAACTACAAATGAACAAAAGCGCACACTGTTTTCGTCAAACAACCAAGTAGCTCCAGGTATACAATTCATGTCGCCATGAAACTCTTTCCTCCTTGGAACTCCTCCCTCAGCTGAAACAATGAGAACTTTATTAACTGAGAAGCTTAACCTGTTACACATGTACTTCTCACATCTATCATAAATATCTGCTCATTCTGTCTTTTACTTACTAAGAACATCATTTTCCAACCCAAGATTATTATATTTCCTGCGATGTTCACCTTTATGGAAGGAAGAGGTTTTATTAGAAATATATGACAACAGTATAAAATCTGGTTTGGATAGCACACGGCTTCAGGGATTTCTCCCAGTTAATCTTGATGGATTATTTTTTCGAAGAAACTTAGATTTGGCTATTCCCGCCTTCTTGGCATCATTCTACTGCTCTCAATGTCTAATAAAATTACTTCTCAAACAGAACAACAATCTTCACTGGGATTCTGAAGTTCAAGATTGCTCGTCCACGTTTCAAGTGTGCTAAGTGAAGAATGTTTTTCTGTATTGAGAAAAATAGAAACCATCCTGATGATTTGCATACAAACTGAAACAGATACAAAATACAGGAGAAAGAAGACACATAACAAATATTACCATTTAGACAACGGGCCCGTCTCGGGAGGTAAGTCATATCCTTAAAGTTCAAAGTTTTATGATATCAAACTGAGAGAAAAATGTTACTAACTGTTTTTGTATATGTTCTCAACAGTCAGAAAAGGAGAAAATTTTACGACTGTTTCTTTGAAGCCATGCCACGTTATTCTTTACAGTCGTAATTTACCTTACGAACCTCATTTGTTTGACACCTTTAATATATTTTGGTCATATTTTGATAGTTGAACGATACTAATATATACAGTACACTAGATAATAAATATACTGAAATTCAAAGTTTTTTCTTTATTTTTTCGATTATGCAGCTTGGAGTTATAAACATAAATATACGTAGCAACAAAGCGTCATATGTATGTTTTATAGCACTCCAATTTAAAGATATACAAATATGATTTTTCTATGATACAAATCCACAACTATATAAATTTGTACGATTGCAGACAATTATCTGGGATTGAAGTGGTTAACGTGAAAGTATCGAAATGCTGCTTAACATGAACATATTAAGGCAATAAAATTATCGAAGGATCGTAATATTGTGATACTGAAAAGTACCGAAATTTTGAAATAACGAAATAATTAATACATCGATTTTAAAAGTTTTCGATACTTAAAAATATCTATGAATCCACATATTGAAATATTGCACAGCTGTAGGTGGGGCCTGTCAACATGGATTTTCTTTAAGCCATTTTTCGTCTTCGAGGATGGGGTTTCCCCGTAAATTTTGTAGGATTTCATCACTTTGAAAGTCACCTGAAAGTTGTTACTCACGACACGCAACACACTTATCACCTTCACCACACTCACAGCATAGAGCCGAGATTTAATAATAAATCCTCTTTCGAAATTAGACTTAACATATTTTAATTATAACCGTTTGCCCGATACAAGCACACTGCTATTCTACTCAGACTCACAGAATACGTAATTAGCCCTATCATCTTCAGCAACAATCACAATCTGCAGTCGCTGCGTGTCCCTTCCCATCCCAGATATCTTAGGTCTTTCAAATTACATATTTGAATTAATTGAACAAATCCGTATAGGGCCAATTGATAAACTATGTCTGTGAGCTTTTCATTTGTTAAAGGTTAAAATAGATATTTAGAATATTATTATATTTAAACTTATGAGTTCTTTGACAAAAGAAGGAAATAAAATAGTGTGAAAGTTGGCACATCGTATATAGTTATGTATGAATCTGTGATTTGCAAATACACTTGTAAAGCTTCAAACTAAAACCATTATAGCATATCTCTAAGCATATATTTAGTTTTAGGTCTTGTTGAAATGAATAAACTTTCCTTTCAGACACTGGTCGCAAACGTTTTCATCTGGTGCAACAGAAATTCGAACTACGTGTGCAGATATAGAAAATAATTGTATCCTGATACGATCATGTGCTTTGTATATGTTTTTGGCTAGCCTCAGTTCCATGCATATATCACAATCTTTGTTTGTGTTCCCATCGTTCCTTGAAGTATGAGTTTTGATCATATGCATACACATTCCTCCAATTGCGACCAAAACCTCCCTGATATCAACACACCTTCTCCTTTACTTATGTCATGTGACAGGCACGCTACTGAGAGTCGACGCGACTGCGCAAATGAAAGTTCCAAGGCTGTATCTCTAGCAACAAGCATTGTGCCCATTACTTGTGTGTTTATTCACCCGCACATCTCACCACCTCTTTCCACTTACTTTAGTTTCTCCATCACGTATGCAGGGCAGTACCAATAGATGCGTTATGCGCCATACGTTTTTATTTAAAGTCTGAGACCATCAGGAGGAAGCTAATTCGGCAGAGCATACACACGGTTTACACACATTCTCACATTTTTCTATAATTATTGGGAACTTCCCAAAATTTACCAGGAGGCCCAGGTGGTTTTTAACGGAGTTCCTGCACGCTTAAAAATTGATTTGTAGCGGAAAATGTCCCAACAATTTTTCCGGTCAGTACTGGTAAGGTGCTAAACCATATTCAGGTACCAACAAGGATATGAATGCGGGAACATAGTTTCAAGGAACACTTAGCGGCGCATGCGCAAATTGTTCCAGGTTCATGCTCCAGCTTCGAGTCAAGTTCCAGTATCAGAACCGGTACCCGAGAGCAGACTACGCAAAGAGTGGGACGTTACGATCACTATAAATTACAATAGCCTATTTTTCGTTCACACACATATACACTTGATTACGCATGGCAGTTCCATTTTAGTAGAAATTACAGTTCCAACTCCCACTCCCGGTTCGGATTTAAGACAGGACCAACAGCAGCAGACCATAGACTGCAAAATTCTACTACATACGTAGAAATATGAACACTTATTTCAACTACTATTGAAACATTGTAGAGCAGTGATCCGCTCACCACTAAAGTCTAGTTTTCTATCCAGCTCTCTCTTTTTCTCACGCACACACACTGGTTTATGGAACACTTGGTGGCACATGGCCAAACTGTTCCGACTCAAGTTGGAGTACAAGTTCCGGTTCCGAATACACAACACACGAGAAACTAGATCCGACTACGAGCATGGCAGACATTTCAAGATTACGCAAGATACGCTGTGTCACAGCAGCAAAAATCTACGAAACAAATATTCGAACTCCCAAGTGGAAATATTATGACCACATGGAGAAGCGGCGAATAGATAACATACAAAATCCATATGTTTTCCTCGTTCCCTCTTCTACGAAAAAAACAGTGAGACAGATATTAATGCACACACACACACAGAGACACACACCTTTACCTATAAGCGTATATGCGTACTTGTTGGCTCCGAGTTGGGACACTGACTTGTTTGAACTAAATGTGCATAAACAAAAACTAGAAGAGATACAAAAACGAGAGTGAGATCAAAATGCATTTATTCATACTTGCAGAGGGAAAATACATATGTCGCTATTCATGACATTTTTTGTGAACACGTGTGGTACCGTACTATATGTAATGAATTCTGGAGCCAACATCACCTGCAAGATATAAATGATACTGGTACAAATATCATATCTGGATGATCTAATGCCAAACACACACACACACACTATTAACATTATCTACAGCGTTACAATATTTCAGTTATCTACAGTGTAGAATAATAGCACAAAGTAGATAAGTACACGCAGTTTTGGAGAAATAAGTCTACAAGAATTTGAAAGTATGTAAAAAGAAACTACAGAATTGTTTATACTTAAAATACAAAATTTTCGTCAAGTTAACTTCTTACACTACTACTTAAATCTGGCAACCGCTTTAAACCAGGAGACTGGCAGTTTGGTCTCCACTTCGCTTTATCGGATTAGAAGTGGGTATTTAAGTCACGTTTTACTGCGAAAGAAACAACTCGTTCCCAAACGGGCAAGAGGCAGTTTGAAGTTTGCTATGGCCACAAGTGGTCGCTGCATTTGTTCATAAACGCCCAGAAGGATATATCCACCTTTTTGATTAAATCTCCCGCCATTGAAACAGTTCCTTTACTTTGTGCGTGACGATGACGTAGAAACATTCTCACGACAGTGAGACTCTTTTAATATCAGATTCGTCTATAGAAAGGAAAAGCACAAGATCTGATTTGTTTCGAAAGAAAAATGTAAATATAGAAACATAAATAGGATATGCTGAGAATTGTAACGCGTAGTTATTTCTTGCATCTTCTTGCTAAGTACTTAGACTTTCAATATGGGATACTGGAATTGCTTCTCGGATATGCTGTTGGTCAGGCTCTTGTACTGAGCATATGAATTTCAATGTATTCCACATTTGTCACTTTAAGTGACAACTTAATTACACTGAAACATGTACACTCGGTACAAAAATTGCACATTAGAAAATGACTGTGACAACTTTGATTTCACAGTTTTGTATGTAAATTCTAGAATTAGAAGATATTCTTGTAATAATGCACGCATAGCACTGTGTAAGACAATTCTTGTGGCCATCATTATTGCACTACTGAATGAGTCTCTAACAAGGAAACTTACGGAAGTGTAACTGACCGATTTGAAAGAAACTTTGCAGATTTGTACAACATGGTAAAAGAATGGACATTTAGTTTTCTTAAATTTCGGCCATGGTACGGTTTTAAAGTCCCTCGATAACCTTTGAACAGAGGGGAAGCTTTTGAAGCATAGACAGAAAACAATCATTTAATGTAGAAGAAGCCATACTCCAAGGGAGGCTTTAGGACAGCTGATTCAGAATTTGACGTCAAAATGTTAAATATCAAAATGGTGGATCCAATATGGTGAATACAATTACAAACGTTTTCCGGTTTAAAATTGTCTGCAATTAGCCCAGAACAATCATAGTTGGCGTTCGTTATTGCGAGAAGGTTGCAAACCGATTTTAAACCTCTTTCCTTACTTATTTTAGCGGCATGTTTGATTAAAGTGACTTTCTAACTCTCTCCCTATTCGGGGTGCTTACTTAAAGTGAGTCACCTCGCTTCTCACTACTAGGATGCTTCTTGAAAGTGAATCCCGCAACTCCTACTACTCGGAGTGCTTAGTGAAAGTGACTCATATCGCCTCTCACTAATCAGGTGCTTATTTAAGTGATCTATATCAAATTTGAACCCCGAGTTGAATCTCAAAAAAGTGTCTCAAAAAAGAATCCTTTCCTGCAGGATCAATTGGATTTAGCATCTTGATGTATTTTCTAGACCCTGGAAAAAAATCTTGGGACACTTTTTGACATTGTCCTTCTCTATAACATAAATTATCATCTCCGTAATGAAGATCCAATCATTGATTGTTAAAAAGTTTTTCTTCTCCCACATTTGCAAATATATAGGTATGTAGGATACGAAAGAGGTTATTTGTAACGAAAACGTTTGACAATTTCGTAACATTTAATTTCAAAAATTATGCATTATATGAAACTCGGACATATTCACATGCGAGAAGACTTACTATAAACAAGCACCCCGAATAGTAGAGGAATAAAGATTTACTTTAATCAAGCATCTCGTTAAAACAAGTAGAGAAAGGTGTTTCAAATCGTTCTGTGTCCTCCTCGCAGTAACCCCTACCAACTATAATTGTTCTTGGCTAACTGCAGACCATTTCAAACCAGAAATCGTTTGTAATTTTAATCACCATATTGGATCCACCATTTTGCGTTTTCTAATTTTGAAGTCAGATTCTAAATCAGCTGTCTTCAAACTACCCACCTGGCAGTAGTTTCTTTTTTTTTACATTTAAAAATTGCTTTCTTTCTACGCTTCAAGATCAACTCTAACGTTTAAAGTTTGGTTCTACTCTTAAACCTGCACCAATGCCGAAATATAAAAAATACGTGTCGATTATTTTTTTAAAATTTTTCGAAATTCTGTGAATGAAGTCTAGAAAGTTTCATTCTAATTGTTTAGTTTCACCTTGGTAAGTCTCCTTGTGAGATAAACATCTTATACATAAATGTTTAATCTGTCTTTGACGTTAACATTTTAGATTAACATTTATCTAAAACATGTGTTGTATATAATGTTTCATAACATAGTGCTTTTCTCAATATTCACTATCGCTCCGGTGCCCTGGAAAAAATAAGTTGTTTAACGTAATCTTTTCTTGTGCTGAGTTTACATGTACATCTCATGTGCCTCTGCTGCTTGAGTGTTTGGTGGGTAAGGATTTTAACATGCCTTTTAGCACTGAATCATTTGACATGAACTTCCGCCTTACCCCTTCAGTTCCCACACGGAATATTGTTGATTCAGTTGAGCGCCCGTTTCACCAGCGAGGATATATGAGACGTGAACCTGCTGATTAACGTGGCCAATTAGGGTTGCCATCCTTCAGGCGTTGGCCGAGCATATCCGACATTATGTGATTTTCCTATGTCAAGACTTCATTTCAATTATTTTTGAGTAGTCTGACATTTAATCATATTTCTATCTGGTCAATACTTTGCTTGAAACATTACTATGTTTCTCAATTGTGTTAGGCAACTGTCCATTGTTTTTCCATCAACTCACTATTAAGATTGGCTCTCGAAAATGTGTCTAAGCGCAAACTTCAAATTTGATCTCATGTAACTCGGGAACTAAAAGCCTGCACATCATATTTATTTCACGTGAATACAATGTTGTAAAGATTTACAACCATGCCAAGTTTGATCAAGTAAGTTTGGTTGAATTTGTAATTTATCTATAATATAGTATAGTTTTTAACTAACTATAATATTTCAGAAAATAATCAATGAAAGACGAAACTATAAATGACGAAAGTTATGTAAGTAATTGTATACGCATAGGCGTATAGCATATAGCCTAGTACTGATAATTCATTATGTATTCCTTATCTTATATGAGTACTTACTCTAGAATGGAAATTTAACTCTTGTTGAAGAGTAGTGATTGGCATTTTTCTGAAGTAAAATACCATTCAAATTTCCAGTGAAAATTATCAACTTTATTTTCCGATTTTAGCAGTACGGTAATTCAGTGAGTAAAGTATGTTTTCTCTAATCAATACTTAGCGTAAAAACGCTAATTAATACAGTCAGTTACGGGATCGGTCATTGTACTAAAATGTTCGTAGTTTCACACATGAATTATGAAGAATTTTACAAATATTTGTTGCAACAACATAATGCACTAATTCGGTCAAAAATGGTGGCTGGGGCAACTACAAGAAACAATTAAGATTTAAGAATCAATGCAGATTCAGCATCATTCGCAAAATTGTAAGGTACAATGTTTTCAAATTTACATGTAAAAAAGTGCAGATTTTTTATAAGAGGTCAGCTATTTTTGGAAAGAATGTCCACTGTTTGACAATTTCGTTGTAATAATCTTACAAAATCGTAGAAGAAAGAATGAAATAAGAACAAATATTGACCAGTATTGATATCTTTCAGCGAATCGGATACGGACTTTTTCAACCTCTATTTTATTTTAAACCAGAGAAAGTACTATTATCGGGATAGCAGCTTAAATTGATTTGACTATGTATTCTTACGGCTGTGTGGAACCTGGGTAATCATTGCGGTCCAGAGTCCATTGAAATGCATGCAGTGGCGCCAACATGATGTCCAACCCTCAAGAAATATAAGAAAATGCAATCAGCTGGCAAGATTATGGGAGAAAAAAATTCTGGGAGGTGGTATAGTAAGGCCATACTGTTCATTGATTATCTGCAGGGTCCAAAGACAACTACAAGTGACTATTATTCATAACAGGTTCCAAAAGTAAGGCAGCCAATCAAGGGGAAACTCAGAGGCATGCTACACATGAGAGTGCCGCTCCTGCATTATAATGCTTCTACTCACAAAAGCCACCTTACCTTCAGCGCTATTGCCGATGTCAGGTATTAAATACTTTAGCACCCTACCCACTCTAAAGATCGTGTCCCAGATGACTTTCACCTGTTTCGGAAGATTAATTAGCACCTGCGAGGAAGAATGTTTGCCAACGATGAACATGTTATGCAGGTTGTCGAAGAATGGCTTCGAGCATAGCCGTGAAGAATTTTTCTAAAAACTGGTACAGTGCTTCTCAAACGTTCCAAAAACGCCTACTTCCTGTTCATTCGGAAAGTGGGTGTGCGGACCCACTTGCAATGCTATCTGAAAAATCACATGAAATTAAAAAATTTACTAATTAAAATTATTTAATATCACTGACAAGAAAACGATCAACAAAAAAAATGTAATAAGAATTTATTCTAAGATAAATAATTGCTTCCTAATGAACGAATTTCAATTGAAAATACAGTAGAATGGCTTTTCAAAAAAGGAAATCCACTTGATAAAAAATGTTCTCAAATGTGGGGTCACTAATGTGAGTAATGAAATTCTTTGTATTTTTCCATAACTGCATTTAAATCTTTGGAATCAGTTCTATCACTATGAATATTAGGTCCGACTCGACCTTAAGGCGACTTCGCTTTTAGGTTTTAGTACTGCAAAGAGCAGAAAAGGTGTGCTCGCATAAGTAAGTTGTAGGGAAATGCATCAAATATAGCAATGCATTTTTAGACAACACTTCATTCTCACAACGCAAACGCAACCAAAAGCTACAAAGCTCATTTTCTTTGAAAACGCTTTTTCATGACGCATCGCACGAAAGCTCAAATAGCTGTTCTCGTTCGGTGTTAGAGATCTTGTAGAATCTATGTCTTAGATTTATACATTAGTTGAAGGATTTTCAATCCAACTATTACCAGCCCAGGAACGTTTTCCCGAAAGCTCGCAGCTAATGCTCTCAAGTGTTCTACAAGTGTTTTATGGATTTCGGCAAAGAGGTTTTCAACTGAAAAATCAATAAAATCCTTGAGCACTAGAAATGATTTATAGCTATTGTTTTGTAAACGTACCGCCCACAACGACAGTTTTTTAATATTAAAAGTACTCTTGCATAACTGATGTGAGTTCCATTTTATTACATCTCAATTTTTAGGTTTCGTGGACACCGAGGGGTCTGTGTACCCGAGTTTGAGAACAACTGATCTAGAACATTGTTGAGGGAAAAGGGGCTAAAAGGCACTATAGTGAAAAGGGGCTAAGTTGGAAAAATGGAAGTTCCTTTACGTCAGTAATTATCGAACACTCCTCGTAATATCATTCAACACTGCTTACATTGCCTAGTTTACCTAAATATACCGATTTTTCACCCCATAGAACGTGAGGGGGTCGGTTGACAACTCCTATGAATGAAATTTTGCCTCTATCATCTACAGCGCTCTTTGGAAAATATCTCACGAGGATACAGTATCTTTAGATTTATTTAGTAGCTGTTTTTGCGAAACTAAATCGTTCAGCACGTCTCCAAAGTTTGGCAATATTATTGGTGAACTTTTGGTGTTTGACGATTCCTCAAGCATGCGTTCGAAGCAAGGCTCCAAGAATCGTATACCGAAATTTTTCGATTTATCAGTGGTAAAGGACTGATCAGTCACTGGTACATGCAGGGAGCAATGGAATATTAATTCTGTGACATTTGTGAATAATCTGACACACATTGGATTTGCAAAATAAAATTTTGAATTTTTTATAAAGATTCAATAACTTATGCTTCACCCCCTGTGCCCACCAAAGCAAGTATATTATTAACAAAATAATATTACAGATATGAAAAACACATACACTTTTGCTTCATCCACGCCATATTTCACATTAATTGACAAAAAATGCTTCTTCTCGTATGTCCCTTCTAAGGATATTTATCGTCCTTTTTTATTTTTCAAAGGGAACCATAACCCTACATAAGACACTGGTCATGCATGGAGCATTAGAATAATAATTCTGTGACATTTGTGAAAACTCTGACACTCACTGGCATTTCGGGAACAAAATTTTGAACGTTTATAAAGATCCATCATCTAATGCTTCGCCCCCTGTGCCCCCCAAAGGTGCTGCGTTCCAAAAAACGCATACTCTTTTGCTACAATGACGCCAAATTTTACAATAAAAAAATAAAAATACATTGTTCTCGTATGTCCCTACTAAAGATATTTATTATGTTTTTCTTATTTTTTAAGGGGGCTGTAGCCCTATTATCAGCCAATTTTACATGTAAGGAGCATTGAGGCGTTAATTCTGTGACATTCGTGATTAATGTCACGTTTACTGTCACTCCGAAAATAAATTCTGGTAATTTGGTATCACATAACCCACCGCCTTATTACGCCCCTTGTCCCCCAAAAGGAGGGCCTTCCCAAAATAATGTTTGAGACGGCATTACTAGCTTTGTGAATGAGTATTTCTGCACTTTCTAACAAATACAACTCATTTGCAGCAAAATTTTACGAATAACTATTTGAGAGAACTGCTCCCAAAATTTAACATTGAATCTCCCATAAGGAAAATGAACTTTTGTGTTTAGATATTTTAGATATTTCTCAATAAAAGTACCAAATATTATATTAATATTGTGAAAACTTCATCTTCTCCCATGCTGTAGAAATTTACACGAGTTATGGAACAGTCTGAATATATATATATATATATATATATATATATATATATATATATATATATATATATATGTGTGTGTGTGTGTGTGTGTGTGTGTGAGTGTTCCTACTTACATTTGATATGATTTAAGTTGTTTCAACCATAAATCGTAAACACTGGAATTCGAAAGGACTGCAATTTGAAAAGAAGTGCTGCTTGGGTTACATTCTTAACACACCAATGGGTAGCAAAAGAGAGAAACATATAAAAGCGATGGAAAACTTTCGATACTAGAGTGCAATTTATTGTTTACAGAGTCCCGTAAATCAGTGGTGTTATAACCATATAAGCTTTTTTTTGCATTCAGTGGTGTGAATTCGTGACCGAAAAATATCGAAATCGACCAATGTTATATGGATTCATAAATTTCTATCATAGTTAAGGTAATTGTTATCAGTTGTGATGCCGTTTAAATACAAATTGAACTCCACTGGTAGCAGGACCCTATTAGCCTACAGAAAAGGAGAAAACTCCCACACGACAAATTTTCACAACAGCGACACAAATGACTGAAAGTCCCACACAATCAGACAAATCTTCCACACTTTGAAGTGATCCTGGTTGCAAGCTCAGTACGATGAAAATAATAAAAGCATGTCCCGATATCGCTTAAGATCTAAAATTCGAGGGACTTGTCCACCTATCACCTTGTTCACTTTTGATCATAAGCATCTTTCGATTTCCTTTTATTATTTTCAGCGTGTGAAGCATAAAGAAGAGCTACTAGGATCAATTTAAGTTAGTGGGGATTGTTCCGATTATGTGGGAGTTTTGTCTATTTTTGTAGGCGTTTTATCCATTTAAGTGGTGATTGTGACCGTTATTACGTGTGGGAGTTTTGTCCATTTGTGTGGAATTTATGACCGTTGAGAGTTATGAGATCTTACCTGTGTGGGAGTTTTGGCTGTGGAAATTATGATTGTCCATTTTTGTGCGGGTTACCCGGTTTGTATCTGCGTTTTGACATTTTCTGAGTGTGGGAGGTTTGGTTTTCGGAGACGTGTTTGCCCACAAGTGTCGACTAGGTATGCCTAGATATGGGCAGCGGGAATATTCTCGGGTGTTTCCCCTGGCATATAAATTCCCGGGAAGGAATTTATTTCGATTTTTTACATTATCTTCCAAATTATACGATCCATGTGTCTAATTGCTTCATTTTCATTCAGTATGATTTACTTGTAGGTTTTAAATAATTAATTTGGAGGTTAAAAAATAATTCGTTGCCTGTACTTTATATAACTAATAATATTATCTTCTAAGTTGTATTTCCATTTGTACTAAAAAGTATCAAAATACTACTTCCAATGTTGAAAAGGAACTACTTTTTAAAGTAATGTAGAAATTATGTAGAAATAGAGATGAAATAGATACTATTAGTACACCCGAAATAGGTACTATTAGTACTGTTTGAAATAGACGTTGGTGTGTCTCTTGTTGCTGACTCGAATGTCTGAAAAAAACTCAGATTTCCCTTACATGTGAATTACACCATAAAAGTTTGAGAAATAGGTAGGAATAAATTTTGTGTGTGGCAGTGTGTGTGCAAAATTAAAAAGATATATCAGTGTCTTGGAGATATTGTGAATATAAATATGCATTTGCAAATGTTGGTTAATTGTGAGACATGTTTTTTTCTGGCAGTTACCCAACCTAATTTGTTTATAACATTTAGAAATTTTACATGTTTATATCAGTAGTAGGGTCAAATTTAGAAAATCCACTTACATATAAATTTATACTGTTTATTGTTTATGTATGTGTACTAAGTATACCATTTTTCACATATATTTACTTCAATATAAATAAATAATATATAAGTAAATAAGTAGATATTGTAAGTAAATATACATTTATGCGTAGTCTTTAGATATAATAAAGTATTATAAAATAACACAATACAGTTCAGAATATACATTTTGAAGACTTCTTTGGGGCGACAGTAATACTGTGATATGAAAACGAATTTAACTTTGAAATCATAATATAGTAACAGAACGCAATTTTCTTTGTGATTGTACACTCATGTCCAAAATGATTGGTGCATATCTATAAGTGTTTTCTTGTAAGAATATAATTCTATAATGATTTTGCAGGGTACCTTTAATACTGATAGTATGTGTTTAATCAGAAAATGTATATTTTTGGTAATTTTCACAGGAAAAGAAATATAAATACGAAAATTAGAATGAGTAAAACAATATGCTGCTAATGGACAAGAAAGTTTTATTTTCATTTTATTGTTCTGTTTTCGCCGATTATACACATACTAACATTATAAGAAATAGCGGGCGAATTCGTTATCAAACTATATTTATCTAACAACATAATTATAGACATGCGAAAATAATCTTGGACGTGAGTGTACATAAACTCCCGGAAAATTCCCATTTTGGGGAATCGTCCGGTGAATATTCCAGAAAAACATCTTCTTGAGAATTTACACATCATAACGTATGCTAAAATAGGCACTTTTACGGCCCGTTTCTGATATGCTGACAAAATATTAAGGCTCGTTTTTCATCCCCTAAGCACATTTTAAAACACTTAACAAAGCACAAATGATAGTTAGAGAATATGAACACATACACCAACCTATTATTTAAGCATAAAAATATATATAAGAATCTAATAAAATATTATGAGCACCTTTCAACCGTTTATAAGCAAAAATTGAGCATAAGAACGTAAGAGGTATTAAGCGCATTTTCCTAACCCATATTATGAAATGGTACAAGAATATCTTCACCAATGTTTCGCAAAAGCACGAGCATAATTTCAACCCCATGTTACCAACATAAACTTAGGCAAGAGCACGAGCACGTTTCTAACCCCTATTTACAGGCACGGATTTTTTAAAGGCTAAGAAAACTGTCTTAAATAACTCTATTAATAATAATAGAAATTACTAAAAAATTTCGTTCGCCAATTTTTACCATAGCAGAGTTTACACTATAACTATAGATTTGTGGTTAAGTTTTTATGAAGGACTCCAACACATTCTCAACTCCTAAATGACATAGTACAAATTATGTTAAATGCAGGATGAAAGGATACGAAAGGATAAACCATACCTTTTAACGGTTATTAAGCATAGCTCATGGATTTATTTTATTACAATTTTTTTGAATCTCTATTCAGCATGGCAAAAATTACACAAGGAAACCGTAAGCCTTATATCGACCCCTATGTAATACAATTGCACTAACGGGGCATTAACCCTGGAAAAGTAGCGTACGTAAAATTTACGTGTAGGTAGGTAGAGCTTCTCCTTTCCCCTCCCCTCGCTTCCAGACCTCCGCACGCCAGCAGTGCTTACTTGTGTTAGTTGCCGACTAGTTGGCGTCGGGTGTAAGTGGTCTCCGCGTTCTTTGTTCTGGGCGACTTTCTTTTTCTAAAACCTACACGTCAGTTGACGTGTCGCTAAATTTAACCGCCTTTTTCGTATACGTAGATCTGACGTGTTGCTTCCTTTAACGGGTGTTTTGTTGAATGCTTTGGTTCACTTTCGATCGTTTTCTGGGTGATGGCAGACACTTCAAGGACGAGAATAATGACAAACGTTTTGGACAATGAAGATGCAATATTGGCTGCTCTCGAAGAGGAAGAAGAAATTTCCGAAAATCTGGAAGAAGATAATTTAGAAGTTGAAGTCCATTCGGATTCTGATGAAAGCTCTTACGATAGTAATGCTGACCCCGAATACACACCGGAAGAAGACGATTTAGATTGTGTAGAAGCAGTGAAGAACATTGAAATTTCTACTGCTCCAACTCAGCCTCGGAAATAGAAAAAAGACAATGTTCTGAACGAAAGTAAAAGAAACAAAGACGAATGTTCCAACAATGTTGAGGGAAGATCTGCTGGATGTGTTATCAAAGTACAAGAAGAAACATTGAAAAGCAAGAATGGGTTTGTTTGGAACACGTCATGCCTAAAGAACAAGGGGAAGACACCGTTCAAAAATGTTATTCATATACGGCCAGGACCCACAGCATCAAACAATTCCCGTCAAGCCACATCTTCTATTGAATGTTTTGAACTCTTTTTTTATGACGAAATTCTTGCGACTATTCTCCAATACACCAATGAAGAAATTGAGCAACAACGGAAGAAGTACAAAAGACCTGAAGGAAGCGTGAGGCATGTTTGTATGGAAGAGGTTCGAGCACTCTTGGGGATATTAATTTTATCTGCTGCCCTGAACGACAATCATCTGCCCACTAAAAAGATGTTTGATACGACCCTATGTGGAGATCGCTACAAGGCAACCATGTCGGAAAGGAGATTTAAGTTCTTGATAAACTGTCTCAGATTTGATAATAAAGAAACGAGAGAAGTAAGGAAAAAGAAGATAGACTGGCCGCCATATCTGATATTTGGAATATGTTTTTGCAAAGATGTCGAGATAATTACAAGGCTGGATCATACTTAGCCATTGATGAGCAACTTGTTGGATTTCGGGGTAAATGCCCTTTTCGAATGTACATTCCTTCAAAGCCCAACAAGTATGGTATTAAAATTGTGGTTATGTGTGACAATGCAACCAAATATATGGTTGATGCAAAAGTTTATTTGGGGAAAGGGACAGTGCCTCCAATAACTCCTGCTGCAAACTATTTTGTGAATGACTTGGTGAAAACCATTCAAAATTCAAACCGAAACATTACCATGGACAACTGGTTCTTTAGCATCCCACTGCTCAAAGAACTTCTCCAAAAGAAATTGACTGCAGTTACAACTGTGAAGAGAACCAAACCAGAATTACCAGAAGAATTCACAGACAAGAAATTTCAGAATAGGCCAGAAGGATCTTCAACGTTTCTATTTCATGAAGATGTAACAGCAGTCTCCTATAAACCAAACTCGAAGAAGATGGTGTGCTTATTGAGCACAATGCATGATGACGCCACTCTGAACGATCGCACAGGAAAGCCAGAGATCGTAATGACATATAATGCAACAAAAGGTGCGGTTGACACCATGGACCAAATGTGTCAAACATAAACTGTGGTCGTAAGACACAAAGGTGGCCTCTCTGTTTCTTCTATAATATGATAAACATCTCTCTGATAAATGGATATGTAATTTATCTTCACAACCATTTCAGAAGGAGTGGAGCGAATTCCAAACCAATGTCAAGGCAGGACTTTTGTATAGACCTGCACAAACAGTTAACAAGACCATGGCAAGAGGAACGACTGAGGGAAAGGACACTGAATCGAGACTTGAGGATGAGAATTGAGAAGGTTGTTGGAGACTATAGGAAATTACAGAAATCGCAACCAACAGCTGACCAAAGAGGAGCAAGAAAGTACTGTGCCTTTTGTGATGTAAGGAAAAGAAGAATGACGAATACTTACTGCGAATGTGGAAAAGCGATATGTGCGGAGCACCAGAGAAAAGTTTGCCCTGACTGCACCTAAATGCCAATGTGATGCATTGCTGTTCTTGTTTTCATTATACTTATTCAACATTGTATCCAAGGAGTAGATTATAAGTTTTTTTTAAAAAAACACATTTGTATTTTCTTTTATATACGGTAAAATAAATAGACCTATTTATTAGATAGCCATTTGTGGAAACAAAACTATTCTTGTAATAGCAAAAAGTGTCCTGTTTAAGATAAATAAAATATTTTAATAAAAACAAAATGATAAATAAAATAAATGTATACATTAAACATCACTCTTTTGTCCAGCGTTATGACCTACACGCCAATTTGACGTGTCGCTACCTTTAACGTACATATTGAGAACGCTACCTTTCTAGGGTTAATTATTCACTGTAGTTTATCATAGCAGAAATTATACATCCATTATAAAATATAATATACTGATTTTTAAACCTTACAAAATAGATTTACTCTGTCTAAATTACATTCTATAGACCACATTTTGGATACGCTTTATATAGATTATTAAATATGTGTAATTAAAAAATCATAGAACATTAATATTTAGTAGAAGGTACGAAGTTAGTTACTTAGTTAGAATTTGAAAAGATCGCGCTAACTCATGGAACTACAAAGTTTAATATTGCTCTCCTTCGCTTCTTTAATGGTACATTTTCTTTTCATTATATGTATAAAAAGATATGGGACTGGTACACAATTTTGAGCTAGTTAAATGTTGATTTGAAAATTTGGAATACAAACTTGGTCCGCCAGTTTTGTAATGACTCTTTGTCGCTTATACTAATAGTACATTTGTCCTCGTTGCTACAGACGTATCCGACAATTGTAGAGACTTCTATGCTAGTTAAAATACAAAATTAGAGATTTAGCAGCGCAAGAAAAGAAGCAATTCAAATTTTAGATGATCATCCTTCGTTTCTTACATGGGTACAAATTGCCTTCGGAGTAGAAAAAAGCAGAGAATTATGTGCTAATTAAATTTAAAATTTGAAACTGTCGTAATACAGGCAATTGAACTGTTTAAAAAATTTAAAATGTTTAATATGAATTTAATTTTTTTGTACAAATTGGAAATTTTTGAACATTTTGAAATGACCCCTCTTGGCTTATTTGAATGATATATTATTTTGTCTGGTAAGACAAAAATGTACGAACTATTACGAAGTTCCAAGATGCTGCACCGAAACTAAATGTATCAAAGGAACTTGGAACTATTAAATGTAGTGGTAATGTTAATGGTTATAATTGTGTAAGGTACATAAATATTTAAAAAATCAAGTTTGTAAGTAAACGGAAGAAAATTAAGAAACAAATACTTCACGAACATGGGATAAAAAGAGTCTTGAAAGAAGATGAAAAAAGAGAGAAACATAGAGTGACATAGGAACTTTTAAGAAGAAATTCTTGGTATGATAAATAGGGTTTGACAAATTTATCATGCCCTTAAGAGTTGACCTGAGATCTCAGCTTTTTTCATATCAAATCTCTGCGCTACTTACAATGAAACAGCATACAAAATTTTAACATGTTGTAACATGTTGTAAATATTTAACCTTTAACCTCGAGGTTCACAAATCTGGTGTATATAGTAGTCAATGTAACATTGCTAATTTAGAAAATATAATTTAATATATCGTAACAATTTCGAGTTATACAAGGTTAGATATTTGATCTTTCACAATTTTTGCCGTATATAATAGTCAATGAAACTGCTTTGTTTGGATACAGAATTTTAATATGTTGTACTGTTTATGGGCTACACATAATCAAATACTTCACTTTAGACCTCTACACCAAATATATAAACTGAATTTTAATATGTTTCGTCCTTCCCATCTGGTTTAATATTTGATGTTTGAGGTCGACGTTCAATTTAGTTCTGAATTTTAATCTATTGCACAAGTTAAGCACGGTGAAATATTCGTCCTTTGATTTACGACCTAGAGAGTTCATGTCCAAAAGAGGCTCTTTAAAATGTAATATAGTCTAAGTTAAATAAATATATATTTAACGGGTTTGAGAAAAGAGGCCATATAAAGGCTGTATGCTTTTTGTTATGTTAAGTAAAGATTGTAGTACATTATAATAAAATGGACGATAACTATTTGTGAATACTATATTTCAATATAAGTTATTCGTAATACACAAGCTGCGAATCTGATTAATTATTCCGGTATGATCCTCGGTTAACTGTATAATCCTTTCTATTCGACCTTGTTTCAAGAGGGTGGTCTTCTCATTTTGATATTAATACCTATATATTAATAGGCGTATGGTAGTGACTACGTCATACCCACTACATATTGAAATTATTTGAAAGTGTTGAATGAGATATTTGAAAATGTTTACTCATTTTTGACAAAACAATAAGGAAAGTTATGACTTTATTGTTATATTATAAGTCTTATCCTAAATCGTTCAGGAAAGTGCGGAATTTTCATTATAGTTGCGAATTTACAAGTATAAACTGCAGGTTATTTTTAATGGAAAAGCTAAATAGTTCCAATTTGTACTCGAAACACAAACATTTAATAGAAAAGCTAATAAATCGTCGTTAGTTACACAGTTTGAATCTTATTTGGTTGATTGTACTGTCGTTCGGCGCCCTTTATACCCTGTAAGCTACATGAAACGAGTTGTATTGCCATTAAAAGTTTTGCTTAATTAGTATTTAACATTCATGTATAATATACCGAAGTTCAGTCTAGATGCCCATTTAAAATGTTATTATTATCAAACTTATGTCTTCGATTGATTCGTTAAATATATACACATATACAAGTAATTTCTTGAATTATAATTATTTAAAGGAAATATCTATGCACTAAGAATAATATCATTAAAAACTGAAAAAATAAACGATGTTGTAATCGAACTGACCATATTACGATTAGAGGTTTAGTGGGTAGTCTACAAGCTAATATGAGCACACGTTGAGAGCTACGTCAGTTGAAATATAACTGACTTTAAAAGACAATGGCACTCAAATCTTTTTCTTCTTCTCTTTTCTCATTCCAGCATATATGGATCATTTTATTTGTTATTTGTACCTGCTTCTATTCTTCTTTCAGCAACGAAGATACAATCAACAAGAAAGCACATTCTTACCAGTATAGATACCTTAGTTTCGAATTACTTTATGATTATGTATTTCAATAAGACTCATGACCTGTTTGTAATATGTGATTATATAACTCCTCACAGCGATCTGAATATTTTTATTGAAAACCTTGAATTGACTTTGGACTTATTTGCTCAGTCTAATAAACATTCTGTTATAGTAGGTGGTCTGAATGTAAATTTCCTTGCAACTGATATCGATGATCAACTCAACCTATTCTTAAATACGTATAATTTAACACGAATGGTCAATGTACCTACAAGAATAACTTATCATAGTCGTAGCGTAATCGATCAATTACTTTATAACGAAAATATATATAAACATCACAGTTACGGTCATAAAGAGTGGTTTCTCGGATCATGAAGCTCACTTATTTCATTTCAATATTTTTATTTTACAAAAAGGTAATCAAAACACACTCGAAAGTCAAATCCGCATACACAAGAATTCTTAATGAAAGAAATATCTCCCATTTCAATTTTATATCTAGCCATGAAAGCTGGGAAGATATATACGCCAAAAAATCTTTAATGAAGCTTGTAACATTTTCCAGGACGCATACACTCGTTACTTCAATGAAGCATTTCTTAGAGAACTTCGCCCAATTCCAATAACAAATAACAAATCTTGGATAGCTACATCAATAAGAGTTTCTAGTAAGAACTTAAGAGCTTCAAATTTATCATATAAGAGAGTAGAGTTACCAAGTAACATGACAGGGCACTATATAAGCTATATAAAAAAATAAAAATACCTTAAAATTGGCAAAATATAATAAAACTGAAAATAAGACCGCCAAATTACGGAAGATAATTAAACATGAAGCATACTAAAGAACGAGTAATTGAAGAAAACATTGAAATTGAATCAACTGGCAATCTTACTAGTGATCCATTTATTATTGATATCATTTTGAACAATCACTTAATGAATATTTAGAAAACTATAGGTTCAAATAGTCAGCCTCTTTCAGAGCAATAATTGTTTAAAAAAAACTCAAAGCAATTCCTTCTAAAAAGCAAAAAATCAAAACAATCAAAAAATCAAGACTGTCTACATCTACGGAACAATAGTTTCAAAAAAAATATCCTTCTTTGCTGAGGGATAAACGAGAGCGCTTGGCAACCTTCCGCCGCTGCAATACAAGTTATATTTAACCTCAAGCTCTCGCACGAAACGGTGTTTCTTCACTTAGCCCTTCTGACACAATTATGTAAATTTATCACGTTAGTAAATATCTTTCAATATATCTTGGCACATATTTTACAGTATGACATACTTACATTTTAGGATATCCAATCTTTGGTACTCTAAAGTATATTAGCGTTCTTTTACTAAATTTTGAGGAGAGAAACAATGGTGAGATGACTTCTGGAAAGGGTAAAGCGTATAGTCTGGTGAATAAACCCTAGTTTTGGACCAAACCAAAAATTTCAGTATGTCTAATGTTTTTCAGCGGTTTCAGCTCATTTGATGGTGCTGAATATGAATTTGCTGGTTGTAAAAATGTACAACTTGAGCATTTTGAGTAATTCAAGATGGCGGCAAATATGGCGCCTGTAAAGGTGATAGGAATATTTTTGTATATTTTATCAAGATGGGTATCAAATTATATGTTTTTTGGGTTGCAGATTCCAATAATAAAGTAAAAAATGTTATAAAATTGATACAAATCGAGGTATTAAATATGGCGCCTAATATGGCGGCTGCAAAAGGAGTTTATGTTGTCATTTCTGAAACCCATTTTTGTAAAATATATACTGACATGAGTAATAATAAATCATAAATTCTTAATTTTGTGCTCACAGATGGTAGCATTTTCATAGAATTTAGGAAAATCTCAGAAACAAAATAAGAGATACTTCCAAAGGAAATACTAGAACGATTTATGAAAGGCGGACATGTTCTGCGTCACGAACCAGGTATCTGGAATGCTATATGATCAGACATGTTCATTGAGAATACATTTATGCGTTATGGCCATGTACCAGGATGCATAATCGGACTTACACTAAATCCATCAGCAGTGAAGCGATGGGCTTTCAGTCTTAACACCTGCAGTCGTTTAGTAAATGACATTTATGTCATGAGAGATGCTGGATGAGATATGGAAATAACTAAGCATACGGAAGGAATGCCACCTCGAGTAAAAGGAGATCATGCAGATCGAAATAAGTTAAAGGATAAGCTGTTTCATTGTATGGATCTTCTGAAGACCGGTGATCACCCAAAAACTATTGTGAATATTGAGACATTGAAAATTTGTTCCCAGAAAGTGAATGTTGATAATGCTGTTGACATAGGTGAGAAGGCGTTGTTCTTACAAAGAAAAACTACCAACTGGTTTTCACGATCCAATCTAAACAACGGTTCGTAATGTTTCCTGAGATGACGTCAAAAGAACAGCTAGTATTGGCGTAACTGACACAGAACTCTTGTACACGCGTGCAATGTGACTCACATCTACAAGAGATATTGATGCTAAAGGAGTGATTTCATATGAGCTTCCCGATGTCTTCAACATCTTTGTTTGATGAATATGAGACTCACAGGTTCTGCAAAAGAAAGTCAAAACTGAAACAAATATTACAGGTAGAGAAGTCTATGAGATCGTACAAGCACGAAGATGCTATCATATTTGGGTATGCTGTTTTGTGGGTGATCAACTGGACATCTAACGGAACTGTTCTTGACTTCATAAAATTGTATCGGTCATATGTGCATGGAAAATTGAACAAATGCAACATGTACCTGATATTTGACTAATATAAGGAGTACAGCACCAAAGGAGGAATAAGAAGCGTCAGAATAGGATCAACATGTAGCAGGTATCATAAATTGTCTTTCAACACGTCCTTGCCCTCCCAGAAAGTTGTGCTGAATGTTACGAAGAATAAGGTACAACTAGTACAGCTGATCTGCAAGTATCTAATGACAGAAGGGTTGCATAAGATTCCACCAAAAGCCTATTCATCACTGGACCAACAGAAATAATTGCTGATTGTATCAAGGAACGTCCAGATATGAAAAACACTCACGAGGAGGCTGATGTCATAATTATCACACAAGTAGTGATGGTAGCCAATCAGCTGGACAGAAATTGTACAATAAATGTAATTAGTGATGACACGGATGTTCTTCACCTCCTGATGCACCACTACCGCACACATAAACTTACTTGTAACATGTTTATGGAGGCAACTCAAAGACATAGACGAGTTATTGACATTGGATTGTCTGTGTCCATACCCATGGCATTATTTCAAACTTACTAGCACTTTATTATATTTCTGGCTGCGATACAGTTCCTACTCTTTATGACATTGGAAAGCAGAAGGCAATGAAAGTACTACAAAGTGGGAAGGAACTTCAACAGCTTGGAAATAAGACATCACTACTTGAAGATGTGGTTCAGGAGGCAACTGAGTTTATAGCTTTTTGGTATGGTGGTAGGATAACTGGCCTTACAATGTCTGATGTCAGAAGAGAGGTCTGGCTGAAGAAATTGTCAAAGAAGTCTGCCGTACATATCCCGAAAATAAAGAGCTTGCCACCAACTACGGAGGCATTCTCTGAAAATGTAGAAAAAGCTCATTTCCAGGCTTGTATTTGGAAACAAGCAGATAACCCAGACCCACCAGACATGGATCCGACACATTTTGGGTGGTGTCCTGATGAGTTGAACAAAACATTGGAACCAGTTACTGTACCACCGAGAACTGTGATGGCACCGACAGACATCTTAAAGATGGTGAATTCCGGCTGTTCTTCTAAAAACATGTGTAAAGGACGTTGTGGCTGTGTGGCAAATCATAATAGCTGGACTGACTTCTGCAATTGTGAAGCCTCTAAACTATGCCACAATATTTTCACACGTCAAAATACTAGGAATCTAGAATACGAAAACATGGATACTTCTTCTGACGAAGACTGACAAGTGACTGATCTGTGATATTTATTATTTTGTTGCGAAGTAACATAGAAACATCAGCATCTTTTATTGTAAATGTACATATTTCGCATTAATGTGGCCAGCAACATAATTCTTGATTAAGAAGAAAACGTCCAGGAGAAAATATAAGAAAATCTTCAAACCTAAGCTTTTTTTTTTGCACACAGAAAGGAATGTTTTTGTAAATAAATATAGACAAGCCCAAAATGTGGGTAAAAAATGTTCTGGAGCGCAAACAAGGTGAGTTGCGGTGACGGAGAAAGCATCAACACCCAATCCAACATTTCAGTGTATCAGATATTGTTCTAAGTATGAACCTAGCTCGGGGGTCGCAAATCTGAACATTGCATATTGAATCCATTGATTTCTATCAATTTCATAAGATTTCTGAAGTAACTATTAAAATCTGCAACCCAAAGAACATATAATTCGATACCCATGTCGACACAATACGGCAAAAATATTCTTGTCAATTTTACGGCCGCCATATAGGGTGCCATATTAAATACCTCGATTTGTATAGATTTCATAACATTCTTGACATTATTTTTGAATCTGCAACCCAAAAAGCATATAATTTGATACCTATCTTGATAAAATATAAAAAAATATTCCTATCAATTTTACAGCTGCCATTGTGCCCGCCATCTTGAATTACTCGAAACGCTCAAGGTGTACATTTGTACTCCCAGCAGATTCAGATTCAGCACCCGCAAGTTAGGTAAAAGCCACCGAGAAACATTAGACATAACGAAATTTTTAGCTTCGATGAATTTCCTCCAGACTAGTAAAGAATTTATGGATAAAATCCTAAGAATAAAGTAAACCTAGGCAAAAGTTAAAAGCCTAATAGCTAAATTCAGTAAAGCATGTTAATCAAATTTTCCTGACTTGGAAAAGTTTCAGTGGAGGATAATTACTATACATAATTTAAACATAAACTAATTCTAGTGATGACGTAATGGAACTTATAATTATTTTTAATAATATTCAAGTTTTCTACTAAAAGAAATATAAAAATTGCATTACCAAAATCACGAAACGCTGGCAATAATATAAAAAGCTTCTTCCAATCTATGTGCCAACTAAGCAACTGATGTGTTTCTGTAAGGCAATCAATGGTGTTACAAAAGGAAATTACAAACAAGCTCAGTTCACACACAAATATTTTGAAAATAAGAAACAAAACTATCATTCAATTCTATTGTTACATTTTTTGTAATTTATATTTCTGCAATGTATATTATATTTTGTGATTACTTTGCAAATCTTGTTTAATTAGAAAAAAAAATTGGTAACTCTTCTCTGTAAACGAGAAATCCATATAACAAAAAAGTGTTATATTCAGTATTAAGAAAACTTAAAATGCAGATAAAAGATTTAGAAAACCAAAGTCATCCTAAGCATGTTTCTTTTCTCCCACGAACAAGGATTTAAAAAAAGTAGTCCAGTGAATAATTACGTTTTGGTTTCATTAAGTGAGATAGCTTTAAAAACTTGATAAACCTGTGTATTACGATCATCTAAATAGCATACTAAATTTGTATCCTATTCGGATTTGCGCTGGTGCAACAATCTTGGTAAAATGGGCCTAAACCAGAATCCTCTTAAACTAGTATGATAAAATTAAAAAAAAGAAACTTGGATCCCTTACATTCTAGCTCAAAATACATTATTATCCAAAAGAAAGAGCATAACATTTGCTGTAATAAGGTTGTTGCGGAATGAACACACATATAGAATTATATCCCAACGGAAATTCTCAGTACTGAATTATTTGGTATTAAAGAGATAAATCCAAAACTATCATACTTACACAGAGACAAAAAAAAGAAGAAAATTAACGGAAACAGTGACTTTGTATGATTGTAAGCGGTCTAGCAGGTTACCAGTTATAGTGGCATTTACAACAACCTATTTCCCAAAAGAGATAACAAACTTTACTATAATACGAAGAAATTCAATAACAAGAAATACATATGTTATTGATATAGTATTCGACTTCACTTAAATCTGTTAAATACATCTCAACTGTCGGTAACAAGTAGTTTTCAGCTATTTCTTCAAGGTTTTGTTTGACAAAGAACGAATGGAGTATAAAATCCCCAGACCAAAGAACAAAAAGTTTTTTTTAAACTCATAAAATACTATATTTAAAGCAATGAATTTCTTTATGTGATTTTGTGCATCTTTTAGTAGTTAAAATTAACTGGTTATGACAAATAGGTTAGCAAGCAGCAACACCAGCTCATAAATAGCTGTTAAGTCAAAAGATATGACCTAAGTATAATAGTAATCAAAGAAGACGTAAATCTACCATACGAACCAGGTCAAACCACTTCTTTATTTGAAAAAGAATACTAATTTCGTGGTTACGTTTGGCCAGAACCTCCTTAATCCATACTATGGATAAATCTCAGTCCTTCTTTCCACTAAGTTAACACAATTTCATTTTACTTCTCCATATTATCAAGTCGCAGCAAATCTAGAACGAACTACAACCAATTCATTTATTTGGAACAATACGCCGCTCGCTACCTGCACACTCCAGAGGAGCATACAGGCACAACCAGCGCCATGCAGCGGGAAGTATGGGACGTTCTAGGAATAGATAACTCCAGGACAACTGGCAAAACATTTAGAGCTATTTCTCTTATTGTCATTTAAAATAGAGATTTTATTAACAATATTTTGTAACAAAAATGTTTACTATTTGACTAAACGCAACAAGGTCCTATACAGTTTTTGAAGAATCAATAGTTTAGATGAAACACACCTAGGAATACGACATTTCTTCTTCCGTAAATACAATAAAGTAATTTTAGCATATCTCTCATACATTTTCTCTTCCCATTTTCTTAATATACTAGGTTATTTTCCATTTCGTTATCAAATTCCTTTTCCCTCTATACTCCTTTTATTCATTCCCAATTTATCTCATTTCCCGCTTCTTTAATATATTGCGTTCTTCGGTCTTTGTAGTCTTAACTCAGTGATAGAGCGCTCAGCTTTGGTGTTTGGGGTCCCTCGTTTGACCTGAGCTTGCGCGTAGTGGATAAGAGCCGTGTGAGTAGGCTTTCCCGGAGTTCTCCCGTTTCTTCCAATTATCCATTCCACAACTCCATTCATTTCTCATCACTACCGTGTTATTTATCCTAGCCTGCGTAACTGTGCGAC
This sequence comes from Thermobia domestica, assembly GCF_964235325.1. NCBI lineage: Eukaryota > Metazoa > Arthropoda > Insecta > Zygentoma > Lepismatidae > Thermobia > Thermobia domestica. Next base: position 43,537,096 of record NC_137457.1, on the reverse strand, counting down.
GTAAAATTTAAAAAAATCATTTCTTTTTATTTATTTTTTAGTGTAGCATCATATATTCCTTTGTTCTAATATCTTTCCTCTTTCCACTCCGTACTTCATCTAGCACTTGTTACAATTAACTTGATTCATTACTCCTTCCTCTTTTGATCTTGTCTTCCTTTCTCTCGTCTTTCCTTTTTCTCTCAGTAACGATATTATTCTCTTTCATTCTTTTCTATAAGTTTTAATCTCTTCCTTCTTCAACGTTTCTTCAGTACCTCCGTTTTATCACATTTCTGACACATTCTTTCCTTCATTCTTCACATCTTCCTCTTTTCTATTTTTTAAATCTTCTCTTCAATATCTGTTTCTCTTTAGTAGCTGGCATGGTATTTCTATGTATGCTTTCTTTGTTTCTTTGTTCGTCGCTATCTATATTTTTAACCCTCTTTCTTATGTCTAGTATAAAATTCTACTAGTTCCTTTTGCCTACGTCAATCCTCTTATGAAGTACATCTCTGCATTGGTTTCTTTCCTGTACCTAGTTTTCTCGAATTTTCCTCCAATTCTCTCTAATATCATGTCCATGAAGTTGATTTCCCTTTCTCCGTCCATTTTCATTTTTAGCCTAATCTCTTTTCCTGTCATTAATTGTTTTAGCAAATTTCTCGAAATGACGCTTAGTTTGTTTCAATATTCCAAGCCAATCATTTACATTTCTTCAAAATGTTACTAGATTCCTCCTCCTTACACTTTCTCTTCCTACCTGTTCATTACAATCTCTACTACAAGGCTCAGTCTCTAAGCTAAGCTTAGAGGCTCTTTTACACTCACCAATCATGCATACATATTAATCAATATCAGCGTTAGGGACTTCAACACTTTCTCTTTTTTTCATTTTCTTATAATCCTATTTTCCATTTCTTTTTCTATTGTTTTAAAGACGCACTCTCTCTTAGTGCTTGGTAACATTCCTTTTTCAACAATATTGACCAATATGGTTCTTTCTCTTCTGTTTCCCAAATATAGCTTAAACCTCTCGCTTATTTCCAAGCATGTCTTTATTTTGTATGTTAATTTTGCATTTCCAGTTACTATTACGCTATTTGCGCTTACTTCTTTCTGTTCAGTCCATCCTGGTTTGTTTTCATTTTCTTCAAACTTTCTCTCTGTTTCACATCAAATTTCTTTTACCAATTATCCAAATGTCTCATCACTTCTCTAACAAATGTAGATAAATTTTCTTTAATTATCACTCTTTTTCAGTCCCTTTTTCCCTGTCTTCCACTCCTTTAGTTCTCCTTATTATGATATCCAACGTGAGCTTTCTTGATTAGCTTTTTATGTCTAACTGATTGATCCGAAGACCTGTTGGCGTGGTGTTCTCTTCCACATACTTCCTTATAAACACTATGTGCTATCTCTTGGATATCTATTTCCTCCATCTGTCCTTCCACTTATATTTTCTCCTTCTCAGCATTGGAGGTACATCAAATTCAGACATGCATCGAAGATTATCTGTGGGGGTATTAAACAACCACTACTCCAATTCCTTGCTCAAAGAAACTTCGATATACCCCTATGTACACCAAATCTATGGTGAAGCCAGCAAGCTAGAATGTATATTATGACAAAGATATGATCTTATTAGAAGGAGGAATTCAACAAGGTGATCCTTTAGGTCCAGCATTATTTGCGGTAACATTGCAGCATATAGTCAATAATATCAAGACAGACTTAAATATCTGCAACCTCGATGATGGTGCAATAGCTTTTGATCCGGCTATTGTATTAAATACATTAAAAATGATCAACACACAGAAGGCTACAATTGGTCTGCAACTAAATTTCAAGAAATGTGAAATCAGCTTTCTTGAAACTACAAATGAACAAAAGCGCACACTGTTTTCGTCAAACAACCAAGTAGCTTCAGGTATTCAATTCATGTCGCCATCAAAAGCTTTCCCCCTTGGAGCTGCTTTCAAAGCTGATACAATGACAACTCTATTAACTGAGAAGCTTAACCAGTTACACATGTATTTCTCACATCTATCATCAATACCTGCCCATTCTGCTTTTACTTACTAAGAACATCATTTTCCATTACAAGATTATTATATTTCCTGCGATGTTCACTTTCATGTAAAGAAGAGGATTTATTAGAAAGATATGACAACAGTATAAAATCTGGTTGGAGTCTATCCTAAATTATGTCCTTGATGATAGTACATGGCTTCAGAGATCTCTCCCGGTTAATTTTGGTGGATTAATCATTTGAAGAGCCTTAGATTTGGTTATTTTCACCTTCTTGGCATCATTCTACGGCTCTATGTCTAATAAAATCATCTCTCCAACAGAACAACAATCTTCACTGCGATTCTGAAGTTCAAGAATGCTAGTCCACATGGTCGTTGTTGGTTGGGCTCCGATTATCCGACTTCAGTTTCAGGGCTAAACAATCCACATGGGAAGAACCTATCATACAATGAAATTTTTCATTTTTACTACAGTCTTCCGACAACCCAGAAAACAAGGCCAGACTGATCGCTGCATCGTCCAATGACTTAGGTGCTTGGCGCAAATGTTTGCAATCTCGTCCTTTAGGCCTTGACCTGAATGATGAATCTTAGAATAAGAATTCGTTAAGATTGGGAGTAGATATTTGCGAACCCAATAAATAACTAGCGCGCAGAAATCCTGTTGACAAAAAGGACTACATGTTCTCTCCTGCATAAAAAGCACAGGTAGACATCCTCGACACTCGAACTGCAACGACATCATTGTGAGAGCAATCATCTCCGTACGTGTACCGGCAGGGATACGGACAAAATTTCGTGGCTGAAACATCGCCGCCCAAAATCTCGCCGGCCAAAACCTCGCGGCACAAAATCTCGCCGGGCCAGAACCTTGCGTAGCCAAGACCTCGCGGGCCAAAATCTCGCCGTACGTTTCGCGAGGCAAGTATAGCATATATCTCCAAGTGCGAAAGAAGTCCCAGAACGAGATTTTTGAGAACAACAAGGGCTTTATGGAAATCACAGTACACACACAGTATCCGGTCCATGCCATTGGAGACCCCAGAACTAACGAAAGGATGGTGTGGTCTCTTAATTTAGAATTTTTAATAAAAAAAATATTCTGCGCTTCAGAAACTGAGAAGAGTTCAGATTAAAGTATGGAAAACTAGTGTAGAAGTCGATAAAATAAATAAAATCTTAACTGGGTTTGCCAGAATTAAATAATAAATTTTTTTTCTTGTTTTGGCAAATTAATATAAGCAAAATTTTGCCAATTACTCTTACGCTTCCCTACATCTTCAGGTACCGATTAATTTCGATTACTACATAGTTTAAAACTTAGGAAAATGAAGACGTGTGGAGGGGGAAACATTGACATTCTGGTACGGAATTGAGGAGACTCTACGGTAATAAATCTACTATAATATTTACTTCTATCCATTCCTTCACCTCCATGTACAGTGATGAACTCAACTTAGTGAGGTAATATAGGAGAAAAAAATCTCTAAGTAATCAAGTACTATCGCGAATATAAGGCTGGAGGCAAATATTTAATCTGCATTAATTGTGGAAACGGAAAGATGAATGTGATGCAGTTATGTAAAGAAAGAAAGGAAAGCTGAAGACAAAGACTACCAGAGATGAAGTTAGGTTGGGTGTTCGAAATCAAAACGTTTCCAATGAGCGAAGTGAAGGATGTTTTTCTGTATTGAGAAAAATGGAAACCGTCCTGATGATTTGCATACAAACTGAAACAGATACAAAATACAGAAGAAAGAAAGGACATAATAAATATTACCATTTAGACACCGGACCCGTTTCGGGAGGTATGTCATGTCCTTAAAGTTAAAAGTTTTGTGATATCAAACTGAGAGAAGAAATGTTACTAACTGTTTTTGTATAAGTTCTCAACAGTCAGAACAGGTGAAAATGTTGGTACTATTTCTTTGAAGCAATACCACGTTATTCTTTACAGTTGTAATTTACCTTATGAACCGCATTTGGTTGACACCTTTAATATATTTTGGTCATATTTAGATAGTTGAACGATACTAATACATACAGTGCCCTAGATAATAAATATACTGAAATTCACAGATTTTCTTTATTTTTTCGATTATGCAGCATGGAGTTATAAACATAAATATACGTAGCTACTGTCTTTTACAAAGCGTCATATGTATGTTTTATAGCACTACAATTTAAAAATATACAAATATTATTTTTCTACGATACAAATCCACAACCATATAAATTTGTACGATTGCAGATGAGTATCTGGGATTGAACAGGTTAACTTGAAAATATCGAAATACTGCTAAACATGAACATACTAATGCAATAAAATTATCGAAGAATGGTAATATTGTGATACTGAAAAGTACGGAAATATTGAAATAACGAAAGAATTAATACATCGATTTTAAAAGTTTTCGATACTTAAAAATATCTATGAATCCACATATTGAAATATCGCACAGCTGTAGGTGGGACCTGTCACCATGAATTTTCTTTTAACCACTTGTCGTCTTCGAGGATGTGGTTTCCCCGTAAATTTTATAAGAGATCTTCACTTTGAAAGTCAAGTGAATGTTTTTATTCACGACACTCAACACACTTACCACTTTCACCACGCTCACACCATAGAGCCGAGATTTAATAATATGTCCTCTTTAGAAATTAGACTTAACGTATTTTACTTTATATCAGTTTGCTTGATACAAGCACACTGCTATTCTACTGAGACAGACAGAATACGTATTCACAGCAACAATAACATGCTGCAGTCGCTGCCTGTCCCTTGCCAACCCAGATATCTTAAGTCTTTCCAATTACATATTTGAATTAATTGAACAAATCCGTATAGGGCCAACTGATAAAATATGTCTGTGAGCTATTTATTTCTTAAAGGTTAAAATAAATATTTAGAATATTATTATCTTTAAACTAATAAGTTGTTTAACAAAAGAAGGAAATAAAATAGTGTTAAAGTTGGAACATCGTATGTAGTTATGTGTGAATCTGCGATTTGCAAATATACTTGTAAAGCTTCAATCTAAGACCAATATAGCAAATGAATAAACTTTCCTTTCAGACACTGGTCGCAAAAGTTTCTACCTAGTGCAACAGAAATTCGAACTACGTGTGCAGATAGAAACAATAATTGTATCCCGATACGATCATGTGCTGTGTATAAGTTTTTGGCTAGGCTCCGTTCCATGCATATATCAAAATCATTGTTTGTGTTCCTATCGTTCCTTGAAGTATGAGTTTTGAACATATGCATACACGTTCCTCCAATTGCGACCAAAACCTCCCCTGATATCAACACACCTTCTCCTTTACTTATGTCATGTGAAAGGCAAGCTACTGGGAGTCGACGCGACTGCGCAAATGAAAGTCCCCACGCTGTATCTGTACCACCAAGCACTCTGCCCATTTACTTGTGTGTTTATTCACCCGCACATCTCACCACCTCTTTCCACTTACCTTAGTTTCTCCATCCCGTATGCAGGGCAGTACCAGTAGTTGCCGTATGCGCCATACGTTTTTAGTTAAAGTGTGAGACCATCAGGAGGCAGCTAATTCGGCAGAGCATACACACGGTTTACACAGATTCTCACATTTTTCTATAATTATTGAGATCTTCCCAAAATTCAGTCAGAAGGCACAGGTGGTTTTTAACGGAGTTCCTGCAGTCTTAAAAATTGATTTGTACCGGAAAATGTCCCAACAATTTTTCCGGTCCGAACTGGTAAGGTGTTAAACCATATTCAGGTACCAACAAGGATAGGAATGCGGGAACATACACAAACTAGGTTTACGAAACACTTGGTGGCGCATGCGCAAAATGTTCCAGGTTCGTGCTCCAGCTCCGAGTCAAGTTCCAGTACCAGAACCGGTACCCGAGAGCAGACTACGCAAGGACTAGGATGTTACAATCACTGTTTTCGAACCATTATAAAAGACAATAGTCTATTTTTCGTTCACACACATATACACTTGATTACGCATGAGCAGTTCCATTTTAGTAGAAATACAGTTCCAACTCCCACTCCCGGTTCGGATTTAAGACAGGACCAGCAGCAGCAGACCATAGACTACAAAAGGCTACAACATCGTAGAAATATGAACACATATTTCTACTACTATTGAAACATTGTAGAGCAGTGGTCCGCTCACCCCTAGCGTCTGGTTTAATTTCCAGCTCTCTCTCTCTCCCTCTCACGCACACATACTGGTTTACGGAACACTTGGTGGCGCATGCGCATACTCTTCCGACTCAAGTTGGGGTACAAGTTCCGGTTCCGAATACACAACACAGGAGAAGCTGGATCCCACTACGAACATGGCAGACATTTCAAGATATCGCAAGAAAGAAATTGTCCCCGCAGCAAAAAAGACGAAACAAATATTCTCACACCAAAGTGGAAATGTTATGACCACATGCAGAAATGGAGAAGCGTCGCCTACTATCCATTTCATAAAGATAGGCCCCTGACTTCGCGGTGCTGCCGTGACGCCCACTCAAAACTTATATTGCATTGTCGTACCTCGTTGGAATTGGTGGAATGTTGTCTTTTTAATACTTAAGACATAAAAATTTTCTTTGTACTATGTAGTGAGAAAAAAATAAAAATTAATGAAAAAGTGCGTATTATATCGTACTTTTTTGGTAGATCAATGTTTATAGAGCTATATCTCAGAAAAGAGATCACGTGAAATAATTTCCTGTGTACAATATGTAGATGCATCCATTAAGAGTAAGTTGTGAAAAGTTCAATTTTCATCACTTGATATTGTTTGTGTAATTAAAACAAATGTGCGAAGCTCTGATCTCCTTTACCATGGTAGGTAGAGAAACGTACAAAATACTGTTCGAAAATTTGGAAGTCTAGTGTTCCAAATATTTGGAACTATTAACAAAAAAGGGTTTAGTAGGTAGAGTAATTACTTTTTTGAAAAAATATGTTTACTTCAACATGTTCTCTGCGTTAAGCGGTGAGCCATGTTGCAACCCAATCTTTAAATTCCCCGCGCTTATATAAAGAAACAGCATACAGTAAATGGAAGTGCGGCAACGCTGTCGTGCAGTGTTGTCGCGTTCAGGAAGCTTGTAGCGCGAAGTCTACTTCATAAGAATGTAATAGGAAAAAGTATTTATTATAACCTTTCACAACATCATAAAAACATTAATGCATGTACACTCATGTCTAAAATTATTGTCGCATTTCTATAAATATGTTATTGTAGGAATATAATTTGATAACGAATTCGCCTGGTATTTCTTATAATGTTAGTATGTGTATAATCGGCAAAGACATGTAGGCTATGTGGAAAATTCCATGTCAAAAGAGCAGTAAATAAGAACAATAAAACGAAACTAAAATTTTCTTATCCATTTAGCAACATTTTGTTTTACTCATGCTAATTTTCGTATTTTTTCCTATGAAATTTACCACAAATATACATTTCCCGACTCTACATATAGTATCAGTATTAAAAGTACCCTGCAAAATCATTATCAAATTATATTCTTACAAGAAGACAGTTATAGATATGCGACAATAATTTTGGACATGAGTGTACACATCTCAATGTAATCGAAATAAAACGTTGAAGTAACACATCCAAAAGCTCATCTCTTAATCTATTTACTTCATTCACTTTCGTCATGACTTTGTTGACTTCGCTGCTCCTGCTATCTTCCCTAATATTTATAAACAATTGCTCCATTTCTACCTCAAGATCTACACTCTCCAGCTTACGAACATGTTAAAGGTTAAAAAGAAATGTGCCTTGGCAATCACGTGTTCACCCAAGTTCTGCGATCAATTCCCTTGCCGAATGTACAGTAACACAGAATGGGTCCTTTGTTTTCTTTCAACGAAAGAAAACAATGCAATGAGTAGGTGACGAGGGCTGTATTTGCGTCTAATCACGTCGCACTGATTAAGTCTTCAATACTTCCCTTCGGTTCGTAGGCGTCCAAAACTTACACACGCATTCATATCATATGGGTTCATTGCAAAGAGACGGACGAACGGGCATTTATATTTTCGTGAGTATATCTTGTGCTTTTTGATTAAAAAAAGTGGATATTCCTTCACGAGCGGCGGTATTACAAAAAGAAGAGGCAAAATGTTTAGCGATAATGAAATTGCAGAACTGATGAATGACTGACTCAGACGGTTATAAGTTAGTAATTAATAGTAAGGACATTGATTATTCTGTGCTCAGTGGCGTATCCGGGAGTGAACAAGATAGTAACTCTGTTTCAAGTAAACCTGAGGCTGCAACGAAAAAAAACCGCGTCATTCCTATTCAAAGGCAGATTCTAATGTAGCTAGGAGCTCTTAGATCTGAAAACAGATTTTCTGTGAAGTGTAAACTCAATATTACATATCAACTAAGGTTGTATCATATAATAAACTTTTTGCGTGTTTTTGTTTCAGTGCAAGTGTATTTTGTACTGCGTGCAATAAGTGAAGAACTGACAAAAATCAACAAATTTCCGAGTACCATCACATGCAAATCCAAACAAGATAAGAGTTCGCTTTTCTAATTTTGAACACTTGGTACATTTACTGTATATTCTGTTAATTTCTAAGAAATTGGTTTAAAATCTGTGGAGACATTACATTTTTAAAATATCTCTAAAAAGTGACGGACAGTGCGTAACAAGTTTAAATACCCGTCCGGCTGAGAGTGTATACGCGTCAGGAAAATGTGGCAACATAGCACTCCGTATAAACTCCGATAGCGAAGGGCGCAAAGCAGAGAAAAGCATAATGTCATATTTGTGATTGTTTATCTTTTAAAACAAGCCAAAACAGTTTGGTTGAAAAAGCTACTTTAAGATCTTTCTAAAAGTTTTTTCAGATTGTTAATACACCGCCGCAATTCAGAGATAATGTTGTCTCACTTTTTGCTGAATAACAAGAAAATTACTACGTGTTGAGTAATGAAATTTTCAGAACTTGCAGGAAATATATGCATCTACATATCTTGCACAGGAAGTTATTTCATGTTAACTCCTTTCCGAGATATAGTCCTACAAACATTGATTTACCAAAAAAATACGAAAAAATACGCACTTTTTCATTAATTTCTATTTTTTCTCATTATACAGTACAAAGACAATTTGTATGTCTTAAGTATTGAAAAGAGGACATTCCAACAATTCCAACGAGGTACGATAATGCAGTATAAGTTTTGACTGGACGTCACAGCAGCACCTCGAAGTCAGGGGCCTATCTTTATGAAATGGATAGTAGATAAGAAAGATAGTACATTTCTTTTCCTCGTTCACTCTTCTACGAAGAAACCAGTGAAACAGATATTAATACACAAATACACACACACACACACACACACACACACACGATATATATACGGTTTTGGAACATATTATTTTGGAGATAGAGCATCTCAGTTATTAAATGTTGTATCAAAGTATAGTAATGAAATGTCATATAGTGTAAACACGTGTTTGTGTTTATTTGTTTACGTCAATAATTTGTAAATGCGTTGAATGTTATGTTTTCTTATGGCTAGACGCTAAGTCGTCAGTTTGTATGTTATTGTGATTTGCAATGTTTTGGTTGAAGAATTGAAATGTCATCAAGATGTAATGCTGTAACAGTGACACACTTTGACTGTGGCATAACTGTCAGATTTGCAGAAAGTTGTTGGTCTGAGAAGTTGATCACGATGTAATTCGGGTGAAACCAATGTTTTACCAATAGCTGAGATATACAAAAAGTCAGCAACATGAATTCCAGAATGTCTGGAAACTGAGAATAAAAACCTCTGGTTCGAAAGGATTGGGATCAGAAGTGGAGGATCGACAGAGAGAACCACTTGTACTCTTATCACAGTAATCAGTCAACTGTGAGTCCAGTCCAGGAGTAGATCTAGGAAGATCTAGCATTATCCGGTACAACCATTAACTTGGATTATGGTTGAACAAATGTCGGCTAACATAGACTATTCGCAGGACGAACTATTCATCGTTGTAGAACTTCAACATCCAGTCCAGGCAGTCATCTATTAGCAAGGTATGTGTATCTCAGCTATGTACGAGTTATTCGTGACTGACTTCTTAGATGCTTACGATATGTGATCTGACGCGTTATACACAGTCTACATTAACAACATTAACAACATTAACATTGCATAGCTCACCTTCTTATGGTGAAGGCTTGTTTGGTTCAAGTCCCGGTTTAAAATAATTGTAGATTAAGTAATTTAGGATGGTAAAATTTTGTAATGTTAACGTTCACCAATTGAATACGAGATTTGGTTCGGATCTCGAAAGGCTTAGACATTGACTCTAGTAGATAAAGTAATCAGGTTAACCCACACCACCCTCCCACACTTCGTTGTCAGAAATATAAGTTGTATTAAGTATATATTGATAAATGAACGAAAATACTGTGTTGACGAGGGCACAGAAGGCAAATAAGGGAATTAGTATTGAAGTACATAACTTATTTGGTGTAACGACACCTGAACGACGAAAAAATTCTAGTAGTCAAGACACAGCCGCGAGTCGCAAAATTATTTTAAGTAAGGAACCGGTGTTCAACTTTCCTAGTAGTCCTGTGATAAAATCCGAGTCGAAAGATTTTCCATCCATTATAAATTTAGATCAGAATTTAGTAAATAGTAACAGTAAGGACGTTAAAATGACTTCTAATATTACTTTTTACGCGGACATAAATAAATTACCAAAGTTTGATTTGAAGAACGATAGTTACATCGTTTCTTTCTTTGATGAGTTCGATGATGCTTGTCAGATGGCAGGTATCGCCGAAAACAAAAGAAAAGAGTTGATACCAAATATTTTTAAAGGAGTAGGGAGACAATGGATAAAATTGTTCCTGAAACGGAAAAATACAGCGGAAATGCAATATAAGGATTTACAGGCAGAAATCGTTGAGGAATTTACTAAATCGAATGTGACCCTCGATATTGAAGATAGGATTAAGGAACGTTTGCAACAAGAAGACGAAGCTGTCATAAACTATGTATATGACATGCTCGATCTTTGCGAGAGGTTAGACTCAAATATGACGGATATAAAGAAAATTGGAATAATAGTTGGTGGATTACATCCATACTATATGGAGAAAGTAGGGACGATAGCCTACTGTAGTTTAGATAAGTTTGTAGATGATCTACAAAAGATCGAGAAGAACAAATGTAAAATCGCGAAGCGCGTGAAACGAGAAACAGGAAAGGTTACAATTAAAGACTTAGTTAAAAAGATCAGGGAACAAGTCGAAGATGAAGGAAGTGAGTCCGAGTTGGATCACGGGGTTGTAAGGAAAAGTAAAGAAGAACACAAAATTAAACAAGAACCGCAAAGTCTAACGCAGATCGCGGAATTACAGAAAAAGATCGATAAATTGCAACTCGCGTTGTCAGCAAAAACGCAAGAAGAAGAAAAACACGATAGTCAAGGTAGAAAACAAGGGAAGAATCAAAATTTTAGAAACAATCGACAATATAGAGGTAATAATAGGAATACTTATCGCGGAAATAAAAACAAGTATTGGTCAAATAATAATAATAGAGGTCAAAATAGTAATAGAGGAAACAATAGTTTTCATAATAGACGTGGTAATAGAGGTGGATACTGGCGAAATAATCGTGGACGTGGTCAACAAGGAAACAGGCAAGGCAGTTGTCAGATTTCTTGTCAACAAAGCCATTATTCTGATAATCATAATCAGCAAAGATTTGTGCAAGTTTACCAGCACAAGTGAATGGTACAACATACTACCAAACCGCAGGTCCTAGTCATTTAAACTGAATACATCTGTAAATGGGCGAGGCGCATTTACAGGGAACAGAAATGTAAGAACACGAGAAGTTATTGCCTCAGTAAGTTTGGAAAATAATATGGTATATTTACCATTAGAAATAGAAAATAGACAAATTAAAGCTTTACTTGATAGTGGATCACAAATTCCCATTATCAATGTGAAATTAGTGCCACCAAGTGCGCGAATTATTCCAAGACAAACGAAAATTAAGGGTATTACGCAAAATACACTCGTAATCAATAAATTGGCTGTAATTAAATTTAAAATATCGAATCAGACATTTCAACAAGAGTTTAGAATAATAAAGGACTTTCCGTACCAAATGTTAATCGGGAACGATTTCTTGAGAACACAGAATTGTCAAATAGACTACGAAAATAGTAAAATCGTACTTCAAAGGTTCGGGAGACCGACTAGAAATTATAAGAATCATCAGGAAACAAGAACAGTTTCCGATAATATCGCGATTAGTGTAAAGACAAGTTTGAAACCAAAATGGGTCTTAGGACATAGAGTTAAGTTGTTACCAAGAACTAGAACGACTGTTGAAGTCAATCTAGTCAATTCTTGGGCAAATAACGAGTATCTATTAGAGCCTGATAAGTTATTAGAAACACAGTACAATGTATTTATACCTAGAGCGATATTATCAAAAGAAAATCGGAGTCTAGAGATAATTAATCCATCGAACAAGACAATAATGTTAACAAGGAATTTGAAAGTTGGAGATGCGGAAGAATGTGTTAGTGAGACGGAATTGAGACAGGAAGGATTAACTTATGATGAAATTGAAGAGGTGTTAGATGCACGGAAAAATTATGACAAGACAAGATTAAAATTTGGCGAAAAAACTAAACCTGAAATCAAAAAGAAATTGGAAAAGCTTTGTTATGATTATGCAGATGTTTTTGCGTGGAGAAACAATGAGTTAGGCAGAGTTAAAGGCGTAGAACATAAAATAGAATTGGAAACGGAAGTTCCTTTTAGAAGGCAACAGTATCCGATCCCAATTGCAATGAGAGACAAAGGTTAAGAGCAAATAAACATCCTGCTCGAACAGAACATTATCGAGGAAAGTAATAGCTCTTACAATTCACCCATGTTGTTCGTAAAAAGCCTAATGGAGCGATCAGAGCATGTCTCGACTGTAGGGCTTTAAATAAACACGTAAAATTCTATTCCGTGGCGTTGCCTCCCATACATCAGATTCTAACATGTATGGGGGGTCATAAATTCTTCAGTGTACTTGACATCAAAAGTGCCTATCACACTGTATCCATTTTTAAGGAGTCAAGAAAGTACACGGCGTTTAACATTCCTGGCGTCGGTGCTTACCAATATTCCAAATTACCCATGGGATACATCCAATCGCCAGCCATATACACGAAAATCATGGCTATGACATTAGCTAACGTTCATCCGGAAGCGGTGTCATATTACAAGGACGACGTATTCCTTTATGTAAACAATCAAGAAAAGATGGTGTCGGTATTACATTCTGTTTTTCAAAGACTAAGAAAGTATGGCTTGAAATTATCAGTAGAAAAGTGTCACTTTATGGAGGAAAATGTTTTGGCATTAGGTCACATTGTAAGTGAGGCCGGATACGAAATAAGTCCAAAAGTGATACAGGCAATAAAAGCTTGTAAGCCACCCACAAGCGCAAAAGAACTCAAGTCATTTATGGGTCTGACGAATTATGTACGAAAATTTTGCAAAGACTACGCAGAAATTTCAGCAAGTTTTCAACAGTTGCTGAGGAAAAATCACAAATTCGTATGGACCGAGGAGCATCAAAATAGCTTTGAAAAATTAAAAGATGCATTGTTGAAGGCACCATTATTAGCGCCATTCCGAGAAAATCTAGAGACGAGAGTGTATATCGATGCGTCGACGAAGTCAATTGGAGCAGTTCTCATGCAGAAGCAAGTAAATGGAGAATGGACCGCAATTGCATATTATAGTAGCGTATTGAGACCGAATGAAGCTAGAAGACACATAGTAGAGTTGGAAATTTTGGCCGTGGTGAGTGCCTTTAAAGCATTCAACTACTATCTGTATAACAAAGAGTTTGAATTGTATACTGATTGTAGATGCATTAAATATTTACAAACAACGCCAAAATTATCACCAAAGTTATTGAGATACAGTTTAGAAATGGCACAATACCAGTATACGCCGGTGCATTGTCCAGGTGAGAAGAACCCGAGCGATGTATTGTCGAGGAATACCGATATTCAACCCACGGATGAAGATATTGATTTGGATGCATTACCAGTGAAGACCGAAGATCTCGAAGTAAACATCACTTTCGATGATGACGTAGACGTAGCTGAGTTGCAGAGAAAGGATTCTTTCTTCGGGCCAATTATGAATGCTATTGAACATCCTGAGGTAGCAGACGAGAAAGCTGAGAGGCAAGCACGCTGGTATGTAGTAAAAGATGGAAAACTTTTCAGAACACAAAGGATGGCAAATGGAAAGAAATTTCTATTGTGCATTCCTTTTTCATTAAGGGAACAAGTATTTAAAAACTTGCATTGTTCGATTTATGGAGGAGGACACTACTCCTATACCAAATGCTATAATCGGGCATTAAAATCTATTTATTTCCCGAATATGAAAAAGTTTTTTTTTTCAGGAGAAGGTCAGCCAGTGTGTAAGCTGTCAGATTCAGAAGCGTAAGGCTGGTAGGACACCATTGCATCCACAGACGTACCCAAGTTATATGCCATTCCAGCATGTAACTATGGACGAGATTGGGCCATTTAAAAGGTCTAAAAACCATCGAAATAAATATGTGATTGTGTTCGTAGATAGTGCTACACGTTATGTAATTGCTAAAGCAGTTCCCGCTATAACATCCGAGATTATTGCAGAAGTGATTTTTGAAGAGCTAATCACGAAACATGGCATTCCTGAGATTCTAGCGATGGACCGGCATTGTACACATCAAAGCCAAGTGATGGAAGAAATGGCAGAGCGTTTTGGTATGAAGTTAAACTTCGCCAATACGGATGCTCACTATAACATAGGAACATCTGAGAGAGTCATAGGATCCATACAGCAGGTCATGAAGCACTACATAGACCGTGAATTCACAAATTGGGAGGAAATCCTACCTTGCATAGTATTTACCATGAATACGCAAATTCATGACGGAACGAAACACTCGCCATATTATTTGCTAACAGGGCGTGAACCCAGAATGTTCTTAGAACAAGATCTGGACATTCCTTGTGAGTATGTGGAGAATGATGAGCGAATAAGAACTGTCAAAGAAGCAAGAAAGGTAGCGTACCAAAATTTGCAAAAACGGTTTAAGTCTCAGAAGAAGCAGATCGAGAAGAAGTTTTCTCAACCTAACTTTGACATTGGTCAAAAGGTATGGATACGTGAGATGCCGAGAGCAGGCATTCCAGCTTGTTTTGGGAAAAGATTCAATACTCGTGGAGTTATAGTGGAAAAAATGAATAGCAATTCATATAAAGTAAAATATGAGACGAAGAAAGGGCAAGAAAGGTTGACACGATTGATATTCGGCGTTTAAAACCATTTGTTAGCGCGAATGATGAAGATTCTGACAAGCAAGATGATGACTCGGATTTAGACAGTGATGTCTAAAAAGAAAAAAAACAACGCGTGAGAAAACCAAGAGGATTAGTGACTCAAAGACTGCATCACAAAAAGTTAAAAGTTTTTTTTGCGACGAAAAACCCGAATAAAATTGAGTATATAAGGTTGTTTTGTTTGTTAGGGATCTGTAGACAAAATGTTTTTATCAGTGGACAGCGAGTTGGACCGCTGTTTATCAACAAAAGTCCGTGACCGAAATCAAAGGAAATTTTGGTTTCCATCTGAAAAATCTCTGAACTGGTAAACATGTTTTGTTTACAGAATTTAGAGTGATTAGGAAAATAGAGAATTTTTTTTAAATTAGAGATATGTCGTAAATGTGTTTGAATTGTTGAATAATCCAAGGTACGCATACAACGTAAATAAAATAAATAAAAACATAAGTATTAACTAAATAAAAGAGTTAAAAATTATTAAAATAAATAAAATAAATTTAAGTAGTAATTCTAAGTTTCAATTATTTGCAGTTAACATCATGTTCAAGATTTTCATTTTTCAAATACTATTGATCAGTATGGGCATAGCAGAGGGGAACAACAACAGATAACGTTAACGGAAATTGGATTAGCTTTGACGCAGAATGCATATGCCGTACATGCTACAAACATGGTGTTTACTACTGTAAAGATGCATTTGAACTTTCAAGAATCGGTGCCAGTACATGATAAGTGTACTGATGCATACGAAATTGTTAACGATTATGCTGTAAAAGAAAAAGAATTCAGACAAAACATAGTAAATTTACTACCTTGTCATTTTGTTTATGAAAATGGAAAAACTAGGTGTAATGATAATCATAGAAATAAAAGGTTCATATTTTCGTGGTTACTGGGATTATCGTCTATTGGTCTATCGACATATAACCTAATACATAATCAACAGTTGTATCGTTCCATTGATAAATTAAATAAATACGAAAATTTATTAACAAGTGAAATTAAAAATCTAAAAGCATCATTTAATAATGAAATTTCTGTAGTCCACGGAATTGTAGTAAAAGATTTTAAAAATAAAATTCAAGAGCTATATTGTTATTTACATCAATCC
Organism: Thermobia domestica; assembly: GCF_964235325.1. Lineage (NCBI taxonomy): Eukaryota > Metazoa > Arthropoda > Insecta > Zygentoma > Lepismatidae > Thermobia > Thermobia domestica. Next base: position 43,520,583 of record NC_137457.1, on the reverse strand, counting down.
CAACGCAAGATAATGGCAAATTTGTTTGCTCATCTTGTGCAGGAGAGGGTAAATAAAATAGTAAATAGTATATTAAATAATCAACTAACATATCATATATGATCTAATGCTGATGTTAAAAGGTTAATAAGTCTTCATGATGTGTTGAAGAATACTATTTATAGGTCAGACATTGGGATGTTTTACCAAATGTCTAGCGTATATTTAGTAAAATATCATTACGAAGAAAATAATATTGATTTAATATTAAAAAACTCCGATAATATATGATACTAGTATTTCAATCATGTATGACATAATATCTATGGGCTACTTAATAAATAATACCAGAATATTTTACGAATTTCCGGAAGCAGTTTACTTGGCGGAAGGTAAATATCATTCATTAGATAAAAATAAATGCGAATTTAAAAGTTTCTTGTACTTCTGTGAAAGCATAACTATGGACAATGAGGCAAAGTGTCAGAATAATATTATTTTAAATAATTCTTTGGAAGGATGCCAGCAGAATTCTGAGAAATTTTTGGGGAATGTGATATTCAGATATACACACGCAGGTGTGATGTATTCTTCTGTTGAAAAGGAAGCGTACATGACAAAAGTGGGTGTACATCAAGAAGTTACTTCCACAAAACTGGATCAAACTAAATCTAAATCAAGTTTCATATAGTATGATAAATTTGACAACATAATAATAGGAGAGCTGTTAATTCCAACTAAGAGAATAATACACGTTCAAAATAAACATATGAAATTGATTGGAAATTGGACGGAGAGACAAGTAAATTTTTCGTTACATACGCAGGAGTTAAATAGTTTAACCGAAAAGTTATTGAAATTAAAAGTCGATACATCACTCCCTGAACTACATCTAAAAACAGATTATATTATATATGTAATATTTGGAATAATCATAGCATTAATATCAACGACATTATTGTTATTAGTATTGTATTGTAGGCTTTATAGATCAATTCGGCAGTATAAAGTTCAAAATCAATAATAATAATAAAAATAATAATAATAATAATAATAATAATAATAATAATCATCAATAGGTATTAATGAAGTAAGCATATCATGTAAATCGATGTTGTATGTGCCTTGGGTTGTGAAAAAAAAGTTTTACATTTTTGGATATGAAGAAGAATGGTATTTTTTTGAAAAAAAAGGTTCTAAGTGTCTGAATAGTTTATTAAATCTGAAAATAATCTGAATAAAAATCTGAAAAGGAATAGTTTATTAGTATATGAAACAATTGGTAACATGTAGAAATACTTACCAACAGCATGTGGTAGTTACGAGTCGAAAAGCCTAGGTTATTTGATTCTAGACAAAACTAGGAGTAGTCTGTTTGAATTGGTGAAACGAATAAGTTTTTGAATAAGAATGGTTACGCGGTACTAATACGGCAAAATTCAGTGTTTTGGTAGAGAAAGAAAAGCAGTAGACAATAAGCATAGTAAATAGAACATCATAGATAAAAATAGATACGAGCATGTAAATAGATAATAGCTAGGTTATATAACAGCATAATATTAGTGAAATCAGTAGCTTAAAGCTATGAAAAGCAGCAAAAAGTAGAAAAATTGTCTATTAGTAAAAGCTAGACAAATAGACAAATAGTAAATATTACAGAGGCTAGTAACATAAACTAGATAAGTAAGCTTACGAATGAAGAATAAAAGTCGTAAAAAGTATGAAAAAGTCGTTAAAAGAAGTAAACAGTTTAAATAGAAAAGTAGAAAATAATAGATAATAGACGAGAAATAGTCAAAATAGAATACAGTCATAATGCATCATTTCTATAATTGTCGTTAATTTGTATGTAAACAAGTTATTTTAAGTTAAAATTCATTTTCTAAATTCAAGTTTTTTTTAAAAATGAGAGTAAAAACTATTGATTCATTATTGTTATAGAATAATCAATTGGCATATCGATTATTATTCTAATAATAAGTTAAAGTATTCAGTTCATTAGTTACTTCAATAGTCATGTGTAGAGAAATAACAACTTACAGCGTTTCAGTTCACTGGAAGTTTCTACTCACGGTGGATGGAATCGCTTGTCTCGAGAGAGATAGGAATCCGTAGTTATGGGTGGAGCTTCTAAGCCAACATGGCTGATCCATAGCAACAAGCCACGCCTACACATAAGAAGTTACTCTCAATCACGACGATTTTTGATGCAATATGAATGAATTCAAAGTAAATAGAACTTTGTAATGTTAAAGAATGATGGAATAAACATCAATAAAGATAGTAGTACCTACATATAACAGTAAAACCAGTAGTAAAGTGTATTTAAATACATAAATATGCGTGAAAATGTAGGATTTTACAACTTTGAAAAAAAATGAGAAATACGTCGTTAAATGAATTAAAATGTAACAAGCGTAACATTTTAGAATCCGAATAGGTTACATAACTGTTAGAACACTAGTCATTGTTCAGAATATGCATCTGTTGTGCATTTTATAGGGAATAATGAACAGATTTAGAACACTGAAACTAGGCCTATGGTAAGAATTCGTAATATTTTTACGAAAAAGAACCATAGACAAAGATTTAGTAATATTAGTTTTAAAATAAATAAAAACGGGATTTCACAACTAGTTATTTATATTTACAGGCAATATGGAGAAGAAGTCTATGATAGTTACTATTGCATTAACAACTTTAACCGTGTTAGTACTAGCGACGTTTATAGTTATAGTGTATTTATTTTATTAAATTACGTAAATTTAGTAGGAAGAAAGAACATAGGAAATGTTGAAAATAAAAATAAGGTATATGACGATGTTAATCACATAGAGCACAACGATTCAATTCCAATCTATGCACTAGTTAATAAAAATCACACTAGTAAGACAGAAAATAATTCAGATCACTATCCAAAGCACAGAGAGTTAGCACAAAATAATTCAGATGTAGTTGGTACACAAGAGACGTTCCACAACACCAAAATTCAGAGTGACGCACTAGAAATCACGAAATTATATAATTTTCGGGACGGAAAAAACGGATGAACATTTATCCACGAACTCGGGAAGTGAAAAAGTTTATGTACGTCCGTGTAATATCTTAATTTTGTGAACAATTTTCAAATTTTAACGAAAAAGTGCGGACACGATTTCACGGTCAACTGCAAGTATCGAAGCGACGCAACTAATAGGAAACTACGTGGAACTTTCTCAATGTCATTGCCAAAAACTTCGCTGAGCAATCAATCTATGGCAAGGAAGTTACACAGAGTTGCTAACTGTATGAATAGGAAAGATACTAACAGGGAAGTGATTGTTATATTTTCAAATTTTAATTGTTTTGTAAAAGTCATGCAACGAGATGGGACGTTGTTTCTGAATATATTAGTGTATCATTAGGAGATGAAGAGTGTATAATAAAGTGTTTTGTGTTCATTAAAACATCAGTGGTGAAGACACTGATATTGGTGAAATAAGTGCAGTGGTAACAGACACTGTTTTGGACTTTGCTACTAAATGCAATGGAAAATTTCGAGAACGAGAGAATAAAAAGTATATGTATGTGCGTTTGAGAGCGCAGGAAGTAACAGATAGTTACATGTAGTTATGTGTATAATCCAATAGATGGCAGGAGCCGATACTTTTTATAAAGACTCTCGTCAAGATTTTTTTTAAAGAATGAATGGAAATAAATAAACGATGTTTGACAGATTTTCTATGTATGATAAATGGTTAAATTAATATGCATATATACAGGGTGATGGACAAATATATTTAATTATTTTTGTTTGTATTTTATACCAAATATTTTGTCAATTTCTGTAGAGAAATTTATTCGTGAACGCAGTTCCCTCGTTTTGAAGGGGGGCATGTGGATATATACGGTTTTGGAACATATTATTTTGGAGATAGAGCATCTCAGTTATTAAATGTTGTAACAAAGTATAGTAATGAAATTTTGTCATATAGTGTAAACACGTGTTTGTGTTTATTTGTTTACGTCAATAATTTGTAAATGCGTTGAATGTTATGTTTTCTTATGGCTAGACGCTAAGTCATCAGTTTGTATGTTATTGTGATTTGCAATGTTTTGGTTGAAGAATTGAAATGTCATCAAGATGTAATGCCGTAACAGTGACACACTCTGACTGTGGCATAACTGTCAGATTTGCAGAAAGTTGTTGGTCTGAGAAGTTGATCACGATGTAATTCGGGTGAAACCAATGTTTTACCAATAGCTGAGATATACAAAAATTCAACAACATGAATTCCAGAATGTCTGGAAACTGAGAATAAAAACCTCTGGTCCGAAAGGATTGGGATCAGAAGTGGAGGATCGACAGAGAGAACCACTTGTACTCTTATCACAGTAATCAGTCAACTGTGAGTCCAGTCCAGGAGTAGATCTAGGAAGATATAGCATTATCCGGTACAACCATTAACTTGGATTATGGTTGAACAATAGTCGGCTAACATAGACTATTCGCAGCACGAACTATTCATCGTTGTAGAACTTCAACATCCAGTCCAGGCAGTCATCTATTAGCAAGGTATGTGTATCTCAGCTATGTACGAGTTATTCGTGACTGACTTCTTAGATGCTTACGATATGTGATCTGAAGCGTTATACACAGTCTACATTAACCACATTAACACATGATATTTCATAGAATACAGATATTTAAATGAAAGTTAAATTTGTGTGTTTTTTCTCTGTTCCCCCTTCGAACCTACTCATCACAGATGGTGAGTAGTAGCGATCTTCAACCGTCACACATTGGTTTATCCCCATGCAATTTAGGCACGACGGTTGGAGGTTGTTAATATATATATACACGTATTTGCGTACTTGTTGGCTCCGAGTTAGGACACTGACTTGTTGGAACGAAATGTGCATAAAAAATTAGAAGAGATACGAAAACGAGAGTGAGATCAAAAGGCACTTATTCATATTTGCGGAGGGAAAATACTTATTTCGCTATTTATGGCAGATTTTTGGGAACACGTGTGGTATCGTACTATATGTAATGAATTCTGGTGCCAACATCACCTGCAAGATATAAATGGTACTGGTACCAATACCATATCAGGATGATCTAATGTCAAACACACACTCACGCTATTAACATTATCTACAGTGTTACAATATTTCAGTTATCTACAGTGTAGAATAATAGCACAAAGTAGATAAGTACACGGAGTTTTGGAGAAATAAGTCTTCAAGAATTTAAAAGTATGTAAAAAGGAACTACAGAATTCTTTATATCTAAATTACCAGATTTCCATGAAGTTAACTTCTTACACTATTATTTATATCTGGCAACCGCTTCAAACCAGGAGACTGGCAGTTTGGTCTCCACTTCGCTTTATCGGATTAGAAGTGGGTATTTAAGTCACGTTTTACTGCGAAAGAAACAACTCGTTCCCAAACGGGCAAGAGGCAGTTTGAAATTTGCTATGGCCACAAGTGGTCGCTGCATTTGTTCCTAAACGCTCAGAAGGATATAACCACCTTTTTGATTAACTCTCCCGCCATTCAAACAGTTCCTTTACTTTGTGCGTGACGATGACGTAGAAACATTCTTACAACAGTGAGACTCTTTTAATATCAGATTCATCTATAGAAAGGAAAAGCACAAGATCTGATTTGCTTCGAAAGAAAAATCTAAATATAGAAACATAAATAGGATATGCTGAGAATTGTAACGCGTAGCTACTTTTTGCATTTTCTTGCTAAGTAACTTACTTAGACGTTCAATATGGGGCAATGGAATTGCTTTTCGAATATGCTTTTGATCAGGCTCTTCTACTGACGATATGAATTTAAATGTATTCCACATTTGTCACTTTAAGTGACAACTTATTTAAACTGAAACATGAACACTCGGTACAAAAATTGCACATTAGAAATGACTGTGACAACTTTGTTTTCACAGTTTGTATGTAAATTCTAGAATTAGAAGATAGTCTTGTAATAATGCAGGTATAGCACTGTGTAAGACAATTCTTGTGGCCATCATTATTACACTACTGAATGAGTCTCTAACAAGGAAACTTACGGAAGTGTAACTGACCGATTTGAAAGAAACTTTGCAGATTTGTGCAACATGGAAAAAGAAAGGACACTTATTTTTATTAAATTTCGGCCATGGTACGGTTTGAAAGTCCCTCAGTAAACCTTTGAACGTTAGGGAAGATTTTGAAGCATAGACAGAAAACAATCATTTAATATAGAAGAAAACATACTCCGAAGGAGGCTTTATGACAGCTGATTAAGAATTTGACGTCAATATTTTAAATATCAAAATGGTGGATTCAATATGGTGATTACAATTACAAACGTTTTCTGGTTTGAAATGGTCTGCAGTTAGCCAGGAACAATCATAGTTGGCATGCGTTATTGCGAGAAGGTTGCAAACCGATTTGATACCTCTTTCCTTTCTTATTTTAGCGGCATGTTTGATTAAGGTGACTTTCTAACACTCTCGCTGTTCGGGGTGCTTACTTAAATGAGTCACCTCGCTTCTCACTACTAGGTATACTTCTTGAAAGTGAATCCCGCGGCTCCTACTACTCGGAGTGCTTAGTGAAAGTGATTCATATCGCCTCTCACTAATCGGGTGCTTATTTACGTGATTTATATTATATTTGAATCCCGAGTAGAATCTCAAAAGAGTATATCATAAAGGCATCCTTTCCTGCAGGGTCAATTGGATTTAGCATCTTGATGTATTTTCTAGACCCTGGAAAAATGTCTTGTGACATTTTTTGACACTGTCCTTCTTTATAATAAATTAACATCTCCGTAATGAAGATCCAATCATTGATTCTTGAAAAGGTTTTCTTCTCCTACATTTGCAAATATATAGGTACGTAGGATACGAAAGCGGTTATTTGTAATGAAAACCTCCTACGCTTAACAATTTCGTAACATTTTATTTAAAAAATTATGCATTATATGAAACTCGGACATATTCCCAAGCCAGAAGACTTACTATAAACGAGCACCCCGAATAGTGAGAGGTACAAAGATTTACTTTAATCAAGCATCTCGTTAAAATAAGTAGAGAAAGGTGTTTCAAATCGGTCTGTATCCTCCTCGCTGTAACCCCTACCAACTATAATTGTCCTTGGCTAAACGCAGAGCATTTCAAACCAGACAACGCTTGTAATTGTAATCACCATATTGGATCCACCATTATGCGTTTTCTAATTTTGACGTCAGATTCTAAATGAGCTGTCCTGAAACAACCCACCTGGCAGTAGGTTTTTTTACAATAAATAATTGTTTCTGTCTACGCTTCAAGATCAACTCTAACGTTCAAAGTTTGGTTCTACTTTTAAACCTGCACCAATGCCGAAATATTAAAAAATACGTGTCGATTATTTCTCGAAATTTTTCGAAATCCTGTGAATGAAGTGTACAAAGTTTCATTCTAATCGGTTAGTTTCACCTTGGTAAGTCTCCTTGTGAGATAAACATCTTATACATAAATGTTTAATCTGTCTTTGACATTAACGTTTTAGATTAACATTTATCTAAAACATGTGTTTTATATAATGTTTCATAACACAGTGCTTTTCTCAATATTCGCTATCGCTCCCGTGCCCCGAAAAAAATAAGTTTTTTTAACGTAATCTTTTGTTGTGCTGAATGTGCATGGACATCTCATGTGCCTCTGCACCTTGATTGTTTGGTTGGTTAGTATTTTAACATGCCTTTTAGCACTGAATCATTTGACATGAACTTCCGCCTTACCCCTTCAGTTCCCACACGGAATGTTGTTGATTCAGTTGAGCGCCCGTTTCACCGGCGAGGGTATATGAGACGTGAACGTGCTGATTAACGTGGCCAATTAGGGTTGCCATCCTTCCGGCGTTGGCCAAGCATGTACTATTTTATGTTTTTTTCTATATCAAAACTAAATTTCAATTATTTTTGGGTAGTCTGACATTTAATCATATTTCTATTTTTTCAATATTTTCCTTGAAACATTACTATGTTTCTCTATTGTGTTAGAGAACTGTCTATTGTTTCTTAATCAACTCATTATTAAGACTGATTCTCGAAAATGTGTCGAATCCCAAACTTCAAATTTGATATCATGTAACTCGGGAACTAAAAGCCTGCACATCATATTTATTTCACGTGAATATACAATGTTGTCAAGATTTACAAACATGCCAAGTTTGATCAAGTAAGTTTGGTTGAATTTGTAATTTTTAACTAACTATAATATTTCAGAAAATAATCAATGAAAGACGAAACTGTAAATGACGAAAGTTATGTAAGTAATTGTATAAGCATAGTCGTACAGCATATATCCTAGTCCTAGTAATCAATTTTGTATTCCTTATCTTATATGAGTACTTAGTCTAAAATGAAAATTTAACTCTTGTTGGAGAGTAGTTATTAGCATTTTTTGAAGTAAAATACCATTGAAATTTCCAGTGGACTTTATCAAATTCAGTTTCCGATTTTAGCAGTACGGTAATTCAGTGAGTAAAGAATGTTTTCTCTAATCAATACTTAGTGTAAAAACGCTAATTATTACAGTCAGTTACGGGATCGCTCATTTTACTAAAATGTACGTAGTTTCACACATGAATTATGAATTATTTTACAAATATTTGTTGCAACAACATAATGCATTACTTCGGTCAAAAAATGCTGGCTGGGGCAACTACAAGAAACAATTAAGATTTAAGAAACAATGCAGATTCAGCATCGTCGACGAAAATTATAAGGTAAAATGTTTTCAAATTTACATGTAAAAAAGTTCAGCTTTTTAATAAAAAGTCAGTTACTTTTTGAAAGAATGTTCATTGTTTTACAATTTCGTTGTAATAATCGTACAAAACCGTAGAAGAAGGAATGAAATGAGAACAAATATTGACCAGTTGGTAAGTGTATTTATATCCTATAGTCCAATCAAAACATGAAATGCAAATCCCGCTACAAAATCAGCAAAAAAAAAAGAAAAAACTAAATAGACGAAATGTTTCAGGGAATCGACGAAATTTACGAAATTTTTCAACCTCTCTCTTATTTTAAGCCATGAACAAACTATTATATGGATAGCAATAGCAACTTTAGGAATGCACACGAAAGCACATACACTAACAAGAGGACCGGATTAAGGAAGAGAGTTAGGAAGGATATAGCCTCGGGCCAACAGGTTAATAGCATCATCCAATCTGATCAAAATGTCAACTGGGTTTCTGAAAAGAACATGAACGTATAGTCATCATCATAAAACAAAATATAACCAAAAATATTAAACACATTCCATTAACTTTCCTACTGTAATTTGAGAGAAATTTATTAGGTGAAGTCTGCAGGGTCCACATATTTTTTTTTTCTAGCAACGGTCCTCCACATAGGTTAATACAGCCCTGACTAACACCTTACATACTACTGAAAAGCATTAAAAAATGAAAATATTTCTATTATTTTTACAGTTAATCTATCTTAAACCAGACACTTAATGAGTTATCTTGAAATACGAAACTGAAGTATCATTATATTTTTTTAAAAAAAAGATCCTTCTTTTCTTGTAAATTTTAATATTCCTTGAACATAACCCGAGTGCATGAAAATCAGAACAGTGCAGACATTTAAATTGATTTCACTATGTATTCTTGTGGCTGTGTGGAACCTGGGTACTCATTGCGGTCCAGAGTCCATCAACATAGCATGCAGTGGCTCCAACATGATGTCCCACCCTCAAGAAATATAAGAAAATGCTATCAGCTGGCAAGATTATGGGAGAAAAAATTTCTGGGAGGATCTATGTTAAGGGCATACTGTTCATTGATTATCTGCAGGGTCTAAAGACAATTACAAGTGACTATTATTCATAACAGGTTCCAAAAGTAAGGCAGGCAATCAAGGGGAAACTCAGTGGCATGCTACACATGAAAGTGCTGCTCCTGCATTATAATTACATTCAGCGCTATTGCCGATGTAAGGTATGAAATATTTGAGCATTCTACAAACTCTAAAGTTCGTGCTCTAGGTGACTTTCACCTGTTTCGGAAGATTAAGTAGCACCTGCGAGGAACAAAGTTTACCAACGATGAACATGTTATGCAGGTTGCCGAAGAATGGCTTCAAGCATACCCGTCAAGGATTTTTCTAAAAACTGGTACAGTGGTTCTCAAACGTTCCAAAAACGACTACTTCCTGTTCATTCGGAAAATAGGTGTGCGGACCGACTTCCATGCTATCTGAAAAATCATATGAAATTAAAAAAAATATATACTAATTAAAATTATCACTGACAAGAAAACGATCAACAAAAATAATGTAGAATCTTGTAGAATATATATTGGATTTCTACATTAGTGGAAGGATTTTCAATCCAACTATTACCAGGGCAGAAACGTTTTCTAATTCTCTCAAGTGTTCTACAAGTGCATTATGGATTTCGGCAGAGTTTTTCATCTGAAAAATCAATAAAATCCTTGAGCACTAGAAATGAATAATAGCTATTGTTTTTACTCGTACCGACCACAGCTACAATTTTTTAATCTTAAAAATACTCTTGTATAACTGATGTGAGTTCCATTTTATTACATCTCAATTTAGAGGTTTCGTGTACAACCAGGGGTCCGTTGACCCGTCTTTGAGAACAACTGATCTAGAACATTGTTGAGGGAAGTGCACTGTAGCGAAAGGAAGCTAAATGGGAAGCTGAAGTTCTTTTACATCAGGAATTATCGAACACTCCTCGTAATATCATTCAACACTGCCTACATTGCCTCGTTTACCTAAATATACCGATTTTTCACCCCATAGAACGTGAGGGGGTCGGTTGACAACTCATATGAATGAAATTTTGCCTCTATCATCTCTGGCGCTGTATGGAAAATATCTCACGAGGATACAGTATCTTTAGATTTATTTAGTAGGTGTTTTTTCGAAACTAAATCGTTCAGCACGTCTCCAAAGTTTGGCAATATTGTTGATGAATCTTTGGTGACTATTCCTCAAGCGTGTGTTCGAAACAAGGCTCCACGAATCGATGTATCAGTGGTAAAGCACTGATCAGTCACTGGCACATGCAAGGAGCAATGGAATATTAATTCTGTGATATTTGTGAATAATCTGACACACATTGGATTTTCCAAAATAAAATTTGAAATTTTTATAAAGATCCAATAACTTATGCTTCACCCCCTGTGCCCCCTAAGCAAGTACATTAACAAAATAATGTTACAGATATAAAAAAAAACATACTCGTTTGCTTCGTCCACGCCAAATTTCAAATTAATTGACAAAAAATACCTTCTTCTCGTGTGTCCCTACTAAGGATATTTATCGTCCTTTTTATTTTTCAAAGGGAACTATAGCCCTACATAAGACACTGGCCATGCAAGGAGCATTAGAATAACAATTCTGTGACATTTGTGAAAACTCTGACGCTCACTGGCATTTCGGGAACAAAATTTTGAACTTTTATGAAGATCCATCATCTAACGCTTCGCCCCCTGTGCCCGCTAAGGCGCTGCGGTACCAAAATAGCATTCCAGATTTCAAAAACGCATACTCCTTTGCTACAATGACGACAAATTTCACAATAAAAAAATAAAAATTACATTGTTCTCGTATGTCCCTACTAAAGATATTTATTGTGATTTTCTTATTTTTGCAAGGGAGCTGTAGCCCCATTATCAGTCACTTTTACATGCAAGGAGCATTGCGGCGTTAATTCTGTGACGTTCGTGAATAATGTGACGGTTACTGGCACTCCGAAAATAAATTTTGGAAATTTGATATCACATCACCCACCTCCTTTTTACGCCCCTTGCCCCCGGAGAGAGGGCCTTCCTAAAGTAATGTTTGAGACAACTTTACTAGCTTTGTGAATGAGTATTTCTGCATTTTCTAACAAATACAACTCATTTGCCTTAAAATTTTACGAAAAACTATTTGAGAGAACTGCTCCCAAAATTTAGTATTGAATCTCTCAAAAGGAAAATGAACTTTTGTGTTTAGATACTTTAGATATTTCTCAATAAGAGTGCCAAAATTTATATATTTAGTGTGAAAACTTCATCTTCTACCAGTACTGTAGAAAATTACACGAGCTATGGAACAGTCTGTATGTATGTGTGTGTGTGTGAGAGAGAGAGAGAGAGAGAGAGAGTTCCTACTTACATTTGGTATGATTTAAGTTGTTTCAACCATAAATCGTACACATTGGAATTGGAAAGTGTGCAATTTGAAAAGGAGTGCTGCTTGGGTAACATTCCTAACACACCAATGGGAAGCAGGAGAGAGCAACATATAAAAGCGATGGGAAACTTTAATACTAGAGTGGAATTAATTGTTTTCAGGGTCGCGTAAATCAGTTTTGTTACAACCATATAAGCTATTATTTGCACTCAGTGGTGTGAATTCGTGACCGTAAAATATCGAAATCGACCAATGTAATATGAATTCATAAATTTCTATCATAGCTAAGGTAAATGTTATCAGTTTTGATGCCTTTTAAATACAAATTGGACTCCACTGGTAGCAGGACCCCACTAGCCTACAGAAACGGAGAACACTTCCACACGACAAATTGTCACAACCGCGACACAAATGACTGACTGTCCCACACAATCAGACAAATCTCCCACACTTTGAAATGATCCTGGTTGCAAGCTCAGTACGCTGAAAATAATAAAAGCATGTCCCGACATCGCTTAAGATCTAAAAATCAATGGACTTGTCCACATATCACCTTGTTCACTTTAGATCATAAGCATTCTTTCGATTTCCTTTTATTATTTTCAGCGTGTGAAGCATAAAAGAAGGGCTACTAGGATCATTTTAAATTATCGGGTACTTTTCCGATTATGTGGGAGTTTTTTCCATTTTTGTAGGAGTTTTAACCATTTATGTGGTGATTGTGACCGTTATTGCGTGTAGGAGTTTTGTCCATTTGTGTGGAATTTATGACCGTTGAGGGTTATGAGACCGTTGAGGGTTTCCCGGGAAGGAATTTATTTCGATTTCTTTACTTTATGCTAAAAATTATAAGATCCATGTAACTAATTGCTTTATTTTCATTTAATATGATTTACTTGTAGGTTTTAAATAAATAATTTGGAGGATAAAAAAAAATTCGTTGCCTGTACTTTATATAAGTAATAATATTAACTTCTAAGTTGTATTTCCATTTGTACTAAAACGTAGCAAAGTATTAACTTACAAATGTTGAAAAGGAACTACTCTTTAAAGTAATGTAGAAATTATGTAGAAATAGAGATGAAATAGGTATTATTAGTACACCCGAACCACTGTTTGAAATAGACGTTGGTGTGTATCTTGTTGTTGACTCGAATGTCTGAAAAAAAAACTCAGATTTCCCTTACATGTGAATTACACCATAAAAGTTTGAGAAATAGGTAGGAATAAATTTTGTGTGTGGCAGTGTGTGTGCAAAATTAAAAAGATATAACAGTGTCTTGGAGATATTGTGAATATAAATATGTATTTGCAAATGTTGATTAATTGTGAGACATGTGTCTTCTGGCTGTTACTCAACCTAATTTGTTTATAACATTTAAAAATTTTACATGTTTATATCAGTAGTAGGGTCAAGTTTAGAAAATCCACTTACATATAAATTTATACTGTTTATTCGTTATGTATGTGTACTACCTATACTATTTTTCACACATATTTACTTCAATATAAATAAATAATATATAAGTAAATAAGTAGATATTGTAAGTAAATATACTTTTATGCGTAGTCTTTAAATATAATAAAGTATGATAAAAGAACACAATACCGTTCAGAATATACAGTTTGAAGACTGCTTTGGGCCGACAGTAATACTGTGATATGAGAACGAATTTAACTTTAAAATTATAATATAGTAATAGAATGCAATTTTCTTTGTGATTGTACACTCATTTCCAAAATGATTGGGGCACGTCTATAACTGTTTTCTTGTAAGAATACAGACGTGTGCAAATTATTAGACTAAATGTCGATTCTTCAGGATTTTCGAGGAATTTTGTTTTTTTCTCCATTTGTATTGTGTACAGTTGATATTTTTAAAACCTAAAGTAGTTTCTGGACTTTATATATACCTTGTCAATAGAAAGTAATGATCCTTTTTATTTCTTACTGTCAACAGTGGTAAGAAACTGGCAACAATATTAAACAACTGCATCATTGTATACTTATATTAGCACATGTTGGTCCTTTCTTTATACGTCGCATTAAATTTGCTTTCAATGTTATTATGTTTTTAATACTCCAAATGATAGTTTCATGTGCATTAAGTTCAAAACACATGCATTTTTGCATTCTTAAGTGTTATTTTTAGCTAAAGATCTGTAGGAAAAAAGTATTGAAATTTCTTTCGTCTGTATTTTGAGCTTTAGCGAAAGTGACCATTATGGGCAAAACCAAAGACATATCACCACGTAAAATTGCATTAAATGAATGTTTTGTACAAGAAAAACGCTACATAAGCAAGAAATTAATAGGAAACTGGGTATTTCTCAAAAGACAGTCAGTCGAATAAGTCGGGCATTGAAGCTCGGTGCATCATATACACAAAACCGCTCAGGTAAATGTCGACATAAAGCGAAAATCAGTCCTCGTGTTCAAAGGAAACTATTACAGATGGCCAAATCGAATTGAAGAGCTACTAGCAAAGATTTGTCAGATCAGTAAAAGGCGTACGAATGTGACATATCTTCATGTACAGTGAGAAGACAAGTTTGTGCAACGGGCTTACCAGCGCGAATGTCCTGCACAAAGACGAAGTTATCCACAGCAATGAAAAAGAGGAGGTTGGAATGGAGGTTGGAAAGGAAATGAAAAATAGACTCAAGGATGACTGGAGCAAGGTAAAGTACCAAACTTGACATATTTATCCTGTATATTTTGTCAATTGGGACATCTTTGGGAGGTTGTAGTACACTTGAATATTTTAAACTTTATTGTACAAGAGTTTACGGGAGGAGTTGCTTCTCCGAATATGATGTTTGGTTTATGATATTGTGATAAAATTTAAAATCAATACACTGATATACATTATACTATTTCCAGGCATGTTTCCCTGATGAATAAATATTTTCCATAAGTGAGGAAAGTACGCAATATGTTTGCAGGACGTCAGATGAAACATTTTTACCAAACTGTGTTTCCCAAAGAGTAAAGCACCCAGCATCAGTTAATGGTCTGTAGCTGTATGTCAGTGTATGGTGCTGGTAGACTGTATCTCGTGAAAGGAATGATAAATCAAAATCAATATCTAAAGGTGCTAGAACCACAAATGAAGGAATGATTTCCGGATGGGAACTTTATTTATATGCATGATGGAGCCCCATACCATTAAGCAATGACTGTAATTTATTTTGTGAGGGAAAATGGTATTCAGGTTCTGTCATGGCCAGGAAATTGTCCCAACTTAAACCCTATCGAAAACTTGTGGGCTATTGTTAAGAAAAAAGTGAAGAGAAAAAGTTTAACTACCAAGATTGATCTCATCGCAGCACTTATCAGAATATGGCATCGCGATGAGGAAGTGAAATATACTTTTGTAAAGTTAATGCAAAACATGACAAAGTGTATAGAAATGGTAATAAAATTGAAAGGAATGCGTACAAAGTACTAACAGGTTGTAACAAGGTGAAAGAACGCAGGAATTCAGGATTTATTTAAAATTATGTTTAAGATCTTCATTTTTCCAACTTTACTCTAATAATTTGCACACGTCTGAATATTTCGATAATGATTTTGCAGGGTACTTTTAATACTGATAGTATGTGTATAATCAGAACATGTATATTTGTGGTAATTTTCATAGGAATAGACATATAAATACGAAAATTAGAATGAGTAAAACAAAATGTTTCTAATGGACAAGAAAGTATTATTTTCATTTTATTGTTCTTATTTACTGATCTTTTTAACTAAAATTTTCCACGGACATGTTTTCGCCGATTATACACATACTAACATTATAAGAAATACCGGCCGAATTCGTTATCAAACTATATTTCTCTAACAACGTATCTATAGATATACGAAAATAATCTTGCACGCGGGTGTACATAAACTCCTGGAAAACTCCCATTTTGGGGAGTCTTCCGATGAAAATTCCCGAAAAATATCTTCCTGGGAATTTACACATCATAACGTATGCTAAAATGGGCCCTTGTACGGCCCTTTCTGATTTGCTGACAAAGGACTAAGGCTCGTTTTTCATCCCCTAAGCACATTATCAAAGACTTAACACAGCATACATGATAGTCAGAGAATATGAACACATATACCAAGCTAAACTTTTAGCATAACAAAAGTTATATAAAAATCTAATAAAATATTACGAGCACCTTTCAACCGTTTATAAGCAAAAATTGAGCATAAAAACAAAAAAAGAATTTAGCGAATTTTCCTACCCCATATTATGAAATGGTACAAAAATATCTTCACAATTGTTTCGCAAAGCACGAGCATAATTTCAACCGCATGTTACCAACATAAACTTAGGCAAGAGCACGAGCACGTTTTCAACCACTATTTAAAGGCAACGAATTTGTAAGGTCTAAGAAAACTATCTTAAATAACCCTATTAATAATAACAGAAATTACTAAAACATTTCGTCAACCAATCTTTACCATAGCATAGTTTACACTATAACTATAGATTTGTGGTTAAGTTTTTATGAAGGACTACAACACACTCTCAACTCCTAAATGACATAGCACAAATTATGTTAAATGCAGACTCTGTTACGAAAGGATAAACCACACTTTTTAACGGTTATTTAGCATAGCAGATGGCTTTATTTTATTACATTTTTTTTTCGAATCTCTATTCAGCATGGCACAAATTACACAAGGAAACCGTAAGCCTTATATCGACACCTATGTAACACAATTGCACTAACGGGGCATTAATTATTCACTGTAATTTATCATAGCAGGAACTATACATACATTATAAAAGATAATATACTGATTTTTAAACCTTACAAAATAGATTTACTCTGTCTAAATTACATTTTATAGACAGCATTTTGAATACGCTTTATATATATTAAGTAATATGTGTAATTAGAAAATCATAGAACATAAATATTCAGTAAGAAGGTACTGAGTTAGTTACTTAGTTAGAATTTGAAAAGATCGCACTAAACTAAATGAAACTACAAAGTTTAATATTGCTCTCCTTCGCTTATTTAAATGGTACATTTTCTTTTCATTATATGTATAAAAAGATATGGAAATGGTACACAATTTTAAGGTACATAAATGTTGATTTGAAAATCTGGAATACAAACTTGGTCCGCAAATTTTGTAATGACCCTTTGTCGCTTATTCTAATAGTACATTTGTCCTGGTTGCTACAGACGTATCCGACAAACGTAGAGACTTCTGTGTTAGTTAAAATACAAAATTGGAAATTTAGCAACGCAAGAAAATAGGCAATTCAAATTTTAGATGATCATCCTTCGTTTCTCAAATTGGAACAAATTGTTTTCGGAATAGAAAAAGTACAGAATATTTTCCTAATTAAATTTCAAATTTGAAACTGTCGCATTACAGGCCATTGAAGTGTTTAAAAAATTTAAAATGTTTAATGTGGATTTAATTTTTTTGTACAAATTGAAAATTTTTGAACATTTTGAAATGACCTTTCTTGGTTTATTTGAGTGATATATTATTTTGTCTGGTAGGACAGAAATGTACGAACTAGTACGAAGTTCCAAGATGCTGCACCGAAACTAAATTTGTCAATATCAAAGGAACTTCGAACTAGTCAAATTAGTGGTAATGTTAATGGTTATAATTGTGCAAAGAACATAAATATTTAAAAAATCAAGTTTGTAAGTAAAAGGAAGAAAATTAAGAAAGAAATAAAGGAAAGAAATTATTAAATTTAATGGTTGAAATACTTGCTTCTACATAGATC
The DNA here is from genome assembly GCF_964235325.1 of Thermobia domestica. NCBI lineage: Eukaryota > Metazoa > Arthropoda > Insecta > Zygentoma > Lepismatidae > Thermobia > Thermobia domestica. The sequence goes on along the minus strand of NC_137457.1, from coordinate 43,502,663 downwards.
TACTTCACGAACATGGGATAAAAAGAATCTTCAAGGAGGATGAAAAAAGAGAGAAATATAGACTGTCATAGAAACATTAAAGAAGAAATTCCTGGTATGTTAAACAGGGTTTGAAAAAATGTATCATGCCCATAAGAGTTGACTTGATATCTCAGCTTTTTCGTATCAAATCTTTGCAGTCCTTACAATGAAACAGCAAACTAAATTTTAACAAGTTGTAACAAGTATTTATTTAACGTTTTACCTCGATGTTCACAAATTTGGTGTATATAGTAGTCAATGTAACATTGCTAAGATGGAAAATAATTTAATATATCGCAACAATTTTGAGTTATACAAGGTTTGATATTTGATCTTTCACAATTTTTGCCGTATATAATAGTCAATGACAACTGCTTGGTTTGGATACATAATTTTAATATGTTTTAAGGGTTATGGACTACACATAATTAAATGTCATTGCGGTCACAACGTTTATGTTATATAATAGTCAATGATACATTGACTAATGTGAAAACAGATTTTAAAATGTTGTGCCGTATAGGAAATACTTCACTTTAGACCACAACAGCAAATATATAAACTGAATTTTAATATCTTTCGTCCTTCCCATCTGGTTTAATATTGAATCTTTGAGGTCGACGTTCAATTTAGTTCGGAAGTTTAATCTATTGCACAAGTTATGCATGGTTAAATATTCGTTCTTTCATGTCCAAAAGAGGCTCTATAAAATGTAATATAGTCTAAGTTAAATATATATATATTTAACGGGTTTGAGGAAAGAGGCCATAGTCTTTTTATGTTAAGTAAAAATTGAAGTACATTGTGATAAAATGAACGATTACTATTTACGAATACTATGTTTCTATAAAAAGTAACCGTAATACAAAAGCTGCGAATCTGGTTAATTATTCCGTTGCGATCCTCGATTAACAGTATAATTCGACCTTGTTTCAACAGGGTCGTCATCTCATTTTGATGTTAGTACCTATATATTAATAGGCGAATGGTAGTGACTACGTCATACCCACTACGTATTGAAATTATTGAAAGTGTTGAATGAGATATTTGAAAATGTTTTCTCATTTTTATAAAACAATAAGGAAACTTTGTCGTTTTATGACAATATCAGTCTTATTATAAATGGTACAGGAATGTGCGGAATTTTCATTATATTCACGAATTTACAAGTATATACTGCAGGTTATTTTTAATGGAAAAGCTAAATAGTTCCAATTTGTATTCGAAACACAAACATTTAATAGAAAAGCTAATACATCGTCGTTAGTTACACAGTTTGAATCTAGTTTACTTGATTAATCTGGAGTTCAGCGTCCTTTGTAGCCTGTAAGCTACATGAAACGGGTTGCATTGGCATTACAAGTTTTGCTTAATTAGTACTTAACATTCATGTATAATATAGTCTAGACGCCCACTCAAAATGTTATTATTAAAACAAACTTTTGTCTTCGATTGATTCGTTGAATATATACAATTGATTTCATGAAATATAATTATTTAAAAGAAATATCTATGCACTAAGGATAATATCATTAAAAACTGAAAAGAATAAACGATGTTGTAATCGAACTGACCATATTACGATTACAGGTTTAGTGGTTAGCCTACAAGCTAATATGACTACACGTTGAGAAGTACGTGAGTTGAAATATAACTGACTTTAAAAGACAATGGCATTCAACTCCTTTTCTTTTTCTCTTTTCTCATTCCAGCATGGATGGATTATTTTATTTGTTCGTTGTACCTGCTTCCATTGTCCTTTCAGCAACCGAGAAAAAATCAACAAGAAAGAACATTCTTACCAATATAGATATCTTAGTTTCGAATTACTTTATGATTATGTATTTCAATAAGACTCATGACCTGTTTGTAATATGTGTTTATAGAACTCCTCACAGAGATCTGAATATTTTTATTTAAACCTTGAATTAAGTAAGTAACTATTTCGCTCAGTCTAATAAATATCTTGTTATAGTAGGTGGACTGAATATAAATTTCCATGTAACTGATATCAATGATCAACTCAATCTATTCTTAAATACGTATAATTTAACACGAATGGTCAATGTAACTACAAGAATAACTTATCATAGTCGTAGCGTAATCGATCAATTACTTTATAACAAAAATATATATAAACAGCACAGTTATAGTCTTAAAGAGTGGTTTCTCGGATCATGAAGCTCACTTATTTCATTTGAATATTTTCATTGTACAAAAAGCTAACCAAAACAAACTCGAAAGTCAAATCCGCATACACAAGAATTTTTAATGGAACGAATATCTCCCATTTCAATTTTATACCTAGTCATGAAAGCTGGGAGGAAATATACGCCAAAAAATCTTTAAACAAGCTTGTAACATTTTCCATGACGCATACAGTCGTTACTTCAATGAGGCATTTCCTGGAGATCATCGCGCAATTCTAATAACAAATAACAAATCTTGGATAGCTACAACAATAAAAGTCTCTAGTAAGAACTTAGATCTTCAAATTTATCATATAAGAGATTAGAGTTATCAAGTAACATGACAGGGTACTATATAAGCTATAAATCTTAAAATTGGCAAAAGTACTATATTACTCAACACGCATTATAAAATTATCCAGTTTCAGTGGTGGATAATTGTCATACATAATTTCAATCTATGTGCCAAATAAGCAAGTGATTTGTTTCTGTAAGCCATTCAATGGTGTTACAAAAAAAATTACAAACAAGCTCAGTTCAGACACAAATATTGTGAAAATATTAATTAAAACTTCAATTCAATTCTATTGTTACATATTTTGTAATTTACATTTCTGTTATGTAAATTATATTTTGTGATTACTTTGCAAATCTTGTTTATTTAGAAAAAAATTTGGTAACACTTCTCTGTAAACGAGAAATACATATAACACAAAATGTTACATACAGTATTAAGAAAACTTAAAAGCAGATCAAAGATTTAGAAAACCAAAGTCATCCTAGGCATGTTTCTTTTCTTCCACGAACAAGGATTTAAAACCAGTAGTCCAGTGAATAATTAGGTTTTGGCTGCATTAAGTAAGGTAGTTTTAAAAACTTGATAAACTTGTGTATTACGATCATCTAAATAGCATACTAAATTTGTATCCTATTCGGATTTGCGCTGGTGCAACAATCTTGGTAAAATGGGGCCTAAACCAGAATCCTCCTAAACTAGCATGATAAAATTTAAAAAAAAACTTGGATCCCTTACATTCTAGCTCAAAATATATCCAAAAGAAAGAGCAAAAATTTACTGTAAATAAGGTTTTTGCGGAATAAACACACATGTAGAATTATATCCCAACGGAAATTCTCAGTACTGAAATATCTGGTAATAAAGGGATAAATACAAAACTATCATACGCATACAGAGACAAAGAAAAAAAAAGAAAATTAACGGAAACAATGACTTTGGATGACTGTAAGCGGTATAGCAGGTTACCAGTTATAGTGGCAATTACAACAACAATTTCCCAAAAAGATAACAAATTTGATTATAATACGAAGAAATTCACTAACAAGAAATACATATGAAATTGAGATAGTATTCGACTTCACTTAAATCTGTTAAATACATCTCAACAGTAGGTAACAAGTAGTTTTCAGCTGTTTCTTCAAGGTTTTGTTTGACAAAGAAGTAAAGGAGCATAAAATCTCCAGAACAAAGAACACTAAGGGTTGTTAAACTCATAAAATACTATATTTAAAGCAATGAATTTCTTTGTGTTTTTGTGCATCTTTTAGTTGTTAAAATTAACTGGTTACGTCAAATAGGTTAGCAAGCAGCAATCGCAGCTCTTAAATAGCTGTAAGATCAAAAGGTATGACATTATTTAAAATGAATTCTCTTTACTTTTCTTTTCTTCTCAAGACAATATAATATGAAATAGGAAACATGTATAATAGTATTCTAAAGAGACTTAAATCTACCATACAAACCAGCACAAACCACTCATTTTCTTTTCTTTCCTTTTTCACTTTCTGTCTAAAAAATTTGATTTAAAAGTAATACTCGTTTAATGGTTAGATTTGTCCAGAATCTCCATTAACCCATACTATGGATAAATCTCAGTCCTTCTTTCCACTAAGTTAACACAATTTCATTTTACTTCCCCATATTATCAAGTCGCAACAAATTTAGAACGAACTACACCCAATTCATTTATTTGGAACAATACGCGCTCGCTACCTGCATACTCCAGAGGAGCGCCATGGAGCACAGGCACAACCAGCGCCATGCAGCGGAAAGTGTGAGACCTACTATCGATAGATAACACCAGGACAACTGGCAAAATATTTAGTGCTATTTCTCTTATTGTCATTTAGAATGGAGATTTTATTAACAATATTTTGTAACAAAAATGTTTATTATTCGACTAACTCAACAAGGTCCTATACATTTTTTGAAGAGCCAATAGTTTAGATGAAACACCCCTAGCAATACGACATTTCTTCTTCCTTAAATACAATAAGGTACTTTTTAGTATCTCTCATATGTTTTCTCTTCCCATATTTCTTAACATACTAGGCTATTTTCTATTTCCTTATCAAATTCCTTTTCCCTCTATAATCCTTTTATTCATTCCCAATTTATTTCATGTCCTGCTTCTTTAATATATTGCGTTCTTCAGTCTTTGTAGTCTTAACTCAGTGATAGATTGTTCAGCTTTGGTGTTTGGCGTCCCTCGTTTGACCTGAGCTTGCGCGTAGTGGAATTTGTTGTGGATAAGAGCCGTGTGAGTAGGCTTTCCCGTAGTTCTCCCATTTCTTCCAATTATGAATTCCACAACTTGATTTGTTTCTCATCAATACCGTCTTCTTCAGCCTAGCCTGCGTAACTGTGCGACGTAAAATTTTAAAAAATGATTTCATTTTTCTATTTTTAGTGTAGCATCATCTAGTCTTTTGTTCTAATCTCTTTCCTCTTTCCCCTACGTACTTCATCTAGCACTGGTTACAATTAACTTGGTTCATTACTCCTTCCTCTTTTGATCTTGTCTTTCTTTCTCTCGTCTTTTCTTTTTCTCTCAGTAACTATATTATCATCTTTCCTTCTTTTCTATAAGTTTTAAATTCTTCCTTGTTCAACGTTTTTTCAGTACCTCCGTTTTATCGCATAAACTTTCATTTCCAAACCATTCTTTCCTTCATTGTTCACTTCTTCCTCTTTTCTTCCCTTTAAAGCTTCTCTTCAGTATTTGCTTCTCTTCAGTAGCTGGCATGGTATTTCTATGTCTGCTTTTTTTGTTTCTTTCTTCGTGGCTATCTTTATTTTTATCCCTCTTTCTCATATCCAGTATAAAATTCTTCTCGGTCCTTATGTCCACGTCACCCCTCTTATGAAGTATATCTCAGCATTGGGTTCTTTCCTGTACCTAGTTTTCTCGAATTTTCCTTCAATTTTCTCTAATATCATGTCCATGAAGTTGATTTTCCATTCTCCGTCCAATTTCATTTCTTGCCTAATTTCTTTTCCCGTCCTTAATTGTTTTAGCAAATTTCTCGAAACGACGCTTAGTCTGTTTCAATATTCCAAGGCAATCATTTACATTTCTTCAAAATGTTATTAGATTTTTCCTCCTCCTTATACCTTCACTGCCTACCTCTTCACTACAATCTCTACTACAAGGCTCAGTCTCTAAGCTAAGCTTAGAGGCTCTTTTACACTCACCAATCATGCATACATATTATCCAATATCAGCGTTAGGGACTTCAATACTTTCTTCTTTTTTGCATCTTCTTATAATCCTATTTTCCATTTCTTTTTCTATTCTTTTAAAGATGCACTCTCTCTTAGTGCTTGGCAACATTGCTTTTTCAACAATATTGACCAATATGGTTCTTTCTCTTCTGTTTCCCGCTTATAGCTTACCTCTCGCTTAATTCCAAACATGTCTTTATTTTGTATGTTAATTTTACATTTCCAGTTACTATTACGCTATTTGCACCTACTTCTTTCTGCTCAGACCATCCTAGTTTGTTTTCATTTTCTTCAAACTTTCTCTCCATTTCACATCAATTTTTTTTTACTAATTGTCCAAATGTCTCATCGATTCTCTCACAAATGTAGATAAATTGTTATTAATTTTCACTCTTTCTCTGTCTCTTTCTAACTGTCTTGCACTCCTTTAGTACTTCTTATTATGGTGTGCTGCTTTTACGTGAGTTATTACGTGATCTGCTTTTCTGCTTTCTTCATTAGCTTTTTATGTCTCACTGATTGATTCGAATACCTGTTGGCGCTGTGTTCTCCTACACATACTTCCTTATAAACACTATGTGCTATCTCTTGGATATCTATTTCCTCCATCTGTCCTTTCACATATATATTCTCCTTCACAGAATCGGAGATACTTCAAAATCAGATTTGCATCCAAGATTATCTGCGGGAGGATTAAACAAACACTACTCCAATTCCTTGCTCCACACCAACTTTGAGAATTCATTCAATATGGTGCTGAATCGGCAGCACATACACCACGTATCTATTACTCATACCATCACCAAAAACCCAAAGCTTTCTTAAAAATAAATTTTAGGAACGCATTCAATGAAATAGACAGGTATACAATGCTATGTATCGTTAAAGAAAGTTTTCCTTCGATAAACCCCTATGTACACCAAATCTATGGTGAAGCCAGCAAGCTAGAATTTATATTATGGCAAAGATATTATCTTATTAGAAAGAGGAGTTCAACAAGGTAATCCTTTGGGTCCAGCATTATTTGCCGTAACATTGCAGCATATAGTCAATAATATCAAGACAGACTTAAATATCTGGTACCTCGATGATGGTGCAATAGCTGTTGATCCCGCTATTGTATTAAATACATTGAAAATGATCAACATACAGACAGCTACAATTGGTTTGCAACTAAATTTCTCGAAATGTGAAATCAGCTTTCTTGAAACTACAAATGAACAAAAGCGCACACTGTTTTCGTCAAACAACCAAGTAGCTCCAGGTATCCAATTCATGTCGCCATCAAACGCTTTCCTCCTTGGAGCTACTCCCTCAGCTGAAACATTGAGAACTATGTTAACTGAGAAGCTTAACCAGTTACACATGTATTTCTCACATCTATCATCAATACCTGACCTTTCTGCTTTTACTTACTAGGAACATCATTTTCCATTACAAGATTATTATATTTTCTGCTATGTTCACCTTCATGGAAGGAAGAGTATTTATTAGAAAGGTATGACAACAGTATAAAATCTGGTTTGGAGTCTATCCTAAATTGTGTCCTTGAGGATTGCACATGGCTTCAGGGATTTCTCCCAGTTAATCTTGATTTGAAGAGTCTTAGAGTTGGCTATTCTCGACTTCTTGGCATCATTCTACGGCTCTCAATGTCTAATAAAATCACTTCTCCAACAGAACAACAATCTTCACTGGGATTCTGAAGTTCAAGATTCCTCGTCCACATGGTCGTTGTTGGTTGGGCTCCGATTTATCTGACTTCAGTTTCAGGGCTAAACAATCCACATGGGAAGAACCTATCATACAATGAAATTTTTCATTTTTACTACAGTCTTCCGACAACCCAGAAAACAAGGCCAGACTGATCGCTGCATCGTCCGTTGAGGCAGGTGCTTGGTTCAAATGCTTGCCATCACGTCCTCTAGGCCTTCACCTGAATTACGAATCTCTTAGGATAGGAATTCGTTAAGGTTGGGAGTAGATATTTGCGAAGCTAGTAAATAACAAGCGCGCAAAAATCCTGTTGACAAAAAAGGACTGCATGGTCTCTCCTGCATAAAAGCACAGGTAGACATCCTCGACCCTCGAACTGCAACGACATCATTGTTTGACCAATCATCTCCGCACGTGTACCGGCAATAACGGAGCCAAATGGCTGTAGTAGACCAGATGGGGTATCCTTATTTCCTTGGAAGAAAGGTTAAGCCTTAATTTGTGACCTTACATGCACAGACACTTTTGCACCTTCCAACCTTCCTTTCTTTTCAATTCAGCAGATCGGAAAGAGATAGAGAAAGGAAGAAAATACAACAACCTTATGGAAAAATATCAATTCTTACCAGCTGCAGTTGAATGCGGTGGCTCGCAGGAAAGGGAAGGCCTAAACGTCTTAAAGAAAGTAGGAAAATGCATCACACAGTTACCCGGTAATGAAAGAGCAACCGGCTTATTAATCTAAAGAATAAGCTTGGCGGTGCAGAGATGTGATGTAGTTTCAATACTAGGAAACATACCTAATGGTAAAGCACGGAAGCAGATTTTCTTACTTTAAAAACAAGAATAATGTGTCCATATTGTTGTATACTAACTATTTTTATTGTTATTCAACTAATTTGCAACTTTTGTATTTGGATAAATGAAATGAAGAGCAGGGTCTTTTATGTTAAAACGAGTTGTAGAAGAGACAAATATAATGTTCAATATGCCGAAACAGTTGGCCAAGTATAGCATATATCTCCAAGTGCGAAAGAAATCCCAGAACAAGATTTTCAGAACGACAAGGGCTTTATGGAAATCACAGTACACACACGGTATCCTGTCCCTGCCATTGGAGACCCCAGAACTAACGAAAGAATAGTGTGGTCTCTTATTTAGAATCTCTAAGAAAAAATATCCTGCGCTTCAGAAACTGAGAATAGTTCAGATTAAAGTATGGAAAACTATGGACACCAAATTATACTTGTAGGACTTGTACTCCCTGATTTACTTCAATAAATAGCATTATAGGTCCGCCATCTTTTAAAATGGCAGCTTTGTCATTCATTATGTATTCTACATGTTAAGAAAATATTCCAATCGACTCAGCGCCATCAAAAACCAATAAATATACACCGATATTGCTCATTTGAGATACTTGCACCTGACTTACACCTACACTTTGTGGTAAAAGGCGGCCATTTTGGAAAATGGCAGCCACGACCACCCTAGACCAGGGAAAACCTGTGTCCCGGTCTTTTTCGATTTCTTATGACCTATACTTACTACGCTGAAAAGGACAGACTGGTATCCGGAAGTGAAATATTTTCCCGACTTCGGAGGTTTAGCTATCCCACTAATGAATCCACATATCGAAATATCGCACAGCTGTAGGTGGGACCTGTCAACATGCATTTTCTTTAAACCACTTTTCGTCTTCGAAGATGTGGTTTCCCCGTAAATTTTGTAAGATTTCATCCCTTTGAAAGTCACCTGAATGTTGTTACTCACGACACTGAACACACTTACCACCTTCACCACGTTCATACCATAGTGCCGAGATTTAATAATACGTCCTCTTTCAAATTTAGACTTACCGTATTTTACTTTATAACCGTTTGCTCGATACAAGCACACTGCTATTCTACTGAGACTGAAAGAATGCGTATTCACAGCAAAAATGCCATGCTGCAGTCGCTGCCTGTCCCTTGCCAACCCTGATATCTTAGGTCTTTCCAATTACATATTTCAATTAATTGAACAAATCCGTATAGGGCCCACTGATAAACTATGTATGTGAGCTTTTTATTTGTTAAAGGTTAAAATAAATATTTAGAATATTATTATCTTTAAACTAATAAGTTGTTTGACAAAAGAAGGAAATAAAATAGTGTGAAAGTTGGAACATCGTATGTAGTTATGCATGAATCTGTTATTTGCAAATATACATTTAAGTCTTCAATCTAAGGCCATTATAGCATACCTCTAAGCATATTTAGTTTTAGGTCTTGTTCAAATGAAAAAACTTTCCTTTCAGACACTGGTCGCAAACGTTTGTATCTGGTGCAACAGAAATTCGAACTACGTGTGCAGATAAAAACAACAATTGTACCCCGATACGATAATGTGCTTTGTATATGTTTTAGGCTAGCCTCCGATCCATGCATATATAATGATCTTCGTTTCTGTTCCCATCGTTCCTTAAAGTATGAGTTTTAAACATATGCATACACGTTTCTCCAATTGCGATCAACACCTCCCCTGATATCAACACATCCTCTCCTATACTTATGTCATGTGACAGGCACGTTACTGGGAGTCGACGCGACTGCGCAAATTAAAATTCCAATGCTGTATCTGTACCAACAAGCACTATGTCCATTTACTTGTGTGTTTATTCCCCACGCATTCCATCACCTCCTTCCACTAACCTTAGTTTCTCCATCCCGTATGCAGGGCAGTACCAAGAGATGCGGTATGCGCCTTACGTTTTTAGTTAAAGTGTGAGACCATCAGGAGACAGCTAAATCGACAAAGCATACACACGTTTTAAACACATTCTCACATTTTTCTATAATTATTGGGATCTTCCCAAAATTCAGTCAGAAGGCACAGGTGGTTTTTAACGGAGTTCCTGCAGTCTTAAAAATTGATTTGTAACGGAAGATGTCCCAACATTTTTTCCGGTCCGAACTGGTAAGGTGTTAAACCATATTCAGGTACCAACAAGGATAGGAACATACACAAACTAGGTTTACGAAACACTTGTTGGCGCATGCGCAAATTGTCCCAGGTTCATGCTCCAGCTCCGAGTCAAGTTCCAGTACCAGGACCGGTACCTGAGAGCAGACTACGGAAAGAGTGGGATGTTACGATCATTGTTTTCGAACCATTATAAAAGACAATATCCTATTTCTCGTTCACACTCATATACAATTGATTACGCATGAGCAGTTCCATTTTATAATAAATTACAGTTCCAACTCTCACTCCCGGTTCGGATTTAAGACAGGACCAGCAGCAGCAGACCATAGACTACAAAAGGCTACAACATACATAGAAATATGAACACATATTTCAACTACTATTGAACATTGTAGAGCACAGTAGTGACTGG